>NC_133144.1:54526392-55126392 GCF_048418815.1 Hemitrygon akajei | reverse complement strand
AGTGAGGGGTGCAAGATTGCTGCTGAGTTATCTTTGGAGAAGCCATCCTAAAGAGTATTCACTGCTCCCGTTATAGTGGAAGGCTTATCCAGCCAGGGCAGCATGGAGACGTGGTGGTTGCCATAACGCTATTACTGCGCCAGCTGTAAAATCGGGGTTCGATTCTCGCCGCTGTCTGCAAGAAGTTTGCATATTCTCCTTATGACTGCGTGTATTTTCTCCAGTTTCCTCCCACATTCCAAAGACGTATAGATTGTGGGCCTGCTGTGTTGGCGCTGGAAGTGTGGCAACACTTGTGGGCTGCCCCCAGTCATAATTCTCGCTGACCTGATTTGACGCCAGCTACACATTTTGATGTATGTTTCGATGTGCACCTGACAAATAAAGCTAATCTAATCTCGTTGGAATCTTAGGCTTTCGGCTCGGAGCGCTGAAAGCCAGCTGTGGATAGAACAATCTCTGGTCTAACACTGGGAATGGTGTTTCCCAGCAGTTAGTCTGTTGGACGAGGATAGAAGCTGCATTGAATGATACCAAATATTCCTGCTGCGATTACACGTCTACCCCAAGCCTTGGATCCCTTGTTTGGTGGCCGTATCACACTTTGCACTGTGGAGGCTGCAGCAAGGCAAGGGCTCAGAGAATTTCAGAGAGTTTAGGGAGAGTGTGCGGTCAGCACAGGCAAGTAAAGGCTGATTTATACTTGTGCGTACAGCCTACGCCGTAGCCCTGATTTTCACTTCTGCGTCACTCTGCGCCATAGCGAGCATGCATTGGTGCGCGCGTGTCACTGTGTTGAGTTTCTTTGTGAGAGACGTGGACGCGGAAATGCATTTCATTTTCGCATGTCAGCGGGAAGATTTGACGATTTCGTTCATCTATTTTGCATCAGTGTACAGACGTGGCGGAGAGGAAGCAACTGGAAATGCGATGCTACCAAGCGGACCAATCACAGTTGTTGCGGTCTGCATCGCCGCGACGTGTGGGTTACTTTCTGGGGAGGTGTACGTCACTCTACAGCGTAGGATACGGCGTCGATGCGACGCACAAGTATAAATCAGCCTTAAGGGTTTTAAAGAATGGACTGTAGCTTTCCTTTGCACAGCAGAAGATTGGAGCCATTTTGCATATCAAGACAAGGATGTAACAGAAGGATGCAAGTCACAGACTTACTGGGGAACAATTAAGTACTAACTTCCAAGTAGTTTCTACTCACTATTACCGCCTCCATTGTGAATGGTGATTGATTGTGCAAATAAGGGATCTGAACATACTTAGTTTACTAACTGGTCAATATCTGTATCCATGAGCCAGTTTTGCGTAAAAATGCCATTTCTTTGTTCAAACTTCAGAACTGTGGGTGACAGGGACCAGGCTGTTCTCCTTGTCACAAGTAAATAGATAGTGAGTGAGGAACAAGTGTGAGCTTTCAGAGTCCAGTTAATCAGCAATAGCATGACCTTGTCATAGCTGTGCCAGTACTGGAAGTCTGAGAGGGCACTGGGTTCATTATGTGGGCGTTGGTTGTTGAATGCTTGCATTTAGCAACATTAATATAATGTGATTTCACAAAGTGTTGCATAAAGAATTGTCAACTGAATTTTGATAGAAAGTAGTTATTTACAAGTTTTTGTTAGTGGCATTAACTCAAGTTTCCAGTGCTGGGAATCAAGAGCTAGAGGGCACAAGTTAAAGATGAGAGGGGAGAGATTTAACAGGAACCGGAGAGGTAACTTCACCTAGAGTGAGCTACCAGAGGAAGTTGTTGAGACAGGTACATTAGTAACATTGAGAAGGCAGGAAATGTAGAGAGATATGCTTTAAGTTGATCGGAGGGAAGTATTGGGGGATGTCAGAAGTAGGTTTTGACACAGAGTATTGTGGGTGTGAGGAACACGCTGCCAGGGGTAGTGGTAGAAACAGGTACATTAGAGACATTTAAGAGACTCTTAGATAGGCACATGGATGAAAGTAAAATGGAGGGCTATGGAGGAGGGAAGGGTTAGATTGATCTTGGAGTTGTTTAAGAGGTTGGAACAACATTGTCACCGAAGGACCTACTCTGCCCTGTACCGTTCTGTGTTCTATGCCTCCTCAACTCAGATTAATTGTGCACAGACACACCTGCTAGCTGAAGTAGTCAATCTTTAGAATTCTTCCCCTGAGGAGAGCGAAGGCCCATTCACTATGCAGATTCCCGCCAATGCCTGCAAGGAGTGTGAACGTTCTGCGTGCTCCGGTTTCTTCCCACATTCCAAAGATGTACAGGTTAGGGTTAGTGAGTTTTGCCACAGTGGCATCGGAATCATGGTGATCTGGCACAATCCTCACGGATTTGATTTGACACAAATGACACATTTCACTGTATATTTGGATGTACATATGACAAATAAATAAAGTGAAGCTAAGTATTGGACAAAGACTGATGGACTTGTAGCAGTTGAAGGAACCGAGGTATACAACATAACGTTACTGCAGGAAAAGTTTGGAAAGACCAACCGCCAACTTAATAAAAGTGGCAGAGCAAAAAATGAGGTGCAGAACAGCCTTCCATTCCTTACGTTTGCCTTTCAGCACTGGTTTTTGTGCTGTTCAAAGCCCCTCTGAACTGTCAGTCCTTGCAGTGTCAACTTCGCATGGAAGCAGACAAGTGCTCTGTGCCTGCTTCAGAAGATTTGTTCCTGTTTGTGGGTTGCTCTGAGGGTATCTTCTAATGTATCCCTCGTTGCTCTGTCTTTTACTGTTGCTAAGGAGCTCATCGTCTACCTCCAGGGTGATCTTTCAGCTCCGCTCTGCCAATCCTTTCAACTGATGAGTTGTATTATTAATCATCTCTTTCTGTATGGTTAACTCCTCATTTGCTGGTGAACTTTGTGCCTCAGCTTGTAAAACACTTAAATGGGTGAGTTTCCCAACACCCTTTGTCCACCTGGCTGCATTTCAAATCTTCAGTCAATCCATTTCCTCTCTTAGCCTCATTGTCATGGAGACAGAGCCAAAGTCATACACTCACTGTCCCTTTTATTAGGTACAGCAGTGTTTGCAATAAAGTGGCCACAGGAGTGGAAACTGGAATTGTCTTCTGTTACTGTAGCCCTCCCACTTTAATGTTCGACATGTTGTGCATTCAGACTTGCTCTTCTGCAAACCAATGTTGTAATCTGTAATTATTTGAGTTACTGTCACTTTCCTGTCACCTTGAACCAGTCTGGCTATTTTCCTCTGACCTCTCTCATTAATAAGACACTTTCTCCCGCAGAACTGCTGTTCACTGGATTTTGTTTTGATTTTTGCATCATTCTCTGTAAACTCTATAGACCATTGTACTTGAAATTCTCAAGAGGTCAAAAGTTTCCAAGATATTCAAACCACCAACAGTCATTCCAGGGTCAGATGGAGGCAGATGCATAAGGGGCATATAAGAGCCAGTATATCATCTTCAATATAAGACACTTTTAGATAGGCACATGGGTGAATGGATAATGCAAGGCCATGCAGGAGGGAAGGGTTACATTGGTATTGGAGTAGGTTAAATGGTCAGCACAACATCATGGGCTGAAAGGCTTTTGTTGTGCTGTAACTTTCTCTGTTCTAAGACATGTTGAATTTTGTGTGTGTTGATGCTGAATGATGTGTTCAAGTATTCCTATGGGTCACAACAGTTGGTGACATAGTCTCACTGACATTTGAGGGCATTCTGGGACAGATTGGCCATTTATGATTGCAAAGGTTCTGTACTGGGTGGGACTTTGTCAATGTGGAGGAAGCCAGCATCCTGCCAGAAATTCCCATTCTGGGGCAAGCTGGAAGAAATGGGGAAGATTGAAGATGATATACTGGCACTCACTGTCAGTAAAATGAAAGAGCTGATAGTGGACTTCAGGAAGGGTAAGATGAAGGAACACATACCAATCCTCATAAAGGGATCAAAAGTGGAGAGAGTGAGCAGTTTCAGGCTCCTGGGTGTCAAGATCTCTGAGGATCTAACCTGGTCTCAACATATTGATGCAGTTATAAAGAAGGCAAGGCGTGACTATACTTCATCAGGAGCTTGAAGAGGTTTGGTATGTCAATAAATACACTCAAAAACTTCTATAGATGTACTATGGAGAGCATTCTGATAGGCTGCATCACTGTCTGGTATGGAGGGGCTACTGCACTGCACCAAAAGAAGGTGCAGAGGGTTGTAAATTTAGTCGGCTCCATCTTGGGTACTAGCCTACAAAGTACCCAGGATATCTTCAAGGTCTCCATTATTAAGGACCTCCCGCACCCAGGGCATGTGCTCTTCTCACTGTTACCATTAGGTAGGACCATCAGAAGCCTGGAGGCTCGCACTCAGTGATTCAGAAATAGCTTCTTCCCTTCTACCATCCGATTCCTAAGTGGACATTGAACCTATGAACACTACCACACTTTTTAAATATATATTATTTCTGTTTTTTGCACAATTTTTAATTTATTTAATATATGTATACTGTAATTGATTTACTTATTATTTTCTTCTATGTTATGTATTACATTGAACTGCTGCTGCTAAGTTAATAAATTTCACATCACATGCTGGTGATAATAAACCTAATTCTGATTCTGACTTAACCAAGAGAAGGTCTGTCTCAGTATATGCAGATTTCAAGGGGCTCAGGGGCTTTTGGGCATCAAAAGTTGCAAGATACTCAACTTAAGTATAGGTGCTGGGAATCTAAAACAAAAACAGAAAATGCTGGAAACACTAGTTAAGGTGGAATGGTGGAGCAGACTGAATGGGCTGAATGGCCTAATTCTGCTCCTATGTCTTATGTTACAAAATGAAGGAAATTACCAACCCAGTTATAGTTACATTAACAATTATGTTTACTCTCTCATAATAAAACCATTAACATATGCTTAATTTTTTAGTATGAATGGCTACCCCAAAACCACCTCTGTGGTGCTAATCTGTGTGTGAATCATGAGCTGTGTTGCACAGGGTTGGACACTGAGCACACAAATTGCATGTTGCAGGTGGTTATATCAAAAGCAATTGTATCGCCAGAAATCATTTTATTGTCAGACGGCAAATGCTAGGAGAATTTTAAAGAATAAAGTTCATGCAATTTCTACAGAGGAATTTGCGCTTGCAAGGTTTTTATCCTTGCTACTTTTCAAAAATTGTATGAACGCTTATTATATGTTGCATACTGCAAGAAATAGACTTATGTTGACTTTGATGGTCATAGAGTTATGGACAGACAGCACTGAAGCAGCTTTTTTAGTCCATTATGTCATCATTGACTATCAAGTATCAATACATATGGTCCTACTTTGTTGCTTTCGGAACAAAATTTGGCAATTCAGCTGATATCTAAAAACTTTATGAAATTTTGTGGCCGTTCTTCCCCCCCCCCCCCACCCCAGGTTGTAGATTATGAACACATTAAAATTAAGACCAGGTTATCTTTTTTGACATCAATCAGGATCTCGCTACTGGCTTGCACTGTGAGATTCTTTTCTCAGAACAAGACCGATTTTATTTAACCGTTGAATTTATTTGTTCATGTTTTCTCACAAGAAACACTTCAGAGGAGGAAGAGTCCTTGTCCCACATCCCCAGAGGTTGAAAGCTTGGCTGAAGAAGATTGTACATGGGAAGCAAAGAACTTCCCATAGATTAAAAAAAATCTATGAGATTTAAAAAAAAGAAGACACTGTTCAGTCCTTTAGGGCTTTGATTAAAACTCCTGTGCTGGGAAGGAGAATATTACCATTGTATACCTGTATCTTACACCAGATAATTAGAGGTTAAAGGTTAAGGAGAGAGGATTATGGGATGGGCTTATGAACAGAACTACTAAATTGTTAGGGGCAACGCTGTGTTGAACATCTTGAAGGCACTGATCAGTGCAAGGATGTAGAATAATGCCTTAAATCTTGTGAGTTTTAGTTACTTCAGTGAGAAGCATTGCAAATGTTATCAATCAACACATGGTGATCACCCAGCTGCAATTAGTTTCTCTAATGCAGGGGTGACCACAGTGTCAACACTGAATGTAGTGCATCATAGTGGAAGTGCAGGAGTATTACTGCTTCATTTGCTGTGGCTGTTTGGATCCCTCGACTGGTGGTAAGGGGGTGGAAGTGGTTATTTCCTGTAATTTGGAGAAGTCGGGTGAATGTGTTGGGAATCTCATATTGCCACCACTATGATATTTTGTATTAGAATGAGGAATATTGTGGTAACCCTGTAATGGCCCATCATTTGTGTGGTACAGATACTAATGTTACAGAGGAATTGTGCTGTGTTCCACTTCGTTGTCAGAGGGAGATTGCATGATGTTTGGTTTGCACTGGAGATATTTAAAGTTTTGAAGTTAGCAGAATTATAAGGTGACTTACTTCATTGGCAGCGAACTGTGATGTGTTTACAGAAATGCTAGTATAATCAACTATGATTAGCAGGTCTGTGAGCATGGTGCCAAGGTATTTTAAATTGTAATAGAGGGCTGTAGTTATTGTAGTAAGAATTGTGATTTTCTCACATTTCCATTATATGTAGCAGAGAAAAATATTATAGGACCATAAAACATAAGAGCAGAATTAGACCATTCGGCCTATTGATGGCTGATTGATTATCTCTCTCAACTCCATAAAGCACCAGCGACACAGGTTCAATTTCTGCTGCTGTCCGTAAGCAGTTTGCATGTTCTCCCTGTGATTACATGGGTTTCCTCCGAGTCCTCTGGTTTCCTCCCATATTCCAAAGGCATACCACTTGGTAGGTTAACTGGCCCTTGTAAACTCTCCCATGATTAGACTAGGATTAAATCAGAGATTACCAGGTGGTGTGGCTCAAAGGGCCAGAAGGGCCTATTCTGCGTTGCATCTCAATAATAAATAAGTAAGTAAATAAATAGATTCTCCTGCCTTCTCCCTGTAATCTTCAATGCCCTGGCTGATCAAGAACCTATCAACTTCCTCTTTAAATTTACCCAATGACTTGGTTCATTACCCTCTGGTAAAGAAATTCCTCCTCATCTCCATTCTAAATTGACATCCCTCTAGTCTGAGGCTGCGCCCTCTCATCCTCGACTCACTGATCAGAGGAAACATCCTCTCCACATCCACTCTATTCAAACCTTTCAATATTCAATAGGGAATCCTACACAAGGACTCCCAAGTCCCTTTGCACCTCAGACTTTTGAATTTTCTCCCCATTTTGAAAATAGTCTACACTCTATTCCTTCTACTAAAGGTCATGACCATATACTTCCCTACATTACATTCCATCTGCCACTTTTTGACCCATTCTCCCAATCTATCTAGGTCTTTTTGCAGACTCCCTGCTTCTCAACTCTATCCCTCCACCTACCTTTGTGCTATCCTGAAAAGTTAACTCTTTATTGCTTTCCATAGATGCTGCCTGGTCTGCTAGCTCCTCCAGCATTTTGTATGTGTTACTTGAGCAGGGTGACATGCTCCACATTCCTCTCCTATCAGATTGCAACATCGTTTCCACCTATCACCTCCTGGCTTTTGTCACCAATTCCACCTATCACCTCCCGACTTCCGTCACTGCTTCTGCTTTCCCAATCTCCATCTATTTATCACTCATCATCGGCAAGTCCCAGGGTCGATACCCAAGACCAAAGCCTGAAGTTGGATTGGAAGTTGAGGCCTGATGACTGAAGCTGTAGGTCTGTAGGTCCTCTGGGGAAGGTGGAGACTCAATGTTTGCAAATCCACAGTCCAATGGAGGCTGGAGGCCTGGAGGCAGCCTGTCTTGAGGTTCGAGGACGGTCTGTGGGTGGACGGGAAGGAGGAAATCGGCCTCGTTTTCTGTGTACATACTACATTGGCCCTAGAATGTGCAGTGACACTTAAAGCCTGCCCCCACCAGATTGTTAAATTGTGCTGATTGTTAATGCAAATGACACATTTCGCTGTATGTTTCTATGAACATATGATAAATAAATGAATCTGAACCCTCAGCTGGATCCACCAATCACTTGGCAGCTCTTATTTCACCCTTTTACCCCAGCTTCTTTATGCTGACTACATCCCGTCTAATCTTGCACTGACCTGAAAAATCAAATGTCCATTTCCTTCCATTGATGCTGGCTGACCCATTGAGTTCCTCTTATTATAAAGGTTAATCGTTTTTTTTATTGCAAAGGGGTTGGCATAGAACGAGGTGGAATCTAAGTTATTGTTAAGATCAGGTTGTACCCCATTTAGGCTCTGGTTCTGGGTAGCATAGGAAGCAGTAGGGGTCAGAATGCATATTTGTGAAAACTATAACTGGTGCAGGGAAAGGTTATACTGATATTTTTACATCACCGAGGCTTCTTTTCACCTCTTGTATCACAAGGACATCAGAGTTAATTGCCTTGATAAGCCATTGTTTATAAGGTGATTGAAATGGAATTGATGTGGGTGACTGGATTTCAAAGAGAATTCAGCCAGGATCTAATTGAACAGCTTACGGACATTTTATTACCTCATTAAAAGTTATATTTGTTAAAGTAGAATTGACTATTTAATGGATTGCAGGAGTTGGGTATCACTGGATAGTCATTCAGCATGGGAACAGGCCCTTGGACCTAACTGATCCATGCCAGTCAGGATGCCCATCTAAGCTAGTCCCATTTGCCTGCATTTGTACTATCTCCTTTCAAACCTTTCTAATCCATGTACCTGCACAACTGCCCATTGAAAGTTGTTATTAAACCCATATAGCCACTTTCTCTGGCAGCTCGTTCCATGTACTTATCACTAATTTTGTAAAAAAAGAAAGGCGCACCTTAAGTTCCTATCAATTCTTTCCGCTCTCAACTTAAACCTATGTCCACTAGTTCTTGATTCCCCAACGCTGGGAAAAACACAGGATATTTGCTCTCTAGTTCTTTCTGTGGAGAAGATTATGCCAGTGAATAACGTGACCAAAGGCATCAGGCAGTTCGAGAAACAGTTCACAAAACTACGTCTTTTACTTCCTTCATTACTAATACTTTCAAATATGATTCAGCTACTATTGGAGCCTGTGATCTACATTTTGATGGTGTGTTTTTGGGCCAATTTAGCGATCTGGTGCTTTGCTGTCTCCAAGGGAGTTTTGTGATCTTTCAAGCGAAGTTTATGGCCTGGAGACAGGGCACGAGCCCAATGTCAACTCAATTTATTGCCGATCTCACCAATTAAAGCATCGAGGAAGATTGAAATCAACAAGGATGAGAGTGGAAGGCGAGTGGATGTTCAACGCCATCTGCCTGCGGGTGACCGGTGTCGCACTCACTCACGCTCCCTGCTCCCAGAGGAAAGTGGCTGCTTTCAGTCGGTATCCCTCTCTCCCTCTCGCTTATTGCTGCCGGAGCCTTGGGTCTTGGGCTAGGTTTAATCAATGTGGTTTGTGAATTGGACTCTATAGTTTATGTAATGATGTGTTTCTGATTTCTGGTCGTTCCTTTCTCTGTTGCTATTTTGTGCATTTTTGATCTGTCAACGAGTTGCACAGCACTAGATTGAAATGAACTGAGTTGAACATGAACATTTCTGGACTGTTTTGACCATATAGTGGTTTGATGTGTGTTTTTTTTTGCTTGTTTGTGCAATTTGCTTTTCTTAGCATGTTGGGGCTTTGGTGTTCTTCTTTGAATAGATTCCATGGTTTTCTTTATTCTGTGGCTGTCTGTGGGAATATGAATCTCAAGGTTGTATACTGCATACACACTTTGATACTAAGTGCACTTTGAATTCTTGAATCTTGTACACCTCGATAAGATCACAGCTCAGTCTCCTAAGCTCCAAGGGAAAACATCCTAGCCTACCCAACCTCTCACTATAAATCAGTTCCTTGAGTCCCAGCAACATCCTTGTAAATCGTTTCTGCACTCTTTCTAGTTCAATTACAGCTTTCCTATAACAGGGTGACTAAAGATTAACCCAATAATCTGCTTTTGCCTATTGAACTGGTTTTGAACTGACAGACTTGCCGGGCCATTTCAGAAAATATTTTTTTTTTGAGACTCAACCATTCGGGAGTCAGATAGCTATTTATTTGTCACATGTACATTGAAACATACAGTGAAACATGTCATTTTCTTTAACAACTAGCCTACCCAAGGTTGTGCTGGGGGTGGTCTGCAAGTGTTGCCACACATTCCAGCTCTAACAATGATCAGCATGCCCACGATGTTCAGTAGGACAGCACAATCAACAAAAAAACAAGCACCTTTCCCATCCCAACCCACACAAAATGCTGGAAGAACTCAGCAGGTCAGGCACTATCTCTGGAAATGAGCGGACAGTGGCACAAGAGGACGTGTCGGAATGGGAGTGGGAATTAAAATGCTTGGCCATCAGCAAGTTCTGGCTCCCCTTTTCCCATTCCACTCACTCACACGTACAGACAGACCTCCAACCCCAGGACTGGCTGCCTCCAGGCCTCCAGTCACAATGACAATAGTATTATTTCCTAAACGAACTGGTGGTTGTTTATGCAAATGAGTAGTGTCATTGCCTTTATTATGTACAAACTTGTCAATATGATAATTTAATTGACTGTATTTAACTTTCCCTGCTGTCAGGGATCTCCCTTGTGCCTCTCAGATCATTAGCCAAGGATTTAGTTTTATTAGCCTGGTAACTTCATCACAATGCTACCAGTATCCCCAATGAGCAGACGCTTTTAATTCTCCACTACAGACTCCTCTCCATGCAATTCACCATCTCAACTTGTAGCTGAAGGATCCATTCAACACACAGATGACAAGATACTCACTCTCCTTTGAGCATTTTGTCTTATTGGCTGTTAGGACAGTGATGTTAACACCATGAAAACCTTTCCGCTGAGGAATGACAAGATATCAAACTGTCTATATTGTGGAGTCGCTATATAAAGCATGGTAGTGTAACGGTTAGCATAGCGGTTACAGCAATGGCTGTAAGATCGGGGTTCAATTCCCGAAACTGTCTGCAAGGAGTTTTTTAATGTTCTCCCTGTGTGGATTTCCTCTGGGTGCTTAGGTTTCCTCCCACATTCCAGACACACATGGTCAGGGTTTGTGAGTTGTCTGCATGCTGGGTGGGTATAGGAAGTGTGCTGATGTTTGCAGGTTGCCCAGGACATCCTCATTGATTTGAGAAGACACGAATGATGAGTTTTGGTGTATGCATTGATTTACATGTGATTTTTTTTTTTAAAAAAGCTAATCTTTAAAAAAAATCTTCAATAATTGCACCATCATTCCGTCTCTGGATGTGGTAACAGGGATGGTTGTGGACAATCTATGCCTTAAATTGGATGCCACATGCCACCATACACAACATAAAGCAACAAACAATCTGACAGAGGGACTCCAAGATCCTGATGCATGCTTTTGCCCCAAAATATTGACAATTTCTTTCCTGCTCCGGATGCTACTTGACGTGCTGAGTTCTTCCAGCAGGTTGTTTGTAGCTCCAGATTCCTGCATCCGTGGTCTCTTGTGTCAGTACATATGACTGGTCCATGAGTTGTAGAGTCCTTGTAGGTGAGTCCACAGGTTATGGAATCATTCAGTGTTGAGGTGAGTGAAGTTATCCATGCTGGTTCATGAGTCTGATACATCCATTCATCGATGAAACGTCAGTGCCCAAGAACAGAAAAGCCTCCCCACCCAGTACACATCTACAATGAGTTCTACCCCCAAGAAAGCAGCGTCTATCATCAAGGATCCCACCATCCAGCCCATACACTGCTGTTGTTATTGGGAAGGAGGTTCAGGAGCAATGGGTCCCAGACCACCAGGCTCAGGAACAGTTATCAACAGTTACCTATCAATTATCAGGCTCATGAACCAGCGTGGATAACTTCACTCACCTCAACACTGAACTGACTCCACAACCTATGGACTCACTTACAAGGACTGTACAAACTCATGTTCTCAGTGTTATCTATCTCTCTATCCCTATCATATCTAATTTATATATGTATTGATCAATCGTATCTCTCTATCTGTCTGTATCATAGCTAATTCTATTGTATCTATATCTCTATCGTATCTATCTCTCTCTATCTGTCTATCGGACAGTTTGCTTTCTTGCCCATTGGTTGTTTGTGAGTCTTGGATCGTGTCTAGTTTTTCAATGATTTTGTTGCATTTCTTTGTTCAGCTGAGAATGCCCACAAGAAAATGAACCTGAGGATAGTATATGGTGACATATATGTACTTTGACAATATATTTACTTTGAACTCTGAACGTGCTTTGAATGAGGGGCAGGTGAAATTCTCAACTGTGTTGAAAATAAGGTACTGAAGAGTTAACTATTGATAAAATTTTAAACTGGAAATCTGTTATGGTGATCCTTAGATAGAGGAGCAAGGACAGGTAGATATACTGGAACAGATGGCAGTGTCGCAAATGGCGACATGTAGGCTAACCATTTTATTAGCTGTTTCTTGATGGGCTTGGTGGGTCATCAGTCTGATGCTGTTCCCTGTGCATTCTTGCATAAAGGACTGCATTAGCTTTACTGATATTAGTTTCATTTCTGTCACCATCCTGTTGTGCAATGTAAAGACTTTCCATTTTTAAAGCAGTTCGACTGTAACTATAATAGGCTTTATCGGGAGACATCTGAGAGCAAAACAAGTCTTTCTGAAAGAGCAAAACCAGTCGTTAATCAGTGCAGCAAGACCAGATGGCACAGAAGATTTATACTTGGTAGTACACATAATTAGATATCTTTCAGCCTGCTATACTTTTTACAGCAGCACCAGACAGCTATGAAGCATTTTTGTTTTGTGCACTGTAACATCGTAGATGGCTGGCGGGCAGATTGCTTATTTCAAAGGATACGCATTACTAAACCTGTTTAAATGTTTTTTTGATCTGGTAGGAGCTAGAGGAGTTGAGATGTACATCTCTAGTCTAATTATTTTGTATGTGTTGCTCCAGGCATTACTGGGTGAAGGTCAGCAAGAAGGAAGTTTGAGGAAATTCAAGCTATATACCTCTTAAATGGCTCCTTGATAAGGCAGTTGGGTGAAAGATGTTTTGGTGTTCTTGCTGGGCAAGCAACAGTTAAATGCCCAACAACAGTGTTTTTGTCACCAGTCATGGCAGCATAGTGATTAGTGCAACATGGGGCGTAGGAGTTCAGAGTTCAATTCCAGTGTCCTCAGTAAGAAAGTTTGTGTGTTTTTCCCATGACTGTGTGGGTTTCCTCTGGGTGCTCTGGCTCCCTCCCACAATCCAAGGATGTACCAGTTAGTGGGTTAATTGGTCATTGTAAATTGTCCTGCGATTAAGTTAGGGTTAAATCAGTGGGTTGCTGGGCAGAGTGACTCAGTGAGCTAAGAAGGTCTGTTCTGCACTGTATCTCTAAGTAAAGATAAAAATAAAATTTGTATTAATTTGCTCCTGTGATGAGGTTCTCATTTTTAATCATTCTTGCTTATTTTATCATGGTCCAATCAGGTAATTTTATTTAAGAGCATGACAGAAGAGGAGAATTAGCTAATTTGGCTCATCAAGTCTTTTCTGCTGTTCAATCATGGCTGATGATTTTTTTCCCCCATCTGCATTCTCCCATCTTCTCCCTGTAAACCTTAATTCTCTTCCCAATCTGGAATCTATCAATTCTGCTTGAAATATACCCAGTGACTCCAGCCTCCACAACCTTTTGTGGCACCAAATTCCACAGATTCACCATCCTCCGGCTGAAATAATTTCTCCTCAAATCAGTTTTAATTTTGAGTTATTCTGAGGCTGCGCCCTTGGAACCTAGAATCTCCTATTAAACACCCTCTCCGTATCCACTCTATCCATGTCTACTCCACTTATTTATTGTTTAAGGAACAATTTCAAGGGTTCAGAGAATGGATAATCATTTTAATAGCAGCACTTTACAATCTTGTAGAACAACCGGCAAAGTATCGTTCAGCACAGAACAAACAACTAAACTGAATGTTCTTAAAATAATGAGGAATAGAAAGTAGGCCAGCGTGTGAAAAGCACAATACAGTACATTTTACTTTAATTGGTCTTGTTAAGCAAGTTGTTCACATTAATGTTAATCCCTATCCAGAGAGACAACTTAAAAGATTTGAAACTTTTTAAAGGTCACTTTTACATGATTGGAGGAATTATTTGCTATTATAGACGGGAGTCATAAGGATACCGAACATACGGGGGCAGACGGGGGGCATTCAGCCCATGCTAGCTTTGAAAGATTATTCCCACTTCCCAGCTTTTGGTTCAAAGCCTTGTAGGTTTTGGAAATAGAATTTCGTGTTCAGGCACTTTTTGTTGTGTACCATGTGTTTCTGCTTTCATAATAAGACTGTAAGACATAGGGGCAGAACTAAACCATTTGGCTCAATGTGTCTGCTGTGCTATTCCATCATACCCAATTGATTATCCCCCTCAACCCCATTCTCCTGCCTTCTCCCTGTAACCTTTGCCGCCCTTGTTTATCAAGAACCTATCAACCTCCGCTTTAAATGTCCGCAGTGACTTGGCCTCCACTGACGATGGCAGTAATGAATTCCACAAATTCACCACCCTCTATTGAATCTGTGAGATTAATGCAAAGGAAGTATTTTTATCTTTCAGAAGTCCAATGGTCTGTTCAAGGTAAAGGAAGGTTTTATATAAACACATTTTTTATTAAAGTAAATATATACTGCACTCCAGTTTAGTAACCTCACTCTCTAGTTACTAATTAAAAGACCTTGTGAATACACGCATTCACAGCAAAATAAAGAAATCCAACTGAATTCATGACAAACACTGACAAATAACCAATGTGCAAGAAGACAAATCATGCAAATAATACAAAATGAATAATGCTGGGAACATGAGTTGTAGAGTGCAAGCGGGTCCACAGGTTGTGAGGTCAGTTCATTAAGTTATCCACGCTAGACTGATAGTTGTAGGGTAGTAACCGTTCCCGAAGTGGTGTGGAACCTGAGGCTCCTGTACCTCCTGCCTGACGGTAGTAGTGAGAGAAAAAAGCATGGCTCGCATGATGGGCATCCTTGATGATGGATTCTGCTTTCCTGTGGCAGTGGTCCTTGTAACGTGCTCAATGATGGGAAGGCTTTCCCTGTGACAGATCTGGCTGTACCCCTCACTTTCCCTAGACTGTTCGGTTCCAGGGCATTGATGTTTCTATATCAGGCTGTGATGCAACTGTAGGTTCTCACAAATAAAACGGTGAAGGCATTTTATGTACAAGAAAGGCTGTAGCAATTCTTTTATTGAACACCAAAAACTGAACTCAAAGCGCAGTAAAAATGTTTTACGTAATTACCTCATCACGTCAGAGGAGCCTCTTAAAGTGAACCCCAGCCCAATGTTGGTGGTTGTGAATTCTGTACGTTTCCATCAACTATATTACCCTACGCAACCTGTCAGAATACTCTCCACTGTACACCTGTAGAAATTTGTAAAAGTTCTATGTGGAAGCCAAGCAGTAGATTTGATTGCACAGATTTTCACTCTTTCTGACATGACTGCCGCTGACCTTGATGACTCTGTAGGCTCAAAGTTACTTTAAGTTGGCCTGGATGAGGAGATATTAAGGTGTCTGCAGCACCGAAGGAGGTTGTATTAAAGCCAGTTTATATTTAAAAATTCATAAATCATGATTGTGACTCAATCACCTCATGCTTAATTACTCTTTACAGGGCCACTCAAATCCTCTTCCATGCATAGTGACATGAAAAGTAATCTTTGCATACCATGTTGCCATGGCAACACTGAATGCTATGCCTACTTACATCGCAATTACCATGCAGACATGGTGGTGGATGTAGTACTTGTGGGAAAACCCAGCAGTGATGGTAAATGCAGCCCTCTGGGGCTGTATCACCCCATTTTAGACAGAGTTTGAACTTGGGTCAATGTGAGATAGCAGCACTATCTGTGTGGTTAACAAGCCCAGTTTAAACAAAATTCCAGTCCAAAGAAATGAGAGCTATAATGGATAGCCACTGCCATCACCAAGTCCAGGAGACTCCTTAAACAATACTTCCAGCTCAGCTGCAGGAGACCACACTGAAACTATTGTGTGCTGTGAAATTAGGCCTGGGGCTGTCGAGTTTGTACCGTGATAGTTACAGATTGGTCCTGAACCTTCCCACCCCTTGAAGCCCTGCTGTGAGCGTATTCAACCATGTGCCCACTCTACTGTTGATGCACACCCTGCCATGCATCACTGCCTCTCCCAAACCTCTGTTTGGTCCTCCGCCTGATATCCTCTCTGCAGTGAGGAGGAATGCGGGTTGTTTTACTGTATGTTTGTGTATAGATATGCATACACAGGATCACAGGAACAGAATCACACACACACACACACACACACACACACACACACACACACACACACACACACACACACACACACACACACACACACACACACACACACACACACACACACACACACACACACACACAGCGACTTTTCTATGGGCCAGTCTGAGAGCCATTCCAGGCAATAATTTGGATGCCCCTTGTCCCTGTTCTTAAGGATAATATTTTTGCTTGTAGAAGTCAAGGATATAAAAATACACCTGGGCAGAAGTTCTGGCAGAATGATTGTGAACTTGAAATGTTAGAACATAGAACATGGCATAGTACAACACAGTACAGGCCCTTCGGCCCACAATATTGTGCTGACCCTTAAACACTGCCTTCCATATAACCCCCCAGCTTAAATTCATCCATATACCTGTCTAGTAGTCTCTTAAATTTCTCTAGTGTATCTGTTTCCACCACTGACTCAGGCAGTACATTCCACGCACCAACCACTCTCTGAGTAAAAATCCTTCCTCTAATATCCCCCTTGAACCTCCCACCCCTTACCTTAAAGCCATGTCTTCTTCTATTGAGCAGTGGTGCCCTGGGGAAGAGGCACTGGCTGTCCACTCTGTCTATTCCTCTTAATATCTTGTACACCTCTATCATGTTTCCTCTCATCTTCCTTCTCGCCAAAGAGTAAAGCCCTAGCTCCCTTAATCTCTGATCATAATGCATACTCTCTAAACCAGGCAGCATCCTGGTAAATCTCCTCTGTACCCTTTCCAATGCTTCCACATCCTTCCAATAGTGAGGCGACCAGAACTGGACACAGTACTCCAAGTGTGGCCTAACAGAGTTTTATAGAGCTGCATCATTACCTCGCGACTCTTAAACTCCATCCCTCGACTTATGAAAGCTAACACCCCATAAGCTTTCTTAACTACCCTATCTACCTGTGAGGCAACTTTCGGGGATCTGTGGACATGTACCCCCAGATCCCTCTGCTCCTCCACTCTACTACCTCTGTTAACTCTGTTTTACTGATCATAAGCACTGCCAGCTTGCTGCGCATTTGCGGCCATCTGTTTGGATTTCCTGCAGGATTTGGCAACACAACACAGCACCTGGTCCTTCAGGCCACCAAGTATGCATTTAGATGAATTCTATTTTATATTTCCATCAACTCCCTTCGCTCCTCAAGATTCTCCCACCCACCTACTCACACTAGGGGTGATTTACTGTCACCAATGAACCTTCCAATCCACCTGTGATCCTTGGGATGTGGGTGGAAACTGGAGTACTGGGAAATCCCAGAAACTCCATGGAGAACTTGAAAACTCCACACAGACACCACAGGGGATTATTGTTGAATTTGGGTCACCCAGGTGTGAGACAACAGCTCCATCCCTGTGGTTAAACACTCCTACAGCTTTCCATCGGGATGTTGAAGTTACCACATCAATGTGTCATTGATCTTAGTTGCTGTGTAAATGTTCAGTTATGTATTAACTAACCTGCCCTGATGCACATGTAAATGCAATAGCAAAGAACATGAAGTTCAAAGTAAATTTATGGTCAAACTATGTAGTATGTCACCATTGACAGAGAATTCCAGTAACTGGGACACTTCCATTTTGACCCACTTAAGCGGCTGTCCAATTAGCAGAATTTTCGTGTAAGTAGTTAAAAAGGTATAAAACAAAGACAAACTACCATTTAATGGAGTACCAAGTTATGTAATAAAATGAAATACCGAACAAATTAAACTCTACCAATACTACTAGGGTACTACAAATCTTTATATTAATTCCTAATAGTTATCGACAGAGGAATTTATCCAATAATGTACACTAACCATGTTCTTTTGATTGAACAAAATCAGTCCAGACACCTAGTGCAGATAATGGTCTGCCTTCATAAATTCTGTTGGTGTTTCCATCCTCCAAATCTTCATTTTCATTGTAACATTCAAGATGATTGTCGAAATCTTCAAGTTTTTCATAGTACCTAACTTGTTGAAGTGGTAGGATTATTTCATTTTCATTCCTGGCCCTTTCTGGCATTTCCAAGCCTGGATGCTTGTAACTGCAGTGAGCGAAACAGTTCTGAATTGTCTTACTGCTTATTTCTTGCTATCTATCAGAAACAAATATTTTTGAACAAAATATATGCAACTGACACTATTTAAAAGCTGTTCACTAAATGTAGCACAATGTAGTGTCTAACAGCCACATAAGTGCTTGTGACTGACACTAGTTAAAAACAGTTCAGCAATAGTTTCCTGTCCCAATTAAGCAGCATATTGAAATAAATGAAGAGAATCCCAGCTATTTTCCCAAATAGTTTTTGTTCTTGAAGTGTTCTCCCACTTAAGCGGTTGCCCCAATTAACCAAAGGCCCAATGAAACAGAATCTGCCGTATGACCTTTAGACTCCTCAGATTCATTTTCCTGCAGTCATCCACCGTTATGCAAAGAAATGCAATATGATCAATGAAAACATGATACACACAAAGACTATGTTATCAAACAGTTCCATTTACATTGTGACAACAAGAGATTCTGTGGATGCTGGAAATCTTGAGCAACACACACAAAATATTGGAGGAACTCAGCAACTCAGGCAGCATTAATGCAATGGGAAGCCGTAGGCGACGTCTTAGACCAAGATGCTCCATCAGGATCTTCTCCACATTTAAATTATGATTTACCTAACTCTGGTGTTGAGTGCTTTTTTTTAAATCAAATTGCATTAGCCGACACTTCATCAATCAAGAATTTATAAAATACAATATAACTGAGGAGATTGACATGAAATATGGATTTAAAGTGAATTTTCTTTTGTAATTATGGAGGATAACAATGTAGTCAGTCTAAAACATAGCCAACTTGATGCAGGGTAATTTGTGTTCATAAAAAATCAATGCTTTCTCCAATATTTTCTCAGGAGAGGATTTCATTTATTTGCTTTTAATCGTTATGAATATTTTCTCAAGGGGATCGTTGCTGAATACAGGCTCTGAGGGATCTTGGGGATGGGATTTGAACAGTGCTCTCTGACACACAAGACTTGCTGTTCCAAGCAGTTGTGACCTTAGCCACATGCTTCTATGGCTGAGCAACAATAATTAAATGGCAGTTCTTTTCTGGCTTTATCCTGTGCTCACTGTAAGGTACAGGGCTTTGAACTTCATGACGTTTAAATATTTAACTGAAGAAAAAAGTCACGGTAATTTTTTTTAAAAGAGATGTTTGCAGGCACTGCGGGATGGAGCTCCACATGCTGCCAATTAAGTGAAGCAGGAGGCAGGTTGCTGTCTTCAGAATGACCAGTTCACATGAACCACCACTTTCATGATCACGTGCAGAACTTATTAAAGATGCATTATCTCCTTTTCCAGCCTTGCAGGCTTCATCGCTGGAAAATTACATTTATTTATTAATTATCCCCAAGGGGAATGGACAGAAAGGCAAAATCAACTTGTCTTAAAAAGAAATGGCCTTGTTATTCAGAAGATTTCACTGCTTTAAGCAGCCAGTGTAAATCACAAGTATTTGTAACTTCTGTAAGTTGCAGGTTAGGTCTGGAAAGTTACCTTTCCACTAATGTTGCCCTGTGCCACATTTCCAATCTGAAAAACAACCTCTAACCATCGTGCCGATTGGCCAGCTCACCCTGGATCCCATGTGTTTAATCTTTAGGACCTGCCTAACCTATAAGGACCTTGTTAAAGACAACACACCCAAAATGCTGAAGGAACTCAGCAGATCAGGCAGCATTTATGGGAAGGAAGAAACAGTCAATGTTTTGGGCTAATAGCCTTCATCAGGATTTAAGCCCTTCCTTAAACCAATGCAGATTAAGACTACTGCTCTGTCTTCGTTAATCTTCCTGGTCACTTCTTCAAAAAGAAAACAATCAGATTCATGAGATGTGATTTCCCATGCACCAATCAATACTGAATAAATCTTTGCAAATGCAAATAAATCCTGTTTCTCAGAATCCCTTTCAGTAACTTCTGTACCACTGAATGTAAAGCTCCCTGACCTGTAAAACACAAAAATACAACTGCAGATGCTGTGGATCAAAGAATACGTACACAATGCTGGAAGAACTCAGCAGGTCAGGCAGCATCCGTGAGAAAAGAACAGCCAACGTTTCGGGCCGAGACCCTTCATCAGGAATGGGGGGGAAGACAGGGCCGAAGGGTCTATAACTGGGCTTCGGCCCTCTCTTCCCCCCCATTCCTGATGAAGGGTCTCGGCCCAAAACGTTGGCTACTCTTTTCTCACGGATGCTGCCTGACCTGCTGAGTTCTTCCAGCGTTGTGTACGTATTCCCTGACCTGTAGTTCTCTGGCTTTTCCTTACAAACCTTTTAAAGTAGCTGAACAATATTAGCCATCCCCCAGTCTTCTGGTAACTCACCTGTAGCTAACAAAGAATACACAAGTCTTTGCAGAGGCCTCAGTAATTTCTTCTTTCACTTCCTATAATGTCCTAGAATAAACTTGGTGAGGCTCATGGGATTTAACCACCTTTATACATTTCAAGACCCCAATTGCCTCCTCTATTGTAATGGTAAATTAAAGTTCAACAGTGTAAAGTTAGTCGTAGAGTATAGACCACTACAGTGTAGAAACAGGCCCTTCAGCCCATCTTGCCTGTGCCAAACTGTTATTCAGACTGGTTCCATCAACCTGCACCTGGACCATAGCCCACCAAACCTTTTCCCATACATGTTCTTTTCCAAACTTCTCTTAAATGTTGAAATCATACCCCATCCACCATTTCCGCCGGCAGCTCAATCCACATTCTCACCACCTTCTGAGTGAAGAAGTTTCTCCTCAGGTTCCCCTTAAATATTTCATCTTTCACCCTTAACCTATGACCTCTAGTTCTAGTCTCATGCCACCTCAGAGGAAAAAGCGTGCCTGCATTAACCCTAACCATACTTCTCATAATTTAGTGTCCTCATTGTTTCCCTGTTCCTATATATAAGTGGCTTGACATAATCTGTTGCTGGATATTTTATTGCATTGTCAACCTTCCCACTAGTTCAGAAGTCTGCTTTTGTGTGGGTGTGCAAAAACAAATGCTGTTGGCATTTTCTGTGTCTAGTTTTGTGTGGAGTTACAGTTCCTGTTGAAGAGAAGGGAATCTCATAAAATGGCAGCTGTTTGTAGCAGTTGCCATGAAAAGCTGTTTGTATTTCCAAGCAGTTACTGAGTTTCATTGTAAATTTCTGAAATTTTCCGAGACTGATCTCTCAAGGGGGATCTACAGTATAAAATCAGCTACTGTTTGTTAGTGTTTTGTCTTCAAGGCTCCCTTCTACATCACTTGGATAACATTGGTACAACATGCACAGAGTCCTGGACTCACCTAGCAACTCAACACAGGAGGAATCACCTTGGCTCATCTAGTCCACGCCGAACTATTAATCTTAGTCCCATCAACCTGCACCTAGACCATACCCCTCCTATCCAAATTTCTCTTAAAATTGAACCCACATTCACCACTTCCTCTGGCAGCTCGTTCCACACTCGTGCCTCCCTCTGTGTGAAGATGTTCCCCTTCATGTTCCTCTTCAATATTTCAACTTTCACCCTTAACCCATGACCTCTAGTTCTAGCCTCACCCAACCTCAGTGGGAAGAAGCCTGCTTGCATTTACCCTATCTATACCCCTGATAATCTTTATCAAATCTCCCTGCATTCTCCTAAACTCTAGGGAATAAAATCCTGACCTATTCAACTTTTCCCTATGACTGAGCTCCTCAAGTCCTGGCAATATCCGTGTAAATTTTCTTTGCACTCCTTCAATCTTATTGATATCTTTCCTGTAGGTAGTTGACCAGAAGTGTACTGATTATTTGAATCATTTTTAATGTTGTGAACAATCTTCTCACACAACTTTTTCCAATATTTCTGAAAGAGTTGTAATTATTTTGCCATCAGTTTCTCATGAAAATTTATCATAAAATATAATGTCATTAAGGCATTTAAATGGCAAAATGGTTAAGATTATGGACTGGAAGCCAGATTTCTGAACCAGTAACCCTGTGTTACAAGTTAAAATCCCACTAGAACAACTGGGAAAATTTAAATTTAAGGAATTAAATAAGTATATAACTTTAAGACAAAAGCTGGTCTTCTTAATATCAATGACATGACTGAAATTTTGAAGCATCACATTAGCATGATGCTATTAGAGCTTGGGGTGTTCAGCGTTCAATTCTGGCACCGTCCATTCTCCCTGTAACTGCATGGGTTTCCTCCAGGTGCTCCGGTTTCCTCCCATAGTCTAAAGACGTACTGGTTAGTAGGTTAATTGAGCATGTAACTTCTTCTGTGATTAGGCTAGTGGTGTGTTACTGGGTGGTGCAGCTCACTGGCTCAGCCGGGCATATTCCACACTGTATCTCTAGATGAATAAGTAAATATTTGCAACGATGTTGTCATCAATCCTGGTGCAAAGTCCTGAGATTCTCTCTGAGACCCCTTATTTCTCTCTTTGTGTTTTAAATGTACCATTTTAAAGGGAAATTCACTAATCAAGCCTTGCTATCTTTGGGTAGCCGCCAGAGTCCCATCAATGCTGATGTATATAACTCTTCAATGCTTCAGAATGTTTCATTACCTCCATGTATGATGTTGAAAGAGTGATAATATCAATTTCATAGCTCACATCGTTCATTTCAGAAGTGCCCATTGGGTTCTTGCAAGGAGGGCAGCCTCTGTGAGGTGAATTCCTCCTTGTACCTTCAGTAATAAACCTCTGCTGGTGATAGATCTTTGATCTCGCTGAGTGGAATCAGACTCTACAAATATGAGTCATATTCTATTCCTGTTGTATCTCTGGTACAGAGTGCCAGCTGGATTGCTAAAATGGATGCCCTTATGATGTTGGTATAAAGCATTCTCCCTATAACTTGGTGCATTTCTTCCCACATTCCGAAGATGTTCGGGTTAATAGGTCACAGGGGTGTAATTGGGCAGTGTGGGCTTGTTGGGCTGGAGGGGCCTGTTAGCCTGCTGTATCTCTAACTAATAAATAAACATACTATATTTTCAAAATATTATTTTATTTTACCACTTTAAAAATTATAGTAGTTAACCCAATGTTAATAGTTTTAAATGTCCCTGTATGTCAGAGATATTTTAAAAATTCCAGAGACTATAGTCTTTGACAGGAGGTGAGACTCTAGGTAAATCCCTCCCACTCTCTTGATCTAATTTCCTGTCAGGGACTGTAAAGGCATTCACTATGTTACCTGAGTCAGTATCTCGAGTCTAACCTTGAGTCCATATCTCAAGAAAACAGAGAAGCCGGTGTAACCAGCACTATTTACCTCTGGCCCCATCTGTGGAAGAATCTGTGCTTCCCACAACATCCTCATCAGTCTCCCTACAGCTCACGGACAGGTCTGGAACAAACCATTCTTGGTTCTGAAGAAGGAGTCATGGTTGAGGCTTCATTCTGGCTCGCAACTGGACCACCAGATGGTTGTGGGTTCAGTTAGCCCCATAATGGCACCCTTCCCACCTTTGTGGACATCTTCAAGAGATGGTGCTTCGTTCAAGAAGCTAGCATCCATTGCTAAGGAGCCTCACCATCAGGAATATGCCCTCTTTTCATTAGTACCATTGAGGAGGAAGTACAGGAATCTGAAGGTGTCCACTCAGTGATTCAGGAACAAATCCTTTCAATCTCCTGTTAAATGTCTGAATGATCCATGAACACTACCTCACTATTCCTTTTTTGCAATTTTTAAAATGTATTATTGTAACTTGTACTGCTGCCCCAAAACAACAAATTTCATGATGTGTCAGTGTTAATAAACCTGATTCTAACGTCTGAAGGATAGAGTGGATATTTGGAAGATATGGTGAAGGATCATTTCTGCATAGTTTTTACATTGTTTTCCTGTCAGTAGAGGAAAAGGAAAAGGAAATATTTAAGGTCCTTTACAGTCCTTTCTCCCATCCACTGTCCTCTTCTGTCAGATTCCTCCTTTTTCAGCCTTGTACCTTTTCCACTTAACACCTCCCAACCCCTCTCTGCATCCCCCTCCCCTACCCACCATCTTCCCCTCACCTGTGTTCACTATCACCTTCCAGCTTGTACTCCTTCCCCACCTACCCCTACCATCTTATTCTGGCTCTTCCTTCTTCCTATCTAGTCCCAATGAAGTGTCTCAGCCTGGAACATCAACTGTTCATTCCACTCTGCAGCTGCCTGGCCTGCTGAGTTCCTCTCACATTTTGTATTTTGTGTGTTGCTCTGGATTTCCAGCATCTGCAGAATATGATTTCTCACTACACAAGTGACAGAAATTATATCTACTGTTCCTAATACATTGGCCACTGAGTGTATGTATGTTCATGGTCTTCTGCTGCTGAAGTACATCCGCTTCAAAGTTTGACCTCTTGTGCATTCAGAGATGCTCTTCTAACACCACTGTTTTAACCCATGGTTATTTGAGTTACTGTTGCCTTCTTAGACAAGCTAGAACCAGTCAGGCCATTTTCTTCTGACCTCTCTCATTAACAAGGCATTTCCACCCATGGAACTGCCACTCACTGGATTTTTATTTTGTTTTTTATACCATTCTCTGTAAAACTCTAAAGACTGTTGTGTGTGTGAAAATCCCAGAAGATCATCAGTTTCTGAGATACTCAAACCACCCTGTCTGGTATGAACAATCATTCTATAGTCCAAGTCACTGAGATCCCATTTCTTCCCCAGGCTGACAGTTGGTCTGAACAACAACTGAACCTCTTGACCACATCTGCATGCTTTTATGTATTGAATAGCTGCCGCATGATTGGCTGATTAGATATTTATGTTAGCGAGCAGGTGCACCTTATAAAGTTGCCACTGAGTATATTTTGTTAATAATACCACACATTATTAATACGCAGAAAATGCCATTTCTTTCTGGAACTTTTCGTAGTATTGGATATCTTCTGGTTATCACAGAACACATACAACAGTGTCACAGGAGCATCTTCAGCATTGCATCATTTGTGAAGCATTATGTGAAGTTATAAAACAGTAAAGTTCGGCCTGACCTGAAATATCAGAAGCCAACAAAGCTCATGGAAGAAGTCTTACATATCTCTCAAATTGCAGTTTCTTCATGTTGGGAAGTGTGTTTCAAATCGACAATAAAGAAATGAGCAAATATGTTCAGGATCAGTTTCAGAAAAACAAAGTTTGTTAGTGACTTGTAAATGAACTAAGCCTTGATTCCTTTGCATCTTAGTAAGGCTTATCTTTCTTGGGTAATTTGCTTCATTGACACTGTTGCCTGTGTGCAGAATTATATTATGTCAAAATAATACTTGATATCTGGGCCAGAGGGTTTAAACATGGTAATATGTGCATTTTTATAGATTGTCGGATTTGACATATTTATCATTTCTATATTAACCAGACAGCATTCACCTTGAAAAGGAGAAAGTTAATATGACTGCTTAACATCTGAATCATTTTAAAAGGAGTGATATATGGTACAGCCATCTTTTACTCAAATCTAGTTGTGAGTTCAAATCTAGTTTGCAGTGGCAAGGTGGCATAGCAAATGACAGATTTCACTGTGAGTCTAGATGTATATGCCTCAAATAAAGCGAATCTTGTTCTTTATCTCCTGGGTTCACTGGGAGAATGAATGGCCTGGCATGGAAATTGATGCCCTTGAAAGGAATAACCTACAAAAAGTAGTGGACCCAGATTAGTCCATCATGAAAAAAGCCCTTCCCATCATTAAATTCCTCGGTGTTATCACTTCATTGCATTATTCATGGGACCAGCATGTAAGTGCCTTTATGAAGAAAGCACGGTAGCATCTCTACTTTCTTAGAAGTTTGCTAAGTTTTGGCATGTCATCTAAAACATTGAAAAACTTATATAGATGTATGGTGGAGAGTTTATTGACTGGTTGCATCAGGGCCTGGTATGGAAACACCAATGCCCTTGAATGGAAAAGCCTTTAAAAAGAAGTGGATATGGCCCAGTCCATCCCAGGTAAAGTCCCCCCTAAACATTCAGCATATCTACATGGAGCACTGTCACAGGAAAGCAGCATCAATCATCTAGGACACCCACCATCCAGGCCATGATCTCTTCTCATTGCTGTTGTCAGGAAGGAGGTACAGGAGCCTCAGGACCTACACCACCAGGTTCAGGAACAGTTATTTCCCCTAAAGCATCAGGCTTTTAAGCCAGAGAGAATAACTTCATTCACTCCAATGTTCTCATGTTCAAGAGATTTAAGATTGATTTTATTTGTGACACGTGCATAAAAACATGCAGTGTTTCTATGAGAACAAATCAGCGGGGGTTGTGCTGGGCAGCCTACATGTGTCACCGTGCTTCTGGCACCAACATAGCAAGCCTGTAACTTACTACCCCAATTGCATACGTCTTTGGAATGTGAGAGGAATCAGAATCAAGTTTAATACCACTGGCATATGTTGTGAAATCAGTTAATTTTGTGGGAGCAGTACAATGCAATACATAATATTAGTGAAAAATACTGTGAATTACAGTAAATATATATAATGGTTAAATTAAATAAGTCGTGCAAAAAATAAAACTACAAATGTAGTAAGGTACAGTTCATAGGTTCATTGTCCATTCAGGGATCGGATAGCAGAGGGGAAGAAGCTGTTCCTGAAACATAGAGTGTGTACCTTCAGATTTCTGTACCTTCTTCTTGATGGTAGCAATGAGGGCAGGGCATGACCTGGATGATGGGAGTCCTGAATGATGGATGCTGCCTTTTGAGATGCTGGAATACCTGGAAGAAACCCATGTGTTCATGTCTGAAGTTTGCTTCAGACAAACTCCAGATTTGAATCCCTGATTAGCATCATTGGTGTTGTGTAGCATTATGCAAGTATCAAAATCTCATAATTGTGTGGATTGGTAGGTTAGCTGGACGTTATAACTTCAAACAAGAGTGTAGTATTGAGACATGCTCTGAGGTTGAATGAAAAGCTTGTTTGTATGCCATCCACACAGATCATTCCATAAGTACATCGAGGTGGTACAGAAGGAAACCAACAAAGGAATGCAAAATATGGTGTTACCGTTGTAGAATACATGCTGTGCAGGTAGACAAGGGCTAAGACAAAGATATGATTAAGGATTAACTTTACTTGTTACATATACATTGAAACATACAGTGAAATGCGTAATTTTCTTCAACGACGAGCACAGTCTGAGGATGTGTTGGGGCAGCCCACAAGTGTCACCATGCTTCTGGTGCCAACATAGCATGCCCACAAGTTATTAACCCTAACCTGTCTGTCTTTGGAATGTAGGAGGAAACCGGAGCACCTGGAGGAAACCCATGGGCTCATGAGGAGACCAGAAAAACTCCTTACAGGTAGTGATGGGAATGGCGCCCCGATCATTGGCTTTGTAAGGGCTTCATGCACTGCTATGCTACTGTGTCATAGGTTGGGAGATCATTGTATAAGAATGCTGGAGGAACTCAGCAGGTCAGGTGGCCTGAGGTAGCAAGAGGTGTAAACAGAGTCAGTGGAAGGGAGTTTAATTTGTGTCATAGATTGGTCTTGTGTTCGGAATTCTTTGCCACCTTTGGCAGGGCATTTGCCATACCAAACTGTGACAAATGGTAAGTGGGAGAACAGATCAGATTACAGGAAAAATTTGTAGGGGAATGGGGTACTACTGTGAACTAGCTGGACATGATGGTTTGAATGGCCTTGTATAAAGTAAGGAATTACCATAAATTAATTCAATCTTCATTATGTTCCAAGGGTTTGGACCACATGTATTTTGTTTTGCTGTCTCTCTGCCATTGTTTTGCACACTGTGAAATATGCCTGGATGTGCTGGTGTGACAACTTAATCATCAGAGTAAACCAAAAGTCATAAGACATAGGAGCAAAATTAGATTATTTGGCCCATGGAGTCTGCTTCACAATTCATCCCTGGCTGATTTATTACCCCTCTCAACCTCATTCTCCTGCCTTAATAGTCAAGAACCTATCAACCTCCACTTTAAATATACCCAATACTTGGCCTCCACAGCTCTTTGTGGCAATGAATTCCACAGATTCACCACCTTCTGGCTCACATGGCAGAATGAGGGGGTAATAGATAGGAGCGACAGGGAGGTAGTTGCAGGAGACAGGCAACTTGTGTGACTGTCAGGAGGAAGAAGGGGAATAGGCAGATAGTGGAGAGTACCCTGTGGCCGTTCCCCTCAATAACAAGTATATTGCTTTGGATATTATTGGGGATTCTGACCTACCAGGGGAAAGCTGCAGCAACCAGGTCCCTGTCACTGAGTCTGGCGCTATCACACAGCAGGGGAGAGGAGAGAACAGAAGTGCGGTAGTGATAGGGAATTCCGTAATTGGCATGGTCAGCATATTCTGACATATTCTACCATAAAAGGCCTGATTGTTAGCAGGTTCTGGGAGGAGTGCCATAATTGGCTTTCAGCCGAGGACAGAAAAGTGATTTTTATCTGGGTTATATTTAGCTGAATTAATAAATTATTTTGATTTGTGCAAAAATTTACATGCATTGCAGGCAGTTTTTTTCTTTCCTTCCTTTTGCAACAATCAAAAAAGCATGTTTGGAATTGTGTGAAGGTCAAAACAAAATTGGTTTTGAAGACGAGGCAAAATTGCCAATCTAAGACTGCTCAAGCATCACTGCATTAGGTTAATCTTGGGAATTATCTCTTCCAAACACCATTTGCTGAAGGAATATAATTCCTACTAGACAGAAAGCAAAACATCTAAATTCAGAGTGGAAAAAAACTATACCATTGAAAGTCCAGGAAAATGAGCTGAATGTCTTGAATGCAAATCTCAATCGTAAGCAAGTTGGATCTTGAACAAAATGTCAGCCAATGAGGACTGAATGATTATTCTAATGAATCTCTGAAATAGGTGCATCAAACATTTCAGGAGTATTGCATTCTGATTGTTATGCCATATTCAATTCACTTAAGGTGCAGCTCAGAATATAAAGCAACACATGCAAAAATGCTGGAGGAACTCAGCATGTCAGGAGGCATCTATGGAAAGGAATAAACATGCTGTTTCAGGTCAAGACGAGCAGTGAGAGAGGGTCTCATTGAACTCATAGAACATAGAACAGTTCAGCACATGAATCAGCCTTTCAGCCTAGAATCAGCTAAAAACTAAATTAAAAAAAAACAAAATCTAATCCCTCTTATCAACAATATGTTCATATCCTTCCATCTTCCTCATATTCATGTATTATCTAAACCCCTTTCAAAAGCCTTGAATGTATTTGTCTCTATCACCATACCCAGCAACATATTCCAGGCATTCCTGTTGAAGAGAAGATTTATGCTTCTTCAGTTTAGCCACACCTGCAAGAGACTTCACAGTGGAATGGCAAATGATAGACACAAGAGATTCTGAAATCTAGCATAACATGGGAAAAATGCTGGAGGAACTCAGCAGGTCAGGTGGCCTCTATGAAAAGGAATGAACAGTGGGGCCGAGAGTCCTCTCCATAGATGCTGCCTGACCTGTTGAGTTCCTCCAGCATTTTGTCTGTGTTACTCTGGATTTCCACCCTTTGCAGAATCTCTTGTGTTTTCAGAATACAAATATCCTTTGGTAGTTAGATTTATCAAAGACCTCTGAACTGAATTCTTCTCAGTAATCTGTGCTTTAATCCCAATTAAGCCTCTGCCTTTGTTTATTCAGCAACTTTTTGCAATCTTTGTCATCTGTTAGAACGTAGAAAAAACATAGAAAAATTACAGTGCAATACAGGCCCTTTGCCCCACAATGCTGTGCCAAACATGTATTTACTTCAGAAATTACATAGGATTACCCACAGCCCTCTCTTTCTCTAAGCTCCATGTAACTATCCAGAATTTTCTTAAAAGACACTATCGTATCCACCTCCACCATTGCCAGCAGCCCATTCCAAGCACTCACCACTCTCTGCATAAAAAACTCACCCCTGACATCTCCTCTGTACCTACTTCCAAACATCTTAAAATTATGCCCTCTAGTGATAGCCATTTCAGCCCTTGGAAACAAGCCTCTGACTATCCACACGATCAATGCCGCTCATCATCTTATACACCTCTATAAGGTCACCTCGCATCCTCTGATACTCCAAGGAGAAAAGGCCAAGTTCACTCAACCTTACAGCGTGCTCCCCAATCCAGGCAACATCCTTGTAAATCTCCTCTGCACCCTTTCTATAGTTTCCATATCCTTCCTGTAGTGAGGTGACCAGAACTGAGCACAATACTCCAAGTGGGGTCTGTCCAGGGTCCTATATAGGTGTAACATTACCTCTCACTCTTAAACTCAATTCCACGGTTGATGAAGGCCTATGTAATGTATGCCTTCTTAAACACAGAGTCAACCTGCACAGCAGCTTTGAGTGTCCTATGGACTTGGACCCCAAGATCTCTCTGATCCTCCACACTGCCAAGGGTCTTACCATCAATACTATATTCTGCTATCATATATGACATATCAAAATGAACCACCTCACTTATCTGGGTTGAACTCCAACTGCCTCTTCTCAGCCCAGTTTTGCATCCTATTGATGTCCCGCTGTAACCTCTGACAGCCCTCCACACTATCCACAACACCCCCAGCCTTACTTAGTGTCATCAGCAAATTTACTAACCCATCCCTCCACTTTCTCACCCAGGTCATTTATAAAAATTATGGAGAAGGAGTCCCAGAACAGATCCCTGAGGCACACCACTGGTCACCAACTTCCATGCAGAATATGACCCATCTACAACTACACTTTCGCCTTCTGTGGGCAAGCCAATTCCGGATCCACAAAGCACAGTCCCCTTGGATCCTATGCCTCCTTACTTTCTCAATAACCCTTGAATGGGGTACCTTATCAAATGCCTTGCTGATACACTATATCTACTGCTCTACCTTCATCAATGTGTTTAGTCACAACCTCAAAAAATTCAATCAGGCTCATAAGGAATGAGCTGCCTTTGACAAAGCCATGCTGACTATTCCTAATCTCCCAGACAACCCACATTGGACACCCAGTACAGAACACCAGCCTCAGAGACATACTACCTGTTTCTATTCCTCACGGGTAACTTACTTCGCCTCAACCCATTATCGCCAAAGCCCTACCACTCCACCTAAGATCTCTCCTTCGATGACCGCTCCTTTGGTGACCGCTCCGCTAGGCAGTGTCTCCCTTTTATGCTTGAAACTTCCCTGTTAATTAAGTCATAATTGCTGCTCTGTTTATAGCCACTGATAGGCCACGTACAATGGACTAACGCTCTCGAAGCTCCCTTTTTAAATAACTACTGCTGACCTGCAAGAAATCCCTCTTGCTAAACCTCTGCTGACGCCGTTGATAGGCCATGTACAATGGACAAACACGCTTGAAGCCCGCTTTTTAAATAACTGCCGCAGAACTGCGAGAAATCCCTCTTGGTAAAGCTCTGTTGACACCGCTGATAGGCCACGTATCAGTTGAAGGGTTGGATCTCACTTTGAGGCATCATTGCCTTAGAGAATAATCTCATTAATATGGTACAGTCTGCTTAACGGAGCTGAATCAGTATTGTGAGGGACTTGGTAGAGGGTATAATGGTTTGAGAGAGGACACTGGATTTCGATTTGCATGACTTTGTGAAGATAGTGTAGGTAGTATCCTTCCCATTGCTTTAATGTGCCTGCTGTAAATTGTCCAGGTGTTGGGAGGGCAGGGATTACTGCTGGCCAGTAGAATGTACCTACTGAATATTGATAGACAGAGTGAACATGGAGAGGATTTTTCCAATAGTTGAGAGTCTAGGACCAGCCTCAGAATAGAAAGATGCCCTTTAGACCAGAGATGACGGAAAATTTCTTTAGCCAGAGGGTGGCAAGCCTGTGGAATTTATTGTCACAGATAGCTGTAGAGAGCAAGTGATTGGGTTATGTTAAAAAGCAGAGGTTACTAGGTTCTTGATTTGTAAGAGCATCAAAGATTATGGAGAGAAGGCAGAAGACTGTAGTGAAGAGGGATAATAAATCTGTTATGATTGAATGGCAGAACAGACTCAAAGATCTATTGCCCTATTCTGTTCCTATGTCTTAAGGTCTAGTGAGGTAGCATAAGGGTAGGGAAGTATTGCACATGTACCCTAAGATATCTCAACAAAGTTTCTGGTTGATCTAGCTGAGGAGGTCTTTCTTGTGAATATCATCTATTGTACTGTTCACTTATGTATGGAAGAAGAAGAAGAATAGCCCTTAACTTGGCAGTGGAGTTATCGGGGCACTGTCATGACGGTGCTTCAGTAGCAAGCTATTCTTGTTTTTACGAGGCTGAGTTGCTAGCTCGACGCTCAACCCGGCTTGTTTTCAAACTCGGGAACCTTCGGTCCGGAGTCCGGCGCTGATATTATTGCGCCACCAAGCAGGACTATGTATGTAAGAAAAAACTGGGAATTTGGGCAGACTTCATTCCTGTGAAAGGCTAAACGGACATGATGTAAATTTATTATAAAAAGTAAGTGAGCTTTTCACCTAGAAGCTGAGAGCAGTTACAGATTTCCTCTGTGGACCAAAGACCATTTACACAAAGTCCAATAGACTTTCTTTCATTAGATTGTAGACAATACAGGCAGTCCCTTGGTTGCAACAGGATTCATTCCTGAGAACTGTTTGAAACCTGAACTGTTCACAAGTTAGAACGGAACAAGAACTGTGTGGGAGAAGATCCCAGGAACAGCAGTGGTGGGAGAGTGAGCATGCATGGGAAGAGTGGCCGCCAACCGGCCTTACTGACCCGGTGAGTGACTGTGTATGTCTGCTTGGGGTTCCCAGTCCACCCAACTCCCAATTGTTGTGAATGGGAGAAGGGGCTCTTTGGGAGTGAGATGGCACATTTTAACCCACGGAAGATATCTCAGCCTCACAGCTGCCGGAAAATCCAACCTCATCCACCTTCCGATCTCCCAAATTCTCGCTTATATGCATTTGGATGTTTACCACCTGGGGCTGATGTTGACCCAGTATGATGTTCTCCTTTGTGGTTGTCTATTGGTGGGTCTTCAGCCGGCGGTAAAAGCTATTACGTTTTGTAGCTCCATAACATAAAACTATTCAAGAAAAAGACAGGAACCCATGAAAACGGGTATTAGTTTTGTTCTTAGTTTAATAGAGGCACGCATGTATGATGTTGTGGTGAGATGACGTGTGCCATTCACGTACTTTTACATGTAACCCATAATGAATTATTTAAACACCAAAGAAGGCATTATTAAAACTATACATTTACAATATTACTCAAATATTACTGAAATATTAAAGACACAACAGAAGCCAATCTGGGATCCACATAATTCCAGATGTTAAGGTGGATTTCCTTAATGGTGAACGTCTGTGCATGATTTTCTTTAAGGTGGAGAGGACAGTGCATGGACAGCCATTACACAGTCGTTGATAGGTCAGCATCAGGATCATTGTCCAGTGGCATGGAATGCAAGACCTCTGAGGACTCTTCACTGCTGCAGCTTTGCTCCACCTTCACTGCCATTGTGATGTGTCATAATCTTCTGCCTGCTCCACTAATGAGGTCTTGGTTGGATCACATTTTTTCTGGAACCTCCCCCTTAACCTTTATGAGTGACCCGACGAGGAGCTAAGCACCAGGTGGCTAAACTCCAGACGACTTCACTCTTGGGAAGTCAGAAGCTTACAAACCTCTCCACCACAACAAGACGATGATCTTCAGAGAGGATTTTAATTCAATATCTTCTTTCAGCTGGTCCTTTGTGTTCTGTCGCAGTTATTTCATTGAATAGATTGTACACAAAATGAATTTGGAAGGAATAGAAAAGTGATTTGAAGTGGGGATTCAGAGTGGAACGGTGTAGATGATAGGTACTGATGTGAGGCGATTTAACTGATGTGAATTCAATATACTTCAATCCTTTTTGGTTACAGTTACAATGCTTAGTGGTTACCTTAAAAAAATAGCTTTATTTTGGCATTTCCTGTGATTATTTGTGTGTGAGGAGTACCGCTAAGTGAATAAGTGCCTAAGCAGCTTTGAGGAAGAGACCCTATTGTTATAAAACCCACTATAGTTTTAATTATAGTTAAAACAAATAACTGTGCCTCTCTGAGTGACGAGTCAGTGATTACCAATTACTGTTGGTTTGATGAAGAATTTCTTTAAAAAATATTTTGGCAAAGTAAATCTTTCTTCTTGCTTCAAACATTTAAAATACCGTAAACACAATTCACGATGAGTGGTGAACGTGGTACAATCCAAAGAGTGGATTGAGTTTGCAATTCCCTAAAGTTAAGAATTGCAGCATTTGTTTTGGTTTGAAGCTGTTTGACTGTTTTAATGTACGAATCTATTTCTTTTAGAGCGATGACCACCCACCATCCTCTCTCCCCAGCACTACATATTGACCTGTTGTATGTGTATGCACCGTAGTCTATGCATGCGTATTGTTTTCTCTCTCTTTCGCTCTCTCATTATGCTACATTATGAGTACACCATTTAAAGCCATCTCCCGTGTGCACGCTTTTATTTCATTGATATGTAGTTGTGCACAGACACAACAAATTGGTGATGAGTACAAACCCGAAAGTCAGAAAATATCACGAACTGCACCAACGGTTACAGGACAAAACAGTGAGAGTTAGGCAGCACGAGAAAACCATCACAGACTCTAACAAAGGTGTGAGTGCTACATAGTACACAGTGAAAGACACGCTGAATTTAAAGTGAAAATGAAGTGGCAATGGCTTCATTCAGGAAAGTTGATAGCGCTAATGAAGGCTGAGAATCATAATCGTGAGGATGAAACTGTACTCTAATATGAACAACGTAGAGGAGCAAAATAAACTGCTTATGTTTCTTAGTTTAATGAGTGCAAGAACGTACAGTCTTTTATACAATCTAGTAACCCCCTGCAAAATCAGCAAGCAAGACGTTCAATGAAATTGTCACAATTTTACAAAATCACTTGAGTCCTAAACCACTGGTAATAGCTGAGAGATTTAGATTTTACAGAAGGAACCAGTCAAAGGATGAAAGCATTTCTGAATACATTGCAGAACTGCACAGGCTTTCCTCGTACTGTGGCTCTAGAGACTACGGCAAAGGATGCAGCAGAACTGCAGAAAATTATGTTAGAATGTGAAATGCACAAAATGTCCATGAATAGTGCAAAAAGCCAAAGATGATATTAATGTGGCAAATCCCATGACGCAAGTGACTGTTAATTCAAAGAAAAGGTCTGACGGAAGTGTCACAAACAAGGTCACACAGAGAGACTGTGCAAGGCAGACAAAAAGCACAACTGAGTGAAAAGTCTCAAACACAAAACTAAGCAAATGCATAAAGTTACCGAATATAAAACAGAATCTGACAAGATGGAATCTGACAAAGTGAACTGCCATGCATAGAACTACATAATATAACTGAAGCAGATTACAAAATCATCTGGATCAAAATAGACGTGACCAATGTAAAACTGAAAATGGAGCTGGATACAGGGTCCTCTTTGTTCATAATTCCAGAGGATGACTGCACAGACTATCTTAGATACCATTAGAGAAGACCTTAATGATGCTAAAGACTTACACAGGTGAAAAAATGGCTCCCAAAGGCAAACTGAAAGAAAATATGACATATCGAGGTCAAACACAACGGAGCTTTATGTATTGAAAGGTGGAGGGCCAGCACTTTATGGATGTGAACGGTTGAGAAAAATCTAACTAGACTGGCACTCAATGAAAGCTGTCAGTGTGACATCAACAGGCAGCAGCAGCACAAATGGTAGACTAACCAGACACTGTCACAGCTGCTTAAGGCCAATGAGAAGGTGTTTGAGAAAGGGATAGGTAAACTCAAAGGCATGAAGACCAGAATTGAACGGTCTGAAATAGCAACACCAAGATTCCATAAAGCACATCCAGTGCCTTATGCGCTATGTCCTAAAGTGGATGCTGAACTTTAGAGCTTGGAGGTGTCTGGCATTCTCACCAAGGTTGAGTGAAATGATTGGGCAACATCCTTTGTCCCGGTGATCAGGAAAAGGAAGGCTGGAGTCATTTGCATATATGGGATTTCAATGTGAGCATCAACCCAGTGCTACATTATGTGCAGTATCCCCTGCCACAAATAGAAGGCAATTTTGCATCTCTGGCAGCTGGGGAGAGGTTTTCAAAGACTGACTTGTCACAAGCCTATCTATAAATGGAGATAGAGGATCACCGGGACAAAGGATGTTGCCCAAGAGCAGGAAGTTCTTCACGATTAACTCTCACAAGGGACTGTTCCATTATAATCGTCTGGTCTTTGGCGTTGGATCAACTCCAGCAATTTTACAAAGAGCAATGGGCCAAATGCTCGAAGATATCACAGAAACACAATGTTACCTTAATGATGTCATTGTGACTGGCAAGAATGATGAAGAGCACCACTAGAACTTTGATAAAGTGCTTACCATGTTCTGCACGCAACGAGAGAGAAATGTGAGTTTTTCAAGAATGAAATCTCATATTGTATACATGTCATTGACAAGCCTGGCTTACATAAATCGCGAGAGAAGATTAAAGTTGTGCTACAGGCACTCAAACCGGAAAATGTGTCACGACTCAGGTTGTACTTGAGTGTAGTAAATTACCACCACTGGTTTCTCCCAAACGTTGCTACAGTGCTGCATTCATTGGACACACTGTTACAGACAGGAACAAAGTGGGAATGGTCAGGAAGATGTGAAAAAGCATTCAAGAAAACCAGGAGACTAATAACACCCGATGAACTGCTCACCCTCTCTGACCCATCCCTTCCCATCAGATTTGCATCACATCAACGCTGATGGCCTGTCACGTCTTCCACTGTTGGCAACGAAAGAAAAAAATTCTTCATACTGTGATCTAGCAGAAGTGTTCCACACCACATTGGTGGACCAGTTGCTGGTGACAAATTCTGAAATGCAAAGGAAAACAAGGACATTGTCAAAGTGTATGAAATCACATGCAAGGATGACCAGCTCATGGTAACCCTGTGCTTCCAGAGTTCTCAGCGAGATGAGACTAACTGTTGGTACATCAAAGAATGCTGTTGTGGCTATCTTGTGTTGTGGTTCCCTTTAAACTGTGCACCAGAATGTTAGAAGATCTGCAGGAAGGACACCTGGGTACAGTCAAGATGAAGAGTCTGGAGCTACATGTGCTGGCTGGGAATAGATAAACAGATTGAAGACTTGGCCAAAAGTTTTATGGGATGCCATAAAGTTCAAAATGCACCCCTGATTTCTGTAGATGCTCATTGAAAGTAGCCGAAGATTATAGCAATGAAGTCAACCACCTCAGCAAAGACTGTCTTCACTCTGAGGATTAGCTTCACCAGAAATGGCTTACCAGAACAAATTGTGTGTGACACCAGACCACGATACTCGTCAGATGAATTCCAACTATTCTAAGAGAAAAATGGCATTAGATATTTCAAATCAGCTCTTCACCACCTAGCAATGAATGGGTTAGCTGAAAGGTTTATGCAAACATTCAAGAAGTCCGTTAAAGTGATGGACAAGGAGGACATTTCTGTTCAGCACAAGATGGACAACTTCCTTTTTGTGTATCAGAACCCTGTTCATGCGATGACAAATCAAACATCTGCAAAGCTGTTCATGCAGGAATCTGAGATCTTACATAGACCTAAAACCAGATCTTCGGAGGGAAGTGCAGAGTAAACAGTTCAGCCAGTTGCCATCCTGTCTGATGGTAGTAATGAAAGAGCATGTTGTAGGTGATAGGGCCTTAATGGCAGATGCCCCCTTCTTGAGGCATCACCTTTTGAAGATGTCCTCAATGCTGGGGAGGCTAGAGCCCATGATGGAGCTGGCTGAGTTTACAACCCTCTGTAGCTTTTTTTTGATTCTGTGCAGTGGCCCCTCCATACCAGAGCTTGATGTAGCCAGTCAGAAAGCAATCCATGGTAGTTCTGTAGAAATTTGCCAGAGACTTTGACATGCCAAGTCTCTTTTAGCAAAGCCTGTCTTATGGAAGCTCTTGACATCAAGGGATTCACCATTAGAGATGAAGTCAAATTTAGAATTGTTGTTTTATATTTAAACTGGCACAGTGGGCAATTGACTAACAAGATAGCCATTACATGTTTATATACAAACAATTTAGTTAACTTGCATCACAGCTGTCACCACAGTGACAAACCACTAAGGTCAGCCAAGTTCTGGAATATGGTTAGTCCAGAACACTTAAGCAGTTACATAGATGGCTGCATTTTAACATATTGACATATCCATGCTATGTTTTGAAGGGTGGGGTTGGCACCAATTTAGTACAGACATTATGTGGGAGTAAATGACATTTTCACATGAACTGACTTAGCAATAAAGAGACAGCCAGTGATAAAGTTGGTGCCTTCTTGATTATAATAGAGTGGAGAGTGTTAAGTCACTGGAGTTACTAAGCACTGGAAATACTGACCATGATATGAACAGAGCATACCAGATTGTTGCAACACCATCTGGTACGGGAGACACCAATGCACAAGATCAGAAAAAGCTGCAAAGGTTTGTAAACTTAGCCAGCTTCATCATGGACAGTAGCCTCTCCAGCATTGAGGACATCTTCAAAATGTGATACCACACAAGGCAGCATCCATCATGAAGTGCCTTCACCATCCAGGAGATGCCATCTTCTCATTACTACCCTCAAGGAAGAGGTCCAGGAGCTTAAAGATGCACACTCAATGTTTTGGGAACAGCTTCTTCCTCTCCATCACCAATTCCAAAAGTGCGGGAGTCTAGGACCAGGGTCCAAGACTCTAATCCTTCTAATCTCGGAATAGAAGGATGTTCCCTTAGAACAGCAATCAGGAGGAATTCCTTTGGCCAGATGGTAATGAATCTGTAGAATTCTTTGACACAGATGGCTGTGAATGCCAAGTCATTGGGTATACTTAAAGTGGGTTGATAGGTTCTTGATTACTAAGGCATCAAAGGTTATGGGGAGAAGGCAGGAGAACGAGGTTGAGAGGGATAATGAGAGCAGACTTGATGGGCCGAATGGTCTAATTCTGCTCCTATATCATATGGTCTTACACAGGACTTAACAGCCTGCTTGATGATCCCATCCACACCCGTTCACGATGCACAGCAGTTGTTGTATGTACCATATACAGGTTAGAAAGACAATAGCAGCTAAAACATGGGAGCACCACCAATTAGTGGAACAACATGCTGTAGGTTTTCTGTGTTTCTATGTTTCGAACACGTACAAAATGCTGGAGGAACTCAGCAGGTCAGGCAGCATCTAAGGAGGGAAATGAAGAGTCACTGTTATTTCCCTCCATGGATGCTGCCTGACCTGCTGAGTTTCTCCAGTATTTTGTGTGTGTGCGTGTGTGTTTGTTGCTCTAGATTTCCATCACCAAGAACGTGCCCTCCAAGGCACACTCCATCCTGACTTGAACCTGTATCACTGTTCCTTCACTGTCACTGGGTCAAAAGCCTGGAAACCGCTCCCTAACACCATAACACCATACCTCAATGACTGACAGTACCTTCTCAAGATCAATTAGGAGTGAGCAAATAAATGGTGGTTCTGCCTGTGAAGCCCACATCTCTTGTATGATGACTATACATAAAACATGAATATCCTTTAATTTGAACAAAATGGCAATTCTTTAATTAAATTGTAATCAACATCAATTGTCTAGACATTGATGTCAGATTGTCTTCTGATTATAATTGTAATGGGGATCTTATTACTTCTGTTAATAAATATAAAAGCAATCTTTGCACATTGTGTTTATAGGATTGCTTTCATATTTATATTTATTGTTTTCTTTATGCTTATTGTGTCTTTTTTACGCTGCATTGGATCCAGAGTAATAATCATTTCATTCTCCTTTGTACTGAAGATTGACAATAAAGAATATTGAATCTTGAATTGTGATGCTGTTGACTGATGCATGGTAAAGTTTGAATGGGAGAGATGAGAAATAATAATTTTGAAAAGGTCCATTTAAAAGCATTAAGAACCTTTAATTTGCAACAATTTATATTATAAGTAAAATGTAGCTTACTACTGTGGATGTATGGTCCCATCATTACCAATTTATTTGTAAGGAGCTTTTCAAGCAAAATATACACTAGATGAACTATTGAGTCCTGATGAAGGGTCTCTGCCCAAAATGTTGACTGTTTACTCTATTCCATAGATGCTGTCTGGCCTGCTGAGTTCCTCCAGCATTTTGTATGTGTTGCTTCTAAGTACCTTAACAAGCAATGCTCTTAGTCCCCAGTGTTCTTCTGCCCTCTTGACCTGAGCTGTCAGTACTGAGACTGATTGCTTAAATAGCTGCCATTATTGTAGATTCTTGCTAAAGACCTAAAGTTATGCTGTCTGCAATCACTTCAATGTGGTACTCATGTGTCTGTGAATGGGTGTGTGACTTTACTGTTCAATACCTAATTAAAGATTAAAGATTAACTTTATCTGTCACATGTACTTTGAAACATTCAGTAAAATGTGTCTTCTGTGTCAAGTAAAATCAGGGATTGTGCTGGGGGAAGCTTACAAGCGTCATACCGATTGTGATGCCGACATAGCATGCCCACAGCTTGTTAAGCTTAACCGTACATCTTAGGAATATGGGAGGAAAACGGGAAAAGGACCTCAGTCCGTGATGACTGGCGCTGTAAAGCAGTTGTGCTAACTGATAAACAACTGTGTCATCTGCCACGTTCTGTACCACCACATATTTATTATATTACTTAAAGCTAATATGATTTGAGTTGCCCACCAGTAGATCCCTGGATCACAGATATTGGGGGGGATGGGATGGGGAGGGAGGGAGGGAGGGAGGGAGGGAGTGTGTGTGTGTGTGTGTGTGTGTGTGTGTGTGTGTGTGTGTGTGTGTGTGTGTGTGTGTGTGTGTGTGTGTGTGTGTGTGTGTGTGTGTGTGTGTGTGTGTGTGTGTGCGCGCGCGCTGCTTTGAACTTTTGCAGCTTTTTCAGAAAAAAGGTCTGAAGTTTTCTAGAGAGTAAAAGTCTATCTATGTTAAACTAATCAGTAAATTTATTTTTACATAAAATACATGAGCAAGCAGCAGATCCATTGAGTGCATTGATGGCCATCATAAAGTACAAAGTAAATATATTATCAAGGAACATGTACAGTATGTTACCATGGTTCATTTCCCTGCAGGCATTCAGAGGGAAAAAAATAAACAGAATTTTATGAAGAGCGATGCATAAACAAAGACTGCCAAACATCAATGCGCAAAAGAAGACAAAACATGCAAATAAAAAAATAATGTTGAGGACATGAGTTATAAAGAGGCTTTAAAAATGTGTCTGTCCGTTGTAGAATTGATTCCAAGTTGTGGTGATTGAAGTTATCTGCGTTGTTTCAGGAGCCTGATGACCATAGCAACAAGTTTGCAATGCTGCCTCTATAATCAGCTAAATGCGCTGTCAAATTTAACAATTCAACCACCGTCTATTTGAAAGATTAATTACAATGAGCCCAATGCATTTATGAGTGTTTTCTTTATCGCTCATTACTTTCTTTAATGCTTCTAGCTCTATTCCTCATCGTTGTTTGAATTAAATCCATGTTCTCCCTATAGGATAGGCTTGTCTGACACTATCCTTATTCTTTTTGTTTAACTGTGCAAATTAGATGCACTCAATTTACTTGAAAAGTGTTTTTTTCTGAGCCTGGAAAGAGGCAAAAGTGAACTTCCGCAGCAGGATTGATGAGTGCAGCCTGGTGCCTATGGTTGAGAATTAAAAGTGAATTCAATCACTCTCACTTAATTCACCGGAAGATTTTTTATTAGTCTGGAATTGGCGTCAAGTGGTCTAAATTAGGGTTGTTTTCTATCAGAGGTAATACAGCAAAATGTTCACTTCTCTCTCAAGGTCACGTTGGTGGATTGTTTTATTTCTTCATTTTCAGCAGGTTTGACATTGACTGAAAGCAAGCTTTTGTTTGCATGTTGATTTGGAGTCTTTTGGGCTTTTAAGTATTTGCACTGAATGAACATGACCTTTAAGCCTCCTTGCATTGTACCAATTGCAGCTGGGCATTCTGTCTGCCAGTAAGAACATCTGTCAGAATGTGCAGCTTGTGGCTGGATAAAAGGCTGCAAGTAGAGAGCCAAGAAATGTCCGAATGAGGCAAGTTCACTTGTGCCTTGTGTTATCTTTGTTCCAGTCTTTGATGCTGGGTTATATTGTATTTCACAGTTCATAACTTGAAGGAAATAAACCCAACATTATCGTCTCATTATACAATAGGGTCATGGTGTCTTTTGTGTCTGAGAGAACAGGTTCATTCTTTATGTGCCATGTGATATGACATGGGTAACCATGGTCTTTCCATGACCATGATTGTTCTTGGAAGATTTTTCTACAGAAGTGGTTTGCCATTGCCTTCTTCTGAGGGTGTTATCTGCCATTATCAATACTGTTCAGAGATTGCCTGCCTGGCTACAGTGGTCACGTAACCAGGAGGAGAAATTTTACTGTGTCACTCAAGAGGTGAGACTGTTGAAGTAACATAAGAACATAAGAAATAAGAGCAGGCATAGGCCATCTGGCCCATCAAGCCTGCTCCACCATTCAATAAGATCATGGCTGATCTGACTATGGACTCCATCTCCACCTACCTGCCTTTTCCCCATAACTGTTAATTCCCCTACTATGCAAAAATCTAACCACCCTTGTTTTAAATATATAACTGAGGTAGCCTCCACTGCTTCATTGGACATTTAGCTAGAACATGAATATTCTAGTCAGTTCTTGGAATAGAAATGAGAAAAGTTGGAACTGATCAATAAGTTAGGAAGCACCTATGTAGAGAGAAACCGAATGAGACTGATGATCTGAAGGAGGATCACTAAAATGACACATTCACTTGCCCTCCCTGCAGCCTAAATAAAAATCAGCTAGATTTGTCATATGTACATAGAAACATACAGTAAAATATATCATTTCCGTGAAATCAAATCAACTGGACGATCCTTTAGAACAGACGAGGAGGAATTTCTATAATCAGAGGGTGCTGAATCTGTGAAATGAATTGCCATGGACAGCTGTGCAGGCAAGGCCATTGGCTAGATTTAAAGTGGAGGTTGATACGTTCTTGATTAGTCCATCAAAGATTATGGGGAGAAGGCAGGAAAAAGGGGTTGAGAGGGATAATATATCAGCCATGGTGGAATAATGCAGCAGACTTGATGAGCTGAATAGTCTAATTCTGCTCCCATGTCTTGTGGTCTTTAACCCAGGCTATTCCTAACTCTGGGATTGGAGAAAATGATTGAGTAGGCCATCACTTCTTAATGACAATGATAACAATTAGCAAGCAGGCTGAGTGATGTGAATGGGGTGGGTCTGTACAATTAGGGCAATTTCATAGTGTTCAATAAAGCTGTAATGAAGATATATCATAGATCACAGGATCAAATAAAGGGCATGTTAGTTATGAAACAAATCAATTTTGTCATGCTATTGATACCCATTAAAACATTTCAGTGAAAAGACTTGAATTGTGGATAATGCAGTTGATGGCTGGCAGCCTTATTTGGAGGGGCCTGATAGTATGATAGTCAACTGGTCGACCTTACTGACAGAGCTCTACACATTGATCCAGGGACTTGCATTGAGATCCCATCAGGCCAGACAGGGAATTTAATTATAGGACATGAGATAAATTTGGAATGAATCATAAAAGCAGCTTCTGAAATTACCGGATTGTTTTGAGCCACTTTTGTCTTTTTAGGAAGGAAATCAGACTCTAATTCACCTGCTAATATGACCCACTCTCAACCATTTTAGACCATAAGACATATGACAATTAGGCCATTAGTTCATTGAGTCCACTATGCTATTTGATCATGACTGATTTATTATCCTTCTTAACCCCATTCTCCTGCTTTCTCCCTGTAATTTTTGATGCCTTTACTAATCAAGAACCTATAAAGTTCACTTTAAATATACCCAATGACATGGCTTCCACAGATTCATTACCATTTGGGTAAAGAATTTCTTTCTCATCTCTGTTCTAAAGGGACATTCTTGTATTCTGGTCCTATCTTCTCCCACTAACGAAAACATCCTCTCCACATTCACGCTAGGCCTCCCAGTATTCAGTAGGTTTCATTGAGATCCCCTTCATTGTTCTAAATTTCAGTGAGTACAGACCCACAATTGATGAGCTACACAGACAAACGTCATTGTCAGAAACGATGGACAACCAACTCAGGCACAGAACCATCAAATTAACCCGTCAATTCCCAGGATCATTCAAATAAACTTCATCTGGACCCTATCTAATCCCAATATATCCTTTCTAGATATGGGGCCTAGAATGCTAAAATACTCCAATTGTTTTATGACCAATGCCTTCTAAAGTCTCAGCATTACATCCATGCTTTTATAGTCTAGTGCATGCTAATATTGCATCTACCTTCCTGACAGTTGATTCAACCTGCAAGTTAACCTTCTGGGAATCCTGCACTAGACTCCTAAGTCCTTTTGTACAGCTGATTTCTGAATTCAGTTTACATTTAGAAAATAGTTTACTCCCTTTTTCCTTCCACTAAAGTGCATGGCCGTACACTTCCCTGAACTGTATTTCATCCCCATTTCTTTGCTCGTTTTCTTAATGTGTCCAAGTCCTGCAGGCTTCCTGCTTCCTCATCACTACCTGTCCCCCACCTATTTTTGTTGTCTTAGTTCGGGGCAGATAAAGATGCACAAACGACACTCACATTACCAGCAATGTTCATCACCCATGAAAGGGTAATTTAAAAATAGAGGTCTGGAATTTGTTTCCTGATATTCTAATGTTAATTTGAATTTGTATTCTTTGGTGTTTTCAGTCAACTCTTCTTGAGTCAGCCCTCTTTATATTTGTGCCATTCAGAGTCTCTGTTATTTGCTCATATCAATGGATGTCTTTGGTGTTTCTTTACTTCATTACAGATTTTTGGCATTGGCCCATTCTCAGTTTGCTGGGCCATTCGAGAGGATGGTTCAGAGTTGACGGGATTACCCTGTGGGTCAGGATATCACATGCAGGATCCCTTGAAAACTAGGCAGGAAGGCAGGTCGGCGTGGACTAGATGGGCTGAAGGGCCTGTTTCTGTTCTGTAGTGCTCTCAGACTCTGTAACAGTTGGATGGCACAGTGGTGCAGATAGCTGTGATGATGCTGCCCCTCTGTATCAGTGACCCTGTTTCAATCCTCTCCCATTCATGCCTTACCACGTGTCAATCAACAGCGTCACAATTTAAGATTCAATACTCCTTGTTGTCAAATCTTTAGTACACAAGTGTAAGGGAGAATGAAATGGTTCTTACTCTGGATCCAATCCAGCATTACAAAACAAAATAAACATAAAGAACACAATTACAACAAAAAAAATATAAATATTAGAGTCCTGCTGAAGGGTCTCGGCCCGATATGTTGACTGTTTATGTTTTTCCGTACATGCTGCCTGGCCTGCTGAGCTCCTCCAGCATCTTGTGTGTGTTGGTTGGATTTCCAGCATCTGCAGATTTTCTCTAGTTTGCGATAACTATAAAACACAATTATTTAAAGCGCAATGTACAATGATTGCTTTGATACTTGTTAGTTAAAGCAATTAAGATCCTCACTACAATTATAAACAGAAGATGCCTCATCCAGGTGTTCCCAACCATCTTTATGCACCATGGACCCCGACTATTAATCGAGGCGTCCTGACCTTAAGTGTTGTCTGTGCAGAGTTTGCATGGATTATAGAAGAATGGAGGCATCTGTAGGGGTAAGGGTTAACTTGATCTTCGAGTAGGCCATGGGCCAAAGGGCCTGTACTGTGCTGTAATGTTCTATGTTAGTTTTACATTTGAAAGTCCCACTTGGATAAAACAATGTGGATTGATATGAGAGAGGGTAAATAACTTAATGTTAATCAGTAATACGAGATGTATGGCAGAGCAGAAGTACTTCCTTGAACTGCTTCAGCCATCTGGACTCTTCAAAATCATAAAGAGTGTAGATTGAGTGAATGCAGTCAGTTTTCCCCCCAGAGCTGGGGGAGCAAAAACCAGATAGCAGAATTAAGAGGAATTCGAGGGGCAATCGATGGTATCAACGTAGGATAACTAAGGAAAATATTGAAGCAGGTACAACAAAATTTTAAAAGACAGACAGGTACATGGATGGAAAGGTTTAGAAGTTTCTGGGGCAAACACTGGCAAATGGTTGGATGGGGCATCTTAGTCAGCAAGGACCAGATGGGCTGAATGGTCTGTTTCAGTGTAGTGTGACTCGATGTATCTATGAATTTAAGGCACAAAATGGCAGGTTTACTTGGCTGCTATAAATTGCCCCACATTTAGATGGGTGACACACAAATCAGAGGGAGCTTATGGACCCTGGTCAAACCCCGCTTGGAGTACTGTGCTCAGTTCTGGTCGCTTCACCACAGGAAGGATGTGGAAGCCATAGAAAGGGTGCAGAGGAGATTTACAAGGATGTTGCCTGGATTGGGGAGCATGCCTTATGAGAATAGGTTGAGTGAACTTGGCCTTTTCTCCTTGGATCGATGGAAGATGAGAGGTGACTCCTGATAGAGGTGTATAAGATGATGAGAGGCATTAATTGTGTGGACAGTCAGAGACTTTTTCCCAGGGCTGAAATGGTTGCCCCAAGAGGACACAGGTTTAAGGTGCTGGGGAGTAGGTACAGAGGAGATGTCAGGGGTAAGTTCTTTACTCAGAGTGGTGATTTCATGGAATAGGCTGCCAGCAACAGTGGTGGTGGCGGATATGATAGGGTCTTTTAAGAGACTTGTGGATAGGTACATGGAGCTTAGTAAAATAGAGGGCTATAGGTAAACCTAGTAATTTCTAAGGTAGGGACATGTTCGGCACAACTTTGTGGGCCGAAGGTCCTGTATTGTGCTGTAGGCTTTCTATGTTTCAATGTTTCTAGCTAAGAGAGAATAGGTTTCAAGGATATTAATGGGGTAAGAGAACTGATGGGTCTGTTCTGCAGGCTGGTGTCTATTCGATGGGCTAAATATCAAAAGAGAATATGAGAACACAGCATTTGGGATGATGAGGGAGAAAATGTAATTTCTGTAAAATATAAATAATATAGCCCAACACAATTCAATGGCTTGATTTTGAAGTGACATTGGACATGTCAGCACTCAATGGTTTACTTGCCAAAACAGTTTAAAATGAAGCCTTCTTATCGCACAGTGTCAGCAGTTCCCAAGAGCTCACATCAGCTAATTTCCTTGGGCTAATGGCACTGAAAATGATTTGGCCCTCGTGTTGTTTCTATGTAATTTTGCAGATGCAACACCGGGCTCAAAGATGTGGCCTCCTAGTGGCATTGAAAGCTGTGCATCCGTCTCTGAATCCAAACTGAGTTCCTGAAAATCTGTGGGACTGAAATCAGCAGCTTCGTATTCAGATGAGAGTCACTGCAGTGTTGTTAATCCAAATGCATAAAACAGTTTCAGAATTAGAGTCAGAATCACGATTATTATCATTGACAGGCGTCGGGAAATTTGTTGTTTTGTGGCAGCATTACAGTGCAATGAGTAAAATACACTATAACTTAAATATGAAATATGTAAAAAAAATTAAAATAAATAATTAGTGCAAAAATAGTAAGGTAGTGTTCATGGGTTCATTGTCTGTTCAGAAATCTGAAGAAGAGGAGAAGACACTGTTCCTGAAATGTTGAGTGTGTGTCTTCAGGCTCCTGTATCGCCCTGATGGTAGTAATGTAAAGTGGGCCTTTTCTGCGTGGTGGAGGTCCTTAATGATGGATGCTGCCCGTTTGAGGCATTGCCTTTTGAAAAAGTCCTCGATGGTGGGGAGGCCAGTGCCTGTGATGGATCTGGCTGTGTTTGTAACCCTTTGCAGTTTTTTTGGATCCCATGCAGCGGATCTTCCATGTCAGGCAGTGATGCAACCAGTTAGAATGCTCTCCACGGTCAAGCAGAGTGCTCAAGATTGAATGCAGAGCTTTACCAGGAGAGGATCACTTTCACAAATAAGTATGCAAGCTTGTATTTATTTCAAATGGCTGCAACAATGAAAGGAGATTAGTGAACTCAAAATCCCTATTGGATCTGTGTACAGGATCTTCTGATGTGACTTGTGACAGTGTAACCTGTAGATGTTTCTATTGTGAGCATCTACACATCACTCTGTCAGCAAGCCAGTGTTACCACTGTCAACAGAAACAGAGGCCATGCGCAGTCAGAGTAACACTTGGGTAAAGTCCTCTCCACCATTGAGCACATCTACATGGGGCGTTGTCACTAAAGTAGCATCCATCATCAAGGACCACCAACACCCAGGCTGTATTCCGTCTTACTTCTACCATTGGGAAGGAGGTGCAGGAGCCTTTGGACACACACAACCAGGATCCAAAACAGATTTTACCCCTCAACCATCAAGCTCTTGAACCAGTGAGGATAACTTCACTGCCACCATCACTGAACTTTCACTTTCAAGGACTCTTCATCTCATGTTATGGACATGTATTACTTATTTATTGTTACTATTATTATTTCTCTTTTTCTTTTATATTTACACAGTTTTTTTTGTCTTCAGCACATTTGTTGGTTGTCCATCCTGCTGGATGCAGTCTTCCATTGATTCCATTGTGTTTCTTGGACTTACCTGCAAGAAAACTAATCTTAGGGTTATATATGGTGACATGTATGTACTTTTATAATAAATTTACTTTGAATGGTGAACACACACAAAATGCTAGAGGAACTCAACAGCATGCAGCATAAATGGAGTGGAATAAACGATCAGTGTTTATTTTATAGAACGTCACACAGTATCACAGTCAGACAAACCACAACTTAAGTCAGTGAACATCCTGATGAAGAGTCTTGACCCAAAATTTATTCCCCTCCATAGATGCTGCCTGACCTGTCAAGTTCCTCCAGCATGTTGTGCATGTTGCTCTGGATTTCCAGCATCTGCAGAACCTCTTGTGCTCACAAGTAATCAAATTGCTCTCTTATTGGCTGCGTCCTCTTTGATCTCCGACTTGCAGTGGAGAAACTGTGAAACCTGCAAAAATCCAGAGAGTCAGAGGAGATTTACAATGAGCTGTCAGCCCAGTGTCACCCTCGGTCCATAGCTGCTAGGTTGCAGCTCTTAAAGTGGGTGTCCAGGCACCTTTGAAACGTAATGGAGATTTCTGTTTCTGTCACCCTTTTGGGTAGTAATTTCTCTCTCTCTACACACCCAAGGTAAAATGATCCTCGAACGTATCTCCTCTCACTCTCCCCTCTCTAACTTAACTATGCACTTTCTGGTTTCCGACTTCTAGCTCTATCTAGACTACTCATAATTTCCTATGCCTCAGTTAAGTTTGCTTTTGGCCTTCTCTGTTCCAAAGAAAGCACCACTTTCCTCACAATTACAATTTTCCAGTTCTTACAAACACTCTCAGCATCTCTTTCCTGTAATGTGATTAATTGGAATGACTCCGAGCACTTAAGTTCTGGTCTAACTAATTTTGTGCACAGTTCTAACTCACACTCCCTGCTAATGGATTCTGTCACTATAATAGCTAAAGGCTGAACCCACTATTTTTATATCAGAATCAGAATCAGATTTATTGTCACGGACATATGTCATGAAATTTGTTGTTTTTTGCAGCAGCTGTACAGTGCAATATGTAAAAATATTATGTTACAATAAGAAATACAATAAGAAGTAGTGCAAAAGGAGAGCATAACATGAGCAGTGTTCATGGTGTGTTCAGAAATCTGATGTAGTGTGTATCTTAGAGTTTTTGTACTTCCTTCCTGTTGGTAGTAATGTGGAGGGGCATATTTTGGATGGTGTGGGTCCTTAATGACGGATCTGCCTTCTTAAGGCATCGCCTATTGAAGATGTCCTGGATGATATTTGTTTTCCTCATGCCGTTATCTCATCCTGATTTTCTCTTTGACATTTATTAACTCGGTATTTTCCTGGAATCCATCACCATCACTGATTGGCATTTACTGATGCTCTATGGAATGGCGAAATAAACGAAAAGCTTTATAACCACTTTATTGACTTGTTCTGCTGTCTTTACTGTTCTGTGATGTTCATTCAAGGCCAATATGCCTCTATTTAATGTACATTCCTTTCTCCTGTTGCAGTTCCCACACACATTTACCTCTGGAAAGGACAGTGTTGGGATAGTCTCTGAAGAGTTCAGTCACTTAGAGGGGAAACTCTTCCACCTATATCAAAATTCAAACTTATTTTATTATCAAAGTATATATACGTCACCACATACTAGAGATCCCTTTCTTTTGCAGGCATTCATAGTAGGACAAAGAAATGCAATAGAATAAATGAAAAACAACAAAGACTGACAAACAACCAATTTAATAAATAATACTGAGAACATGACTTGTAAAGTCCTTAAAAATGAGTCCATAATCTGTGAAGTCAGTTCAGTTTTAAGGTGAGTGAAATTATCCACGTTGGTTCACAAGCTTGATGGTTGAAGAGAAGTAACTGTTCCTGAACCTGGTGGTGTGGGACCTAAGGCTCCAGTATTTCCTTAGCAATGGCAGCAGTAAGTATAGAGTATGGCCTGGATGGTTACAACTCTTGAATTTCTTTCTTCAATCCAGAGGACTGTTGTGCAGTGTTTGACAGTGTTCAAGGCTGAGATCAGTGGATGTTTGAATGCCAGGGAACCCAAGAATCAAATGGGAAAGTAAATGAGACTCAAAACGGCAGTTGAAGACAACCTCCTATTTCTATTTCTTATGTTCTGAAACCCCCAAAGACTAATTAAACACTGTGAATCACACAGCCCCTCAGACTAATTGTAATTTATTTCCCTTTGGTCTTTGGGGCAGACACAGAAAATACTTCACAGCACATAACCTGCCAGTACGGAAGACTTCACAAAATGTTCAGTTTTCAAGATGAGAGCTCCCCAAGCAGTTAAACCTAATTGCCTTTGAGATTGATTTCTCTTTTTCCCAACCTCCCAGCAATGCAAAAAATAGAAGTCTAAAGCTTGTAAGAAAACCAGAAAATGCTGGATACCATCAGAGAGTGAAACAAACTAATAATGCTGTGTATGTGTCTGCCGCTTTCATGGAACCTGTGTGCAACTATTTAAGGAAGGATCAGAGGCGGTCATTGGTCAAAGATTTGTTACCAAAGTACGTATGTGTCATCATATACTATCTTGAGGTTCATTTTCTTGCAAGCATTTACAAGAAAATAATGAAATACAGTAGAATTTATAATAAACGATGCACCAATAAAGACTGACAACCAATGTGCAAAAGAAGGCGAATACAGTATACAATCTGAAATTCTTACTCTTCACAGACACCCACGAAACACAAAAAAACTCTAAAGAATGAATTAACAGAAAATGTTAGAGCTACAAAGCTCTCCCCTCCCCCTCCCATGCACAAGCAAACAGTGGCAAAAGCATCAGATATTTTATTTATTTTAACATGAAAGTGAGCTTGTTTTGTTTTGTTCTGGTTTCAGGGGAGTTCTCTAGAATAGTGTTGACTCGGCGCTCTGCACAATGACCTCAGCTTTCATCACTGAGGCAGCTGATCAATTAAGACAAAGTTTTATCTTTTACCGCCTGCCACCCTTGCAGCTGACAGCGCAGTGCTTCTCTCCCTGAACTGTGTCAGATTACGAGGGCCAATGAATCATCTGTTTTTTGAATTTTTCTACTGTGACTGACAGGCCACTGAGCAGTGAGTTTAAAATGCTGGCAAGGCAAATGTAAGCAAAGCTGAGCAAAAAGCATGGCTCCTGTGAGCTCCCTGGTAGCAGTTTGCTCTTGATACCATTTTATTACCCACAAAGCTATTTCTTGCTTTCTAGGGGAGTTATTCAAATTAATGTCTGGCTAAGGAGGCAAAGTGATGGCTTAAGTTGACATTAGCACTCATTACTTGCCAGTCCTTAGCATTTGGTATGGACCAGTGAGGTGCTAAAGAGCAACATCTGCTTCTTAGTGGATTGGGAGACCATCACCAATTCTTTCCTATTGACTCCCTTCGGGACGACCCTGGAATGAAAATGAAAAGCAAAAGCTGCAGACGTTGGAAATCTGAGATACAAACAGAATGCTCAACAGGTCAGGCAGTGTCTGTGGAAAGAGAAACTGTTAATGTTTCAGGTCAGAACCATCTTCCTCAGGACTGTTCTAGGTCTGCTGCAACCACTTGGGGACTGGTGACATCATTTGGGCAATGCCTGCAGCAGGGTGCATGCTGGGAAGGTCAGGGAATTGATCTCTGGAATTGGGCCATGGGCCTCATGGGGCACTCTAACTAACCTTGAGCTATAAAAGGACCAAAACAAATTTCCAGCAAGTGCCATGTTCATGGAAATTGCACTTTGTTCATGGTTTTAACACCTTTCTCCTCAAATGTGTTGTTTCTTATAGAATTATCCTGGACAAATCCATCCTTTCTATCGAAATTCTGTTACTGAAACTCAGTGTTTGAAAGGTCCTACAGAAGTGCACTTTGGTCACGTGACCGGTGAATTCTGTACATCTTATTTACTAGTTTGCGATTTCATCTTTGCAGTATTTGTGAGTTTTTATTTTTTGTCCTTTTTCATTATTGCCAGTTGGCAAGGACAAATTGGGCAGAAGGGCCTGTTTGGATGTCGTAAGTAAGTAAGAAGCAAGTAACTAAGCCTTGCACATCACTGAGTACATTTACATTATTATCAGAGTACAGCTTTGACATTTTGCCCTACTCATCAGTTTTCCAATAATAGAAATGCCCCAGCAGAAGCAGGATAAATTAGTCAGAGGTCACTATAGTTTTTCTGTACCGTAACATAACGTTTTAATTCTGATTTACCTGGGCCAGATCTGCTTTCATCCCTTCTGGTTCCTGGCCTTCCAGGAGTGAAAGAGTTAAAGTGTGAGGCGTGTTTGATGGCTCCGGCCCTGTACGCACTGGAGTTTAGAAGAATGAGGGGGAAATCTCAATGAAATAGACTGAAAATTGAAAGGGCTGGATAGAGTGGTCATGCAAAGGATGAATCTAGGACCAGGCAGCACAGCATCAGAATACAAGGACATCCCTTTAGAACAGAGATTTCTTTAGCTAGGCCATGGTGAATCTGCAGAATGCGTTGCCACAGGTGGCCATGGAGGCCAACTGGTGTATATATTTAAGTCGGAGGTTGATAGGTAGTAAGTAAGGGTGTCAAAGGTTACAGGGAGAAGGCAGGAGAATGAGGTTGAGTGAGAAAATAAACCAACCAGGATTAAATAGTAGAGCCGACTGGATAGTTGATATCCAACACCTTATTGTATAAAGCTGACAAAGGTCTAGCTATTCTGCTGGGTGTCTCTACACATGGTGAATATATATAATGGTTGATCATGTTCTGACTCCTCCCACACAGCCCCATTGCAACATGAAGTCCTAATAGGGACAAATATATAAATGTTCTTTATATATTTTGTAACAAAGAACATGTATATCTTTGGGAATGGGTTGGGGAGAGTAAGTACTTCCTGAAAATTCCTGCCTGATCCTCCATTTCCCCTTGGAGGCGCTAAGTATCCCGAAGTGAATCATTCCTAGTCACGACCTCTCTCTAACAATCAGCATTCAACCTGCTGGTCTCATTGCATTCTGGAGAATTGCTTCTGTTCCTGCTGCTTAATTGCAATGTATTCCTGGATTGTGTTGGTGCACGGATGTGCCTAATTCACTGTCAGGAGTATTTGGTGAGGACCGGCACAGCTCTGTGTCACGACCCACTGTTCAGTCAGCTCCTCAGTAATAATGTCAAATCATTCACCTTTGCACCTTACAGTTAGATGGTTTAATTAAAATCTGATCAATAGCAGAGGGGTAACTGAGGATCACCTAGCTAGAACAGTCACCGGCTAATATTTACTTCAATGTTTGTGATTTTATCTAAACTCCTGGCATTTTATTTTGCTTGTGTCTACAGTCAATCAGCCATTCCATCAGCTGTCAAGGGAACAAAGGGACCTTGAATGTGTGTTTTTGAACATGATGAAGGTTTTATACAAACTTGCTTCCAATTATAATTCCTTTGGATACATGGCCTTCAGGATTTTTCTTACCCTTGCAGAGGGAAAATAGTTTGCTGTCCTTTGGGAAAAGGATAGGGGAGTTCAGAAGTGCAGCTGCACATGAAAAAACAGTCTTGGTGGAACCTTGAGGACTTAGTTTTAAAGTTAGAGATACGGCACAATAATGTGTGTTTCTGACTCGACTCCATATCTGTTACTACTGTATATGCCTGTGATGCCTGCAATTCAGTTTTGTGTATATGACAGTAACCTTGACTTTGACTATGAATCTTTGCATTATGATTGTTTAATGTCAAGAAGGAACATTGGAGATGGCATTGAGGATGTATTACAATCTACCTTGCTATAGCCTTGCACCTTATTTGTCTACCTACACTGCACTTCCTCTATAACTGTAACATTTTATTCTGCATTCTGATAAAAGAGATCAGCTTTAATTGTCACTTGTACATACATTGAACCATACAGTGAAATGCATCATTTACACTGAGGATTTGCTGTGGGAAGCCTGCAAGTAGCATGCCCACAACTTACTACCCCTAATTCATATGTCTTGGGAATGTGGGAGGACACCAAATCTCCTGGAGGAAATGCATGCTGTCATGGGGAGAAGGTACAAACTCCTTACAGACAGAGGTATGAATTGAACCCCAGTCTTACAGCTGATGCTATAAGGCTTTATTGTTTTCTCTTCAATGACCTCAATGCAATGTTGAAGTGAAATGATCTGTCTGGAAGGCTTCTGTCTGTCCTTCAACAAACTAATTACCAATCTGTTAAAATAAAATTTCAAACACCCTCCTCCTCTTATGTTTAGGAGCAGTCAAAATGAGAATATTAACTGGGATGGGGGAGAAAAAAAAACTATAAGCTCCCCACAGAAAGAGCCTTGTGATAACTCTTTGGGGGCTTTGCTATTGCTTGCATGGTGGATGGTGATGGGCCGACGAACCATTGGAACTATTGAACCCTGCCTTATCTTTACGTATGAAGAGGTTTCTGAATGTCACATCCTTTTTAGGTTCTAATGAATCTGATAAGGTTGGGCCCTTTGCCAATGTTGTATTTCAGGAATTTAGGATGGAAACAGGTTCCACCTCCTTTACAGATACTCAGTTTATCATCTAAGAAACTATTTTATGGAATGGTCTTTAATAAGTTGACTTGGAACCAGACTTAACAAAAACAGATGGATGAAAGAAGGAACTGCATTACTTAATTTAGCCTTCTCAGGTTTGTGGTTTACAGAGTTTCACCCCTTTTGTAGACTGGAATGTGGCAGCTTCCCATATGTAATCTTGGCTCTCATAGTAAGAGGTTTGGTCCTACCGTTACAATCTGTAGAAACTAAGAAGCTAAGGAGGATTTTGCATTTTGCTCACTTGCCCCCCCCCCCCCCCCCATTCCTCCTCTGCCATCAGACCCCGCTCTTTTGGGAATACTCGTGATGCCTCCATCTCTCTTCTCCCATAAGACCCCCTATCTTTGGAATACTTGAAATGCCCCCCCATCCCCCTTCAACCATCAGACCACTTCTCTTGGGAATACTTGCCATCCGGATTCACAGATGAAAAATAGCAAGTGGAATGAAGAATCAAGAGGCATTTAACAGCAAGGAGATTGGTTTCGGAAGAGGAAAATGAATGAGGTAAAACATAATTGAAGTACATTTTTGACAAGATAATAAATTGTGACCTTCAAATAAATGAACACTGTGCATTTTTAATATTACTGGAAATATACTAGCAACTTTGAAGGAAAATTGAAGAATTATTTCTTTGTAACTGGCTCTTTTTCTGCTAGTGCCAGTCATGACTCACTAATAGAAATAAGGTAGATAAGCTATTTAAATAATGTAAAATTGTCAAACTATAATCCTTTATTGGTGGAGACGGTACAACCACAGAGGTCATGATAAACGTTGGCTTAATGTTCCATCTTTTGGATTATAATTAAGACTCCAGTGAACCCAACACATGAAGAAGGAGTGCGAGTGACTTCACTTGTTAGGAGTTTGAGGAGGTTTGGTATGTCACCAAACACACTTGCAACTTTCTATGGATGTTCAGTGGAGAGCGTTCTAACTGGAGACATCACTGCCGGGTCTGGAAACTCCAGTCACAGGATCACAGAGGGCTGCACACTTACCCAGCTCTATCACAGGCATAGCCTCCCTCACCAGAGAGGGCATCCAACAGGCAACACCCCAAGAAGGTGGAATCAACATTAAGGAAGCTCACCATCCAGAAGATACCCTCTCCTCACTACTATTACTACTACTATTGGAGAAGAGGTACAGGGGCCTAAAGAACCACACTCAGTGATTCCAAAACAGCTTTGTCTCCTCCGGCATCAGATTTCTGAATGGGTTATGATCTATTAACCACTACCTTGCTGTTCAGTTTTTTTTTGACACTCTTTATTTTTTGTGATGTATAATAATTTTATGTCTTTGCACTGTCTTACTGTTGCAAATTGATAAAATTCCTGTTATATAAGAGAATGATAATAAATTTGATTCTGAGGGAAAAATCTGACCTCCGAGCATCTTGCATAAGCATTCCCCTTAACCAACTCCACAATAACTAATTACTCTCATCTGTACCCATTATGGGAGCTATGTTTGCAGAATTACATATTTCAAAGTAGTGGGATGTTAGTGAGAATTCCATTTGGGTATCATCTGAGTGTGTGCCTTTGGATTCCTGCACACTCCTGATGGAGAACTCAAGTTTCTCAGTGTCATCTCAAATGTTCCCTCTTGACATTAAGCAACCACAGACCAATGACTCATAGTCAAAGTTGAGTCTGTCATACGTACAAAGCAATTTATTTATTTAGAGACAGAGTGTGGAACAGACTCTTCTGGCCCGACAAGCAGCAGTGTCCAGCAACCCACCCATTTAACATGAGCCTACTCTCAGGACAATATACAATGACAAATTAACCTATTGGTCTTTGGACTGTGGGAGGAAACTGGACCCAAAGGAAGCCCATGTGGTCATGGGAGAGCATAGAAACTCCTTAGAGACTACGCCGGAATTGAACTCCGAACTCTGAACTCCAGAATGCCCCGAGCTGTAATAGCATCACGCTAACTGCTACGCTACCATAAATGTATGCACAGGTGCACAGAAAAGCTTACTTGCAGGAACATCGCAGGCATAAAGCATTAGATAAGCAGTATTTCCAAGAACAACACAAATTATACTATATTTTTAAAAGAATGAACAGTTAGAACAATAAAGTATACTATGCCATAAAAGATCCATTCTCATACAAAGCGATCACCGTGTTGCTATACCAACGTAGTGATTAGGGTAGATGCAAGGAATTCTGCAGATGGTAGAAATCCAAAGTTAGACACACAAAATGCTGGAGGAACTCAACAGGTCAGGCAGTATCTATAGAGGGAAATAAACAGTCACGTTTCGTGCCAAGTCCTGATGAAGGGTCTTGGCCCAAAACTACTGCGACCCTGTTTTCATTAACGACTGTTTACCTCGGTGTTTAGTTCGGGTTCCGTTACACCCAAGCGAGAACACTACAGTCACGTTTCGTGCCAAGTCCTGATGAAGGGTCTTGGCCCAAAACATTGACTGTTTATTTCTGGCCACTGATGCTGTGTACACTGCTCTGTGCAGAACCGAGGTTACACTGATGGGCCTCCCACAGCTGCTCTGTGCTTCATGTCTGAGGAATCACTTTCCTTCTAAATGTTATTTGTTTACTTCTATTGTTTGCACGATTTGCTTTTTTTGTTTCTCTGCACAGTGTATGTTTGATGTTCTTCTTAATAAGGGTTCTTTTGGTTTTCTTGGTTTTGTGGCTGCCCGTAAGGAGACGAATCTCAAGGTTGCATAAAGTATACATATTTTGACAATAAATGTGTTTTGAACTTCGCTTGATCTGCTGGATTCCTCCAGCATTTGATATATGTAGGGCTGTGCTGGTTGGTTCAAGAGCCATAGGGTTGAAGGGATGGAGCTGTTCTTGAACTTGGAAACTAGGGCTTCAGGCTTCGGTCCCTCTGGCCCGATGGTAGCTGCTAGAAGATGGTAGGACCAGAGTCAACGTGAACGTTGCATCGTCAACAAGAAGGCTTTGAGCTCATTGTGAGAGTTTTCTTCCAACTATCTGATCATATCTTCTCTGGACACAGCTCAGAATAAAATGCCTGTTTCAGGCGTTCTACCAGTACAGCCAGCCCAGTGTAGATGACCAAGTGAATCTAGGAGGCTACTAGGTTTTATCTTATTTCAAAAGTAGACTTAATTTGTGATATAGAAAATAGATACAAAGGGTCAAAAGTGCAAAAATAACTTTACATTCTTTGCTGGTACATTCAGTAGAGTAAACTATAAAGTGAAAAAAACACAGACATGGCACCATTGCCCCTCACGTGGCTCATTCAGGTGATTGCATGAGAGGCTACCCTACACAATTCTGCCCTTCATGTGCAGAAGCAGACGGAGCCTCTACTGTGGTCCTTCCCCACAGAGCCTTCGTATTGACCGCACAGAGCTTCACAGTGTCCCTCAGCATGTTGTCCTGCAGTCTGGACTGTGCTGGTTGGCAGCGTTCCCTTACAGACATCTTGCTGTGATGGAAGACCAGTAAGTTTTGTGCAGACTAACAACATTCCTCATTGACGTTGATGACCTTCCAGCGGTACTTGATGCCTGTCCTGATGTGTGCCCTAAGGTACAGCCCATAGATCAGAGAGTCTTACGTTTCGCGGCTGTTGGGGATGAACTGGGACATGGACCCTTGCATCTGTCTCCGTGTCCTTGTAGCAAATCCACAGTCTTCTAAGAGATGGGTGACTGTTTCTTCACTACCACAGCCGTCCCAAGGGCAGCATACACTGGGGATGATATGTCATTTGTAGAGGAAAGCTCTAAGTGGGAGGGTCCCTCTCACTGCCAGCCAAGCAAGGTCTTGATGCTTGTTGGTCAGACCTAGCAATGGTGTGGATTATTTGTTCAGGCAACAGACCTGTCCCACAGCTTTTACACTGCATTCTGCAGTTATTATTGTTTTACCTCTCTGCCCTCTTGAATAGATCTCTTGTACAATAAGGTGGACTACTGGCCTTACAAACTACTCATTGTCATCCTGCACTTCATAGTTTACCTGATTGTCCTTTCTTAGTAACTTTTACACTTTATTCTGCATTGTTATTATTTTACCTTACCGTGTAATGATCTGACCAGTTTGAACAGTAAGCAAGACAAGGTTTTCGTTGTATCTCAGTACAAGTGACAATAATAAACCATTTCCAATACCCATGTGAATAACTTCTACAGATGAAGAGGAAATTCATTTTAATGTGGTTTTCTGCATGCAGGTGAATAAACATACTCCTTCCCCTGTGCAATGCACACACAATGTTGGAGGAGCTCAGCAGGCCAGGTAGCATCTATGGAAAAGGGTCTCAGCCCAAAACATCGACTTACTTCCATAGATGCTGCCTGACCTATTGAGTTCCTCCCGCATTTTGTGGGTGTTGCGTTGGATTTCCAGCAACTGCAGATTTTCTTGTGCTTATCTTTCCCGTTTCTGGGATTTGTAACTTTTTGGGGAAAAGCACCTGTACCCATCTGTACTACTCTATGACTCTCTCACTTGTATGTGGAAAGGTTAAATCTGTTACATATCTGAAGTTGCATTTTATCATGAAAGGTATCTTAAAGGGATCAATCACCTCTGACTTCTGTCTCACAGAACATAGAACATAACTGTTTGGACCACGATGTTATGCCGATCTTTTAACCTTTTCTAAGATCAATTCAACCTTTCCTTTGCACATAGCCCTCCAATTTTCTTTCAGCTATGCACTTACCTAAGAGTCTCTTAAATGTCCCCAATGTATCTGCTTCTACCATCACCAGGGGCAGTGCATTCCATACACCCACTATTTTCTGTGTAAAAAAACTGTCTGATATCCCTCCATATACTTTTCTACATCACCTCAAAATTAGGCCCTCCCATATTAGTTGTTTTTGCTCTTGGAAAAATTCTCTGGCTGTCCACTTATCTATACCTCTGACTCTATCAAGTCAGCTTTCATCTTCTTTGGCTCCAAAGAGAAATGACTTAGCTCACTCAACCTTTCCTCATGAGACATTCTCTGTAATCCAGGAAGCATCCTGGTAAATCTCCTCTGCACCCTCTCTGAAGCTTCCACCTATTGAGCCGACAGGAAATAATCAAAATATTCCAAGTATCCCTTCTCCCTTCTCTTATTGCTATTAATTTTTCTTTTCCTTAGCTATTTTTCCTCTCCACACTCAGTCCTGATGAAGGATTTTGACCCAAAGCATTGACAATATCTTTCCTCCCACGAATGCTGCTCAACTGACTGAGTTCCTCCAGTAGATTGTTTGTTGCTCATGATTCCAGCATCAGCAGAGTCTTGTATTTTCAGAAGAATGAGGGGTAACCTCATAAAAACCTATCAAATGTTGAAAGGCCTTGAAAATGTGGATGTGGAGAGGATGTTTCCTATAGTGGGGAGTGAAAGACCAGAAGACACAGCCTTAGAATAAAGGAATATCCTTTTAGAATGGAGATGAGGAGGAATTTCTTTAGCCAGAGAGTGGTGAATCTGTGGAATTCATTACCACAGACGGCTGTGGAGGCCAAGTCATTGGGTATACTTAAGGCAGAGGTTGATTGACTCTGGATTGATCAGGGCATGAAGGGATACAGGGAGAAGGCAGGAGATTGGGCTGAGAAGGAAAATGATTCAGCCATGATGAAATGGCAGAGGAGACTTGATGGGCCAAATGGCCTAATTCTGATCCTATATCTTATGGTCTCTGCCTTTCCTCAATGGGATGTTGGTATTCTGCATGTTAATGTCTTGTCACAAGAGCATCAGAAATAATTTAGTTCAAGTGTTGAATGTTGATATGGGAATAATGTACCTTCTATGCCTGTGGTACAATTGCATAGTGATGAAGTTACTTGTGACTAAATCTCTAAGGACTCCCACTGTGACAATTGTTAATATTAAGTTCAAGTAATTAATTAGATCTGGAATTAAAATATTTTGTATCATTTAGAGTGACCTTGTAAAAATCTATTTGGTTCTCTAATGTTCTTCTGGGAAGAAAATCTTGTGTCCTTTCCCAATCCATTTGATATTCATTCCAGATCCACAGTCAATGTCATGGATTTTTCATTATCTTCACGAACAGACTCAACAAACCTCTCAATCCAAGGGCCTAGGATGTCACATCTATATCCAGTGAATGAAAGAATAAGTAAGATTTTGACCAGTCAGTCAATCATATAGCAGCAACTCAATGCATAAACATCAGAATGGGGGAAGAAATGTGACCTGTGACTTTGGCCGTGGAATGATTGTTGGGGCCAGATGGGATGGTTCGACTATCTCAGAAAATACTGATCATCTGGGATTTTCATGCAAAGCAGTTTCTAGAGTTTACAGAGAATGGTGTGAGAAACAAAAAAAAAATCCAGCGAGTGGCAGTTTTGTGGGCAAAAATACCTTGTTAATGAGAAATGTCAAAGGGAAATGGCCAGATTGGTTTTAGTTGACAGGAAAGTGACAGTAACTACCTGTTGCGTGTTACAACTGTGGTGTGCAGAAAAGCACACCCTGTCAAACCTTGAAGTGGATGGGCTACAGCAGCCGAAGACCTGGAACATGCAGGCATACACTCAGTACAGGAGGTATCTAATGAAGTGCCCACTAAATGTGTATGTACTATGATCATAAATTTACTTTGAAATTTGAACTTTGGTTTTAAATATTTGACTTTATAGCCTCCTTATCTGCTGGTTTAGTGCTTTTAGAGTTCTATGTACATACAGAGTACGGCAGTTTAAAAAATGAAAATTATAGAAATGTTAACAGAAATGGCTGGAAACACTCAGCAGGTCAGGCAGCATCTGTGGAAAGGATAACAGTTATAGTTTTGGGTTGAAAACTATAATATTTAATCAGAACTTTCATCAGTATGTACTGAAAACTTCTAGAATTACAGTATACTAATTACACAGGAAACTCGTCCACTCTGGCATAGGAGACAATTTATAACAAAGCTAATTTTATTCAAACCAAGAATATAAACTGAAACAGAGATGATTTAAGGATATATGTTGTCACTGTGACAATACAGCTTGATTTATCAGCATTTGACGGTGAAGTGGTTTTAAATTAGTCTGAGGTAAAGGAGCGGAGAAAATTTTCTCCAGACAGGTTTACTACAGGAAGAAATTAATTCCGGTTGTGATAGCAGCTTTTTAATCGGGATAATAAACTGATATTAATAATTGAATTGAGTCTCGCTTGTCTCAGGCACTGCAGTATGTGCTGAAACTGCTTCCTGGGATGACATGAAGCTCAAGCTTTAGTAAAAAAAAGCTCCCAAAACCAATATTCGCTGACTTGGAGGGGAACAGACAGATGGCTGTGTATCCCTGTAACTGTTGCCCCTGTCCTTTGGTGGTAGAGGTTATGGATTTGGTAGATGTTGTTGGACTATCTTGGGTGAGTGACTGTGGTGCATTTTGTGGATGGTACACACTATATTCGCTGTGTGCTGGTGCTGGAGGAGATGAACACTTAGAAAGCTGTTAAGTGGGTTGTTTTACCCTGGCTGATGTGTTTTAATGGCAGTTGATGTGTTTTATGGACAGCTGTTAGAACACACTAATCAAACAGGTTGAGTAGTTTTTTCATTTTTACCTTATTTCACTGTTGGAGTTAGAGACATAAAATGCAGGTAGCTATGGTAAACACCCTTGTTTGGGAGCATGTAGATTATTTCTCCTTTTTTAACTAATCTTCCATTTACTGTTTTGCCCAAAAGTGGTTTGACCTGCTATTCAGATCAATAACCTATCTCCTGACTGGTTGAAAGCTGAGTTTACTGTTTTGTTCTTAGGCCTATCAGGTGACTTGTTACAAGCCCGTGTATAAATTAAGTTCAGAAAATGAACATTGTGCACCAGAGGAATAGTTTCCTCTGTTGTATGTTTTTAACAAATACAGTGTGAATTTAATCTCACCATGTCAATAGTCAGTTCACTAATCTAAAATACAGAGATGGCTTCACTGTAAACAGATACCTGGGTCACTAAGGAGGTGTCTAGAAACCCTCCTCCCAAAGGCAAACCTGGCCTAGTATCTCTCCATGTCCCCACCTTTCTTCTCCCCTGGACTGTTGCCATTCTCCTTTCCCAAGACCCACCCTCCCACCCCGTGCCCTGCCCTTCCTCTTCACTTTGATCCCAACATTCTCCCTCCTATTCTTCAGAGAAGATTAGCTCTATTTGTCACATGTATATCGAAACCTCGAAACATACAGTGAAATGCATTGCTTATGTCAATGACCAACCCAGACTGTTGGGGCAGCCCGCAAGTGTCTCCTTGCTTTCAGTACCAGCACAGCATGCCTACAACTAGCTAACACTAACCTGTACGTCTTTGGAATGTGGGGAAATACTGGAGGAAACCCACATGATAACAGGAAGAACATGCAAACCCCTTACTGACAGTAGCAGAAAATGAACCCCAGTTGCTGGTACTAGAAAGGAATGCACTAATCGCTGTGCTGCTGTACCATCCTCCACCTCTCCTTCGCCCCTTCCCCCTTCCAACAACTCTCCTTCATCCTGCATTGCTCACTGTTTACCGTCTCTTTCCTTGCAGTGATATCCCTTTTCCTACCCAACACCATTTCTATTATCCTATTTATAATGGTGAAATGGTGGTTTTAATGGGTAGTTGATCAAGAGATCTGTGCAAATGATCTGTCAACAGAAGTTAGAATTTCACCATTAAATCACTTGAAATACTACGTCTGGAATTATAAAGACCATGCACTACATACAAAATGCTGGAGGAGTGAGGGTCACTAGCGAAAAAAACTAAAGATTTATTGCAGAAATTAACCAGAACAACTAACAAGAGCTCAAGCAAACTGAAATCACTCACGATACACAGAAGTATGCGGTCTGAGTTTCACCAGGAAAGGAATCCCAACGACTGAGCAAAGAGGGGTTGGATTCCCTCCTGAAATACACCCTGGGGCAAGTAGGAATTCAGCATCAATCAGACAGCCAGGTGTCCAGATGAAGCAATAATCCCCAAAGCCAATAAATACAATGTAAGACATTGAAAATACCACGCTAATTAAATTGCCTGAAATTGAATAAAAGTGATAAATCCCATGATACCAAATGAGACACCTGCAAAACAAAGTGAAAAAACCAGAGCTGGTCCAAAAATAAACAATTAGAACGTAAAAGGTAAACAATCCAAAGAACACCACATACCCACAAGGTGACAGTGAGAAAATACAATCCATGTACTAACTGAAAAAAAATCTCTCTTCTTTTAGAAACCTCCCCTGGTTGTGACAGGAGGAACTCAGAAGGTAAGGCAGCATCTAAGGAAAGGAATAATCAGTCGATGTTTTGGACCGAGAATATTGACGGTGCATTCTCTTCAAAAGATCCTACCTGACCTGCTGAATTCCACCAACCCCCCCCCCCAGCATACAATATAAATCTCATACTGTCCAAGAAGTTATGGGACTGTGATTAAAAACTTCATCTGATTTATCACTATCCAGATAGTAAATTGCAATGCCGACATTGTCATGACCACATCTGTGTCTGGCCACTGACAGCTGGTCATTCATAACTGCTCTCAGTAGAAACCTTGTAAGCCATTATATTAATCTTCTCCATGGCTGAGGTACCTACATCCCCAAGTGAACAAAGAAAACTCCTTAATAGTATTCCTGGAAGAGTGCATACTGATTGTATTGATGGCTCAGTGTTACAGTTGCACTAATCGGCCATTTGGATGCCTAATGTTGGATAGCTTTATTAAACGATGACTAAGCGACGTCTCTGGAGAGTTGAAATAGTGCTGATTCTGGCATCTAGGAAGTAAGCCTCTAGACACTCTTCAATTAAATGAATTAGGGTGATTCAGTGTTATTTTGTATCAAAGATTGATGAGAATATACCTGGAATTGTGTACAAAGCTGCAATTCTTGATTACTATTATGGAAAGACAATGCAGAATCAATAGCACTAATAACTCTTGCTTAAATTGGGAGTAATTAGAGCAATATATATTCTGTTTTATCTCACGGAGAAATGGCGAGGTTTCCTTACAGTAAACTGGGTATAAACATGCATTTGCCATGGATAATAAATATTGGTCCTGAACTATATAGGAAGACACATTGATTGTATCCTTTCGAATGGCATTACTAAGAAATGCAAATGATGGTTCTCTAATTTTCAGTATTACTGTTGATTATTCCCAGTGTTCGATTGTCTAAATTCTTATCTGCTCTAATTCCTCCAGTCCTATGCAACACACACAAAACTCTGGAGGTACTCAGCAGGTCAGGCAGCATCAATGGTGGGAAATAACCGGTTAACATTTTGGACCGAGACCCTTCATCGGGACTCTGCCTGAGACGTCTTGGCCCAAAACATTGGCTGCGCCTTTAAGTCCTTAGATGCTGCCTGACCTGCTGAGATCCCCCAGCATTTTGTGTACATTGCTCAAGATTTCCAGCAATGGCAGAATCTTTTGTGTCCTCCAGACCTATCACAGCTTTGTTTTTTTGTGGTGTTCAAGATAAACTGGAGATGAAGAAGCGTGGAAAAGATATACATCTGTATCTGCTTTTACCCCATAAAATACTCATTAAAAACTGTTTCTTCACACTTTATGATAACTTTACTCATTTGCGTCTGTAACCCGAGTGCAGGTTTTGATTTCATTGCATTATACACACAGATGATGATGTCCTCACAATGATCTTTCCAGCCTTATCAGAAGGTGGTATTGGTTTATTATTGTCACATGTACCAAAATGTAGTGAAAAGCTTTGTCTGCATTTCGTTCATACATAGAACACTGAGGTAGAACAAGGTAAAACAATAACAGTGCCACCAACATCCCAGCATAGATGCTGCCTGACGAACTGAGTTCCTCCAGAATTTTGTGTGTGCTGCGTAGGATTGGAGGAATTTGAGCTGATGAGAATTTAGACAGCCGAACACCGGGAATTATCAACAGTAGTACTGAAGGGATACAATCAGTATGCGTTCCGGTATCGTTCAGGACCAATATTTTTTATCCACGGCAAATGCATTTTTATACCTAGCTTACTGCAAAGAACCCCTTGCCATTTCTCTGTTAGGTGTGTAACAGTTGCAGAGAAAGTGCTGAGCAAGTAAATGATAAAGTGCAGGATCATAGTGAGGTGGATTGTGAGGTCAAGAGTCCATCTTATCGTGCCAGAGCTCCATTTAAGAGTCTTGATAACAATGGGATAGAAACTGTCCTTGAACCTGGTGGTTCGTTCTTTCAGGCTTTTGTATCTTTTGCCCGAAGGAAGAGGGGAGAAGGGAGAATGTTTAGGGTGGGTGACGTTTTGGATTATGTTGGCTACTTTACTGAGGCAACAAGAAGTGTAGGCAGGAGTCCACAGAGGGGGAGGCTGACTCCAGTAATGTGCTGAGCTGTGTCCACAATACTATGCAGTTTCTTGCAGGCATGTGCAGAGCAGTGGTTATACGAAGCTAAGTTGTTATGCACCTGGGCAGAATGCTATGTCAATTGGTAAGGGTTGATGTTGGGATATGTCTAATTCCTTTAGCTTCTCGTGGCCATAGAGGTGGTGGTGAGCTTTCTACGGCCACGGGAAGCCATAGAAAGGTTACTGTTGATGTTCACTCCGAGGAACTTGAAACTCCAAACCCTCTCAACCTCAGCACCATTGATTTAGGCAGGAGCATGTACAGAGTAAAATGCATTTATTCTGGAATTAATTTTTATTGTCTGGGGCCTTGGAACCTGAAATATATCTGGTTACTTTGTAAAATAGATTTAGAAATTTAAAGCAAGATTAAAAAGTTGGCACAACATTGGGGGCTGAAGTGCTGTACTATGATGTTATATTCTATATTCTATTTTCAAGATAGTATATGGTGACATATAGATACTTAGATAATAAATTTACTTTGAACTTTGAACAATTTTGCAATAAGGTTAAGCATGTCACTAATTTAACATAACAATATGAATTAATTGCACTTAATTAATATTGAGTAAATGTCTTATAAAGGAGCTTGCTAATTTGTGCTGCAAGGAGCCAACTTCTTTGAATTGAGAAAGGTTCATTACACACAATTTTCCCTTTTAAATGAGGATCCAATTTCAGTCTTAGTAAAATTCTTCCCCCATCGGAATGAGGAATTGTCACTAAGTGGAGTCAATGGAGTAACAGGCTTATGATGCAGAGTGAATGGTTTCTCTCTTGGGGGAAGCAAGAGCATTGGGCATATTCTGAAAATAAGAGGTTGCCAATTTAAAGCATAATTTCTTCTTAGAGGCTGCGAATCCCTGAAATTCTCGACCCAAGGTCTGTGGAGGCTAAGTTATCGATTGTGTGTTCAGCTGGGAGTGGAGAGTGGAGGGTTATGGACGACAAGTAAGGATGTAAATCTGAGGCTGAGATCAGATGAGCTGTGATCTTTCTGAATGGCACAGCAGATTGGAAGGGTGTACAGCTGATCCCTACTCTTGTTTCAGATCTCATGACAACGTTACATGCAGGAGTACTGCCGAGCACACAAACTTGAGAGCTGTCAGTGCTAAATATCAGATGAGAGAGAATATGATTGAAGTGTCTCACCCCTGCCGGTTACTTTGCACAAAAAAATTGGATTTGTTTTTGTTTGTTCCCATTGTGTTCTTTCATGTAATGATTGTATTTAATTTATATTTCTGCTGATTATAAGTGCCTGTGGCACTGGTGCCAGTATGTTTTTTATTGCTCTGTGCATATGTATATTTGTGCATGTGACAAGGAACTCAGCTTTAACCCTTTGATATGCAATCCTTTGGTAAGATACAGAATTCAGACAAGAATTTGGCTCAAAACCAAAGGCCTACAATTTCTGATTCTCACTGTTATAATTTTACACAATCACACAGCACAGAAACTACCTTTCCATAGGCTGACTCCCTGGCAGGTAACAACAACCAGCTACGGTAGCGGAGCTGGTAGAACACTATTGTTACAGCTTAGGGCATTTCAGAGCTTGGAGTTCAATTCTGATGCCCTCTCTAAGGAGTTTGAATGTCCTCCCCGTGAACTGCGTGGGTTTCCTTCCAGTGCTCAGGTTTAGCAAATAACCTTTGGGAATCTGGAAGGTTGAAAAGATGTTTGTTTATGGGGCAGCAACAGCTTGTATTGCTCAGTCCTTTGTGATGTAATACAGCTTGATTTTGACTGAATTTGGTCACCAGTGGTAGATGTGGGTTCAATTGTAACACTGAAAAGAAGTTTGGATAGGTACATGAATGAGGGACATGGTCTGAGTGCAGTAGATGGAACTAGGCAGAAAACCAAACTGGCACAGGCATGATGGGGAATAAAGGCCTAATTCTGTACTGTAGTACTCTCTGACTCTAATAGTCTGGTTTCAACAGCCCTCTAGGGTGGAGAATTCCAAGAATCGCCATCTTCTGTGAGAAGAAATGTCAGTATATCTGCATTTTAAATAACTGGCCCCATATTTGATAACCAAATCCCCTTGTTGGAGACTCTCTCCCTCACCAGTGATGACATCTGACATCAATCTGTCATGTCTACTTAGGAACTTATATGAATATGGGTTTAAATAAAATCATCCCTCATTCACCTAAATTCCAAAGAATACAGATCAAAATTACAGAGCATTCATATGAGGACAAGCTTCTCATCCCAGGAATTAGCCTGGAGAATCTCCTTTGTACCATCTCCAAAACTGTGCACAGTACCCGAGGTGTGGCCTCATCAAAACAAGTGTAACAAACTTCCCTCATTGTTACTCACCTTTATTAGAACCAGAAACAAAGCACTGTGCAAAAGCGTTAAAGGGTAGTTGTACTCACTTCTTTGTCCATCAATAATCACTGTTCAAGGATCAAGGATCAACTTTATTCACCATAAGCATTTTCTTGTATAAGGAATTGGTCAGCGTGCAACATGCAACAATAAACAGCAACAGCCAATAATTATAAAGTATGAAGAATTATATTAAAAAAAAGTTAGGAATTCAAGTATGGATATGGAATAAAATGTTCATAAATACCAGCAGGTATTTACAATGTAAAAAGCATTATAAAATGTGGTTTAAATTGTTCATGCAGTTCACTGATGGGGCTGATAGTTAGAGGGGGTTGGGTGTGGCTAATTAGAATGGTTGATCAGATTAAATGCCTGGGGCAAGAAACTTTTAAGATGGCATGATGGTTTTGTTTTAACAGACCTATAGCACTTCCGAGAAGGGAGCTTTAGGAAGAGAAGTTTGGTGGGTGGGTAGTGTCCGCAATTATTTTCTTCCTTCTGTGTCCTGGACATAGACAAGTCCTGTAAAGATAGAACAAACGTAAATGCAGTATTAGGTGGAGACTGTTTAGCACAAACTGTTTCAGATTTCAGATAGAGATTCGTTTATCACATATACCAAATGTACTTAGTTGCCACTTTATTAGGTTCACCTGTACACCTGCTCATTTATGGGCAGTTATCTAATCAGCCAATCATGTGGCAGCAACTCGATTATATAAAAGCATGCAGACATGGTCAAGAGGTTCAATTGTCGTCCAGACCAAACATCAGAATGAGGAAGAAATGTGAGCTAAATAACTTTGACTGTGGAATGATTGTTGGTGTCAGAGTGGTTTGAGTATCTCAGAAACTGCTGATCTCTTGGGATTTTCACACACAACAGTTTCTAGAGTTTTCAGAGAATGGTGCTAAAAAACAAAAAAAAAACATCCAGAGAGCAGCGGTTCTGTGGGTGAAAACACCTTGTTAGTGAGAGAGGTCAGAGGGGAATGGCCAGGAAAGCGACAGTGACTCAAATAACCACGTGTTACTGTAGTGGTGTGCAGTTACAACAATGTCAAACTTTAAAGAGAATGGGTCACAGCAACAGAAGACCATGAATATACACTCAATGGCCACTTAATTAGGTACAGGAAGTACCTATTAAAGTGTCCATTGTGTGTACAATGTAATGTTACATTTGCATTAACAACCAACACACCTAAGGATATGCTGGGAGCAAGGGTCACCACACATTCTGGCACCAATGTAGCATGCCCACACTTTTCAACAGAGCAACACAAGCAGCAGCAAATATTGTTGATCAATCATGATTTCCTCAAATGGAAATTTTGAATAACATTATGCATCATTTTCTGTCATTTTCACAGGTTACAATTAAGTAACCTGGTATTTAATCTTGTCAAACTTGACATTGAAGGCTTGAACTGCACCATTTTGCTGAAGCCATTACATCTGACTGTATAGTTCATAGTTCAAAAAGTTCATAGTAATTTTTTAAATCAAAGTACATATTTGTCATCATATACAACCTGGAGATTCATTTTCTTGCAGGCATACTCAATAAATCCACAATAGATTAATAACCATAATAGAATCAATGAAAGACCATATCAACTGGGCATTCAAGCAGTGCACAAACTGTACAAATATAAAAAAAGAGAATTAATAATAAATAAATACTCAGTGAATATCGAGAACGTGAGATGAATCCTTGAAAGTGTTGTGGGAACATTTCAGTGATGGGGCAAGTGAAGTTGAGTGAAGTGATCCCCTTTAGTTCAAGAGCCTGGTAGCTGAGGGATAATAACTGTTCTGGAACCTAGTGGTTTGAGTCCTTTCTGATGGCAACAGTGAGAAGAGAGCATGACCTGGGTGGTGGGATCTCTGATGATGATGTTGCTTTCCTGTGACAATGCTCCATGTAGATGTGTTCAATGCGGCTTTACCCATGATTGACTGGGCTGTATCCACTACTTTTTGTGGCATTTTCCATTCAAGGTTATTGGTGTTTCCACACTAGGCTGTGATGCAGCCAGTCAATATACTCTCCACCACACATCTATAGAGGTTTGTCAGTGATTTGGATGACATGCCAAATCTTAAGGAAGTAGATGCACTGCCGTGCTTTCTTCATAATTGCACTTATGTACTGGGCCCAGGACGGATGCTCTGATAACACTGCGGAAAAACTCTCCACCTCTGATTTGTGATGTGGACTGGCACTGGTGTCCTCCTCCTGAAGGCAAAAGTTAGACATTTGGTCTTTCTGACATTGAGTAGGAGGTTGTTGTTGTGGCACCACTCAGCCAGATTTTCAAGCTCCCTGCTATATGCTGATTCATCACCATGTTTGATTCGGCCTATGACAGTGGTGTCATCAGCAAACTTGAATATGGCATTGGAGCTGCACTGAGCCAGACAGTGATAAGTATAAAGCGAGCAGAGCAAGGGGTTAGCCACACAGCCTTGTGGTGTACCTGTGCTGATGGAGATTGTGGAGGAAGCGTTGTTGCCAATCCAAACTGACTGGGGTCTGCAAGTGAGGAGTTCCAGGATCCTATTGCACAATGATGTATTGAGACCATGGTCCTGAAGCTTATCGATTAGTTTTGAGCAGAAGGGAGTATTGAATGTCGAACAGTGGTTGACAAAGAACATCCTCGATTTATGCATCCAGGTGTTCCAGGGTTGAATGAAGAGCCAATGAACTGGATTCTGCTGCAGGCCTGTTGCGCTGGTACGCAAACTGGAGTGGCTTTTCAGGCAGGAGTTGATATGTTTCATCACCAACCTCTCACAAAACATCTTCACTGTGGATCTAAGTGCTACTGGACGATAGTCATTGAGGCTGGCTACCACTTTCTTCTTAGGCACCGGTATAAGTGAAGTCTGCTTGAAGCAGCTGGTTAAAGTTGTCAGTGAACACTCCAGCCAGTTGACCAGCAAGGGTCTTTAGTTCTTGGCCAGGGTTGGAGGTTATAGTGGGTTCACCCTCCTGAAGGGTGCTCGCATGACTGCCTCAGAGATCGAAATTACGGGATCATCGGTGGGGGGTGGGGGGCTGTTGGAGTTTTGTGATGGCTCCTCTGTGTTTTGACAGTCTCTGCTCAAACCTCAAAGAGAAACCTAGTGTAGTTTTTGATACGGCCATTTGTCACTTTGGGATATTTGCCTCAGCTCTGGTGTCAAAGCATGCTTGTATTGCTGACCAGCTTGTTGTCACCTCCTGTGCAAGATTAAATAATGGGATGTCTTACATCCGATCCAGCTTACGGCCTGGTATGTGTCAAGCTCCCTTTTCTCTGGGTGATTTGTTGGAGGCAGTGAGTCATTGTTACACAGTGAGAAATGAGCTGATTCCATTTTAGCTTGGGAGAGGATGAATGGTGTTGGTTAACATTACTTTGAAGCATTGTGATTTTGTTTTCCTGAAACCTTCTATAGTCTTTGAAATGGGAACTTCAGCTATTTGCCTTGTGTGTATGTTGAAATGTCTGAAACATTCTCACATCCGTCAAGGGCTATGTAATTTTTAAAAAAAAGGTGATTTGCTGATGTTTATAAATTTAATTTGCAATTAAATTAAATTATTTTAAATTATACATAAATGTATATATTCTGAATGGTCCATGAACTCATGGCAACTACCTCACTATAGAACAGAGAACATTACATCACAGTGCAAGTCCTTCAGCCCACAACGTTGTGCCAACATTTTTATTTTTATTTTTCTTATAGGCCCTACTGGCCCTTTGAGCCACACTGCTCATCAATCCTCGACAACCCCAATTTAACCCTAACCTAATCACAGGACAATTAATTAAAAACCAATTAATCTACCCAGTATATTTTTAGATTGCAGGAGGAAACCAGAGCACCCGGAGAAAACCCATACATTCCCCAGGGAAAGCATAAAGACTCCTTACAGAAGATGTTGGAATTGAGCTCTGAACTTGGATGCCCCAAGCTGTAATAGCAATGCACTAACTGCTTTGCTACTGTGGCACCCGTATCTATTCTAAGATCAATCTAACCCTTCCTACCTACATAGCCTGCCATCTTTCTGTTATCCAGGTATCTATCTACAAAGTTCTTAAATGCCCCTAATGTATCTAACTCTGCCTTGTACTAGCCATTTCCATCCTGGGAAAGAAGTCTCTGGTTGTGCTGTCTGTCTATGCCTCTTATTAGCTTGTACACCTCTATTAAGACACTTCTCATCCTTCTTTGCTACAAAGAAGAGAAGCCCTGGCTCATAGAGCCTGCCTTAATAAGACATACTCTCTAGTTTAAACAGCAACTTGATAAATCTCCTGTGCATCCTCTCTATAAAGTTTTCACATCCTTCCTATAATGAAGCAACCACAAATGAACACAGTATTCCAAGGGTGGTCTAACCAGAGATTTATAAAGCTGCAATATTACCCCTTGCCCTACATTACTCATTTCATGTGTTGATCTCTTTTTGCACAGGTTATTTATTTTTTATATATTTTCTTATGAATTGCAATGTGCTGCTGCAACAAAACTACACATTTTGTGGGGTCTTTGTGTTTTGGAACAAATTTCATGGCATACGTCTGTGATAGTGAAACTGATCCTGATTCTGTAATAACTTTCAAAAAATATTGGAGGTACTCAGCAGGTCAGGTCAGTGCTGAAGAAAGGTTTCAGCATGAAACGTCGACCTCTTGTTACTTTCCATAGATACTGCCTGATCTGCTGAGTTCTTCCAGCACTTTGTCTGTGTTACTCTGGACTTCCAGCATCTTCTGAATCTCATGCATTTCTGATTCTGTGAACTTAATTTAGGAAAGAAGAACTCAGTTGGAGTATGTTAAGGGAGTGACACAAGGAAAAGGAAAGTGATTTTAGAAGCAAATCATGAGTAAAATGTGAAGCTTCAGTTATTTATCTTACTAACCTGTATTGAACTCCGCCATAGATGGTCCCAGGCCCAGCTGTGAAAGAAGGAGAATTGGGCATGGGGCTAGCAACCCCATCATGTAAAAGCCCAGTGCTATGGAAAACTCATCTCTTATCCCTGGGAGAGGGAAGATCTTTGCTTGGAAGATATATGAAGTTGTGTGGTGGAAGTCAAAAGTCCATGGAAGTCACAGGGCTAATCAGCCTTCTAGCATTTATTTCAAGAGGTCTAGAATACAAGAGCAGGGATGTGATGCTGTGGCTTTATAAGACACTGGTGAGGCCTCACCTTGAGTGTTGTGAACAGTTTTGGGCTCCTCATCTAGGAAAAGATGGGCTGACATTGGTGAAAGTTCAGAGGAGTTTCAGAAGGATGGTTTTAAGAATGAAAGGGTTATCATTACCAAGAACGTTTTATATATCTGGGTCTGTCCTCGCTGGAATTTAGGATGGGGGGTGGGATCTCATTGAAACCTTTAGAATGTTGAAAGGCCTAGACAGACTAGATGTGGAAAGGGTGTCTAGAACAAGAGGGCACAGCCTCAGTATAGAGGGGTGTCCATTTTAAACAGAGGTGCAGAGAAATTTCTTTAGCCAGAGGGTGGTGAATTTGTGGAATTTGATTACCACAGGCAGCTGTGGAGGCTAGGTCATTGGGTGTATTTAAAGCAGAGCTTGATCAGTTCTTGACTGGACACGCCATCAAAGGTTACGTGGAGAAAGCTGGGGAGTGGGCTGAGGAGGGGTAAAAAAGATCAGCCATGATTGAAAGGTGGAGCAGACTCGATGGGCCAAATGGCCTAATTCTGCTTCTATCTTATGGTCTTCTGGTCTAACATCTGGGGACCACCACCAAACTGGCCTAGGACTGAGGACTCTGGTGAGCTGCTCTCAGCAGTGGGGTGATGAGGCTTAAGAAGAAGATGAAACTTAATTTCCATTACAGTTATTAATACACAGTCACTGTTATGGCCAACATTGCTGTAAATTGGATCTCATGCTTACCTGCTCTAAAACCCACCCCTAATGAACCACAACATAATTTCCTGTTTGTGCAGTACAGTATTTGGAGATGTGTTTTAGATGTCTGAGCAAACCCTCTTCGTTGATATTTTGCTGCTAACATTTCTATAGGCTGTTCACCATGTAGTCCTTGTTCATTGCAAAGGAAAGGTTGTTTATTAGCAGATGATGGGCTGAATGGCCTAATTCTGCTTCTATGTCTTATGATTTTATTATTGTAATTTGTACTGAGGTTCATGAAATGCTTTATACATTGAAGGTCCTTTGTCTCTGACAGTGTTAAGGGTTTCCTTCATCATGTCAATAGCTTCCTTTTGATTTTCACTCCTGTCAGTCATGCAAGTCGCAGGTGGAGATTTAGGAATACCATCACAATCTCATGTAGAAGGAACCTTCATTGCTGCTTCTGTAATAATTTTGTTGTACTAGTCAGGGTTGTTAGCCTTGAGCTGAACCCCCCGAACCTGGAGGACTGGTGAACCACTCTTAGTCTGGTCTTTCCTCTTCGACCTGTTTGGCAAGGGTGACCCTACCAAGAGCCAAAGCATAAAGCCCTGACTCCAGCCAGCATCGCTGTCTGGGTCATTGAGGCACACAAGCCTCTAAACCACAACAAAATTGTGGCCCTCTTGGAAGTGAAAGAGAACCGAATGCAGAATACACTGTTGCAGTTACAGAGGAAGTGCAGGGCAGGCAGACAGAGTGTGGAAGACAAAATGCAAAAGTGACTGAACAGATGGATTTATTCAGGCCATACCCAATAATCAGGTTTAAATGCCATTGAATGTCAAGGGTACATTTTTGTTATCTCTTGTTGGAGATGGTCAATGCTTGCATTTTTTATAAGATTAATGTTATATGACAATTTTCAGGCCATGCCTGAATGTTTTCTCATTCTTGTTGCATGTGGGTTGCTATAATTCATTTGCTGAGTAGTTGTTATTGAATTGAGCAGTATTAAGTCGTCGACAAGCATCCACACCTCTGGCCTTACGATGGAAGAAAGATAATCGATAAGGTCAAGCCTCGGACGCCTCTGTGAGAAACTCCCACTGTGATGTCCTTGGGGCTTGTGGATGATAGCACTCTTACAATGATCTTTGTTTGTGTGAGATATAACTCCAGTGTGTGGAGTATTGTTCCTTTGATGAGTATTGACTACAATTTCACCTGTGTGCTGCCTGTGTTTTGAAGGTTGTCGTTTTCATCTCACTTCTGGAATCCAGCTCTCTAGTCCATGATTGGATCATATCTGGATCTGAGTGGTCCTGTTGAAACCCGAGTTAGGAGTAGATAAATCAATTATTTGTGAGTAATTGCCTCTTGACAGCACTGTCCCTATTTTGCTGGCGGTTGAACGTAGGTTGTTTAATCGTTACTGTATTTATCCTGCATTTCTTTGTGAAAGCGTATATACCTGGACAGATATCCATGTTGTAATTAAAGAGTTAAACACCAGACAAATTAAATCCACCCGTTGACCTACATGGCACTTCATCATTTGGGACCTTTTTCATGTATAATTTGAATTTCTATTTGGAGTCTGTTCAGTGACTCTTTACTAATCCTAACACTAGTACATGGGCCAAATATATTCCAGGGAGCAGGTCAAGGAATGTGAAGGCAAAGGAAGCAGGAACAATCCCCTTGCCCCTTCCCCTCCATAACACTAATGGACTGAGATTGTTCATGCCCTTGCCGTGAAATGTTAAGGATGTGCACAGATGCCCTCCAAGAAGATGAAATATTAAATGCATTCCTAAATCCTCCTCCATATAAATAAAATATATCTACAGAAGGAGGGTGACTGGCTTGGATATTATGTGCACAAGGAATGTTGAAAGTTTTAAAAACTCTGGTTCTGCCGTATTTGGGATAGTGTCCAATTCAAGTCACTATGATGCTGGAAGGATGTGGAAGTTTTGGAAGGGATACAATAAAGATGAATGGTTCCAGGGATAAAGGTGTTCAAGTACAACTTATTCTGGAGATATACCCAGAAAATGCTGATGCACCGCAGCAGGTCAGGCAGCATTTATGAAAATGAGTTAACAGTCAATGTTTTGGGTTGAAACCCTTCATCAGGACTGGAAAGGCAAGGGAAAGATGCCAGAATGAAGTGGTGGGGGCAGGGGACAAGCTAGAAGCTGATAGGTGAAGCCAGGTGGGTGGGAAAGGTAAATGGCTTTCAGAAGAAGGAATCTGATAGGAGAGGAGAGTGGACCATGAGAGAAAGGGAAGAAGGAGGGGCACCAGGGCTCCAGCTTCTGTGCTCCAACAATTACATGATTTTGGAAGGACAACTCTATCCATGCTTTTGTGATCGACTCACCACATCAACAGCAGGTGGTTATTTCTAGATATATACCAAGACATTTTCTTCCAGACATGTGCACTCATGAAATCTTCCCTGTTTATATGAAATTAAATAATGCTTCTCCAAATTCTAAATTTCATTCATAGTCACTTTTGAAGTCCTTTCATTATCTTCTACTGGAATTCATATGAGCTAAAGGTTGTTGTAGAGACATAGAGCAGTACTGCACAGAAAAGGCCATTTATCCCATCTAGTCTGTGCTGAACTGTTAATTCTGCCTCAGCCCATCAACTTGCACCTGGACCATAGCCTTCCATACCACTTCGATCCATGCAGTTATTCAAACTTACCTTAAATGTTGCAATCAAACACGCATCCACTACTTCCACTGGCAGCTTGTTCCACACTCTAACCACCCTCTGAGTGAAGAAGTTCTCCTTCAGGTCCCTCTTGCTATATTGTCTACTTTGTATTCTTTTCCTTACCTGATCCTTTTTTCAATATTAGCAGAGGTCATTGGTTTAAGGGAACTTGTTGCCTGATATTTTGAAAGTCAAGTAAGTGGCAGTCAGAGGAGAGGCATAGTTTAAACCTCTCCAAAGAGTATACACTCATTGGCCACTTTATCAGGTACATCTGTATGTCTGCGCATTAATGCAAATATCTAATCAGTCAATTATGTGGCAGCAAATCAATACAAAATAAGCGTGCAGACATGGTCAGGAAATTCAGTTGTTGTTAAGACTAAACATCAGCATGGGGAAGAAATGGTATCTAAGTGACTCTGTCCATGGAATGATTGTTGGTGCCAGACGGGGTGGTTTGAGTATCTCAGAAAATGCTGATCTCCTGGGATTTTCATGCACAACAGTCTCTTGAGTTTACAGAGAATGGTGCAAGAAATTAAAAAAAAACATCCAGAGGGTGGCAGTTCTGTCGGCAAAAATGCCTCATTAATGAGAGAGGTCAGACTGGTTCAAGCTTATAGGAAGGCGACTGCAACTCAAATAACCACACATTACAACAGTGGTGTGCAGAAGGGAATTCTGAATGCACAACAAGTCAAAAATTGAAGTGAATGGGCTGCAGTGGCGGAAGACAACAAACATACACTCGGTGGCCACAGTATTTATTAGGTACAGGAGGTACCTAGTAATGTGGCCTCTGTGTACGTATATAGGATAAATGATGATCTACTGAAACTAGTACTGATTGGTGGTGATTGATAGAATTAATGTAATCCGATTATTCACTATCAATGAATGAAGACACAAATTACATTCATTGTCTTCCTCGAGGGCCACTTGCTTCTGGTTATAATCTAAAGAAATCACCTTACACTGGCCACTGGGAAAAGAAAGCCTTGTTTGCATGCATTAATGAAACCTTGACAACCAGGTGTTCTAATACCTAGCTACACCTGTATTGATCTTTGATGCATAAAAGATCATGGAGGTAGGAAGTATTTTCTACTTCATAAAAATACAGCAAGTTAGAAGCATGGAAGAGGAACAGTATGAATGGCTACTGCTGGTTTGAAAGGTTTTTGCTTATTTGTTAGGTTGAAGAAAGTCTGTGGATTAGAGATTGATGGGAAAGGTGAACTATTTCCAGATGTTACTTTATGTGAACATTATATTCCTGTTAACAGCAGGAAATTTTGAGAGTTTCTTTTAAAGGGAGGACCTTCTAATATTTTTGAGTAAAATTCTTTAATACTTTATTTAGTTCTTCACAATTGTCCTTCTTCTGTACTCTACTCGTCATTTCAAAGTTCAAGGTAAATTTATTATAGAAGTCACTCAAATCATATTGATATTCAAGTTCTTGCAGGCATTTACAGGAAAATAAAGAATACTATAGAATTTATATAAAAATTATACATAACAAAGACTAACAAACATCACATGTGCTAAAGAGGACAAATCGTGCAAATAATAATTAAAAGTAAATAAACAATACTGAGAGCACGAGTGTTAGAGTCTTGACAGTGAGTCTATAGATTGTGGTGTCCATTCTGCATTGAGGTGAGTGAAATTATCCATGCTGCTTCAGGAGCCAGATGATTGTAGGGCAATAACTGTTCCTGAACCTGGTGGTGCAGGACATAAGACTCCTGTACCTCCTGCCTGATGATAAGTAGCAACAATAGTGTATGGCCTAGCAGAGCTCCATGTAAATGTGCTCAATTATGGGGAGGCCTTTGCCTGTGATGGACTCAGCTGTATCAACCACTTTTTGACCATGTGATTCCCTGAGGAAAGGTTCTGTCCTGCTCCCTCCATCACCGCTCCAGCTCATGGATGCCAATGGGAGATTATCTATCCTAGATTCCAAACTTAAAGTTAGACAGTTATCTCCTATGCGTGATGTTTCCTAGCAACCACTGTGTATCATTGAACGCTTGCCTAAGTAAATCAGCTGGGGAAAGGGAACTACAGTTACCTCAGTCTGGGATGAAAGGGCCAACAAAATTTAATTTCTTTCCTCAATATTCTCTTTTCTCTCTTGGAGGGAAGACAACATTTTTTCACAATAAACATGACTTTCCCATATTAATCACATGCCTGATTATGAAGACTGGATTGACTACATCTTTTCAGAAATACAGTGACCGTATAAATGTTGACCAAGTTTTGAAACAGGGAAGAGAAGAAATAGGAACGTGGGTAAAGTGTTGTACACATAGGGCCCAAAACATTTTTTGAGGATCTCTACCATTCATCCCACAATCTCTTTGACCTATTACCATCAGGAAGAAGGTGCAAGAGCATCAGGACGAGAACAGCCAGACTGGGTGGCAGCTTCTTCCGTCAGGCAGTGAGAGTAATGAATGCCTTGCCATGACCAAGGTCTCGACACTAGGACAGGGAGCTGTTTACTGTTTCCCTGGGCTGTGCACTACATGAATTTTGAATTATGTTTTATTAACCTATTTCCAATAATATTGTTTTTTATGTGCTGTGTGATATACTTTATGGGTGCATTGTGGTCTGGAGGAATGTTGTTTGGTTGGGTTGTACAGTCAGATGATAAAATCTTGAACTTGAACATTAAACCAAGTGGTCTCTGGAAGCTGACCTGCAGTCCAATCAGATAGTTGGGAAATTGGTTTGTTAGTGCCACATATACCAAGGTCAAGTGAAAGATGGTGCTTCTCATGCTATGCTCACAGATCCTTCCATTACATCAGTGCGTCAAGGCAGATCAAGGAAAAGCAATAACAGAATGCAGAATATCGTGTTACAGTTACAGAGAAAATGCAGGGCAGGTAGATACTGAGGTGCAAGGCCATGCTGAGGTGGATTGTGAGGTCAAGAGTCCATCTTATTTAAATTAGGGGACTGTTCAACAGCAGGATAGAAGCGGTCCTTGAATCTGAGGAAATGGGTGTTCAGGCCTGATGGGAGGAGGGAGAAGGGACGGAGTGGGGGCGAGGTGTCCTTCATCATGTTGGCTGCCTTTCTGAAGCAGCGTAGACAGAGTCCATGGAGGGGAAGCTGGCTTCTGTTATGTGTTGAGCTGTGTTTATAACTTTACAATTTCTCGCAGTCTCGGGTAGAGCAGTTTACAAACCAATCATTATTGATCCAATCTCTGCTTTCCTGCATGATCTGATAACACTAAAAGAAAATCTATGTAACACATTCTTCAACCTCCATAAGGCTCTGAGGGAAATGCCTGCTCCTCCAGCTTTTAAATAGGCACCCTGTTATTCTGAAATAGTGGCACCCTGAACTAGATTCCTCCACAAGGGAGAAATGTCCTCTCAGAGTCTATCCTGTAAAATCACTCAATATTAAGTTTTAAGTACTTTCATTTTCTTGAACTTAATCAAAATAAGTCTATTAGTCATACTAAGTTCATTCATCCCAGGATAAAGAGAGCCAATATAGTCTAAATCATTTAAAAGCCAATGCAGTTAGGCTGAACGTTGGGAAATCTGGCAGCCCTTTCGTAGAGCAAATTCCCAAAATAAACACTAACCTGAATTATGATTAATTTGCTTTGTGGACAGTCATTAGGGGTTCAATGTTAAACCATAAGACCATAAGAAATAGGAGCAGAATTAGGCCATTCAGCCCTTCGATTCTGCTCTCAGAACCCCATTCTCCAGCCCACTTTGATGCTCTTACTAATCGATAATCTATCAACCTCAGCCTTAAATATATCCAATGTCTTGGCCTCCACAACTATCTGTGGCAATGAATTCCACAGATTCAACTCCCTGTGTGTAAAGAAATTCCTTCTCATCCCTGTTCTAAAGAGACATCCTTGTGTTTTGAGGCTGTGACCTCTGGTCCTAGACTTCCAGAACCTCTCCACATCCATGCAAGATTGATAATATTAGTTACTAAATGGTATAAATCCAATCCCCACAAAAATATCTCCACAATTCAGTATCAATTTGAAGCAAACAAGCCAAACTAGGAAGATAATTACAGCTGTTTTCCTTGAATGCACATTATATATTTGATCAATATATGGATAATATGTTTTAATCTATTGGCAAATACATTTGTATTAATTTGTAGTCTTAGCTCAGGTTATTGGAGAACTATAATGTGGAACAGGAGGACATGTCAATATGGTTATTTTAGGATTAGTGCAACGAATAAACACTTCCACCAACTTGCCCAAGAACAAATTGGCCCTGAGCCATGTTGCATTATTCCAGTGTAACCATCCAGCTCAAAGTGATCATAGAGGGAACAACGATTATGCTGCTTGTGCGCCCAAGTATTGTTCCGTGCCAATTAGAACATGTAATGATGTAGCTACTGGTGTTCAAGCATATAATATCAACAAAGAGCAGCCGAAATGTAACTGACTTTGTGACTCTTGGCATTTCCTTGTGCCAAAGTCAGGAACAGTTATTACCCTTCAACCTTCAGGAACAGTTATTACATTTCAACTTTCACAGTTGTTTGTGGCAATGAATTCCACAGATTTACCATCCTTTGGTTAAAGAAATTCCTTTTAATCTCTGTTCTAAAGGGATGTCCAAATATTCTGAGTCTGTGCCCTTTGGTCCTGGACTCCCCCATTATAGGAAGCATCTTCTCCATGTAAACTCTGTCTAGGCCTTTCAATATTTGATGCGTTTCAGGGAAGTCCCCTGGATAAGAAGAGAATGTCTCCTTCCGTTCTTCAGGTGACTCCATAAAATCTTATACTTCAACCCAACAGGAGTATTGTCACTGGGCCAACTCTGTTCCTAACCCATTTCTCACCAAAGATAGAATCTCATTCTGCTGGGTCACAGACTGATAACTCTTGCCAACCATCCTACAATACTTTTTTGGGTGATTAAAGAAAAATAAGGACAATTTGAGATGAAACATGCAATACCCTGGCTTGCTATGCAGATATCAGAATAGGATTTAGACAAAAGTATCAGGCTACTTTGCTAATAATGCAGTTCAGAAAGGACAGTCCTGACAGCAACCTGCTGTAGTTGGTAACAACATGGAAAGTGCCTTTCTCAATGTCAAAGCGTGGTTTGATAGCTAGTGGAGCAATGGACCAGGACTAATTAAATATGTAAATTATAGCACAAGGTTTTATTGTAACTCTGTGGATGACTGTCACCTCCTTTGTTTTGTTTTATTTATACTTTTGGAGGCCAAGGTATAAAAGCACCATGCTGATTTAGGACTTTGAATTATTGATTGGCTCGCAAAATGTTGCATAGTCTGTGTCGCAGAGGGAGTCAGGCTGCCTGTCATTGACTCCCTTCTATTCACTGGTGAACTCCTTATGTTCCAAGCACAATAAACATCAAATGACTTCATGTAACTTGATGTCTACGATTTGTCACAATGCTTTCTCTGTCATGTAACGTGTCCGAAGCTCCATTTAATCTACCGGTTAGCGCAACGTTTTACAGCGCCAGCATCATAGGTTCAATTCCTGCCTCTGTCTGTAAGGAGTTTGTATATTCTTGCCATGAATGTGTGGATTTTTCCTCCTGGTGGTCCAGTTTCCTCCCATGTTCCAAAGATATATGGGGTAGTAGGTTAATTAGACACATGGGTGTATCTGGGCAGTGTGTGTTCCTTGGGCCAGAAGGGCCTATTACCATGCTGTATCTCTAAATAAATTTAAAAAAATAGATTTTACAGTTATCATCATCCACCGTCCCCAACACTAGCCCATCTTGAACTTCTGTTAACCATTGCAATGCCTTTTACTTTCTGAGGTCCCAAGTCCTTGTTCTTGCTTCTCATTGTGTTTTGAGAAAACAGCTTAAATTTTCTTTTATAGACAACCGTAATGGATTCAAAGTATTTTGGTCACTGACAAATGATCAGCCTTACTAATGACTTCTCAATAAAATGCACTCATTAGACACTTAATTAGGTACCTCCTAATAAAGTGGCCACTGAGTATAGGTTTGTGGTCTTCTGCTGCTATAGTCCATCCACTTCAAAGGTGGATGTGTTGTGCATTCAGTAAGGTTATTCTGCACATCACTGTTGTAACACATTTGAGTAACTGTCACCATCCTATCAACTTGAACCTGTCTGGCTGTTCTTCTTTGACCTCTCTCATTAACAATGCATTTTTGCCTACAGAACTGTCACTCACTAGATGATTTTTTTTTAACACACCATTGTCTGTAAACACTAGAGACTGTTTCACGTGGAAATCCTAGGAGATCAGCAGGTTCGGAGATACTCAAACTACCCCGTCTGGCACCAACAATCATTCCATGGCCAAAGTCACTCATTTTTTCCCCACTCTGAAGTTATGTCTGAACAACAGCTGAACCTCTTGACCATGTCTACATGTCTTTATGCATTGAGTTGCTGCCACATGATTGGCTAATCAGATATTTACATTAACGAGCAGGTGTCCAGGTGTACCTAATAAAGTAGCCACTGAGTGTTAAGTGAATTCAAGGTGTTTGGTCACTGAAAAATGATTAACCATGCTAATGACTTCACTATAAAATATTTGGATTAAACTATTGATTTTATTGATTGGAGTGGAAAGGAAGCAGAACTTTGCCTACTGCAAGAAAATAAATCTGATGGTGTTACATGGTGATATATACATACTTTAAAATAAATTCTCTTTGAACTTTAACCTGTTTTTATGCTCATGGCTAGTCTTTTACCTGAACATTACGAACTCATATCCCTCAATTACTTTAATATCCCAAAACCTTTTGTTCTCTTTCTGGCGTATAGCCTGAGCCTCCTCTGTCCAATTAATTACCATCTTCTGGGTGAATAAATCTTGGCCTCCCTGTCTGTGCTAAATAGCATGTCCTTTAAAATTTTGACCTGAGGTTTGGTCTACCCAGGGCGGTTGAATCATCTTTTCTGCGTCTACTTCTTAAATTTTGAGACTGTGAACCTTAATTTTCAATGCCAAGAAAGGGAAGTCAGTGGTTTATGGCCATGTAGCGGTAGGTGCATTTATTTTATTCTGCTAGATATCATCTACTGTTCTGTTAGAAGTTTGTAAATTCTCTCCGTGTATATCTAAGTTTCCTCCAGGAGCTCTGGTTTCTTCCTGCATTCCAAGGGCGTACAGTTAGAGGTAAGGTTAGCCAGTTGTAGGCATGCTACGTTAGCGTCAGAAATGTGGTGTCATTTGTAGGCTGCCCCCAGCACAGTCCTCACTGATTTTATTCACTCAATACTCCTTTGATATTGCTTATTTACACATCACTTTATGGTTGTTATTTTTATTTATATTTGTGCAACTTGCCTTCTTTTGCACATTGGTCAGCACAAACAAGAGAAGATCTGCAGATGCTGGAAATCCAAGCAGCAACACACAAAATGCTGGAGGAACTCAGTCGGCCAGGCAGCATCTATGGAAAAGAGTACAGTGATGTTTTGGCCCAAAACGTCGACTGTACTCTTTTCCATAGATGCTGCCTGGCCTGCTGAGTTTCTCCAGCATTTTGTGTGTTGCTCTGGTTGTTAGTCAGCCTCTGTTTGTGTGTAGTTTTACATTCACTTCTTTGTTCTACTGTAAATGCCTACAAGAAAATGAATGTCATGGTTGTATGTGGTGACATATACACATTTTGATAATAAATTTACTCTGAATAAATTTATTTTGATCTTTGAACTTTGGACTGATTTGACACAAATGATCCATTTCACTATATGTTCCAATGTAAATGTGGCAAATAAAGCAAATCTCTATCTTTAATTTATCCCAGGGGTGTCTTTGGCTGAGCATGGCATCACTTGTGAGGTTGTAGGGAATATTTGCTTGAAGCAGGGTCACTCCTGCACAAGATGTCAGAGGAAGTGCACTGTAGGTAAAACACTTCATGGGCAAGATCATTTTGATGTAGATTGTGAGGTCGGGAGTCCAATTTATTTAATCAGGTAACTGTTCAATAGTCTCAGAACAGCTGATGGATAGGTACTTCCAGGATTTTGTATCTTTTGCCCAGTGGGAGGACGGAGAAGAGAGAATGGCTGGAGTGAATCAGGTCTTTGATTATGCTTTATTGAAGCAGTGAGAGGTAGAGACTGAAGTGCATGGAGGGAGACCGGTTTCCGTGATACGCTGAGCTGAGTCCTCATCTGTCTGCAGCTTCCTTTCGGGGGGCAGCTGAGATGCCAATAAATGGCAGCGATGCATCACGCAACAAATACCTGCTCTGCTTCCATTCCCATGTTTTCGGTGCCAGTTAAGATGAAGCATGATGGATTTACTCTGTGAACAATGAGATTTACTCACATTCAAAAGGGCTGTATAAAAGCAGAAATAACCTATGGAAAACCTGCAGCTTGAACCTGTTCCGCGTTGCTCTGAAGTAGCATTTATTGATGACGTGGTACTGTTCTAAGCTCCTCAAATGACTGATTCTTTCCCTGTGTGTTGAAGTTGGGATGTTTAGCAACATGTGGCAGTATTATTGCAGTGTTCTGGACAAGGAAGTCCACACTATCAGTCAAAAGGGCGACTCCATGCTGCCAGAGTCATTGCCAAATGAAATTACCCCTCTGACTGATACGTTGCTGTGAGCTGTCTGGCTTAGAGAAGCACACTGTTTTTCTTTACTAAATCAATAAAAGCTTTAGCTCTAAATGTTTTCAGCACTATTCTTGTCGTATGTCATTTGGAAAGTTTGAAACTTAATACACTTGCTTAATTTCAGATTTTGTATCAGCAAAGGAGTAAAAAACGTTTGTTCTGATAATTGTTCTAACTCTAATTATGGATGACATTAAATGCTCATTTGAAGAAAGCCAGTATATATAAAGTGACTCCACTATCTCTGTATGTCCTAAGACCATAAAATATAGAAGTAAGATTAGGGCCATTCAGTCCATCAGTCTGCTGCACTGTTTGATCAAGTCTGATCTATTTTTCTTCTCAACTCCATTCTCCTGCCTTCTTCTCATAACCTTTGACATAATTACTAATTTAGACCATAAGACATTGGAGCAGCATTAGGCTATTCAGCCAACTGAGTCTGTTCCACCATTCCATTATGGTTGATTTTATTATTCCTCTCAACCCCATTCTCTTGCCTTCTTCTCATAACCTTTCACACCTTTACTAATTAAGTACCTATCAACCTTTGCTTCAAATCTATCCAATGACTTGGCCTCTACAGCCATCTGAGGCAGTCAATTCCACAGATTCACCACCCTCTGGCTAAATAAATTCCTCCTCATCTCTGTTCTGAGGAAACATCCTGTTCTGAGGCTGTGCCCTCTAGTCCTTGACTGCCCACTATTGGAAGCAATCTCTAGATGTCCACTCTATCTAGGCCTTTCAGTATTCAGTAGGAGAACACTTCTGTGAAGTAATTTTGAGGTGTATTGATAGTTGTAAGTTGGAAACAGCAACAATTATTCAACAGCAAGCTCATAAACACCAATGTGATGATAGCTAAAACATTAAAAAATATTTCAGCTTTTGGTGATACACTTTTTGGGACAAAAACATAAAAAGAGTTAGATACAAGAGATTCTGCAGATGCTGGGGATCTTGATTAACACACACAAAATGCATGGGGAACTCAGCAAGTCAGGCAGCATTCTACGGAAAGGAATGAACAGTCAGCATTTCAAATGGGGACCCTTCATTAGAACTGGAAAGGGAAGTGACAAAAGCCAGAATAAGAAGGTGGGAGGAGGGGAAGGAGTACCAGCTTGAAGGTGATAGATGAAACCAGGTGAAGGGGAAGATGGTAGGTGGGGTTAGGTGAGCATGTGAGTATTGGGAGGTGATAGGTTAAAGAAGGGCTGTACAAGAAAGAATCTAATAGGGAAGGATGGTTAATAATGGGATAGAAGGAGGGGAACCAGTGGTAGATGAAATACATTAAAAACATTCAGCAGATTGGGCAGTACCTGCAGACAGAGTAACAGTTAGTGACTCAGGTGGAAATTCCTTCATTAGCTTTCTGGGGTTGAGGTTTTAAACATTCAAAACTTTTTGCAACTGAGGGTTAATGAATAGAAAAGCAGCTCTTTTCCTCTCTGTTACATGGGTGATTAACTCCCCCAAATTTTAGCCAGTACTCTGTGATCCCAGTTTGAATGACTCTCTCTCTGCTATATACCATTACCTCTTCTGTATTTCTCCACCTTCCACACCATTGATTCTTCCATTCCTCTCTTTCATACTCTCCATATATTGGCTCCTGATATTGCTCCTCTTGCCTTCTCTTTAATCTTCCACTTCTCTCACTCTCTCCTCTACCTATCCCTCTCCCACTCTCTCCTCTACCTATCCCTCTCCCACTCTCTGTCAGACTTACGCACACACGACACGCACAATTTGCAGAGAGATGCCGTAGGTACACTGGTGAAAATTTTTAATGAAAATCCCTATTATGTGTTTCTTTTACTAAGTCAAAATAGGACAATAACTAATAGAGGGAATGCTTTGAAAAGACTGAGTTACTGAGCTTTCATTTTCCTAGGGACCACACATTGTCCTCAAAGGAATTAGTGACACTGAAATCAGGCCAATCTTCTATTCCTTTTAATGAATTTTATGTACAGGGTAACCAAGTGAGATGGCATGTTGTGAGATCCCTGGTGTGCTGGCTGAGTTCATTATGAAGAGTCTCCTCTAGCCAATGTCTGTCTGTGTGACTATTTATTTTATCAAGAGAAAGCACCAGAAATTCTAATATGAATAATTTTATACAATTTTCTTGAAAAATATTCAATGTGTGAATATAATTACTGAGATGGAATAAGTTTTTTTCTTGTAAGTATTGTATATCCCATGCTATTAATGCCCAATTATCACAGTGATGCTTTTTCAATAAAAGATACGAGATGCTATTAGAAGCTGTCTGAAGCTGATACTCTTATGCTTAAAGGTTGCGTTTACTTCATTGGTATTAGAAACAATGTTAGCCTTCACCTCGAGCAAAACTTAACTTTTCCCCAATCCTTTTCTGTTTTTTCCTTGATCGACTATTTAAATATTAATCCATCAATATGTTTCATCCAGTCTCCTTGGGAACTGGATGGAGTTTGCGATCGAACTCCAGAGACAGAGAAGCATTGCCTTTCAGAACAGAATCAGAATCAGATTTATTATTGCTGACATTTGCATGTCATGAAATTTGTTGATTGGCAGCAGCAATAGAGTGTAATGCAAAAAATACTGTAAGTTACAATTATATATATAAATTAATAAGTAGCACAAAAAGAGATCAAAATAATCAAAATATTGAAGTAGTTCTCATGTGTTCATTGTTTGTTCAGAAATCTGATGGCCGAGGAAAGAAGCTGCCCTGAAGTTCTGAGTGTTTATCTTCAGGCTCTAGTATCTCCTCTCTGATGGTAGCACTGAGAAGAGGGGATCTCCTGAGTGGTGAGGGTCTTTAATGATGATGCTGCCTTTCTGAGTCATCACCTTTGTGATGATGTTAGAATTACTGGGACCTTCAGCATATCTACCAAACATCTGGCCAACTTGTCCAATCCTCTTATGTAGGCTAGGCTGTTTTGAGTTTTCTGTTTTAAAGGACCTTAGGACAATGTTCTATATTTAAAAGAACAATGAATCTTTCTAAAATCTGGTTATCTTGAAACTAAAATATCACTGCCAGGAGGAGACTGCCTGTACATGCCTGTAATTTACTGACAGAAAATTGAAAATAAATTTGAGCATTGTGTGACCTCTGACTAAAATTTAGATTAGAGTTATTTGAAGTATTGAAACCAGTGAATGAGTTTCTGATGGTCAAAAAACAGTATTTTTAAAAACTTTTGTGAAGCTCAAATTTGGGCATGTGTATGGGGATGGCAGTGAAGCCTGAGCCCTGAGTCACTAAGAACCTACATGTATGTGTGTGTCTTGTTTAAAGTGCTCATGCAAAGATAATCGCATTAAAGTTCCTGCAGAGAACAATGCATCATAGAAGCAGGCCTTTGGGCCCTCAATGTATGTGCTGAACACAATGTTAAGTCAAGCTACAAACACGGGAAAATCTGTAGATGCTGGAAATCCAAAGCAACACACACAAAAAGCTGGAGGAACTCAGCAGGTCAGTCAGCACCTATGGAAAAGAGTAAACAGTCTACATTTCAGGTTGCAACCCTTCTAATTCTTTCTGCTAAACCTAATCTCCTCTATTAATGTCAGAGTCAAGTCAAACACAAAGTAAATTTACGAGGGAGGATTGATAAGTTCGTGGCCTAAGGTAGAAGGAGTCAATTTTAGAAAACCTAGCACATTTATTTTTCAACATAGTCCCCTCCTACATTTACACACTTAGTCCAGCAGTCTTGGAGCATACTGATTTTGGACCTCCAGAAAGTGTCCACAGATGGGTAATTGATAAGTTCATGGCATATGGTAGAAGGCGATGAGTTATACAGCTCTCGTTACATGCACATGCAGTTCAATTCTTTGAGTGATTATGCAGAAAGTTTGAAGTTAATAACTCATCTCCTTCTACCTTAGGCCATGATCTTATCAATCACCCCTGATGAGTTATTAACTGATGAGTTATTAACTCAATAATTTGATTTATGAACGCCAATGTGTCAAAAGCTCTCTTTGCAACCCTATCTACTTGTGACACCACTTCCAAGAATTGGCTTGCAAGTCCAGACTGCACGAACAGAATCTCCCACTCAAACATCTTAATTCCAGTTGTTTCCTCCATCTTCCCAAACAAGTTATGTTATTCCAGTGTGAGAATTTTGTCGGTGAAGTGAAGAAAGTTTGGTTGTATTAACAATATTTCTGGCAAATGAATTATCTGGGGCAGTCCTCATCATTAGCCCCAGAGAACCATATTCTAATTTAATAGAATGCAAATCAGGGCATAGATCTGGGGAATTATTTAATGAAGCTCTTCCTCCAATCTGAAGACTTATATGGGAAGGAGTAAAAAATTAAAGATTAAGGATTAGCTTTGCTTGGCATGGGTAAATCCAAACATTTGAGCATACAATGAAATGCATCATTTTGCATCAACAACAAACACAATCCCAATGTGCTGGGGGCAGCCCACAAGTGTTGCATCACTTCCAAAACCAACATATTATGTCCACGATTTACTAACCCTAACCGTAGATCTTTGGAATACAGGAGAAAACCGAGCACCCAGAGGAAAAGTACTCATTTATAGGGAGAGCATACAAACACCTTACAGACAGCGGTGGAATCAAACCCCAATTGGTGATCACTGGCCCTGTAAAGCAATTGCACTAGTAGTCTTCATCTGGGCTATTGCACTAGATGTGTGACCTTAGCTAGTGTTTTGGAAGCCTCCATAGTGCCTTGAAAGTCACCAGCCATGCATATGGGTATGCATAGTCAAATGGGCTTTTGATTACAACTGTAATACAGGACACAAATTGGAAATGAGTAACTGTATACGGCTACAAAGAAAGTTATGTGCCTGGAATGGGCTGCAGATACAATACAGGTGTTTAAGAAGCTGTTAGATAGGCACATGACTTCATTCACCTCAGTGCTGAACTGATACCACAACTTATGGACTCACTTTCAAGGACTCTACAACTCAATTTCTCAGTATTATTTATTTATTTGCACAATTTTTCTTCTTTAGCTCATTGGCTGTTTATCAGTATTTGTTTATGTATAATTCCTCATAAATTCTATTCTATTTCTTTAATTCCAGTAAATGCCCTCAAGAAAATGTGTCACAAGGTAGAATAGAGTGACATATACATACCTGGATAATACGAGGGGTGATTGATAAGTTTGTGGCCTAAGGTAGAAGGAGTCAATTTTAGAAAACCTAGCACAGTTATTTTTCAACATAGTCCCCTCCTACATTTACACACTTAGTCCAGCGGTCGTGGAGCATACGGATCTTGGACCTCTAGAAAATGTCCACAGCAGGGCTGATTGATAAGTTTGTGGCCTAAGGTTGAAGGAGATGAGTTAATCAAATAATTGCCCCAGATAATTCATTTGCCAGAAATATTGTTAATACAACCAAACCTTCTTCACTTCACCGACAAAATCCTCACACTGGAATAACATGTTTGGGAAGATGGAGGAAACAACTAGAATTAAGATGTTTGAGTGGGAGATTCTGTTCATGCAGTCTGGACTTGCAAGCCAATTCTTGGAAGTGGTGTCACAAGTAGATAGGGTTGCAAAGAGAGCTTTTGACACATTGGCGTTCATAAATCAAATTATTGAGTACAAGAATTGGAATGTTATGTTGAAGTTTTATAAGATGTTGGTGAGGCCTAATTTGGAGCATTGTGTACAGTTTTGGTCACCTACCTACAGGACAGATATCATTAAGATTGAAAGAATGCAGAGAAAATTTACAAGGATGTTGCCGGGACTTGAGTACCTGAGTTATAGTGAAAGGCTGAATAGTTTAGGGCTTTATTCCCTGGAGCACAGGAGGATGAGGGGAGATCTGATAGAGGTATAGAAGGAATGCTTGTGGGGTCTTCATAATTAACAAGTTTGGTCATCTCTACTGCATTCCATTTATTTATTTATTACTTATTTATTTAGAGTTACGTGCCCTTCCAGCTCAATGTGTCACAACCCCCACCAATTCAGCTATTTAACCCTAGCCTAACAGGACAATTTACAATGACCAATTAACCTACTGACCAGTAAATCTTTGGACTGTGGGACAAAACGAGAGTATAATTCACTGGGGCAAATGTGCAAACTTCTTACAGCCGGGACTGTAATTGAACTCACAACTCGGGAATGTCCTGGGCTCTAATTGCATTATGCTGTTACACTACCATGGCAGAAATTCTGAATGAGTTGTGTACACACCAGCTTAATATGTTAAGAAGATGGTGTACACTAATGCATTTGTGCATTTGTTCAAGATTCATTTGTAATTACATTAATGGAATTAAAGCAATGTTATCAGCTTATTAGCTCCCTAATGCTGTCAAAGAGCATATTTGTGGAGAATGTTTGTTCATAAAATTACAAGGGGCACAGGGCTTGGTTCATGAATCGGGAGGGATTATTGACATAGAGAAAATCTGTGACCTGCCTCAGTTAAACATAAAGTGCAGTCCCAAATCAACGTGACTCAGTTCACATTCAGCTGGTGACTGATGCTTTTCAACCTTGTTCTGTCAATTGTTCAGATCATGGCCGATGTCTTGGCCTCTCTTCACCGTGATCCTTAAGGTCCAAAATTCTCTCTTCCTCAGCCTTGAATATATTCAGAAACACAAGAGGTTCTGCAGAAGCTGGAAATTCAGGGCAGCACACACACAAAATGCTGGAGGAACTCAGCAGGTTAGGTGGCATCTATGTAGAGAAATAAACAGTCGATGTTTTGGGCTGAGAACTTTCATCAGGACTGGAAAGGAAGGGGGAAGAAGTCAGAATGTGAAGGTGGTGGGGCAGGGGTGAAGGAGTACAAGCTGGCAGCTGATAGGTGAAACCACGTGAGGGGAAGGTGAGTGGATGGAGGAGGGGAGATGAAGTAAGAAGCTGGGAGGTGATAGGTGGAAGAGGTAATGGGTTAAGGAAGAAAGACTTTGATAGGAGGGGACAGTAGACCATGGGAGAAAGGGAAGGAGGAGGGGCACCAGAGGGAGGAGAAAGGGTAAAAGGGGAGCCAAAATGGGGAATGGAACAAGAGGGAAGGGGGAGGGAGGAGAGATTACCAGAAGGAATCAATGTTCTTTGCTCTACCAATCGTTCATATCATAGCAGATATCTTGGCCTCTGTTCATTATGATCCTCAACTTCCCTAAAGTACAGAAATCTCAGTTTCTCAGTGTCCCTGCCTTCATTCCTCTTGGAGAAGAGACTTCCAAAGATTTTCAGTTCTCTGAGAGAAGAAACTTCTCCTTTGTCTTAAATGGGTATTCCCTTCTTCTGAAATAAAGACCCCATGTTCTTGATACCCCCACAAGGAAAAACAATCTGATAGCATCTGCCCTGTCAAACTACTTCGGAATTCTCAACACTTCGTTCAAGTTGCCTATCATTCTTCTGAGCACTAATGAAAACAGGCCCAGTTTGCTCAATCTATTTTCATTAGTCAACCACTTAATTTGAGGAATCATTGGGGAGCCTCCCTGAACAGCCTACAATACGGGTACCTTCCTTCTTAATCAAGACCACACTGTGCACAGTTCAAACTGTATTAACACAGAGTGCTTTGCTCAGCAGCTTAGGTTCATTTCCGAATTGTGATGTTTAGAGTCAGAATCAGGTTTATTATCACTGATCTATGTCGTGAAATTTGTTGTTTTGCGTCTGCAGTACAGTAAATTACAATTAAAATATATATATTGTATATATGAAATAATGCAGAAGAGTTGTATATATCAAGTAAGCAGTTCAAAAAGAGAGCAAAAATAGTGAGGTAGTGTTCATGGGTTCATTGTCCATTCAGAAATCTGATGGTAGAGGGGAAGAAGCTGTTCCTAAAGTCTTGAGTAAATATTGGTGTAAATGGTCCACAATTGGAGTGACGTTTTGGCCTGCGCCTGAAGAGATGCAGGTTGGCGCCTTCTCAGTGTGATTCCTGATATCTGGGAACGAGGTTAACAAAACGGCTGTGGAATATCAGCAGCACAGAGCTGCTGCCACAGAACACCAGCATCCGAGGTTCGATCCTGACGTTGGGTGCTACCTGCGAAGAGCGTGCATGTCCTCGTAATCACGTTTCTTCTGTCTACTCCGGTTTCCTCTCATGTCCCAATAAAGTGCATGTTTGTAGCTTAGTTGGTCAGTGTATCTTTTTCCTAGCCCGGTGTTGAGTGGTAGAATCTGAGAGGCGTTAAAGAGAATGTTTTGGGGGAATAATTTGGTGTTAGTGAAAAATTTGTGTAGATGAATGGTTGGTGGTAGGCATAGATTCAGTGGGCTGAATATCCTGTGTCTGTGATTTATCTCTCTGTGACTCTATGATAACAGAAGTTTTAAGTAGGCAAGCTAGACAATGGGTGAGCTCTCAGCTGATTGCGCTGGAGGAATTATTCCATTGAGTAAATATAGGGCAGCTTTCTCAGAAACCTACGGAGACTTAGTGAGTTTCATACTCACCCGCGTCCATTAGATTCGAAGAACCACATCTGGGGATGGAGGTTTACATCAGCCAAGTGTCAGCCTCACATATTGCTCGGAAAACCAAGAATAAATCTATTTTTATTTTTTGAAACAGCAACAGATCATAATTAAACCCGTGGCGAATGTGACAAGTAGCAAACAGGGACAAAATCTACTAACCACGGGGTCCTAAGCTGTACTGTGAACAAACAGCTAAAAATATTTTAATCAGTGGAAACCAAATTCTGTGAAGTTTGGAACAAAGTTCTGATTAAAAGCTGTGAAGTTAGAACGTGTTCATTCAAGTTGCACTCAGCAGCTTAGAGAGTTGATTTGGAAACAAAGACAGTGCAAATTAGTTTAATCTCTCAAAAATTATTTTTCTTGGTCTTCAGTTTAAAAAAAAATGTGCTCTAACCAGGCGACAGAATGCTAGATGTCTTTCATTCTCTTTGTGTAAAGCATGAGCAGAGACCGGCAATATATGTAAATAATGCACCTATCAACGTACACTGAATACTGGACCATATCCCTTGATCCCTTTAACTTCTAAGAGCCTTTTGATTTCTAACTTGAATCTTCTGAGCAGCCAAACGTCTGAAGCCCTCTTGGAATTTACAATAACTAATTAAGCTACAAACTGGTTCGTCTTTGGACTGTGGGAGGAAACTGGAGCACAGAGCAGAAACCAACGTGGTTCACTGGGAGAACATACAAATTCCTGTAGTGTCAGAATTGAACTCTGAACTCCAAAATGCCCCATGTCTTAATAGGATCATGTTAAGTGCTATGCTAACGTGGTTTCTTGTCTTTTCATTAAATACTGCCAGTTCTATGTTATTTGCAATCAAATGTTTGGTTTACTATCCTTTGAAGATTTCTTTTTCTCAACCTTGTTTTGTGGAGCTGTGTACATCTTCTTTTCCACAAACCTCAGCATCCCTCCCTCCCACATTCCCAACCTCAGCCACTTCAGTTACAGCACAAAAGCTGGCTTAGTTTTCCACACGAGGTGCACATTTGACAGTATTTCTAGAGGTACAGATTTATCTATTCTGTTGTATATTGTTACAGATACAGGGCAAATTTTCAACAGCAAAGTGGTTCATTTTTTACCTCTAATACTCTTCAGAACTTTAATCCTTAGAACAGAAGATTGAGAGGAGATTTGTTAGAGGTATAGATAGGGTAAATACAAGCAGGCTTTTTCCACTGAGGTCGGGTGGGACTACAACCAGAGGTCATGGGTTAAGGATGAAAGGTGAAAAATTTAAGAGGAACATGAGGGGAAACTTCTTTACTTAGAGTGTTGTGAAAGTGTGGAATGAGCCAGCACAAGTGGTGCATGAAAGCTTCATTTCAACATTAAAGCGAAGTTTGGATGGGTACATGATTAGTAGTGCTATAGTCCCAGTGCAAGTTGATGGGAGTAGGCAGTTTAAATTCTTTTGGCATGGACTAGATGGACCAAAGGGTTTGTTTCTGTGCTGTATTTTTCTCTGACCCTGTAACTAAACCAACATGACTGAGAGTTCTACTGAATTCACTCTGTTGATTGTATCATTTGCTTCCCCACTATACAAGATGTTCCTAGATGATCTCCTGTCCAAGTACTGATCAGGCCTGAGTGTCTTGTGACCTTTATTACAAGCAGGTGTTAGTACAGGAGAGGAGACTTCTTGCTCTGTTTATATAGACCAGAGGGACTTCATCTGGAAATTATGTGGGATTACTTACCATGGAAAAGTAACTGGTGGATGGAATTGGGAAATTCTGTCCTTTCACTATTATTTGTAGTGAAGCGAAGGTTGAATCAGTCTGCTGCTGAACTATTTAATTTGGCAAGCTGATTTATTCTTACATGTACAGTGGGAAACCTTGTTTTGCCTACTGTCCAGGACAAGTCATTGTAAAGGTACATTGAGGTAAAACAATAACAGAGTGCAGAATAGTGTAACAGTCCAGAGAAAGTTCACTTCAGGTAGATAATAAGGTAGAAAGTCACAATGAGGTAAATTTGAAGGTTAAGAGTCTATCTTTCATACTAAGGAACCATTCAATGCTCTTATAATGGTGGGATAGAAGCTGTCCTGGAGCCTGGCTCTATGTGCTTTCAAGCTTTTGTACCTTCTGACCAATGGGAGGGAGGAGGACATCTGAGATGGAATGTCGTTCCCGGCAGGTGGGGCACATCAGCCATAGTTGGTAGCTTATCTAAGAGAAGAAAAACTCTGATCTCAATCTTCCACTGCCTTGCAGCTATATCCACTCATGGGGGAAACCTCGAGGAAAAATCCAGAGCTGGATTCCCTAAGGCAGTGCTACATTGTATTCAAAGTTGGTTCAAAGCGATGCGCAGGTGCCAAACTGTATCGGTCTCTGCTGTTCCTTTGGATTCATCAGCCAGCTACATGGACAACAGCTTGCTTTCCATATCGTACCACCCAGGCTTGTGTACTGGCTTGTGTATACGTAGACTGCTAGGACACAACATGCATGGTCGACCCCAACCAATGCTGGGCCTCAAGGTTAGGAATTATGAATCATGGAATTTTTCTGCAACACAAAAACCTATTTTTAATGTCAGAATGTAGATGTTGGTATTGCTTTGTGTCTGAGCCAGTTTAGAGAAAGCTATTGGGGTATCAGATTATTTAAAGGCTGCGGGCAATGTTGCAATTCCCAGCATCGAAGGACTGTCTGAAACCAGGCCCTCTGTAAAGAAGGCCGGATCTGTCCATTACATGTAGCACATGTGCCCGTTACTGAGCTGAGTTCTGCTCTCAGGTTTCTCCAGGATCTTATCCCCAGCTTGTATAAGGAATGGAAATACCACTTGCACTTAAGTTGGCTGTGGTCTTCTGACCTTGTCAGCAGTGTGCTGCTTCAGGACTCAGCACTCCAATTACAACATGTCTCAAGTCAGTGCTGAGGAAGATTGTGATTCTACAAGAGCAAATAAATGAATTTTGACTTATGAGTTCTAATTGTGTCAGAGTGATGCAACAATATAATTATTAGTTCAGGAGAACTGATCATGAACAATGTAGAATACAACTAAGAGAAGGCTTATACTTGTGCACTTAAGGATTCAAGGCATCTTGATTTTATTATTAAGTATGATCACTTATAGAGCATTCGTGAATTGCACAGAGTATCAGGAAGGGTACTTCACCTCCTTACTCCCTCTTTTTCCCCCTACCTATTTCTTCTTTGACACGAGAGATTCTGCGGATGCTGGAAAACTTGAGCAAAACAAACAAAATAGTGGAGAAACTCGCAGATCTGGTGGCATCTATGGAGGGAAGTAAATTGCCAATGTTTGGATCTCAGCTGTTCATTTCTCTCCATAGATGCCGCCTGACCTGCTGAGTCCCTCCAGGATTTTGCGTCCACTTCTTGCTCTCTCTGTCCTCTCCTCTCACCCTCACACCTCCCAGTCCCTAACTATTTTATCACCCTTCCCCCTCCCATTTCACTTTACTGCAAAGGCTCATTTTCTAAAGCAATGCCAAAAGCCATATCGAATGGCTCATTCCCACAGCATGACAGTTGACAGCCAACTCCAAGTTTATTACTCCACTGGGACTTCCTCTCTGGTGCCCACTAGTGGTCATTTCTGGGAGGAGTATTAATTTACCATCCATCATCAGGATCAGCTGATACAGAGGGTGATGATCAGTTCCTGCAGGTTGTATTGACAAGTGAGGAGATTCTCTGGGAGGTTTGTGTGAGGGAATTAACAACAAGATGCTATTTGTTGGTGAAGGAGTTTTTTAAATAGAAGTAGTCTATTTTTGGAAGAGTTATGCTAAGACACTTTAGTGTCAGTGGCTAATATGAGGGGTCATAATTTTATGGTGATTGGAGGAATTTATAGGACGGGTGCCAGAGGTGATTTTTTTTTTACACAAAGAGGGGTAGATGCACGTAATACCCTGCTGTGGTGGTTGAAGAAGAAAATCTTAGATAGGCCCACGGATGACAGAGAAATCTATGTGGGAGGGAAGGATCTTCGAGTAGGTTATAAGGTTAGCACAGCGTAGTGGGGTGTGCTGTAGCATTCTATGTTTTAACTGAAGAAATTTTGAGCTTGTTGCAGGCTAAAGGTTTTACACATTGCGTTTGTACACTTAATAGTGGCAGCTTGAATTCATCCCAGAATTCATTCTTCCTTAGTAAGCATAAACTGTTAAAAAGGTTGAAAATTGGAACAAACGGTAATGATGTTCTTTCTGGGCTGGGTGACGCATTGCTTGGGTCTGGTGTGCACCAAGTCTGTGAGATGCTGATATCCTCACCTCACCCCCCCTCCCCCAGCTGCCCTTTGGGTCAATCTGTAAATGTCAGCAGTTAAGGATCAAGGATCAGCTTTATTCACCATGTACATTTACATGTGTTAGAGATTTGTATATGACGGATGAAAGCATTGAACTGCTGCACACATAACAAACAGGAGCTAGATTCACTTGCCAAGACCACATTTTCCCCAAAATAGTGACTAGCTGAAAGAAATGAAATAATCTCAACATCCCCATTCAAAGTCTGATAAATTGCAATATTGCAATTCATTCCACAGTCCTTTGACTCTAATATTTACTCAGGGCTGGGTGGGGAGAGAGTGAGAGTGAGATTAGAATCCAGAGTTGCCTGATACCCTGAAGTCCTGCAGAACTCGTGAATGTTGGGGAGTGTCGAGGGACAGAGGAACCTCAGTGTACAAAGGTAGAACACACACTGTGAATACCTGAGGGTGTTGAGGAACCGAGGAACCTCAGTGTACAAGGGTAGAACACACACTTGTGAATGGTGAGGAGTGTTGAAGGACAGAGGGACCTCGATGTACAGGGTAGGACACACACCGTGAATGGGCGAGAGTGTTGAGGTACAGAGGATCCTCGGTCTACAAGGGGGGGATACACACCATGAAAGATAGGGAGTGAGAGATGACCAGGCTGTCTACTTGAGAGCTGGTACCTTTTCAAATCATTTGGCCCATTTACTTCTAAACCTTGGCTATCCATGTACCTGTCTAAATGTATTTTCAATATTGTGTGTGCCTGCCAATTCATTGGGTTTGTTTCAATATAGTTAGTATTCAGTTTGTAATTGAAATATGTGCATGTTTACAAATGTGCTATCATTTTGATAGCCTTGTTGAAATTGAGTTTACAAAATCTTCACTTCATTGAGCATTGCAGTATAAGTTGGTTTTTCTTCTGGAATGTCCCACGGATTCACACTGAAGCTCCATGTCCCTGTGCTTGATTCTTGCAGGATGCGCAGAAAATTGGCGGTGCAGCCAGTCAGCCGGACGATGGCCTCCATGACCTGGATGAGAAGGAGGAAGTACCACAGGGCGAGGTGGGCTGGATGACCTCGGTAAAGGACTGGGCCGGAGTCATGATATCTGCCCAGACTCTCACCGGCCGAGTTCTCGTGAGTCTACACTTTTAATTCTTGTAATGTTGGTGTGGGTGTTCTGTTTGAGGTTATTACATTAACGCCAAGTATTGTCGCTGCTAGATAGTACTGCAGCTGAACCCTGTATGGATGGGTAAATCATTAATATATATTGCTGTCTAATTACAAGGAAAGGCTTCCACAGGATATCTAGACCCTGTGGAGTTATTTGAACATCGTTCAGCACTAGTTTTTTTGTAGCATTTCAAAGCAATGATTACAAGTCGGGACAAGTGATTTATTTGATTTATTTTTTTTTGTTATTTGTTCCTTTAGATTGCTGGTAAGCTTCCTGATAAATCTGTCTCAAATAATTGCAGCTGATGTTTACAATGTTCCCATCTAAAAGCAGTTAGGCATTACAAGTGTAAATTATCCAGATGCAAGATAAAAGCAAGAAGAGGTTTTCTGCAGTAGGGGACATGGAGGATGAGAGTGCAACCATTTTGCTTGCAACTAATTTTGACTCTTCCAATTAGCCGGGCTGAGTGTGATGAGAGTTTGGTCCTGAATCAGCTTCCTGGTATGAAGCAGGTAGCAGACCAGCAAGCTTAACTCATCTGAAGGCAGCTCTCCTGGAAGACCTTCAGGACACTCAATGAGGCCTAATACCTCTTTGAAAATGTCTATTTGTGTTTGCTGCCGTTTGAGGACATCATAAGCTGCATCTTAATCTGTCTTTTCTCATCACAACTCCCTTGGCTCTGACAAAGTTAAAGGCAAATTAGTTTTGTGTTGATGGTATTAGTGCCTTTACTTGCAAGTTGCCCAATGTCTGTTTCTGACACAGTCTCTGGAAGCCTGACTCAATGATATTTTATTGGATATTTGCTGTCCAATTTATGCATGCAATGTCACATTTAATTTATCAGAGTGACTGTTTAGTCTTATTCAAAATATTAATGTATCTACTTATAACAGATGACATGCAATAGGTGATTGCATTTCAAATTACTGTCTTATCTATTATGAGTATGAAGAATGTACTCTATGAAGCTTGGTTAGATTATTGTTGAATTACCAGATATGAGGAACTGCCCTTCCAAAGCAGTTATAGGTAATGCTGATGTTCACTCTGAAATTCAGCAAAGATGTTTTCAACTTAATATGGCATGATATCTTTGAAGTACTGTGGCATCTTGGCAGCAAATTGCATATAATGAACTTGCTGCCTTGTAGCTCCAGTGATCTGGGTTCGATCATGACCTCTGGTGCTGTATTTGTGGTGTTTGCATGTTCTTTCTGTAATCAAGGTTCCTCCTGGTACTCTGAATTCCTTGCACATTGCAAAGAGGTACAGGTCAATGGGTAATTTGGTCACTGCAAGCAGTATTAATGCGGCAAGGAAGTTGATGCCTTCTAAATTGGGCTTTTAATTGATATGGTCTGTTTTAACCAGTAACTATCCCTCCCCTCATCTGAAGGCAGGTTTTTAACCTTAAACTGAGCCAAAATACAAATAACTTTTGACTGTGCTTAGAGCTATCCATGTTTTCAACACCTTTAATAATCAGTGAATTCGTCCTTCTGTTGATTATTTTCAGTTTGCTGAATGGAATATTATTGTCATGGAGTCATAGACAATGGCCTTTGGATGGCCTTTCCGCCCATCCAGTCCATGCTGACCATGGTGCCCACCCAGCTAGTCCCAATTTCCTGCATTTGGCCCATATCCCTCTAAGCCCCACCCCTCCATATACCTATGAACACGCATCTTTGATTTAATATTCCATTAAAGTCTTTGGAAATATCTCATTAATAACTATAAGTTTTTCATTCAGTGAATGTATGGATGGCCATTAAAGGTTGCCCAATGTGAGTATGGAAGGTGGGATCTTCCATCAAAACAGAACCAGTACAATTTTTTTTAACTAGACTTTAATCAGCCTCTTTGCAAAGGTATATGTCTCTGATTTTAGTCTTCTTGTGTTTGAAAGTTTTTCTAATTGGCTGGATATTGGCTTCCAAAGTGTTGCATCTTCAAAACGTTTTCAACATTATTTAACTGACTGATTAATGAGTAATAGTTCACCATGTCAGTTAGTTCTCTGTGACCGAGGCTGCGATCCTCAGGGAACATTGATGGGACTCTAATTGATCTAGCTTGCACTCAAGATTTAGAGTTGGATGATTTACTGTTTAGCCTTGAATATATGATTAAAAGCTCGAGTTCCCTGCTCAGTTCTGTTTTATCATCCCATTGAGGAGTTGTGTTTTGAATGAAGTCCTGGTATGTGTCTCACTGCTGCCACCTCTGGTGGATGGGGTGATAACTTGTTTTTCTGATGTTTTATTATAACATCTGCTAATGAAAAATAACACATAGGAAAAGAATTGGGCCATTCGGCCCATCATTTCTGCTCCACCATTCCATTCTTCTAACTTACTATCCCTCTCAACCCCATTCTTCTGCTTTCTCAACATAACCTTTGATGCCCTTACTAATCAAGAACTTATCAAACTCTGCTTTCAATATATGCAATGACATCTCCTCCACAACTAACTGTGGCAATGAAGTCCTTAGATTCATGACACTCTAGCTATAGAAATTCATCCTCTTATCTGTTTTAAAGGCTCCTTCTAATCGGAGGGTGTGCCCTCTGGTCCTTGGCTCTCCCACTATTGGAAACGTCCTCTCCATGTCCTTCCACTCCAGGCCATTCAATATTCATTAGATTTCCATGACATCCCTCCTTATTCTTCTAAACTGGCCCAGAGCCTACTAATGCTCCTCATATGTTAACCCCTTCATTTCTGGAATCATTCTCATAAACCTCCTCTGCACCCCCTCCAATATCTTAGATATGTGGCTCAAAGCTGCTCACAATATTCCAGATGTGGTCTGACCAGTTGCTTATCATCCCAAGCATTAGTCAGACACAGCTGGTTATCAACAGCTGTCGAAATATGCAAATTTGAGTTAATAGATTTTGAGAGCAGGGGAGAAGTGTGTCAGAAAATTGCTTGAGGATTTGGTACAACAGAGACTGCAGACAGTGGAAATCTGGAGCAGCAAACACAAAATGCTGGAGAAACATGATCTCAAGGAAGGTAGATGGTCCAAACTGTTGACTGCTCATTTCCCTCCATAGGTGCTCAAAGTTCAAAGTAAATTTATTATCAAAGAATGTATATGTCAATATAAAGAACCTTCAGATTCATTTTCTTGCATGCATTCACAGTAGAACAAAGAAACAAAATAGAGTTATTAAAAAAGTGCACACATGCAAAGCCTGAGAAACAGCCAATGTGCAAAAGAAGACCAACAGTACAAATATAAATAGTAATAACTAAAAATAAAGAACTAATTCTGAGATCATGAGTTATAGAGTCCTTAAAAGTAAATACATAGGCTGTGGAATCTGTTTAGAGTTGAGGTGAGTGAAGTTGTCCACACTGGTTCAGGAGCCTGATGGTTGAAGGGTAATAACTGTTCCTGAACCTGGTGGTTGTGTGACATAAGGCTCCTTTGCCTTCCCGATGATAGCAGCGAGAAGAGAGAGTGGTCTGGTGGTGAAGGTCCTTGATGATGGAGGCTGCTTTCATGTGGCAGTGCTCCCTGTAGATGAGTTCAATGTGGGGACGGCTCTTCCTGCGATTCAGCTGGGCTGTATTCTTCTCTCTTTGTGGGCTTTTCTGTCCTTGGGCAATGAGCTGTGAAATCATCCTGAACAGATCACGGCACAGTACCAGCAACGCTGAGCTCCTCCAGTACTTTGCCGGAGGACTGTGCCCTTGTCACTGGTTATGGGCGGCTGTCAGCTGTTAAAAATATTGTGCTGACTCTTTCTTCCTTCCTGCTTCCTCTCAAGAAATGAACCAAATTTGGATTTCAAAAGCAGAGGCAGTGATAAGGCGATTTTAGGGATCAGTCATGTTCTAACAATTTGAATTCTCTGTCAGTGAAAGGAAATGCAAAGTCAGTGTCTCGGTTTGAGAATCAAAGTGTCGACTGTCCACTTTCTTCCACAGATGCTATCTAACCAGCTGAGTCCCTCCAGCAGCGTTTTTGCTGCAGATTCCAGTATCAGTATTCACTTGTACCTCCTCTTGTACTTCTAGCCAACTGAGTAGTTTCTGTGAATGTTTTGGCAAGTCCGACATGTTGCATGATATAATGAGCAGTTACGCAAAAGGACAGCGTAACTGAGAGAAATCTAAATAAAGTGAAAGAATTTTTAATTGAATCAAACCTCATATAATAATTATGACTGCAGCCTCAGAACTTTGCAATCTTTGGATACGAGTGTTTCCATATTTGTTATTTGTTTCTTAACTTGCTGCCAGTAAACTTGTGCTCCAGTAATTTCTTTAATTAAGTTAGATGGCTGAGGCTGTTCTATCGAAGGAGTTATTAATAGCTAAGTTGCTTTACAGCTAATGACCCTGTTCTGAGACTGGGTGCCAACTCAGTGAGACTGAGATACGAGTCTGCTGATCTGATCTAGCTTCAGGGTGATTAAAGAGGATTGAGGAGCATATCTGGACTGTAACCTCACTCTGCCGGGTAACCTTATATGATCCTATTTAACTTGGAATGCATCTTAAGGTGCTGCAGCATTTGACCACTTTATTGGGCAGGGCCGTGCTGCCTGCAACTAAACTGGAATTCTCGGAAGTGCTGCTGCTAGGTCGCCTGAAACAACGGGGGAGCAATCAGGCAGGAGAGCCCCTTAGAGGAAAAAAGCTGGGCTGGCCGTGACGAAGGTTCAGAGCAGGTTCGCAAGAATAATCCTGGGATTGAAAGGGTTAGCAACACACACAAAATGCTGGTGGAACGCAGCAGGCCAGGCAGCAACTATAGGGAGAAGTACAGTCGACGTTTCAGGCCGAGACCCTTCGTCAGGACTAACTGAAAGAAGAGATAGTAAGAGATTTGAGAGGGGGAGCGGGAGATCCAAAATGATAGGAGAAGATAGGAGGGGGAGGGATGAAGCTAAGAGCTGGAAAGGTGATTGGCAAAAGGGATACAAGGCTAGAGAAGGGAGAGGATCATGGGATGGGAGGCCTAGGGAGAAAGAAAGGGGGAGGGGAGCACCAGAGGGAGATGGAGAGTAGGCAAAGAGCGATTGTGAGAGGGGCAAAGAGAGAAAAAAAGGAGAGTGAAGAAAAGGGGGAAAAATAATAAATAAATAAATAAATAAGTGATGGGGTAAGAAGGGGAGGGGGCATTAACGTAAGTTAGAGAAGTCACTGTTCATGCCATCAGGTTGGAGGCTACCCAGACGGAATATAAGGTGTAGTTCCTCCAACCTGAGTGTGGCTTCATCTTGAGAGTAGAGGAGGCCATGGATAGACATATCAGAATGGGAATGGGATGTGGAATTAAAATGTGTGGCCACTGGGAGATCCTGCTTTCTCTGGTGGACAGAGCATAGGTGTTCAGCGAAATGGTCTCCCAGTCTGTGTTGGGTCTCACTAATATATAAAAGGCTGCAACGGGAGCACCAGACGCAGTATACCACACCAGCCGACTTACAGGTGAAGTGTCGCCTCACCTGAAAGGACTGTCTGGGGCCCTGAATGGTGGTGAGGGAGGAAGTTTAAGGGCAGGTGTCGCACTTGTTCCACTTACAAGGGTAAGTGCTGGGAGGTAGATCAGTGGGAAAGAATGGGGGGTACGAATGGACAAGGGAGTCGCATAGGGAGCGATCCCTGCGGAAAGCAGAAAGGGGGGAGGGAATGATATGCTTGGTGGTGGGATCCCGTTGGAGGTGGCGGAAGTTACGGAGAATTATATGTTGGACCTGGAGGCTAGTGGTGTGATACGAAAGGGTATATGAGGAGTGTTTGATGGCTCTGGGCCTGTACTCACTGAAGTTTAGAAGAATAAAGAGAGATCCCATTGAAATGTATCAGATATTGAAAGGTGTTGGGAGAGAGGATGTGGAGAGGATGGTTCCTATAGTGGTGTAACCAATGGCTGTGGATGGCAAGTCATTAAGTATACTTAAACTAGAGCTTAATAGGTTATTGATTTGTAAGCGTGCCAAAGGTTATGGAGTGAAGGCAGGAGAATGGGGTTGAGAAGTATGATAAATCAGCCATGATGCAATGGCAGAGTAGATTTGATGGGCCAAATGGCCTAGATCTGCTCCTATATCTTCTTGCCTTATGGTAAGAAGCAGAAATCAGCTCAGGAACGGACTATCTTGGCAGAGCAGCAAGCCTGCTAATTATCTGGACACATCAGCATGTGGCACTTTAATTTGAAAGATGCGGAAGTGGCAATCAGTACAAATTGGTTTAATTTGCCACCGAGAATTCCTTCCTGTCTGTCAGTAAGCGAGACGACACATCAAAGAGAATGGTGGGTGGGGAAGACATCCAACAGCTTCATCTCATTTTTTTTCCTCCCAACTTTGCTGCTTTGCTGAGCATCTGTTACTGGGCTGACAGCAAACTGGTTTCAGTTCAACAGACATTAGATCACCAGAGCATCAACTGAGTGCAAAACAACCAAACCTTTCAGTTTCAGTTACTTTCCAGCCGTAAATTAAAAAAGGAGAGATTAAAGATTTGCTTTATTCATCACATGCAGATCGAAACACACAGTGTTGCTTTATTGCTGTATGACAGCAGTATGTTGCAAGACATAAGAATGACCATAAGTTAAAAAATAAGTAGCGTAAAAGAAGGATAACAAGGTGGTGTCCATGCATTTGTGGACCATCCAGAAATCTGATGGTGGAGGGGAAGAAGCTGTTCCTGTAACAAGGTCTAAAAGTAGATTTTCAGACATTGGGAGAGCACAGGCTTTTTGGAATCAGGTAGTGAAGCTGAGGACGAGATCAGGTTAGCCGTAATCATATTAAAGGGCTGAGCAAACTGCATGAGACGGTTGTCTCATTCGACCTGTTGAAGTTACACTGACTCTCAGAAAAATCCTGTGGGCTTGATGGGGAGGGACCACAGTATGGGACTCCTTTGCTCCTGGACAAGGAGGGGCCGGGTTGAGTGAGAAAGCCACACAATGATAGTAGTTGTGTACCACCCTGGGGGGGGGGGGGCACATGAGTGGCAACAGTACTATTTGTTTTAAGGAATATCGTAGAATATTACTTAACACATTGACTATTAATGTAAGAATAAAAAATCATTGCATGGTTTATTTTTATAATTTTTTATTATGAATAAAATTTATTTTGATCTATATTCAAAAAATTGTCTTTTTCCTCAACCGATTGCCCTGTTGCCTCTTTCCTCACTCAAGGCATTTACTCTGTAAACCCTCCTACACAAGGGGTAATTAACAGCACTCATTTGACCTGCTAACCTGCTTGTCTTGGAGGAGACTGGAACCTGTGGAGGGAACTCAGGTGATCACAGAGGGAACATGAAAACTCAGGATAGATAGTATTGGACGTTAGATTTGAATTGGGTTAGATAGAGTTATCTGGTAGTTGGATTTCTGCATGTCACTGTTTATCCTTATTTCAAAGAAGGAAAAGAAAGATTAGCTTTATTTGCCCTCTGTATATCAAAGCATACACAGTGAAGTGTGCCATTTCTATCAAATCCAATCAATGAGGATTGTGCTGGCCATCCAGCAAGTGTTGCTGCACTTATAGTCCCAACATAGCATGCCCACAATGTGGGAGGAAACCAGAGCACCTGGAGGAAACTTACTCGACTTGCACAGCAAGTATAAATACCTTGCAGACAGTGGCTGGAATGAACCCCGGTCTTACAGCAGGTGCTGTAAATCGTTGTGCTAACCACTGCACTACTGCAGCGCCCCTCTTCAAATACTTTGCTTTATCCAGTCATTGAAGCTTCTTGTACATTCCTGTTTATTCCCTCACCCCGAACGCTGCCTTGTGTCTCCGCTTTGCTCTGCTACGTTTGCCTCACTAAGACATGAATTGTGCTGCAGCTCCACAGCTGTCAATCACAGCTCCGTGAACAGGACAGTTCAGGGAGGAGACCGCGAATGAGAGCAGGTATCAGAGCAGTGAGCCAGAGGTACCCTTATACTTGCTGCTGTCGAGTGACTGTGTCTGATGACAGAGGACTGTTATTGAAGTTCTCTGGTGTTGTGTGGAGCAGAGATTTCTTTCCCCGCGATCAGAGTCTCTCTCACCTGTGCTATGAGTTTTAAGTTCGCTGTTTGACCTGCCTTGCGGCTGTGTGACCCCAGTTTGTGCTTCACAAGGCAGATGGTGGTTAGTGTTCTTCTGTTCCCTTTTGGCAAATACCCATGGGGCTTCAGAGCATTAGCCTATCATATTGCTAATCCAAATTCCAGTAACCGCACTTGAGGGGTGGGGGAGGGAGCTTATTTCAGTGAAAATTGAAAAATTTACAGGTATGTCAATCTAACGAAAATACAGGAAATACAGGTGAGGTCCCGGAAGACTGCTGAGCCTGCTTGAGGTCCCAGGTGCCAATATTGTTCCTCTGTTTAATGCGAAGAGTAGGGTATAGTCGTAGAATTAATAGGCTGGTAAAGATAAAGAAGTAAGGATTAGCTTTATTTGTCACATGTACAGCGAAATGTACGTTGAAATGTATTGTTTGTGTCAAATCAAATCAGCGAGGAGGGTGCTGAGGCATTGTCGCTAGGCTTTTGGCATCAAAATAGCATGCCCATGGGCCTTCCGTCACTACTAGGGGATTTATTGGAGGAGGATCTAGGCTAAAGGAAACACTTGCATTTGCTGCCAAGGGAAGTGGTAGATATGATAACAACAATAAGGGTGGCAGCAATAATGTCAAGCTGATAAACAAAGACAGCACTAGTGTAAGACTATTACGGCACCAACGACCGGGGTTCAATTCCGCTGCGGTCTGAGCATCCTCCTTGTGACTGCTCGAGTTTCCTCCCACAAAGACACTCGGGTTTGTAGGTTAATTGGACACTTGTAATTGTGTGATGGGTCTCAGTAGGCCAGAAGTGTCTGTAGCGATGCTACACCTCTAAATAAAAAAAATTAAGAAGCATTAAGACAGGCAGGGAAATGTGGTGAGAAGTGAAGTTGCGTTAATGTTTCAGGGTACTGATGAAGGGCCTTTGACATGAAATGTTAACTTTGTTGCTCTTCCTGCAGATGTGGCCTGAACTGCCGAGTATTTCCAGCATTTTCTGGTTTTATTTTATAATACACTCGGTGGCCATTTTATTATCTATCTCTTGTACCTGGTAAGGTGGCCACTGAGTCTATGTTCGTGGTCTTCTGCTGCTGTAGCTCATCCGCTTCAATGTTCGATGTGTTGTGCATTCCGAGATGCTCTTCTGCACGTCACTGTTGTAACGTGTGGTTATTTGAGTTACCGTTGCCTTCCTGTCAGCTTGAACCAGTCTGGCCATTCTCCTCTGACCCCTCTCATTAACTAGTGACTTTCACTCACAGAACTGCTGCTCACTGAATGTGGGTTTTTTTGCACCATTCTCTAAACTCTAGACACTTTTGTGAGTGAAAATCCTAGGAGATCATCATTTTCTGAGATTCTTAAACCACCCCATCTGGCACCAACAATCATTCTGTGGTCAAAGTCACTTAGATCACATTTCTTTCCCATTCCAGTGTTTGGTCTGAACAACAACTGAACTTCATAACCATGTTGATTGGCTGCCACATGATTGTCTGATTAGATATTTGTATTAATGAGCAATGTACAGTTACATCCAATAAAGTGGGGTACTGAGTGTATTAACCAATGTTCCCTGGGTAATTTGTAAGGACAAAACTCTCGTGCAATTTTTTGCCCAGTGACAATAATATGTGCACACTGAATTTTTAAGTGGAAACAAAACTCTTTGATCGCTACTACGACGGACGAAGCATCACACGCCTTCAGCTGAACTATTCCACCAAAAGAAGTATTATACACAGCAGAGCTTTTAGGTCTGAATTTGAAGTACAGAGTGAGACATTTGTTAACTATGTATCTGTGGATTCATCTGCCGATTCATCCGCATCAGGATCCGGAAGAGAAAATGTGATTGTGTACAGTCGTGAAATATACTTAACATGCCAATGAGGTGGAGGGTGACAACCTTTTGTTCGCAGTTTAAGTTCCTTTGTGGAGGGGTAGCTAAAGATATGTCCACATGCACATGCGCACACTTTAGAGGTAACATTGGTATTAACTCAAATATCCTTAACATGTTGAAGATTTTGACTACAGTAATGTCTTACCTGACTTGAATAGTTTTAGTGAAAAAACTCATAAAATAAATGTTTATAGATGCTAAAAAATAAGAGGTTGTTACTGTGTAATGTAACTCCCAGCTTCAGGGGAGAGTGTTGAATGCTGATCTGTTACCTCTGACACAAGTAACTCTAACTTTGCTGAGAGGCATAACAGCTGTGTCCAGCAACTCGGGGGATCAATGTCCCTCTGCTTTTCAGGCATTCCTGCTGCGCATATGGAGTATTGTGTGTCATTTTGGGTGCTGTACTTTGGAGGTGGTGCAGAAGAACGTCAAACGTAGATCAGCATGGCACAGTACAGGCCCTTCAGCCCACAATGTTGTGCTGCCCTTTTAACATCTCCAAGATCAATTTAGCTCTTCGCTCCCCCATTGCCCTCCATTCTTCTTTCATCCACGTACCTGTCTTAGAGAAGGGATTTACGAAAACGATTCACGGATGAGGACGCCCAGTTATGCGGGCAGACAGGAGAATCTGGGGTTGTGCAATCTGAAATTGAGGAGATTTGGGAGGAAATTTGATGGAAGTGTTTGAAAATCAAGCAGGGCTTAGGTAGAGTGGATCAAGAAAAAACTGTCCTGATTAGTGGAAGAGTCAAGAGCCAAAGGACATAGAATGAATATGATTGGCAAAAGAACCAAAAGTGATATGAAGAAAGATTGTTTTACTCAGCAGGTGATTAGGGTCTGGGATACACTAACGGGTTATAAGCAAATTGTAGACTTGACTTTGTGATGAATATCTGTTGCTATGTAAATCACATCTACCATTCTGACAGAATCAAAGTTCAATGTAAATTCATTATCAAAGTATACATATAACATATACCTTAAATGATACCTTATACTCTTAAATGATAGGGTCTTTTAAGAGACTCCTGGATAGGTACATGGAGCTTAGGAAAATAGAGGGCTGTGGGTAACCCTAGGTAATTTCTAAGGTAAGAACATGTTCGGCGCAGCTTTGTGGGCCGAAGGGCCTGTATTGTGTTGTAGGTTTTCTATATACAACCTTGAGATTCATTTTCTTGCAGGCTCCCACAAGAAAATAAAGAAATACGATAGGGTCCACGAAGAACCATACATAACAAAGGCAGGGTTGCTGAAAGTGGCGTCAGTTCAGCTCTGCAGTAAGTGAGGGAATCTGCACTGGTCCAGCAGTCCAATGGTCATAGGGCAATGAATCTGCTGGTGTGGGCCTCGAGGCTCCTGTGCCTCCTGCCTGATGGTGGTAGTGAGAAGAGAGGGAGATGGGTGAAACACATGGGATAGGCTCCTGGCTGGCACCGAGATGATCTACTCCGTGCATGCCAGGATCGGGCCTTGATAGAGCTATGCTGGTTGTCACTGATTGGTCCCTGTTGTTCCCAGTGCTCATTATTTCTCAACCTCAGAATTTTGTTTCATTTTAATGCAAAGTGGTCAAAGTGCTGGTGGAGTTACTAAACTGCAGTGATTATAGTTTTGCTGGTTGGTTCAAGATCAGATAGCAGGTAGCTGTTCTTAAATCTGATGGCGTTAGACTTCAAGCTTCTGTACCTCCTGCCTAATGGTAACTGTGAAAAGCTGACATGGATTTCATGGTGGGGATTTTTGATGATAGGTACTGGTTTAAGGCAATGCTTCCTGTAGATACTACCAATGCTAGGGAGGGATGTGCCCATATTGTCCTGGGCTGAGTCCACTACTCTTTGTGGCTTCTTACAAAACTTACAAAGGTTCATAAATTAATGAAGTATGTATGCAGTATACTACTCTGAAATTTGTCTTCTCCAGATAACCATCAAAGAAAACCATGGAAGTCAGTTCAAAGAGAAACAGTTATCTCACCCTCTACACACAAAAAAAGAACGGCAACACGATGATCAACCCCGAAACCCCCCCGCACATAAAACCCAACAAGAACATTGACCCCCAAATCCCTCTCCCCTCACAAAATAACAAACAAAATGCAACAAGGACATTGACCTCCCAAAGCCCCTTCCCCCCGCACAAAAAAAAAGACAACAAGAAAGAACGGGCAAAAATACAAAATATAAAAGCCATAAGACTGAAAAAGTCCATAGTCCAAAAGTCCAAATCAATAAACGCAGGACTTCGGTAACATCCTCTGACATCATCGAAAGTGTCATCACTCAAATGCTTGAACGTTCCTGCAAATTCAGATTGCTGTACCACACCATGATGTAATCAGTCAGGATGAATTGAACAGTACTCCTTAGATGTAGACTTACCTGAAAGGAGATGCTCCCAACCTACCATTCCCTGCTAATGAAATTAGCTTCCCCCAGTTTAAGACATTATTACTGGCCACTCCCTGCCCTTTTCCAAAATAACGTTAAATGTATGCAGTTGTACTCACCTTCTTCAAAATGCTCCCTCACTTGACCAGCTCCATTCATCAAGATCCAATATTTCTTCTTCCCTTGTTGATCTGTCTACATACTACATCTAAAAGCTCTACTGGGCATCTCAATTAATTTGCCTTCTCTGAAACTTTTAGCACCTAGTCAGTCCCTTCTATTGGCAAAAATCCCTCAGAATGATCTCTGACATCTGCCAACGTCTCTGTCCCTGCATTTTCTCTGGAACAGTAGAGGCTGAAGGTCGATCTGATAGAGGTTTATAAGATTATGGAAGGCCTCAACAGAGCAGACAGTCAGTATCTTTTTCCCAGGATTGGAATGGCTAGTACCAGGAGACGTGCATTGAAGGCGAGAGGGGGTATGTTCAAAGGGGATGTGAGGGACAAATGTTTTACACAGAGAGGTGGGTGCCTGGAATTCACTCCCGGAATGGAAGTAAATACCATAGAGACTTTGAGGTGAGCTAATAAATGCACAAGGAATGGAAGGATATGGACATTGTGTAGGCAGAAGGGATTAGTTTAGTTGGGCAATTGATCACTGATTTAATTAGTTTGAAACAACTTTGTGGGCCTTATGACCTGTTCTTTTGCTGTACTGTTTTATGTTCTATGAGTCATAATGACTGAGGAAATCAAAGCACATTCTTCCAGATTGAAGATTATTTTCTGTGGAGTCCAGGGCAAATGCTATTCTGAAATCCTGATTTTTATATTAGCTAAAAAAGAAAAGAGGCCACCTCTGCATCTGCCCACCAGTAATTCCGCAATCCACCCTTGCAATTGCTTGTGATTCATGTCGGTGCCCAATTCTGTCACATACTCTTCCAGCCAAGAAGGTCTGACACCTCTCATTGGAATCAGAGTCAAAATCAAAATCAGGTTTATTATCACTGATGTACTGTATGTCATGAATTTTGTTGATTTGCAGAAACAATGCAAAGTTTAAAGTAAAATTATTACCAAAGTACATACATGTCACCATATACAACCCTGAGATTTGTTTTCTTGTGGGCATACTCATTAAGTCAGAGATTTGAGTTTAAAACACTGATGAGAGTTTCTTCTCAGAAGAATCAACAAAGATACACAGGTTACTTGGAACGAGCGTCACTATGGAAAAGCTTGTTGAAGACCGAGAGACAGGTGCTCAATGCGGGTAACTGAAGTAGTACAATGGCACAGAAGAACCTTGCAGTAACCAGTAAACAGCATGAAAAACTTCAGGGAGCAACTAACAGGTCAAGCAAGCAACTATTAGGTAAATCAGTGATATTCAGGTGAGGTAAAATACCAAGATCAGGCACCCTCGAGGCCCCTCACTGATCCAAAGGACTAACGACAAGGTGTACTCAACGGTAGGGACTGTGCTGTATCTACTACTTTTATAGGATTTTCCATTCAAGGGCATTGCTGTTTCCATACCAGGCTGAGATACAGTTATTTAATAAACTTTCCACCGCGCATCTAGGAAATAGGGGTGTTGCCCTGTTTTCTTCATAATGGCACTTACGTGCTGTGTGCAGGACAGGTCCTTGGAAATGAAAATGAGTCAGATTTTCAACCAATACATAAAAATACAGTGCAATACAGATATATAAAAAATTGCTGGCTGGTGGTGTAGTGGCATCTGCACTGGACTTCAAGGTGAGTGATCTCAGGTTTGAATCTGGCCAACTCTCTTCACGCTAGGTTGAGTGCTGAGCTAGCTACTTGGCCTCATAAAAAAAAACAGACATAAAAAAAAACCTTATCAGCTCTGGGGATCTCCCATCCACTGCCATCAACCTCATAGTTCCCACACCCCGCACTTCCCGTTTCTACCTCCTACCCAAGATCCACAAACCTGCCTGTCCAGGTAGACCTATTGTCTCAGCTTGCTCCTGCCCCACTGAAGTCATTTCTGCATACCTTGACACTGTCTTATCCCCCCCTTGTTCAATTTCTTCCCACCTATGTTCGTGACACTTCTCATGCTTTGAATTTTTTCAATGATTTGTTCCCTGGCCCCCACAATCTTATTTTCACCATGGACGTCCAGTCCCTATATAACTCCATCCCCCACCAAGATGGTCTCGAAGCTCTTCGCTTTTTTTTTTGGATTCCAGACCTAACCAATTCCCCTCTACCACCACTCTCATTTTGTGTGTGTTGTTGTTTGAATTTCCAGCATCTGCAGATTTCCTCGTGTTTGCTAGTTTTAGAATCAGAATCAGGTTTATTATCACCGGCATGTGTGTCATGAAATTTGTTAACTTAGCAGCAGCAGTTCAATGCCATACATGATCTAGAAGAAATAAATAAATCAATTACAGTATACGTATAATGAATAGATTAAGTATTGTGCAAAAACAGAAATCATATATATTAGAGAAGTGAGGTAGTGTTCAGGGGTTCAATGTCCATTTAGGAACTGGATGGCAGAGGGGAAGAAACTGTTCCTGAATTGCTAAGTGTGTGCCTTCAGGTTTCTGTACCTCCTTCAACAGTGTGAAAAGGGCATGCCCTGGGTGCTGGAGGTCCTTAATAATGGACGCTGCCTTTCTGAGACACCGCTCCCTAAAGATGTTCTGGGTACTTTGTAGGCTAGTTCGCAAGATGGAACTGACTAAATTTATAGCCCTCTGCAGCTTATTTTGGTCCTGTGCAGTAGCTCCCCCCCCCCCCCCCCCCCACCCCATATCAGACAGTGATGCAGCCTGTCAGAATGCTCTCCACGGTACATCAATAGAAGTTTTTGAGTGTATCTTTTGAACAACAAAATGCTAAAGAAAATGCAAGGTTCAAAGTTCAAAAGTTCAAAGTGAAATTTATTATCAGAGTACATACTTAACACCATATACAGCCCTGAGATTCTTTTTTCGCGGGCATACCTAGCAAATTTTTAGAACAGGATCTGTAAACTGTAAACAAACTGTGAAAATGCAGATAATAAATAGCAATAGATAAATAACGAGCATGAAATAACAAGATCAAAGAGTCCCTAAATGAGTGCAGTCATCCCATTTTGTTCAAGAGCCTGCTGGTTGAAGTGTAGTAACCATTTTTAAACCTGGTGGTGTGAGTCCTGAGGCCTTGTATCTTCTTCCTGATGGCAGCAGCAAGAGAAGAGCATAGGAACACCAATGTCTTTGAGTGAAAAATCCTACAAAAGATAGTGGATTCGGCCCAGTACAATACGGTAAAACCCTCACAACCATTGAGTACTCCTATGTGAAATGTTACTGTTGAAAAGCAACATCCATCATCAAAAATTAGGATGTTGCTTTTCTGTGGTAAGGTTTCATGTAGATGTGTTCAATGGTTGTGAGGATTTTACCTGTGTCGTTCTGAGCCTAATCCACTATCTTTTGTAGGATTTTCCACTCAAAGGCATTGACGTTCTCATACCAAGCTGTAATGCAGCCAGTCAGCACACTTTCCACCACACATCAATAGAAGTGTGCCCAGTTTTTTGATGACATGCCAAACTTCTGCAGACTCCTGAGGAAGAAGAGGTACTGTCTTGCTTCCTTTGCAATTATATTTATATGATGGGTCCAGGACAGGCCCTTGGTGACAGTGACACACAGGAATTTAAAGTTACTGACCCTCTCTCCATCTCTGACTCTCTGTTGAGAACTGGCTCATGGATCTCTGGTTTCCCTCTCTTGAAGTCGACGATCAGTTCCTTGGTCTTACTGACAATGGGTGAGAGGTTGTTGTTATACCACTCGGTCAAATTTTCAGTCTCCCTCCTGTATGCTGATCCATCACCAGGTTTGATACGGCCCACAACAGTGGTGTCATCAGCAAACTTGTATATGGTGTTGGAGCTGTACTTAGCCACACAGTCATAGGTGTAAAGTGAGTAGAGTAGGGGGCTAAGTACACATCCCTGTGGTGCTCCTGTGCTGATGGAGATTGTGGAGGTCACTGCCCGATGCGCCACAAGGTGCGGAAAGGGAAACAACAACAGGATAAAAAACTACTATAAGTTACAGTAAGAAATATATAAAAATAATAAGTAAGTAGTGCAAGAAGAAAGTAAAAAGTAAGTTAGTGTTCATGGTTCTTTCAGAAATCTGATGGTGCAGGGGAAGAGGCTGATTCTAAAACACGAGTTTTTGTCGTCACATTCTTGTACCTCCTCCCTGATGATAGTAAAGAAAAGAGGGCATGTCCCGAATGGTGAGAGTCCTTTTAATGATGGATGCCACCTTTCTGAGGCATTGCCTAGTGCCCAAGATGGAATAGATTAAAAGCATCCCCCTGTACGTTTGGATTGATGCCGATTGCAGTAGTGAAGAGGTTTCAAGCTCTCAGGTAGGCACTTTTCATGGTGCACCTGGGCGGTTTGTGAGTGAAGCCAGTAGCATTCTGTGTACTCACTGACACTGCACCTCTGCAATAATGATTTGGGTCAGAATATTAATGGAACCGTCCACATATTAGCAGATGACACAAAAGCATACGCAGGAACTGGGAATTTAGAGCAAAAATATAGGTTACCATCAGATTTAGAAAGGAGAGTAATGAGTCTTTGTGACAGATTTCCTATATAGAGGGTAACTGCACTGTGGTGTTTTTGTACCTGGGGAGACACCGGGAATGTATTAATAATGTGGAGAACCTCTCAGTGGCCTCAGAAACATATAAGGAAACCTTGGGGGCGATTCATGGCTTGATAAATGATTTGAATTCACAAATAGCAAGCTAATTGCAGGAAAGTAGGAATTAAGGTTATTCTCCTCTGATGGTAAGTTCTGAAACTATTATACACTGGCAATGTATTTCTTTAGCATGACCACACGGGAGTATTTGGTACCTGCACATGATGGGGGAGATATACACTCTGCGGTCGCTTTATTAAGTCAAGTCAAGTCAGGTTTATTGTCATTTCAACCATAAACAGCTGGTACAGTACACAGTAAAAATGAAACAACGTTCCTCCAGGACCCTGGTGCTCTATGAAACAACACAAAACTACACTAGACTATGTGAGACAGCACAAGGCTACACTAGACTATGTAAAACAACATAAAAACTACACTAGACTACAGACCTGCACAGGACTACATAAAGTGCACAAAACAGTGCAGGGCAGTACAATAATTAATAAACAAGACAATAGGCACAGTAGAGGAAAAATTACAATATAATAAATTATGTAGATGTCAGTGTAGACTTTGAGTATTGAGGAATCTGATGGCTTGGGGGAAGAAACTGTTGCACAGTCTGGTCGTGAGAGCCCGAATGCTTCGGTACCTTTTGCCAGATGGCAGGAGGGAGAAGAGTTTGTGTGAGGGGTGCGTGGAACTTGTTGTGGTCTTCTGCTGCTGTAGTCCGTCCATTTCAAGGTTTGACATGTTGTGCAGTCAGAGTTGCTGTTCTGCACACCACTGTTGTAACATGTGGTTGTTTGAGTTCCTGTCAGTTTGAACCAGTCTGGCCATCCTTCTCTGACCTCTCTCATTAACAAGGCCATTTTGCCCACAGAACTGTCACTTAATGGATTTTTGAAAGGTGATAATAAATCCATCTAGTACCTTGATAGTGTTTTCTTTTATGATCTTAGTATGGTCCAGGGCACTTCTCAGTCTTTAGCCTCATTAGTTTGTCTAACATTACTTTTCTGATAGTATTTCATTTTTCCTAGGCATCATGCAGTATTAATGGGATATTCATAGTGTAGACTAACTTAAGGACTGATGCAAAATATCTGTGTAACTCCTGTGTCATTTCCCTGTTCCTCTCAAATATTTCCTTAGCTCATTCGTGAATGGCCAAGTCCTTATTCTGAATCTGTGATCCCTGGTCCCAGCCAGAGGATTTATCAACTCTGCATTTGTCCTTTTAAGCCCTGTGTGTATTTTCTCTCTTTCAAATAAGATCAGCTCCCCTTCACCAAACTCCAAAGGGTACAGGGCCAGTTTCCTTTATCTCTCATTGTACGACAAATCCACTACCCCGGAAGTCAATCAAGTGAATTTTGGCCACACTTACTCCATTTCAAGTATTTCATTTCATAGGTGGGGAGACCAAGCTTGAGTACTATATTAAAGATGCATTCTCTCTGTGGCCCTATCTAATTGGAAGAAGATGGATTGAGACCTGTACTTAGATTTTCTTGCACAAAGTACCTATCATTTTCCTTCCTAATTGCTTGATGATTCTAAGTGTTATTTTGTGATTCATTCAAGGACACTAGGTGCCTCTAAACACTAACACCTTTTGATCTCTCATGATTTCAAAAAATACACCGTTTTTATTTAAGGCAACCTTATATTCTCCACATGATCAGAGTCAGAATTAGAATCAAGTTTACTATCACCGGCATATTTTGTGAAATGTGTTAGATTAGTAGTAGCAGTGCAATACATTACATGATAATATAGAAAAAATCAATAAATTGCAGTAATTATGTATGTGTACTACATATTAGTTAAATTAAAAATAATGCAAAAATAGAAATTATTAAAAAATCCATCTGCTATTTCCTTGCTGTTCACTTATCCAATCTAATCTCCCTGAATTCTCCTCACAACCCTTATTTGTACCTAATTTTGTATCCTCAGCAGCTTGGATATATTATACTTGATCGTCTCACCAAATCGTGATATAGATTGTAAGACATCTCACTGGTCATGACTTGCCAATCTGAAAATTATCTTTTGAATCCAGCTCTATGTTTTCTATCCATTAACCCATACACACCAGTTTATTACATCCAAAACAGTGCACTCTATTTTTTTATGGCGATCTCTTGTGGACCACTTTAATAAAGCCTTCAGAAAGTCAAAATATACCAGAGCAGCTTGTCCACTCTTTCTATTTGGTTAGTGACTAACTCAGAACACTAACAGATTTGTGAAATTTTCCTTTCATATAACTATGTTTACTCAGCCCAATCCTGTTATTATTTTTAAGTGCACCTTTGCGACTTGTTTAATAATAGGTTCCAGCACTTTCCTTATTAGTGATGTCAGACAAATTAGACGATAATTCCTTACTGCCTCAAATTCAGATTCAGATTCAGATTGATTTATCAACACAAGGCTCAGCAGAACAACACAGAACACAACTAGGCAGAACATACCATGCAGCAAAACAGGCCCTGTCCCTCCCTTCCAAATGCACGTACACAGTTCCCTATGCTCAGGACAGGCTGTCTTCAGCCTCCAGCCTCCAGTAGACACATGAGTTCGCAGACACTGGGTCCTGACTTCCCCAGCAGGTTTGGGGCTCTGACCATTGGTCCTCGACTGGACCTCTGATCAACCTTCGGGATTCCAGTCAACCTGCTTCCCTCCTTAATGAGTGGAGTTACCTTTGCAACTTTCCAGTTTGAGGGAAGAGTTTTAGAATTTTGGAAGCTAGCAGTCAGTGCATTAATTATCTTTGCAGCCAACTCCTTTAAATCTTTATTGTCTTTCTGTTCCAGTATTTCTCTCAATACTGGAGTACTTTGTTAAAATGTTCATATTTCATTTACCCTAGCTCCATAGTTCACGGTTCCCTAGAGCTTTTCTGTATCTTCCATGAAAGCAGATGCAAAATATTCATTGAATTTCTCTCCCAGCCTGCATGGGACCCACATTAACTTTTGTGAATCTTTTCTTGTTTCCATATTAATGGAAACTTTTACAATGCTTTTATGTTTCTTGTTCACCGGCACTTGTCTTTCATTTTACTTTCTATATCAATAGTCTGGTGTGCCTTACCTCTGAAATTCTCCCACTCTTAGGCTAGCTTAGGTTTTGGTGCCACTTTACTAGGTACCTAATAAAGTGGCCACTGTGTGTACGTTCATGGTCTTCTGCTGCTGTAAATCATCTGCTTCAAGGTTTGATGTGTTTTGTAGTCAGAGATGCTCTTTTACACACCACTGTTGTAACACGTGGTTATTTGAGTTACTATCGCCTTCCTGTCAGGTTGAACCAGTCTGGCCATTCTCCTCTGACTTTTCTCGCTAACAATGCGTTTTTGCCCACAGAACTGCCAATCACCGGATGTTTTTTGTTTATCGCACCATTCCCTAGTAAACTCCAGAGACTGTTGTTTGTGAAAATCCCAGGAGATTAGCAGTTTCTGAAATAGTCAAACCACCCCATCTGCCACTAACAATCATTCCACAGTCAAAGTCACTTAGATCACATTCCTTCTCCATTCTGATGTTTGGTCTGAACAACGACTGAACCTCTCAACTCTATTTGCATGCTTTTATGCATTGAGATGCTAGCATATGATTGGCTGATTAGATATTTGCATTAATAAGCAAGTGTACAGATGTACCTAATAAAGTGGCCGCTGAGTGTATATCATTTCCAGTGATCCAACGCCCTGTTTAACTTTATTGATGCCCACAGTTGATTCTCTTATCCTATTTGATTTTATTTTGCCTCAGCGATACTCAGAATCCTTCAAGACATGGTTGTTCCTTGTTTATGGCTGTATCTTTTAAACTCAAGGTCAGCTTCCATCTTGCTATAGGAAGATAGATTATGGAGCAGACCTCTTCCATGATAAGATGGACTATTGACCTCACAATTTACTTCATCATGGCCTTGCAACTTATTGTCTGCCTGCACTGCAATTTCTCTGTAAATATAGCACCATGTCCATGAGGTCCATGAGCCCATAATAAGTACTTGAGTTAACTGCATATTGGGCTTGAGTTTATCACTCCCATATCCAATGCTCACATTGGTTCTGCTTGCTTAGACAAGACCTCTAAAGCATTCTGATGAAAATCAGAAGGTGCATCTTTATGATCGAAACTGAGAGGTGATAGAAATATTTTTGGCATGTACATAGAGCAAGGGATTAAGTCATGTTATAGACACAGTGGAGTCATTAAACCGAGGAGGCAAGTACTTGACAGGTCTGACATTTATCTCAGACAATGACCTAGATTGGACCTTCTTTGTGTACACACACACACGCATATATATATATGAGAGAGAGAGAGAGAGAGAGAGAGAGAGAGAGAGAGAGAGAGAGAGAGAGAGAGAGAGAGATTATCTCAAGATTCATTTGTACTTTATGTTATTGAAAAAGCTATAGCTTGCCGTCAATAAGCCAAATAACTAAGACAGTAACCTCACCACTGTTAAGTAAAATTCCAGTAACCAGGTGATCAGTTGTTCAAAAATGCCAATGGCTCAGTGCCTGGCTCACTCATCCTTGTCATGGTCCTTGTTATACACAGACCCCAGTACTCCCATCACTGTTGTGTGTTATTGGGTTTGTACACCAGATGTTGGGTTGGATTCAGGATCAGCGACACTGGAGGTCAGAGGCATGGGTAGGTTTGCAGCCAGAGCTGAGATCTAGAGTGATGTCTGAGGTCCAGTTCCAGAAAGTTCACCAGGTTTAGCTTCTGGTGCTCCCTTGTAACTCAGCAAGGCTCAGTCTCCTACTCCCTTTAAACTCACCAGGTTCATTGGAAAGCTTATTATAGCCCTGGGTAACATGTGAAATTACATGGGAAACATGTACAGAGTCGACTGTACTTCCTAAGAAGGTTGGCGTCATTCAATGTTTGTAGTGAGATGCTGAAGATGTTCTATAGGTCAGTTGTGGAGAGCGCCCTCTTCTTTGTGGTGGCGTGTTGGGGAGGAAGCATTAAGAAGAGGGACGCCTCACGTCTTAATAAGCTGGTAAGGAAGGCGGGCTCTGTCGTGGGCAAAGTACTGGAGGGTTTAACATCGGTAGCTGAGCGAAGGGCGCTGAGTAGGCTACGGTCAATTATGGATAACTCTGAACATCCTCTACATAGCACCATCCAGAGACAGAGAAGCAGTTTCAGCGACAGGTTACTATCGATGCAATGCTCCTCAGACAGGATGAAGAGGTCAATACTCCCCAATGCCATTAGGCTTTACAATTCTACCGCCAGGACTTAAGAACTTTTTAAAAGCTATTATTAATGCTTTTTGAGATAGTGATTTAGATGCATATCATATTTTTTACTGAGTTAAGTATTGTATGTAATTAGTTTTGCTACAACAAGTGTATGGGACATTGGAAAAAAAGTTGAATTTCCCCATGGGGATGAATAAAGTATCTATCTATCTATCTATCTAAATTCATCTGTGTTGGCTAAAATGCGAGGAGCTTCCAATAATCTGGAAAACACGCCGGTCTAGAACCTCCAAAATTAAGATTAAAGATTAGCTCTATTTGTCACATGTACATCAAAACATACTGCGAAAAGCACTGTTTTGTGTAGCTGGATCCTGGACTTTCTGTCAGATCGCTGGCAGGTGGTAAGAGTGGGCTCCCTCACCTCTACCCCTCTGACCCTTAACACAGGTGCCCCTCAGGGCTGTGTACTAAGCCCCTTCCTTTACTCTCTGCATACCCATGACTGTATCACCACCCACAGCTCCAATCTGCTAACTAAATTTGCTGATGACACTACACTGATTGGCCTAATCTCAAATAATAATGAGGCAGCCTACAGGGAAGAAGTCATCAGCCTGACACAGTGGTGTCAAGTAAACAACCTCTTCCTCAATGTCGCAAAAACAAAGGAGATGGTTGTGGACTCAGGAGGAATGGAGACACGCTAGCTCTTATTGGCCTCAATGGATCTGGGGTTGAGAGGGTGAACAGCTCGAAGTTCCTCGACATACACATCACCGAGGATCTCATGTGGTCTGTACATACTGTCTGTGTGGTGAAAAAGGCACAACAGTATCTCTCTCACCTCAGAAGTTTGGTATGGCCCCCCAAATTCTAAGAACTTTCTATAGGGGCACGATTGAGAGAATCCTGACTGGCTGCATCACTGCCTGGCATGGGAGCTGTACTTCCCTCAATCACAGGACTTTGCAGAGTGGTGTGGACAGCCCAGCGCATCTGTAGATGTGAACTTCCCACTATTCAGGACATTTTTAAAGCCAGGTCTGTAAAAAGGGCCCAAAGGATCACTGGGGACCCGAACTGTTCCAAACTGTTCCAGCTGCTACCATCCGGGGAACGGTACTACATCATAAAAGCCAGGACCAACAGGCTCCGGGACAGCTTCTTCCACCAGGCCATCAGACTGATTAATTCATGCTGATGCTACTGTAATTCTATGTTATATTTACTATCCTGTTGTACATAATATTTATTATAAACTACTATAAATTGTATATTGCACATTTAGATGGGGAAGTTATGTAAAGATTTTTACTCCTCGTGTATATGAAGGATATAAGTAATAAAGTCAATTCAATTCAACATCCGACACAGTTCGAGGATTTGCTGGAGGTAGCTTCCAAATGTTGCCATGCTTCCGACTCTAACGAAGCACATCCACAACTTACTAACCCTAATTTATATGCCTTTGGAATATGGGAAAAAACTGGAGGGCTCCCAGGGGAGGATGTACTGTTACGTACCCCGTAACTGGATGTCTAACCAGCAAAGATAGAAGTATCCGTTGGAGTCTGTTGTGGCCATTCAGGTATGACCTCTCTGTCCTTCAGCTAGACCGTTCTTCTGTGGTGGACTCGTCACTCTGGCATGAGTGGACACACACACAAGTCCCCACCAGCCCTGCTATAACACTGTGAGTTAAACTGACCGATCTCTTTGTTCGGTCTCCGATGCCCCACACCTTCCCGTGGGTTCCAACACTCAATCAGTGCTCAATAGTGTGTCTCCTGGTGTGTCTGAGGGGTGTCTCCCCAGACCTCACTTTTATCCCTACTCACGGGGTCTCAGGTGTCAATCAGTTTTGAATGGCTTAGTCCATCAAACCAGCCCACACCGGCTGTCCACGAAGGAATTTTAATGAACAGAATGGTACAAGATAAACAACCCTCTCAGAAGCCATAAGTCTTTCAGAAGTCATAATATGGTGAATCAACAAGTCTCTCTCTGTTCTCTTATCAGTAGCAGATGTTCTGGCATGTTTTTGTTCCATCTCTCTCTCATGAGCAGCATAGCAACAGTAACGGTTTGTGATTCTCCCGGGGGGGGGGGGGGGGGACATGGGAAATTCTCCACCCTTCTGCCCATCAGAGCTGTTCATCCTTCATAACAGTACAAACTTCTTACAGATAGTGGTGGGAATTCAGTCTGGGTTACTGGTGCTGTAAAGTGCTACGCTCACCGCTACACTACTGTGCTGCCTTTCCAAGGTCACAACGGGTCCAGATTATCATAGTTTCACTCTACCTTGTAGAATTCTGTTTATTACGATAATTATCTCCTCTTCCTTTATACTTGTGTACCGGAAATGACATGAATAATTTTGGATCTTGATTCACCCTATTTCAGAATGGAGGGAGCAATAGGCCAGTGCAGGCGATTAATTCATATGGGATTCATGATTAGTTTTTGAATTGGATATCAAATTGATTTTGTCAAAGAAGACAAAGAGTTGTGGTGGAGGGGTGTTTTTACCTGACTGGAGGTCTATGACTAGTGGTGATCCACAAGGATTAATGCTGGGACCTCTGATGTTTATAATATACATAAAGATTTAGATGAACATGCATGTGGTCTGATTTGTAATTTTATAGATGACATTAAAATTGATGCAGTTGAGGTTAGTGAAGAAGTTTGTAATGGTTATCGCAGGACATTTATTTACTTTGTGTTAAAGCACAATGTAGCCCCTTCCGGCCCTTCGGGCTGTGTTTCCCTAGCAACCCCTGACAACCCTAATTTATCCATAGCTTAATCACGGGACATTTTACGATGACCAATTAACCTACCTGGTACATCTTTGGACTGTGGGAGGAAATCGGAGCACCCAGGGAGAAACCATGCAGTCCATGTGGAGGACAAAACCTCTTAAAGAGGATGCCGGAAATGAACTCCAGACTTCGACACCCCGAGCCCTAATAGTGTCACACTGACTGCTGCACTACCATGGTAACACGATTCATTGACGTTGATCAGTTGAAAATTTAGTAGGAGAAATGGCAGAAGTAATTTAATCCAGAGAAGTATGGGATGATACATTTTGAAGGAGGTGGGAGGTGGGGATGTTGTCAATTGCAAAAGGGCTTTTCTTTTTGGAGAGGGCGAGGATAAGGGGTGGCTTCATAGAGGTGTACAAGATAACATAAAGCATCGGTAGATGGAGTGGACATCTAGAAACTTTTTCCCAGAATAGGAAAATATAAGAGAATGTAATTTTAATGTCGAGACCCTTCATCAGGTTTCGAATCAGAACATCAACAGTTTTTTTCCTCTTCATTGATGCTGCCTGTCTTGCTGAATTCCTTCAGCATTTTGTGTTTGTTGCTTAAGATTTCCAGCATCTGCAGAATCCCTTGTGTTTAGAAGTTTAAGGTGATTGGGGGAAAGTATAGGGGTATCAGAAATAGATTTTGACACAGAGAATTTTCTCGTCTTTGACACAGAGAATGGTGGGTGTGTGGAACATGCTGCCAGGGGTGCTGGTAGAGGCAGATAGAGGCAGGGGACATTTAAAAGACCTTTAGATAGGCACATTGATAAAAGAGAAATGGAGGGCTATGTGGGAGGGAAGAGTTAGCTTAAAACTTTGGCAGAACATCATGGCTGAACCGCCTGTACTGTGTTGTGCCGTTCAACAAAAGTATACAGTAAACGGCAGAACCCTTGGGAGCAGTAATATACAGAGGGATTTAGGGTGTAGGTCCACAGCTCCCTGAAGTCAGCAACACAGGAGGATGGAGTAGTAAAGAAAGCATACAGCAAGTTGCTTTCATTGTTTGGGACACCAAGTATAAAAGATGTTATAGCTGCACAGATTTTGTTCAGGCCACATTCGGAGTATTGTCTGAATTTCTAGTCTCCACTTTGAAGAGCGGGTATTATAGCTTTGGAGAGGGTGCAGAAGATGTGGAGCAGGATTCCTTGGTAGAGCCATAGAAAAGTGTAAAACAGAACAGGTCCTTTGGCCCATCTAGTCTGTGCCAAACCATTTAAACTGCCTACTCCCATCAATCTTCATACCACTACCATCCATGTACCTGTCCAAACTTCTCTTAAATGTTGAAATCAAGCTTGCATTGACCACTTGTGTTGGCAGCCCATTCCCCAGTCTCATGACACTCTGAGTGAAGAAGTTTCCCCTCATGTTCCCCTTAAACTTTTCACCTTTCGTCCTTAGCCCACGATCTCTAGTTGTGTTCTCACCCTACCTCAGTGGAAAAAGCCTGCTTGCATTTAATCTAGCTATACCCCTCATAATTTTGTATACCTCTACGTTTTGGGAATGTGGGTTCCTGTCCTTAATTGTGCCTCAGGGCAAAATGGATCCCACTTTGTTCTTCAGGGGACGGACTCCTAACTTACTGAATCTGTATCTAGAAACAGTTTAATTACTCTTAGCTCTGATGGATTGTTTACATAGCTGCAGTGAAGCTGAGGTCCCCTGCTCTTGAAATTAATTATGTTGTTTTGGCAAGTTTTGCATCATTCCCTAGGGCAGAAAACTAGTTGACTGGTATAAAGTGGACCTCTGCTGGTTGAAGCCCACTGGAGTCTCCCATTCCCCAGGATCTTCAACTCACTAACGCAGAAAATGAGAGGACGCCAAAATGTGCAGTCACACTCATTATAAGGGAAACCAGTGCGCGTGCTGCCTCCAAGGCTGTAAACATCTTAATGATCCCTGCTGTTGCATGCAGCTAAAAGCAACTGCATACAGATATCAGCAACTGGAGTATTAATGGACGTATTTAAATATTGGCTAACATAGTTTGCACTGAACATTTTATAATCTGGAAAAATAGCTAAGTGCATGTGAATTAATATTTTTTTTCTTCACCAGCATTTGTTCAAGTCTGTTTAGTGCAAACATTAAGCATTTCAACTTGAGCTGCTGGCTATTCAGCCCATCAAGAGTGTGACAGTTCTTGTTGAAGCAATCTCTCTTGGTTTTCATGTTACTGCCTTTTTTTCCAGGAAGTTACTGATTTCCCTCTGGGAAGAATGAGAGGGAAATTTATATGCTTGTCTGAGGGAATAGGTTATCGAGAAATATGTGGAGAGTGGGATTGATGAAATTGCACCAAGAGCTGGCATAAATTCCATAGGCTAAATAGTCTTCTATGCCATAAGGAAGTTGAAGTCCATTCACAGGGTATAAATGTCCCTTTGGTCTTCTAGGTGAAATATAAACTATTTTTTTTTTCACATATGTTACCTGACCGGAGAATTGTTTTCATCAAGTACAAGAAAAGGACCAGCAGAAAAAGGACCAACAGAAACTTCAATCAACATAATTTATACATAATTTACCTATGTGCAAAATAAACAATTAATAATCATAATGGCTCTAATGCAAGATTCAGAAAGAGAAAAGAATATGGTCTGAAGTATAGTTTATCATACCTGAAATATGAGTAAGAAATTCCATTGTTTCTACAAATTTCTTGCTTTTCCTTCTTCACTTATGGCTTTTTGCCTCCCTGTTCATCTTTCAGCTTCCTGCACCTTAACCAAAGTAGACATGAGCAGATTTAATGGGCCAAGTGGTCTAGTCTGCTCCTACATCATGCGATCTTAAACCATTTCAAGAGGGTTTTTCACTGCGTAAGCACCTGTTAAATGTTATTAAACCCAGTGTTGCGTCATTCCAAAGGAAGCGAGGTGAGACCCCTCCAGTGTAAGGTTAGGTTATCTTTGTTTAGTTTCCAGTTGGAAACATGACAATGGATTTGGTCTGCAGCTGTTGAATATTACAGTCACCTGTCGCTATGTCGGAATTAGAAGCGACCGTGGAAAGTGAAATAGTTAAATTTCAGTGTTAAGACCCTTAGTCTTCCAGCTGAAATATTAGCTATTTCTCTTTTCATAAGTGCTAGCTGATTCGTTGAATGTTTTCAGCAATTTTTATTTTAGTTTCAGATTTCTAACACTAGCAGCTTTTTTAAAATATAAGAAACAGCCTTCTACCATGTCCTGCTGGATTATATGCTGTTATTTATTTACTGCCTGTTACACTGCTAGCGTTTAGGGCAGCAATGAAGGTCCTCCATCTCTGTCTGTTCATACAATTGTACATAGATATAGAAGGATTTTTCATTGCTGTTTCCGTAACAATTTTTTTTACCAGTTCCCCCAAACCAGGAAACCGGTAAACCACTGGTCTGGCCTCTACCCTTTGACCTGTTTGGCCTGGGTGACCCTACCAGGAGCTAAAGCACCAAGGCCCTGATTCCAGCCAGCATAGTTCTCCATGTCTTTAAGGCCCACAAGCCTCCAAACCACAACAAAGCTGTGGCCCTCCTAGAGGTGAAAAGCCTTGTTAGCTTACCTGATATTCTTTGTATAACAGGATAGCCATCTACAATAGGCAAGAAGTGTCTTTCAGTGTATTGGGCACTGGTATCATTAATTTTTTTAGAATTTGGGTATCAGGTAGAAAAATGGGGTAGAATGGTAAATGGACACTGGGGCTGAATGGTCAGAGAAAATATGCCGATTAGTGGAATTGGCTATCCTGTTGCTGACCATTTTAGCAAAAGGTCTCTAGTCTGTAACTAAAGTCGTCAAGTGCATGAAACAAGATCAACGCTTTGCTTTACAACCTGCATCTTAGCAACAAACGCACAAAGGCCAATGTGATCACATAGAGCTCTGCAAGGAAAACATGACGTCAGGTGCCCACATTGACAGCAATTACTCTGTGTTTAACTCAGATAACTTCAATCACCTCAACTCTGAACTGATTTCACAATCTATGGAATCACTTTCAAGGACAGTACACCTCATGTTCTTAACATTTTTTTAAATACTTGCACAGTTTGTCTTCTTTTGCACATTCATTGTCAGTCTTTGTACGTGGTTCTTCATTGATTCTGTTGTATTTCTTTGCTCTACTGTGAATGCCCAGAAGAAAATGAATCTCAAGATAGTATATGGTGACATATATGTACTTCGATAATAAATTTACTTTGGATTTTGAACTTTATTTACTCCCCAGATTTGGGCTAGTCTAACATTTATTGACTAAGCCTAACTACTCTGGAAATAACTTATTTTGGATTCAAACTGTCTTGCTATCAATGGTCCATAACTCCATTTATTACTGGAAATTTAATTGTTGGATGTATACCTCTCAGGTCATCTGGGGCACGTCTGCTTACCATCCCCAGGGTCAGAACTAAACATGGTGAAGCAGCTTTTAGCTACTCTGCTCCACATATCTGAAGTAACCTTTCAGATGATATGAAGTCTGCCCCAACTTTAAGCTCTTTTAAATTGAGGCTTGAAACTTCTTTTTTGCTGTAACTTTTAAATAGAATCTCCTCCACTGTAACTTCTATTGCTTTATTTTTATGCAATTTTATTCTCTTTATATTGTCTGAAATCTGATGTTTGATACTTACATCTTGTTTTATGTAAAGCACTTTGAACTGCCTTGAGTTTGAAATGCTATGCAAAAAACTTGCCTTGCCAAGTGAGTTTCAGTCCCACTCAGCAGACTTAGACCCTAAAGTGGAGGCTGGCAACTTGGCTGAAATACTGAGGGAGGGCTGGAGTGCCACAGATGTTGTCTTTCAGCTGAGCACCCAAGCGGAGTTCCCATCTGCTTCAAGTAGTCAGTGAAGTCCCTGTGACACTGTGTTGAAGAAATGTTGGTGTTAATACCATTGTCTTCGATGATTTATATTGTTAAGCAAGCAATTTAGTTATTAAATGAATTGCTTGCATTTGGTTTAGCTATATTGTATATAGCTCGCAACTACGTTTTGGGAAATATTGTACAATGGAATTGAGCATTGCTACTGACAGAGTTCATGAGTTCTCAGCATGGGGGGGCAAATTGTGAGGTGACCATAATAAGAACTGATTAAACCCATCTTCTGTACTTATCAAAAAATTGTTGGTAAACGTGTATATTTATTGTTTAGTGATACAGTACGGTAACAGGCCTTCTGGCTCAATGAGCCTTTGCTGCCCAATTACACCCATGTGATCAATTAACCCAGTAGCCCGTACATCTTTAGAATGTGGGAGGAAACTGGAGCACCCAGAGGGAACGTGCCTGGTTACGGAGAGAGCATACAAACTCCTTACAGACAGTGGCAGAATTGAACCCGAGTCATTAGCACTGTAATACTGTTATGCTAACCACTACAGTACCGCACCGCCCCGTGAACTTCTTCCCAGCTAAGCTAAAACTTCCCTGTGAACATGTGATCACAGTATTGAAACTACAGTCTCGATCTTAGATGAATATGAGTAATTAAGTGTTAACAGATAAAAACATCTGTGAGACCAGGGGGAATAAGAATAATTAGATAATGCTTTCAAAGGACCAGTACAGGGGTCAAAGTTCAAAGTAAATTTACTATTGATGTATATGCCACTATATGCTACCCTGAGATTCACTTTCTTGCAGGGATTCACAGTAGAACAAAGAAATACAATAGAGTCAATTAAAATCTAACAGCAGCAAAATCTAATTAAAGACTAACAGCAGCAATGTACAAAAGAAGATGAATGGTCAAATACAAAGAAAAAACAAATATAATCACTGTTTCTGCTGAATCTGTGTAAAAACAAAATTATTATGGACACAAGTTTTTTCAGTTATGTAAAGAATAAAAGGGACGTGAGAGTTGATATTGAACCACTGGAATACGATACTGGTGAGGTGGTAAGGGGGGTTGCAAAGTAATGGCAAATAAACTTATTACTTTGCTTCAGTCTTTCCTGTGGAAGATTCTAGCTGTAAGACAGAGGTCCAAGAGTTTCAGGGAGCAGGGGTGAGGGTCTTTGCTATTACAAAGAAAGAAGTGCTAGACAAACTGAAAGGTCTTTAGGTGCATAAGTCACCTGAACCAGATGGACTATATCCCAGAGTCCTGAAAGAGGTCACTGAAGAGATGACTGATGCATTGGTCATGATCTTTCAGGAATCACTTGATTCTGGCATGGTCCAGGAGGACTGGAAGATTGCAGATGTTAGCACGCTTTTTCGGAAAGGAGGAAGAAAAAAGAGAGGAAATTATAGGCCAGTTAGCCTAACCTCAGTGGTTGGGAAAGTGTTGGAGTCCACGATTAAGGATGAGGTTTTGGGGTACTTGGAGACTAGTGACAAAATAAGTGTAAGTCGATATGATTTCTTTCAAGGGAAATCTTGCCTGACAAATCTGTTGGAGTTCTTCGAGGAAGTAAGAAGCAGAGTGGACAAAGGAGAGGGAGTGGATGTCATTTACTTAGATTTTCAGAAGGCATTTGATAAGGTGCCTCACATGAGGCTGCTCAAAAAGATAAAATCTACTGGTGTTACAGGAAATATACTGGCATGGATAGAGGAATGGCTGACAGGCAGGATGCAGTGAGTGGGAATTAAGGGGGCCTTTACTGGTTGACTGCCAGTGAATAGTGGTGTTCCTCAGGGGTCAGTGTTGGGACCGCTACTTTTCGCATTGTTTGTCAATGATTTAGATAGTGGAATTAATGGCTTTTTGGCAAAGTTTGCAGATGATTTGAAGATAGGTGGAGGGGTAGGTAGTGCTGAGGAAATGATGTGATTGCAGCAGGACTTAGACAAATTGGAAGAATAGGCAAAAAAGTGGCAGATGGAATACCGTGTTGAGAACTGTACAATAATGCATTTTGGTAAAAGGAACAATAGTGTGGACTACTATTTAAATGGAATTGAAGTAGAATAGGATATAAAAATGGAGATAATGTTGAAGCTTTATAAGACACTAGTCAGGCTGCACTTGGAGTATTGTCAACAGTTTTGGGCTCCTTATCTCAGAAAGGATGAATTGTAATTAGAGAGAGTCCAGAGGAGTTTCACAAGGATGATTCCAGGAATGAAGGGGTTAACATATGAGGAGCATTTGGCAGCTTTGGGCCTGTTCTCATTGGAATTTAGAAGAATGCATAGGAATCTCATTGTAACCTACCGAATGTTGAAAGGACTAGATAAGATGGACCTGAAGAAGACGTTTCCTCTGGTAGGGAGTATCCAGAACAAGAGGGCTTAGCCTCAAAATTGAGGGGTTGCCTTTTAGAACAGAAGTAAGGAGGAATTTTTTTAGTCAAAGAGTAGTGAATCTGTGGAATACGGTTGAGGCCAAGTCCGTGGGTATATTTAAAGCGAAATTTGATAGATTCCTGATTGGTTGGGGCATCAAGTGATACGGTGATGGTGTAGGTGTATCCGGTTGAATGGGATCCAGGATCAGCCATGATGAAATGGCAGAGCAGACTCGATGGGCTGAATGGCCTAATTCTGCTCCTGTGTCTTATGGTCTAAGTATGTCAATTCACATCTTAAACCTGAATCTTGGAGGAATCAGGAAGGGGACAATAAATAATTAATAGCTGCTTTGATAAGTACTCTTTGTTACCATTGGCTACAAAAGGGAAAAATGGAACCATGATTTCACTGGCCTGATGACTCTGAAAGAAGAGCGTGCACCAGAGACCACTGCACTCCCTCCTGTCGCTGTTCCACACTCCTGTGCGAGACTGCTTCCTCATTGAAGATGTGCAGTCACTCATTTACCCAAGTGCAGATTATTTTATCAGGGATTACCCACACAAAAAAGAAGGATCTGTAATTCAGGTATGTGGAGTCTGTGAAGCTATTTACGGACTTCAAAAGCTAATCTGCTGAAATTCTAGGACCCTGCTCTAATGTTACAGCCCATGTTATTCCACACTGACTTATTACATTCCTTGCATGATCTTTGCTGTACCAGAACTCAGCAGTGTGTAGATATACAATCAACTCTGTCCATGCTTAGTACTGTATTAAACAATTTTTTTATAGTGTTGCAAGGAGGCCGGACCATGTCAGGATCCCTGAAGGTCATTAAAGAACCAAATGGATTTTTACAGCTATTCGGCAGTTTATTCAAGATTTATTTAGAGTTCAGGTTCAAGTTCAAGTTCAATTGTCATTCAACCATTCATGAATACTCATGAGTACAGCCAAACAATGCAGCGTTACTCTGGGGCCAAGGTGCAAAACACACAAATAACACTTAGACGAGAGCAAGCATGTATAAGATAGCAGTAAAATACAGTCATGCGCAAAAAAATATAGTCCAAGTCCCCGTGTCCGTGAATGTCGCGGCAGTCCGCAATCGACACAATATGACTTGTCTTCTGCCGAGCTAACACTGGGGGGAAGCACTGATTCTTGCTTGGATGCCATGCCACCCAACCTCTGGCACTCTGGTAGGGCACACTGATTCCAACACCTCTCCTGGGTGGCTGTAAACAGACAACACCTTCTGAAGAAATAAAGATAAATAATTACATTGATTTAGACTAAATATAATGCAATTGGATTTCAAAACTCTGCCTCTCCGTCTGGAACTCTGACTGTTAGTCTAATAAATTAACCATGACACTATTGCAGTCCCTTTAAAAAAGAGAAGGGGAATTTCTTTAGCTAGAAGATAGTAAATCTGCAGAATTCATTGCCACAGATGGTTGTGGCCAAGTAATTGGGTGTATTTAAAGCAGAGCTTGATAGGTTCTTGATTAGTGAGGGCATCAAAGGTTATGAGGAGAAGACAGGAGAGTGGAGAGTGGGTTGAGAGGGATAATAAATCAACCATGATGGAATGGCAGAAGAAACTCGATGGGCAGAATGGTCTAATCCTGCTCCTGTGTCTTATGGTCTTAATTTTTGTGGAGAAATTAGCCTGATTTTGTTGGGTGTTGCAGTAATTCTATCTCCTTTGTTCCTTAAATAAACTTTATTGTCCTTGGTTGTACATCCTCCCCACTCTCAATTCACTGCATGAAGCAGTTTTATAAATATTCTGCAAAAAGAAATAGAAGTTGAAAAAAGTGGGTTCAACCTGAACTCGGGGTTGGGGATATCATTATTACTTCTTGATGTCATTATATTTAAGAGTAATTTTTTCTCTGTCTGGGTTTCCTGCTGCTCATCCATATCATCAGATACCTTGCTGCATTCATGTCTGAACACTGATGAAATTGCCACATATAGCGAGGTACAGTGGTAAGTTTGTCTTGCATATAGTTCACACAGATCGACTCATCACACAGTGCATTGAGAGATAAGAGAATGCAGAATAAAATGTTGCAATTACAGAAGTCCTGTTTAGGTGGACAATGTGTGTGTATATTAAGTTCATTGATTCTATTGCACTTTTTGTTCTACTCTGAATGCCTGCAAGAAAATGAATCTCAGGGTAGTATTTGGTGACATGTATGTACCTCGATAATAAACTTACTTTGAACTTTGACTATAAGTTGCAAGATCATAATGAAGTGGATTGTCAGGTTGAGAATCCATCTTATCAATCGTCTTGGACAGCAGTGTAGAAGATGTCTTTGAACTTAGTGGTATGTTCTTTCAGGATTCTGTATTTTCTGCCCGATGGGAGAAGGGAATAGAGAGAATGCCTGGTTTGGGTCGTTGATTATGCTGGCTGATTTATTGAGGCAGTGTAATGTATAGATAGAGTCCACAGAGGGGAGGCTGGTTTCTGTGAGGTGCTGAGCTGTGTACACAACTCTCTGCTGTTGGTAAGAGTTGATGTCATCATGCCAACTTTCTTTAGCCTCCTGAGAAAGTAGAGACATTGGTGAAGTTACTTGACCATGGCATCTGTCAGTTAGTTAATCCTCTTTTGGTTGAAGCTAGGATGGTGGAAGATATTTCCAGCTGCTGTTTGACTCTGCCTTTCGGTGGAAGTCAAGACTAAGCAAGGGTTGAGAATTGGAAGTTGAGGCTTACCAGACTGTTTATGTTTCTGAATGAGGTCTCCTGTCACTTGGTTCAGCTTTCAAGTGACTAGTGGGTGACTTTGAGTAAACAGATGAGGGTAGGCACTTGGAGGAATGATTTGGTGAGGCTCCAACTGAGTGGTTAAAAAAAAACTTGAAGAAACAATGCAGTAATTGGCATAGAAGCTGCAAGAATGCTGCCAAGAGACCACGGAGATCGGAGATTCGAGGCTAGGAAATGCAGAGTGTGTACAGGAATGTACTTTCACATTGGGAAGGCTGTTGCAAGCAAGCCAAGGTTTTCAGAAACATAATGTGATCATCCCAGAGGGGATGAATATGAATGAAATAAATACAGAAGGTCATGGGCTACTTGGGAGGGAAGGTTTAGATTGATTGTGGAATAGGTTAAAAGGCTGACACAACATACTATATGATCTAAGATATAGAAGCAGAGCAGAATTAGGTCATTTGGCCTATCGAGTCTGCTCAGCCAGTTCATTACGGCTGAGCCAATTTTCCTCTCAGCCCCTATCTCCTGCCTTCTCTCTGTATTGTTTCATACCCTGACCAATCAAGAATCTATCAAACTCTGCCTTAAATATACATAAAAATTTGGCCTCCACAGCTGCCTGTGGCAAATAATTTTACAGATTCACCACTCTCTGACAAAAGAACTTCCTCCTCATCTCTATTCAAAAAGCATGCCCCTCTACTCTGAGACTGTGTTCTCTGGTCTTAGACTCTCCCACCACAGGAAACATCCTCTCCACATCCACTCTAACAAGGTCTTTCACCATTCAATAGGTTTCAATTAGGTCACCCCTCACTCTTCTGAAACCTAGGGCATACACACCTAGAGCCATCAGAGACTCTTCAATGACAAACCATTCAATCCTAGAATCATTGTCATGAACCTCCTTTGAACCATCTCCAGTTTAAGCACATCCTTTCTAAGATAAGTGGCCCAAACTTGCTTAGAATACTCCAAGTGAGGCCTCACCGGGGCTTTATAAAGTCTCAACATTACATATTTGTTTTCATATTCTAATCCTTTTGAAATGAATGCTGACATTGTATTTGCCTTCCTCTCCCCAGGCTCAACCTTCAAACTAACCTTTAAGCAATCCTGCACAAGGGCTCTCAAATCCCTTTCTGTCTCAGTCAACCCTTTCCTTTCTTCTGCCAAAGTCCATGATCATACACTTCCTGACACTGTATTCCATCTGCCATTTCTTTGCCTATTCTCCTAATCTGTCTAAATCCTTCTGTAGCCTCTTTACTTCCTTAAAATGGCCTGCCCCTCCAGCTGTCTTCATATCATCTGCAAACTTTGCAACAAAGCTATCAACTTCAACATCAAAATCATTGACATATAATGTAAGAAGAATCGGTCTCAACACAGACCCCTGTGGAACACCACCAGTCACTGGCAGCCAGTCAGAAAAGACTCTACTTATTTTCACTATTTGCTTCTTGCCAATCAGCCACTGCTTTATCCACGCTAGGATCTTTTCTGTAATACCACGGGCTCATAGCTTGTTAAGCAGCCTCATGTGTGGCACCTTGTTAAAGACCTTCTGAAAATCCAATTATATAACATCAACCGATACTACTTTGTCTATCCTGCTTGTTTCCTCATAGAAGAATTCCAACAGATTTGTCAGGCAAGACTTTCCTTTGAGGAAACCATGCTGACCTCAGCCTATTTTAGCTTGTGCCTCCAAGTATCCTGAAACTTCTTCCTTATCGATCAACTCCAACATGTTCCCACCCCTGAGGTCAAACTGATGGGCCGATAATTTCTTTTCTTCTGCCTCTCTCCCTTCTTGAAAAGTGAAGTGACTTTTGCAATTTTCCAGTCTTCTGGAGCCATTCCAGAATCTAGTGGTTCTTGATAAATCATGATTAATGCCTTCATGATCTCTTCAGCCACCTTTTTCAGAACTCTGAGGTGTCCACCTGCCTGGTCCAGGTGACTTATCTACCTTCAGACCTTTCAGTTTCCCAAGAACCTTCTCTCTATCTATGGTAACTTCACACACTTCATGACACCTAACACCTAGAACCTAGAACTTTCACCATACTGCTAGTGTCTTCCACGGTGAAGACCGGTGCAATGTACTTATTCAGTTCATCCGCTATTTTGTTGTTCCCCATTACTAACTCTTCAACATTGTTTTCCAGTGATCTGATATCTCACTTCTCTTTTACATTTTATGTATAGGAAGAAACTTTTGATATCATCTTTAATATTATTGGCTAGCTTACTTTCATATTCCATCTTTACCTTCTTAATGACTTTTTAGTTGCCTTCTGTTGGTTTTTAAAAGCTTCCCAATCCTTTAACTTCCCACTAATGTTTACTCTATTATATGCTTTTTTGCATTTACGTTGACTTTGACTTCTCATGTTATCCACAGTTGTGTCATCTTTCCTTTAGAATACTTCTTCCTCTTTGGGATGTGTACATCCTATGCCTTCTGAATCACTTCTAGAAATTCCAGCCATTGGTGCTCTGCTGTCCTTCCTGCCAGTGCTCTTTTCCAACCAATTCTGACCAACTCCTCTCTCATACCTCTGTAATTCCCTTTTTCCCACTGTAATACTGATACATCTGAATTTAGCTTCTCCTCAAATTTCAGGGTGAATTTGATCATACTATGATCACTTTCCCTACGGTTCGTTTACCTTGAGCTCTCCTATCAATTCTAGTTCATTGCACAACACCCAACCCAGAATGTCTAATCCTATAGTGGTCTCAACCACGAGCTGCTCTAAAAAGCCACCTTGTAGGCCCTCTAGCAATTCCCCCTCCTGTAATCCCGCACCAACCTGATTTTCCCTATCTACCTGCATATTGTAGTTCCCCATGACTATTGTAAGATTGTGGACTGAAGGGCCTGTACTATGTTTTACTGTTTTATGTTCTAATATGGATATGCATACACACTTGTTCACCCACAGCATTTCTAAAGTTGCTCCTCCAAGAGAAGGCAAATTTAAATATAATAGCACACCCCCTGGTATATTGGTTAGCATAGTGTTAGCAAATGTGACACACAAAAACAAGACCTTGGGTTATATTATTGCAGAGATTTTATTGACAAATATTGATCCATTATTATTGGCCATTTCCACCTAATCCAATATTGAAGTTACAGCTATCTGATGCTGTGGATTTTTCTCTCTTTTAACAACAAATGGAACTCTTGAGGAGAGCAGTATGAATCTGTTGACTTTGAAAGAGTTTCGCCGGGATGCAAAATTATGCAGCTTATCCACAAGTGATACAAAGCTGTGTTAACAGCAGCAGTACTGCATAAACAATTGTTAAGTGCCTCATTTTTTGTTAATGGTCTCTATGAATTAGATCAAATGTCTGTTTAAGTTATTTTACTGCATTTAGTGGCAGTTTTCCCAAGAATGCAAAGCTCATGTACTGCCCGATCGTGCAAATCATATTGAAATGCGTCATGAGACCATTTGCACTTCATAACACTATGATGATTGTGATTTCTGTTTATCTTATCCTTTCTGCTTGCCAAAACAGGATGATGCTCTTTTCTTAAACTGGGATGATGCCATTTTTTACTGAGATGTAGCTTGGACAAAAGCTAGACAGGAATGCAGGGTCCTCTGAAATTATCCTCCAAAGCAGGAGGACAAACCTGATATCCTTCACTCTCAGCGACAGAAAAGGTGGGGGGGGGGGGGGAATCCCAGAAAAACGGAGGCGTAAAAGCGACACTGTGCTGGAAATCTAGAGCAACACACATCGTAGGTCAGAGAAATAAACAGTCAGCATTTTGGGATGAGACACTCGGTTTTAAAGAAAAACCAATCTGAGCTCATACAACAGATGATGGAGTGGTACAGGCACCTTTCTTCTGAACACTGCCTAGCAGAGTTGTCTGAAGTTGCAGAATTCAATATATTGAGTCCACAAGTTAGAATGTGCTCAGAAAGAAGATGAGGTGCTGTTCCTCAAACTTGCATTAGGCCTCACTGTAGCAATACGAAAGGCCATAGGCTGATCATGATGAAGGGTTTCTGACTTGAATCATTAGCTGTTTCCCTTTCCACAGACGCAACCTGACCTACTGAGTTATTTTTCCAGCATTTTGTATGTGTTGCAATAGTGTGCATGTGCTTGCCACTGTTATGCAGCTTTCATTTTTTGTAAAATATCAGAAAGTAACGTTCCAGGGCTTATATCATCTTTACCTGTGACTTACGCTGATAGCTAGGGTTGCTACTCTCCAGCCAGCCAGACTGGAGATGACTGAGTAGTTTCACCACTGGAGTTTGATTCCTGCCGCTGCCCGTAAAGAGTTTGTACGTTCTCCCTGTGACTGTGTGGGTTTTTTCCAGGTGTTCCAGTTTCCTCCCACATTAAGAAGATGTACAGGTTAGTAAGGGTTAGAAAATGTGGCCATGCTGTGTTGGTACCGGAAACATGGTATTGCTTGCGGACTGCCACCAGCGCATCCTTGGACAGTATTGGTCATTGACACAAACAACATACAATGGTATGTTTCAATATGTTTCAATGTACCTGTGACAAATAAAGCTAATCTTTTAAAAAAAGTGCTGAATAGGGTGGAGAAGAACTAGCACGTAGCAACAGATGGTTCTCACTTTTCCATCCCTTGCTTGTGGTGAACACACCCTGTTCTGGTAGATGAGGCACAGGATGGAAGTCTCGACACTTGGGCCCAATCAGGAACTGTGAAATTTGGGTAAGTTTATTCCTGCCTGGCAGAATACAGAGACAGGTGTTTTGATATTTTACAAAAGACACAGATGGTTTCTGGATCGCGTGACTGCACAAAAACAAGTTGTGTCTATTTAAAGGTTTCAATGAAGAAAAATATCCCAAGGATATGGTCTGAGTAAAAATATATATATTTGGGAAAAGCCAAAAATATCAGAGTTACCCATAGAATGGATGGAGTTTAGTTTTCAGATTTGCTACTAAATTATTGACCATTAGGGAGTTGAGCCCAAAAGTCAAGGCTGATGCACAGTTTGCCACTGAAGGAGTGTTGTATGGCCAGAGGTGTCATCTGTAAGTTGAGATGTTAACTTGAGACCTGGTCTGTTTTCAGTTTATTGTAGGAGCTCCTTGGCTGCCATTTTGATGAAGCACAGAATTCTCCCCAGGGCCCTGGCCAATATTAACCTCTCAATCAACTACTGAGAAACTGACATTCTATTAACTATGACGCTATTGTTTACCGGGTGTAGTAACGGGTTGCTCTGATTCCTATAACAGTGATTGCCGCTCAAGAATAAGTGAAGGAAGTTTAAATTATCTTTCATTTTACCTCTTGGATACATTGCCCACTCTCCACGGGGTAGAAACACCGTCTGTCTTCCTTCTTTTCAAGATTAAGTTGTGTCACCAGATTCTGGAGTGTGAAGTGTCAATCACCCCATCAGATTTGATTTCTGGTTTTCCCTTCAGGATCTTGGAGATTTGTATCGCATTTCCACCCCCACCCACACCCCAAGCCTTCTCTTCTCCACAGGTCTTGCCTTGCTGCTCATAGTTATGAGAGTACGCGCTCTCATGACCTACCCACCCACCACCTATGGGTAAAAAAATTCTTCCTCAGATCCCATCAAAACATCTTCTCCATTAAAACTATATCTTTAGCTTTGAACCATCTGTTACAGGTTTTTATGTCCTGAAAGAGTAGAGAAGAGTGTTGCATAAGTACAAATGTTTCCTTATTCCTAAAACAATATAAAGTGCTTAAAGTACTTAGTACAATTCATGGCAGCATGCTGCAGGAAATATTTGAAGAACTGGAGATGGTGGAGAGAAGATTAATGAGGGCTGGAGTTTTATAGTTATGAGCAGACAGAGACTTGTCTTCATGGAACAAAGCACAATGAGGGCTGATTTTGTTGAGGTATATCAACGTTATGAGGCACCCAGACATGGTTTGCAGAAGGTACTTATTTCCCTAAGCATAGAGGATGACAGTTCAAGGGTGCAGATTTGAGTTTATTCATTAACACACTGGAGGGAAGCTGAAAAAAAAGAGAACAGGTTCAGGAACGTTTATTACGCTTCAACCATCAGACTCCCGAATCAGCGTGGACAATTTCACTTACCTTGGCTCTGAGCTAATTCCACAACCTGCGGACTCACTTTCAAGGACTTTACAGCTCATGTTGTCAATAATATTTATTTATTTATTTATTCATTCATTATTATTTGTATTTTTGTTGCTCAGTTGGTCTTTTGCCCATTGGTTGCTTGTCCATCTTTCTGTGTAGTTTTTCCATTGATTTTGTTGTGTTTCTTTGTATCTCCAGTGAATGCCTGCAGGAAAATTAATCTCTAAGTAGTATATGGGGACATTTATGTACTTGGGTAATAAATTTGCTTTGAACTTTTGAACTTTGAAGTTGCTTCAGTAATAAGTGGTGGGAGTCTGGAAGGTGAAGGAAAATGCCTTAGCACCTTTAAAATGTACTTGGATGAGAAGAGCCAGAGTCTGAAGAAACACAGAACGAGAGCTGGGATTAATTTAAAGTCCACTTTTGGCTGACCTGAAATCCATGAGCTTATGGCCCTAAATTTTTATGCATTTATGTTGAATATGTTTCACTCTGCTGTAAACTGGTGGTAACTGCCCCAAAGAAAATAACCTAACTTCTGATGGCGATGCGCTTGGATGCAATAGTTTCTACGGGTCAACCAAAGGCCTTTTTAAAACGTATTTTTTTATGATTACAATAACCTACTGGACATTAAGAACTTAAAGTGGTGCAGGTATACTCCACCAGTGAGTTTCTCGTTGGCAGAGGGAGTGAAGGAGCTGGACTTGGTGTGGACTATGATGTTGCCTGCAATAGAGAGGTGCTGGTGTGCAGTATAACAGCGAGTGATTGTCTGAGCCGCTGTTCTTGTGATTGAAAGACCCTTTTGGACGTTGGTGGTATGGAATGCAAGTCCAATTCATTGGTTTATTGCTGAACGATGGGGGGCTGTGCAGACTCCGTCGTAGTGAGGACTAGGCCTCGAGCCGTGATGTCATTTATTTGCAGCTGCCTTGTGGGATGTCAGAGACAGGCGCTCCGCCAGAGTGCTGGTAGCGGTGTGGCATGGCATCCATGCTGGAGTCAGTGCTGCCCCCAGTGTTCACTCGGCAGAAGGCAATCGATTGCAGTGTGCTGCAACATTCATGGACTGAGGAGATTGGACTATATATTTTTTGTGTTACTGTATTTTACTGTTGTCTTATATGTGCTATATATGCCTTGTTCTGTGTATGACTTTTGGTACTGTATTTGCACCTAGGCCCCTGGAGTAAAGGCTGATTTATACTTGTGCGTTGCATGGACGCCGTAGGTAACGTGTACCCTACGCCATAGGGTGACGTGCACCTCTCCAGAAAAGTTATTCATGCATCGCGGTGACTCAGACCGCAACAACTGTGATTGGTCCACTTGGTAGCATCGTATTTCCTACGCATTTCCGGTTGCTTCTTCTCCGCCATGTCTATAGGCTGTGTGTACACTGATGCGAAATAGATGAACCAATTCATCAAATCTACCTGCCGACATGAGAAAATGTTTGAAGTGCATGTCCTTATCCATGTCTCTCACAAAGAAACTCAACACAGCGGCATAGAAACCCCACCGCCAACTAGCGTTTTGGTGCACACCAATGCTTTCTCACTACGGTGTAGAGCGACGCAGAAGTAAAAATCAGGGTTATGGCATATAGGCTGCGGCATAGCCCATACGCACAAGTATAAATCAGCCTTAGTGCTGTTTCAATTGCTGTATTCATGGATATTCATGTATGGTTGCATGACAATTAAACTTACACAAGGAGTGACTGCTGTTTGAATTACAGAAGAGGTGAGATTATGCCTTTTGTGCATTCCCATTAGTTTGAAAGTAAACAGTAATTCTCACTAAAATTACATTTGCAGGGTTGTGTTTGAATTTCTGAGCGACTCTGGAAGCAATCCATGCACTGGTTGTTATAGAACATGTCACTTCTGCCTACTGTTTTACCATTTAACCTGTCAGAGACTGGCCTAAACTTCATTAAATGCTTGTTAATCACCACAAGCTTATAGGATAGTACATTGTTTGTCAAGTTCTTCTACAGCCGATTGTTTTTCAATTTTCTTTTATCATTATCTATTCATCTGTGGTGCATCCAGCTCATTAATAATTCATTGTTTTAATTAGTTTCAAACGGATGAACAAAATCAGTTTGTTATGCCAGAGGTAGCTGTGTTTTGGTATTTGAACGGAATGAAGAATCATCATTCATCGGGGTGGACTTTGGAAAAATGTCTGTTGGTTCCACCCAAGGACTTACTGATGCAACTTTCTAGAATATTCACTTGTTTTTATTGTGCTTCCAATTTTTCATTTCTTTTTGTACAGGAAAAAAAAGCACTCAATAGAACATGTCCCCCCCCCACCTTCCATTCCAGCTTTGATGAAGGGTCTTTGCCCAAAATGCCAACTGTTCATTTCCCTCCAGAGATGCTGCCTGATCTGCTGTGTTTATCCAGCATGTTGTGTGTGTGTTGCTCCAGATTTCTAGCACCTGCACACTCTCTTGTGTCTCTGTCTTTTTTTTCTGTCTCTGTAAGAGTGGAAGATGTGCCCAGCCTGACCTGCTCGAAGACCATCTCAAAAGAACTGGCTTTCTCAGGACTATTGGCCCTTCCTCCTTGGAACCACTCATCTGCACAAAGCACCTCTTGCAATGGGGATTCCCCTTGTAATGGTATTCTGTGGCATCTTCCCTTCTGCCCCACCCTGCAGCTCCCGCCAAAGGGACCCTACACCAGACTACTATCGTTCAGAAATCTCTTCCTGCCCAACTTTCTAGAATCTTCTCTACATCCCACAATCCTGATTGGCTGACACAACATTCCTAAATTGGACAACATGGCTCCTTATCTTTAGCCAAAACCAAAACACTCTTACTAGCAGGACATATTGCTTTTACAGAAAACTGTTAAAATTAAATACCTCATAGCATAGCAGTAGAAATCTTAAGCAGGGCATTATATATAGAATATAGACCATAGAACATAGACCATAGAACAGTACAGTACAGGCCCTTCAGTCGATGGTGTTGCGCCAACCCTTTAATCTACTCTAAGATCAATCTAACCCATTAGTCCTACATAGCCCTCCATTTTTCTTTCATCCACGTGCCTCTCTAAGAGTCTCTTAAATGTCCCTAATATATCTGCCTCTACCACCACTCCTGACAGTGCATTCCATTCTGTGTAAAAACCTACTTCTGACAGACCCCCTGTACTATATTCAATCACCTTAAAATTATGCCCTCTCGTATTAGACTTTTCCACCCTGAGGAAAAGGCACTGGCTGTCCACTCACATTTATGCCTCTTGTCATCCTATACATCTCTGTCAGGTCACCTCGTTCGCTGCAAAAGTCCTAGCTTACCCAACCTATCCTCATACACCATGCTCTCTATTCCTGACAGCATCCTGATAAATCTCCTCTGCACCCTCCCTAAAGCTTCCACATTCTTCCTATAATGACACAATCAGAGCTGAACACAATATTTCAAGTGTGGTCAAACCAGAGTTTTATAGAGCTGCGGTGTAGTTCATTCTGGAATAAAGTATTTGTGGATGTTTGTCACATCAGTGCTTGGTGGTGTCTGAAAATAATTGGCATCTGCCTCATTAGTAAGGGAGGGAAATTTTGGCCCATTTGATGACTCCAGCTCTCTAGGTGGCTTGTGGAGACCCAGATGTAGGACCGAAGATTGAATGATGATAGGAAAAACAGATAGTTCAACAGCACCTCCTAATACCTGTGAAAGGAGAAGAATAGTAACAACAGGGAACATCACTGTCTACCTAGTCACATTTCTGAAGCAGAATCAGGTTTATTATCCCCGTCATGTTGTGAAATTTGTTGTTCGATAAGTAGAGCAAAAATAGTGAGGTCATATTCAGGAACTCATTGTCCATTCATAAATCAGATGATGGATGGAAGAAGCTGCACCTAAAATGTTGACTGTGTGTGTTCAGGTTACTACACCTCCTCTCGGATGGTAGTAATGAGAAGGGGGCACGTCCTGGATGTTGGGGGACCTTTCTAAGGCATCGCCTTTTGAAGAAGTCCTGAATTGTAGGGAGGCTAGTTCCCATGACGGATCTCGCTGAGTTTACAACCTTCTGCAGCTTCTGCAGATCATGTGCACTGGCCCCTTCACATTTCCATCTGCTCACTGCAGGGCATCCATTTCCAAAAGTTCCTTCTCTGTGGCAGTGTGGTTGAGGTTTCAAACAACAGGTCCCACCATCACCTTCTCAAGGGTTGTGAGGGCGCAGGCAAAAGATGTTTGACCTACTTAGCGACATACACAATACATGAAGAAGATTACAAAGAGAAACAGAAGCTGCTAACATCATTATTGGTGATATAAATGAATTCACAACAGTGAGAGTTGTGAGAAAGAAAATACAGAGAATATAAGTTTGCTGTGGAATTGGCAACTAGCAGAAGTTCAGGCTCCAGCTTTCAGGAGTCTGAAAGTCTGAACACTGGTCACCACGTCAATGTGATAAACTCACAGTGAAGGTGGGTACTGAAGCATTACACTCAGAAGGTACTTGTCCTTCGCAAGCTGATAGTTCCTACTTGGACAGATGTGATGACTGATTTCTCCTCAGCATGAATCTTGCAAAGAACAAATGAGTTAAGTGGTCAATTGATTTTATTTAGTTGTCTCTGCAAGGGGGAAATGTCATCCTGGATATGGGGCTAAGCATTCATCTCTTTAGCTTGTGTCTGTGGTTTTACTTGACATCTTCTAGAGCAGGTGCAGACATCTCAGATTAATGGGGTGTTTCTTGGTTTACAATTGACCCTAGTCTGCAACTTAAAAACACCATTGATCTGAGCTGCATTTTTAACTCAATCTACAATCCACATTCGGATCTGAAGACTAGTTGCTGTTGAAATTAATATTTGCAATATATCATAACTCCAGGAAATCCCCCAGGAAAAGCAAGCATGGCATACACCCTTTTCACCATCTTGTCTGCCTGTGCCGCCACTTTTTGGGGTTTACTTTGTACTTGTCACTTTGTCGCACACAGCTGAGCCCCGTCATTCACTTTGTAAGTTCCCCTCTGATTTAATTTCCTACACTGTTCAGTCTGAGTTCATTTCCGTCCACCATTCCATTGCTCACTTTCCCTAGATCCTGTTGTAACCTTGGACAACCTCCTACGTTGTCCACCACATCACTAATTTTGGTGTCATCTGCGAACTTCCTAACATATTATCTACATTATCATCCAAATCATTCATATATAAAGTTTGACAAACAACAGGGATCCAGCACTGATCTCTGCGGCACTCTACTGGTCACAGGCTTCGATTTCTGAAAAACAACATTCTATTTCTCCCCCCACCACATCCTTCCACTGAGCTAATACTATATTCAGTTGGCTTATCTCACTCTGAATCCCATGTGATTGAACTTTCTGGACCAGTCTATTATGCAGGACATTGTCAGTAATCTTGCAAAAGACCATGTAGACAATGTCTACCCTCCTCTCTTTATTGATCCTTTTGACCACTTCTTCAAAAAGAGTAATCTGATTTATGAGACATGATTTCCCATGTACAAAGGTATGCCGACTATCCTTATTCTGTTCTTGCCTTTCCGAATGTAGATAGATCTTGTCTCTCAGAATTCCCTCCTGAAACTCTCCCACCTGTGATGTTAGGCTCACAGGTTCCTTGGCATGTCCTTGCAACCCTCTTAAATAGAGGTACATCATTAGCCACCCTACAGTTTTCAGTCCCACATATGTGGCTAAGGAAGGGCCTAAAATCTCTGCCAGGGATTGTACAATTTATTCCCCTTCTTCCCACTTGGTCAGCCCTTGGGGATTTATTCTCTTTAACTGGCAACATGTCTTTTTGTAATATTGGTACGCTTCCAGACATCATCACCGTTCTCCTTCCTGAATTCTCTCTCATCCATGAACTTTTGCTTGTGTTTCTGTTATTTATTTCTCACTTGAGCTACAGTGGTATTTGACTTTTTTACTTTAAGACTAAGATTTAAGATGAGTTTTACATGTCACATGTACATCAAAACAAACAATAAAACACATCTTTTTTGTCAATGACCAACACAGTCCGAGGATGTGCTGGAGGCAGTCCTCAAATTTTGCCACACTTCCAAGCATTAACATAAAATGCCTACAATTTACTAACGCTAATCCTCACCTATGGGTTTTTGCAATATGGAAGAAAATCAGAGCACCTGGTCATGGGGAAAAAGGTATAAACTCCTTACAGACAGTGGTGTGAATTGAATGCTGATCGCTGTTATCATAAAACATGTGGTAACTGCTGTACTACAGTGTTGCTCCCAGGAAATTTAGCAGAGAACTAAATTTCTAAGTTTGGTTTTGCAGGATGAAAGGTGTGGGTGGGGGAGGGCGGGGTTGTCATGTGCTGTCAGTGTGGAGTTTCTGTGTCTCCCTGTGACAATGTGCATTAGGTTTAAGGTTAGGCTTCATTGACCCATGGGAATTGGTGGCCTGTGACCATTCCATATGGAGAAGGAGTGCGCTGGAAAATTCTGAGCAACTCAAATCTTTACGACAGCAGGCCATTCTTAAACAGTGGCAGGGGGATGCTTCATCCCCAAACCTGCCTATCACCCTGTAAATCACCAAATCAGCAACTGTGTCAGACTCCCATGTAGCACTCCACGCAGCAGGCCACCCTAGATCTCGGGAAGTTCCATGATACCATGCAAGATAGGGAATATAACTCATAGACAACAACATAGCAGTTAATACATTGATTAACCTGCACCCAGCATAAGGCACCATGCTTAAAGAAGTTAATGTTCGGAGAATTTCCAGGGCAGTGTGGTCCCAGTCAACAGCGCACCCCCCCCCCCCCACCCAACACCAGTCTTTTCACGCTCCCTACCCCCACCTTTTCACTGTGCACCTCCTCCTTCAAACCATTCAAGTGAGTCACCAAGAGAGTGCTCCAACTCAGCAAAAGTCTCTTAATTATAAGAAGTGATGTAAAACCGAGAATTATTCTTTGAACAAAAGAACCTTCGGGAATACAAGCCCAGGACTCATGCTAATTGCTTTCTAATCTCTGAATATCCACAAGATTATTGCTGTGAGACGCAGGCCATCATCATACCGCTATTAAAGGCAATGAGGGAAATACTTGGCTCAGCGGGAGCTGAGCAATTGGGTTTGTGCTAATTCATCTGAAATGCATGCCGTGACCTAAAACCTATTCTAATTTAGACTTAAAATGTGTTATGTGAGGAAGATACAGTCATAAGTTAGGCAAACTGCTTGACCCACTTGTTAATAGAATTATTTCCAGTTCAATGTAGTAGCTTAAGAAAATGTGCTGATGGACTTTGTCAAAAGAGTCATTGACCCAACTTCAGTGTCCTTGCAGGACCTGGACAGTAAAGACAGAATGCTGGTGCACAGGTACAGCATGTCATTGGAAGGAAATGAAAAGGTGACCTTTATTGCAAGGCAAAGAATTCAAATGGCCCGGATTTCTTATGAGGATAGGGTCTATCTACAATGTTCGGGTCTGATCATCAAGTCTAATGCAAAAGCAACAGAATATAAAACTGAATTTTACAGCACAGTATAGGCCCTTTGGTCCATGATGTCTTACTGACCTGTTAACCTACTCTTAGATCACTTTAACACTTCCCTCCTACACAGCCCTCCATTTTTCTTTCATCCATGTGCCTATCCACATCTCTTAAATGCCCCTAATGTATCTGCCTCTACCACCACCCCGGCAGCGTGTTCCCTATGCCCACCACTCTCTTTTTAAAGAATTTACCTCAGACATCCCCCCCCCCCCCATTTACTTTCCTCCAGTCACCTTAAAATTATACCACCTTGTATTAGCCATTTCCATTCTGGGAAGAAATTCTCTGGCTGTCTACTCTATCTATGCTTCTTATCATCTTGGACACCTCTCATCCGCCTTCATTCCAGAGGAAAAAGATCTAGCTAACTCAACCACAAAGTAAAATTATTTAAATAATTAATTAATTTTTTGTCATTTGGTTTTTTTTTGTATTTGCATATTTTGTCTTCTTTTGCACATCAGTTGTTTGTCAGTCTTTGTTGTCTTTCTGTGTTCTCACCTCCCTAAGTATCTCACAGCCAAGGCATTGCATGGTGTTACCATGTAATTAAAGTATGTTGGCAAAATTGGCAGTGGGTGAATTAACCACTCTGTCAATGGCAGAGTTGGGAGGTGCATGGGACATACTGCCAGGGATGATGGTAGAGCCGGATACATTAGGGACATTCAAGATATCCAGAAATGGAACTTTTACTTCTGATCAGGGTATGTGTCCTTTTACAAATTCCAACTGAGTGACAAAATGTAGTAGCTGATGATTTGTATGGTAGTAGCTGATGATTTGAACTTAACATTTATTGCAGTACAAAACCTGGTTGGTTTACCCGGCATGTTTCTGGTACTATATCAAAGGTTTAAAAAAGGTTCAGATGTTCTTTTTATTGTCAAAGTATGCATGCACAATACAACGCTGATACTCGTCTTCTCCGGATAGCCATGAAATACAGAAAAGAGAAAAGACATCAACCTTCTCCCCACATGAAAGTGAAAAGGAAAGAAGCCTCACAAACCCCAAACCCCCACCCCCTCCCTCGCACAAAAAAACAACAATAGCATCAAACCCCCACCCCGCCCCCACCTCATACACAGAAACTATGGATCGGTTATAAGGGATTATAGTGTACTACCATCAATAGTATAAAGCATACCTTTAGGAAGATATGGTAATTGCATTTTAGAGGCTGTTAGACATGTTAGACAGGGATGCAGGACTATGAATGATGTTGAGACAGAAGAGTGTTTGTGTAATTTTGCAATGTGATCAGCACATACATTGTGGGCTGAAGAGTCTGTTCCTGTCCTGTACTGTTTTATGATACTCAGAATCAGAGTCAGAACCAGAATCAGGTTTATAATGTATCGTGAAATTTGTTAACTTAGCAACAGCAGTTCAATGCAATACATAATATAGGAGAAAAAATAATAGTGATAAATAAATAAGTAAATCGATTACAGTATACCATGTTGAATAGATTAAAAGTTGCGCAAAAAACAGAAATAATATATATTTAAAAAGTGAGGTAGTGTTTAAGGGTTCAATGTCCATTTAGGAATCGGATGTTGGGGGAAGAAGCTGTTCCTGAATCACTGAGTGAGAGCCTTCAGGCTTCTGTACCTCCTACCTGATGATAATGGTGAGAAGAAGACTTGCCCTGGGTGCTGGAGGTCCTTAATAATTGACACTGCCTTTCTGAGACACTGCGCTTTGATGGTGTCCTGGGTGCTTTGTAGGCTAGTACCCAAGATGGAGCTGACTAAATTTACAACCCTCTGCAGCTTCTTTCGGTTCTATTCAGTAGCCACTCCATACCAGGCAGTGATGCAGCCTGTCAGAATGCTCTCCACGGTATATCTATAGAAGTTTTTGAGTGTATTTGTTGACATACCAAATCTCTTCAAACTCCTGACTAAAAATAGGGCTCAATATTTGTAGTAAGATAGGGACAAGATGACGTACTGCAAGATAAGCCATCACTTTTTAAGGCTGGAAGAACAGTGGTATTCAGTGCAAAACTTAATTGCTTAAAATTAAATGGAATGGAGCGAGAGGTTAGATTAATTGTCAACAGTGGCCCACTCAATTATTTTTCATAATTAGGGGCAATCTTCAAGCATCCATTCTTACTCAAGCAATCTGTTTTTTTTAATGTACTATCACCTTCATTGGTTAAGAGGACTTAAGAGTTGACTGTGGGTAGGAAAAGGGAAGGTGTTCCCATTAGCTTCGGGATCATGAATCTGGGGACATAAATTGGAAGTTTTGTGGCAGGGTGTACAGGAAGGATCTGAAAGCAAAGTCCTTCATCAGAAAATTGTTTGAACTGATTCCACAACCTATCAACTCACTTTCAAGGACTCCAAAGCTAATTTCCGCAGTATTATTTATTTATTTATTAGTAACTTTTTTGTTATTTGCACAGTTTGTCTTCTTTTGCACTTTGGTCGGTTTGTCAGTCCTTGTGTGTTGTTTTTCATTGATTCTATTGTATTTCTTTTTTCTACTCTGCCTGCATAAAAATGAATCTCAGGGTAGTACATGGTGACATATACATGCTTTAGTAATAAATTTACTTTGAACTTTGAATCTGGAACTATAGAGGTAGTGGAAATGGAACTAACTATTGTGCTTCAAAAAGAGGGATGTGCGGTCGAGAGAGAAATTTTAAAGCTGTCAGAAGAATTTGAAGTTCTTGGGCTCCAATGGAATTTCACTGAGAGCTAGTATTGATTTGATGGGCTGACTGGCCTTTCGGAGCTTTGACAAATTTGTGATTATTTTGGCGCCCCTTGCCCCAGGTGGACCTCAGGTGAGCACCTGCCTTGCTGCATCTTTCACAGCCGCGTCCAGTGCCTGGCTGACCTTGGGTCCCCGAAGCAACTTTACACAATATTGGCTTCAAATTGTGAATTAATTTCAGTGTGCAACCAGCCTCAGGGCAGTACTCGTTCATGTTGTGCTCATTTCAGAGTTCAGAAATTACAGTGCGAAGAAAAATATAAATTTAGCTCCTGCTGCGATCTCCATTGTTTCACAGACCCAATACTAAACACAGATTCTGCAGCACTCTGAAGGAACGTGTCAGGACTTGCGATGTTGATTGGCATGCAGTATTGAGGGTACACAATCAAAACATTATGTGCAACTTACACACAATGGATCATTCAGCTATGTGGAGGTGGCAGTACCTTTTAAAAAAGTTTGCTTAAGAAAGAATGAAGGTTTGAAAATTGCGTGTAAGTGTGGATATTAATTGTGAGGGTCACTGCTGATAATTAATCTCTATCTCCCACTTTATTCAATTTACTTTCAACCAGTTAAATTCTACGCTGAATATATCTGCGTTTCCAACCTTAGAAAGTGATTATTTTCCTTGGTGAACTACATCTTGTCTTTATACTTTTTTCAAAAATGTTCAGCTGCTGTTTAGTCAGGTGTTTATCCAGTTCCATAAAACAGTCCAGTCCAGGAACAGGCCCTTCAGCCCACAATATCTGTGTGGATCACGTGGCTAAATTACATTGAACCTCTTCCGTCTGAACATGATTCATATCTACCCCTCCATATTTATGTGTCTCTTAAATGCCACAATCATATCTTTGAAAGAGATGCTTCATACTACTGTAGGCAGTTTGCTGAATACACCGAGCTCATGATTATAATTCCTTAAAACTGATTTATGTAATACTTGACACATCTTATCTTGTCACTGGATTCACCAGTCACAAATATCACCATCTGCACAATATGCTCTGAGATCCCAGTCATGAACAGCTGTGCAGGTTTAATCTCCCCATTCACCATCACAAGGTCACATTTGTAACTGACATTGAAGGCAGAAGCTTTGCCCAGTATTGAGAAACAATGCTGCCCTATGCACATAGGCTGCAGAATAAACTTTCTATTAGTCCCTTAGTGGTGGGGTTGGGGCGTGGGCAGAGTAATCACAGGGACGGGCAGTGACCTCCCAAATAGGGCGTGGTGGGTGGCCAGCCACATTTTTTGGGGTGGGGAGGATGGATAGCAACTTCCTAGGTTGAAGACTATTGGGGTACCTCTGAGGTTGGGGACTGGGCAGCAATATTTTAAAATCAGAATCAGGTTTAGTATCACTGACATAGATTGTGAAATTTGTTGTTTTGTGGCAACAGTACAGGGCAATATATATATATATATACTGTATATATCAAATTAAGAAAGTAGTTCAAAATTAGAGTGAATAGGTGGTTGTGGTCAGTTATCTCATAAGTAGAGTTGGGAGAGAGAAGGGTCAGTGGAGGTGGAGAGAAGTGATTTAGGTCCCAGAAAGATTTGAAGTGGGAGAAGGGAGTCCTCAGATGTGTTGGTTCCAAAAATATAAGCCATATTTTCCAAAAAATTTTGGTATAAATAATCTGTCTGTACTACTTAATGGTGATGTTCAAGAATGATATATTTTTAAAGATTAAAGATTAGCTTTATTTGTCACAGGTACTTCAGGGCATGGTGTTTGTGTTGATTCAAATCAACGAGGGTTGTGCTGGGGTAGGCTGCAAGTCTCCAGTGGCAACATAGCATGCCCACAACTTACTAACACAAACCGCATGTCTTTGGAATGTGGGAGGAAATCAGAGCACTGGGAGGAGCCCACATGGGCTGAAGGAGAATCTACAAATGCCTCACAGGCAGCGGTGGGAATTGAACCCTGATCAGTGATTGCTGTAAAGCGTTTGTGCTAATTGCTACACTGCTGTACCACCGTCACACAAAGAAGGTTACTTTGAACATCCTTGGGACAGCAGGGATAGTTTAACCTCAACCAGACATGTACCGTTCCTTCAGGTTTGTATGTGTAAACAAAGAGAGCCCCACATTCAATTTGCGTTGCTATAAATCTTTGCTTATACTTCTTGGTGCTCCAGCTGTGCACCCAGGCATGGAGGGACGGTAAAGCAGTTTGCAATCTTATCCCAGGGCAACAGTCCAAGATGCCTCCTGACATTCTCAGTGTGCATCTCAAAGTTTGATGTTCTGTGATAGCCTCCAGCTAATTTTCTCCTCTCTAAGGCAAGAGGTGAATCAAAGGTTTTACAGTATGAAAAAAAGAACTTTCTAACTGAATTTAAGTGAGTGGATTTAAGTGTTATCTCTGGGCTATTGGTCCAAGTCTCCTGCTTACTCAACACTGTGGCATTATCATAGAACCATACAACACTAAAGCACAGAAACCAGCCCTTCAGCCCATTCAGTCCATTTTTGAACTATTATTCTACCTCGTCCCTTTGACATGCACCTGGACCATAGCCTTCCCATCCATTTACCTATCCAAATGTCCCTTAAATGTTGAAGTTAGAACCCTCATCCACCACTTCCGCTGGCAGTCGTTCCACACTCTCATCATCCTCTGAGTGAAGAAGGCAGTACTAACAGTAACATTCCCTCTTTTTTTTATATAGAGCTACACAGACCTATCATTGCTCTGAGAAGGAAATTTTTATATGGCCTGAAAACTGTGCGGCACCTTACATAAAAGAAAACTACAGCTGTGGCGGCAACAACGGCTATGTCCACAGGAGCATTTCAGTTACTGTGCTGCCGTGGAGCTTAGAGGGAACAGTGACTAACAGAGTCATTGAACTATATAGCACAGAAACAGGACCTTCAGCTCTTTGAGACTGTGTAGAGAATCAATCACCCATTTGCACAAATACAACATAAATCCATTTTTTTCTCTTCACACATCCATCAATTCCTCACCTACCTATACACGAAGTGACTATTTATAACCGTTAACTTGCACATGTTTGGGTTGTAAGAGGAAATTGGAGCACTCAGATGAAACCCATTCTCTCTCAGGGAGAAGGTGCAAATTCCTCATACCAGAGGTGAGGGTTGAACTGGTGTCTTTGGAGCTGTGAGACAGCAATTCTACAAGCTGTGGCACTGTGTTGCCCTAAATGCTGATGCAAAGTCATTTCTACCTTCAGGACCTGAGTAGGAAATGCAGGAAATTTCTACCTTCGGATAGCAGATGTACAGAACCCAGCATAATCCCTTACCATTAGAAACGGGGCATTCAGGAGTGATATCCAGAAGCATTCCTTGCGCGAATGGTGTGGAATTTCGGAAATGCATCCCCTCACCCAACTTGCTCCCTGTAAGCCATCAGAGGAGAGACTAAAAGGATGTTGTTTTGTGTTTGAACTGAAGATTATGGGGCCAAAGTGGGAAGATCATAAGACATGAGAATAGAATTTGGCCTTTCAATGCTTTGAGTTTGTTCTGCCATTCCAGCTTGGCGGATTATTTATTCCTCTCAACCTGATTCTCCTGCCTTTTCTCCATAACCTTTGATGTCCTTATTAATCAAGAGCGTGCCAACCTCTGCTTTAAATATACCCAATGTCTTGTCCTCCAGAGTTGTTTGTGGTAATGAATTCCACAGATTCACCACCCTCATTCCTCCTCATCTTTGTTCTAAAGGGACATCCTGGTATTCTGGGACTGTGCCATCTGATCCTAAACTCCCATCCTAAATATCCTCTCCATGTCCACCCTATATAGATAAAGTGAAGGATTAGATTGTCTGTGATTGTATTGAATAGGGGAACAGGCATTAAATTGTTGACACACATGTCCATGTTGAAATAGTCTTACTGAGGCTGAGAAACTAGGCAGGAAGATAGGCAGTACCAGAATTATCGTGATCATTTATTAACTTTCTAACTCTAGAATAGGCAGTACACCCCATTTTAACAAAGAGGGATCAACTCATTCTGGACTATCTAATAATAAATAGATCTGGAATAAGTTAGTCCCTCTTCATTAGTAGGGATCTGCTGTTAATTCAGTAATGCATTGCAATTTACCACAAAATCTGACTGATTTTCAGACTTGACAAGGACCTAAATACTTGGTACCATTTCAACACCCTCTGGACTGTAGAGGGCCAAAATGAAGGGAAAAGAAAATAAATATAGAACAGCCTGAAATCATTAATGCAAAAAAGTCCCAAGGCTCCTATGGAAAAGATAAGAAGGTGATTTTAAGGAGACAACTAGAGGCATGGTCAATGAGTAAGATTTAAGAAGCTTTTAAAGATAGCAAAGGAGCTAAGAGGTTTATTGATGGTATTCCTGAGCTGCAGGTAATGGCTAGTGAAGTAGATTAATTCAGAGTCCTAGACAAGAGGTTGTATTGTGACATCAAGTGGTGCACTCTTAATCTTGTACTTGCCTCTGGTTGAAAGAGATGACATTGAGTTGGTAAGTAATCACAGAATGGGGCATCAGGCAGCTAAAGGCAGTATTGAACTTCTGGCTGGGATAGATCATAAGACATAGGAGCAGAATTAGGCCAATTGGCCCATCGAGTCTGCTCCACCATTCGATCATAGCTGATTTATTATCCCTCTCAATCCCATTCTGCTACATTAGAAACGTAGAAAACCTACAGCACAATACAGGCCCTTCAGCCCACAAAGTTGTGCCGAACATGTCCCTACCTTAGAAATGACTAGGGTAACCCATAGCCCTCTATTTTTCTAAGCTCCATGTACCTAACCAAAAGTCTCTTAAAAGACCCTATCGTATCCGCCTCCATCACCGTTGCCAGCAGCCCATTCCACGCACTTACCACCCTCTGCATAAAAGCTTACCCCTGACATCTCCTCTGTATCTACTCCCAAGCACCTGTGCCCTCTTGTGGCAGCTATTTCAGCCCTGAGAAAAAGCCTCTGACTATCCACACAATCAATGCCTCTCATCATCTTATACACCTCTATCAGATCACCTCTCACCTTGTGTCACTCCAAGGAGAAAAGGCTGAGTTCACTTAAACTGTTCTCATAAGGCATGTTCCCCATAACCTTTGATGCCCTTACTAATCAAGAACCAATCAATCTCCACTTTAAATGTACCCAATGACTTGGTCTCCATAGCCATCTGTGGCAAAGAATTCCACAGATTCACCACCCTCTGGCTAAAGAGATTCCTCTTCATCTCTGCTCTTAAGGGTCCTCCTTGTTCTGACACTTTGCTCTCTGATCCTAGGCTCCCCCGTTATTGAGAATATGCTCTCACTGTGAACTTTATCAAGGCCTTTCAATATTTAATGGTTTCCAATGAGATCCCTCCCCACACCTTTCTTCTAAACTCCAGCAAGTACAGGCCCAGAACTATTAAGCACTCCTCATTCATTAACCCTTTCATTCCCGGATCATTCTTGTAAACCTCCTCTGGACCCTCTCCAAACACCTAAGGAGAACAAATGGGTAGGAGCCATACAGTTTCTAAAAGAATGCTCTACAATAGAGATTTGTTTTAGTTCCACGTACTGCTTTGAAATCAAGTGTGATATTTGGATTGAAATTAGTGTTGACTCAAGTTAAGTCATTTTATGGTGTTACGAACCCCGTAACTGGGTGTCTTACCAGTAAAGATAGGAGTAGCCGTTGAAGTCTGATGATACTGTTTTTATTAGTAAAAATACACAAAAATAATATCAATGCAAATATACAGATAATATACGTCATCAATACTAAACCTAAAAGTGCGGGTATAATAATAATCAATAAGAAATAAGCTCCATCGTTGTCTAGGGGATAATGAATTGTCCGATGGAAATATAAAGTTCAGTTCAGTTCATACAGGCTGCAGTCGTTGTTGCTCGCAGTGTTGCAATTGTTGGAGAGAGAGAGAAAGAGAGAGAAAGAGAAAAATTTGCCGACTTTCCTTTTACGATCTGGATCCTTCGATTCGTTGTTGTTGTGGCCATTCAAGTATGACCCCTCCGCGTCCTTTAGCTAGACCGTTACGTGGTGGACTCATCACCCAGGCAAGGGTGGACACACACATAAGCCCCCACCGGTCTCCCAGAGTTTCTCCTGGTGTGTCTGAGGGGTGTTCCCCAGACCTAACTTTTATCCTCACTCACGGGGTCTCAGATATCAATCAGGTTGGGATGATACAATCCCTCAACCAGACCACTCTGGCTGCCCCCTGAGGGGTTTCAATGAATAGTATAGTACTCAATACACAATTCCTTCTCCAAGTGACAATAGCAGTAATCAGTGGTTCCGTTCCGCTTTTGTTAGAAGGAGACATTCCACTTTTTGTGTATTCCTGCGTTGTCAATAACAACTGCCTTTTCTGTTATCCTGCGTCTCTCTCTCATTACTGACATGATGTGTATCTCTCTCATTTCCTGGGTATGAGACCCGAAATAATAGCGATCTTGCGATTCTCAAAAGGGGGGGGGCAGGCATTGGCGATTCTGTACCCTTCTGCCCATCAGATTTGCTCCTCATTCGTAACAATGGGATAATGCTACTGTTAAGGCTCACATTTAATCTGTATTCCCAATTGTGCATGGGAAGATACTGCCAAGTCACTTCCTGGTCAATCGAATGACTTGCCAGGTGACTTTAGAGAATTGTTAAAAATCAACTACATTGAAATCTCTGAGGATCTAACCTGAACCCAACATATCAATGCAGCTATAAAGAAGGCACAACGGTGGCTATATTTCATTAGAAGTTTGAGGAGATTTGATATGTCATCAAAGACACTCGTAAGTTTGTACAAATGTATCGTGGAGAACATTCTAACTGACTGCATCCCTGTCTAGTTTGGGTGGGTGGGGTGGGGGGGGGGTGCAGCTACTGCACTGGATCGAAGTAAGCTGCAGAGAGTTGTAAAATTAGTCATTTCCATCATGGGCACTATCCTTCATAGTATCAAAGACATCTTCAAGCAGCAGTGCCTTAAAAAGGTGGTGACCATCATACCATCATTAAAGACCCCCACCACCAAGACATGCCCTTTTCTCATTGCTGCCATCAGGAAGGAGGTACAGAACCCTGAAGGCACACATTTAGCGATTCGGGAACAACTTCTCCCCCTCTGCCATCCAATATCTGAATGGACATTTAACCCATGAACCCTACCTCACTGCTTTTTTATTTCTGTTTTTTTTTGCGCTACTGATTTAATTTAACTATTTAATATATTGAATATACTGCATATGCATACTTACTGTAATTCATAGTTTTTCATCTCCCTATTTTTTTTCATTGTACTGCTGCCGCAACAAATTAACAAATTTCAAGACGTGGTGATGTTAAACCTGATTCTGATTCTGAATCTGGACACACGTACAGGATGGACTGCAGGTTTAGTTGATTGAAAGATATTGGTGAACCAGCAATATCTTCCAGATCGCCTCAGTTCCTACATTACTATTACTGAGACGTGGTCTGTATTGTTCTCTATGGAGTGCATAATGCAAAGGAATAAAAGCATAAAAATAACTGGATGTTCCTTGTATTCTGTGCTGATCCTCACTGATTCAGTGACTCTAGTTTTGATGAATAAAGTGCATTTATGTTTCCCTATAACTTACTCCCAAGGAATCAATAACCTGTCCAGCTTGTTCATAAAACATAGTTTTAGGTCAGGCTGCTGATTTTTTAAATTTTTACTATAGATTTTACAATTTTCTTCATTATTCTCCCTGAGGACACAGACTGGATGATGTTCCTGAGGTCCGCCAAAAAGTAGTAAGGGTGATGTGTTCATTGTAAACATAAGCCATGATTCATGAACACAAGAGATTCTGCAAATGCTGAAAATCCAGAGCAACACACACAAAATGTTGCAGGAACTCAGCAGGTCAGACAGAATCTAATGGAGTAGAATAAACTGTTGACATTTCCAGCCTACACCCTGTATCAGCTGGGGTAAAGAATTCAAAGGGCCCTTGACCCTCCAAGAAAAAAATTCCTTATCTCCAAATGCATCACCAGTTCAGTGCCCCAAGACAGAACTGTTCCCACAATCTATGGACTATCTTTGAAGGACACTCTATCTCACGTTCTCAATATTTTTTGCTTATCATATCTCTCTATCTATTCATTTTTATTATTGTTTTTTCCTTTCTTTTTTTTATTTGCACAGTGTGTTGTCTTTTGTACATTGCTTTTCTTTTATCCATCCTGTTGGGTGCAGTCTTTCATTAATTCTATTGTGTTTCTTCTACTTGCTGTGTATGGCCACTAAAAATGAATTTTAGGGTTGTACATGGTGATATATATGTATTTTGATCATAAATTTACATTGAACTTTGAAGTCAGCCCTTTAACTGGAATCCCTGTGTCCTGGTTATAAACTCTCCTGCCAGAGAAGTATCCTCTCACTTTCATGCCCCCCCCATAAACGGTTAATACTAACTTTTCCAGGGTGAGCGAACATTTATTCACTTAGCAACTCTGACTGAGCATCAGTCAGTACGTATAAAGAAAAATAATTCCTGTCAGACCTTCACACTGAAATGAATGCCTTAAACTTAAATGACACCTTAGCAAGAAAGTGAAACTTCAGTTTGGATATCTCAAAATATAGTTTTGTTTCTCCTAAGGACTCTACCTTTAGAGATAAACGCAAAATACACTGCAGATGCTGGGGTCAAAGCAACACGCACAACACGCTGGAGGAACTCAGCAGGTCGGCATCCTTCGCCAGGACTGAAGAGGGAGGGGGCAGGGACCCTATAAAGAAGGGTCTTTCACTCTCCCGCCACCTTCTTTATAGGGCCCCTGCACACTCCCTCTTCAGTCCTGACGAAGGGTCTCAGACTGAAACGTTGACTGCTCATTTCCATGGATGCTGCCTGACCTGCTGAGTTCCTCCAGCGTGTTGTGCTTGTTGCTCTACCTTTAGAAAATTGGCAAGACTGTTTGCAAATTTTCCTTCTTTTCTTCACATACTTTCATACTTATTTTAGAAGAACATATCAGAATCAGCTGAGTAGTCTCATTTACCCTGCTGGCTCCCTCTGCGACAAACCCAGAAGGAGAATCAGAAGTGAGATAAAACGTTACGGATGTACTGACAATGATATTGTTAGTGACTGATTGGAAGAAGCCAGTTGATAGTTTTGAATGTGCTTTACATGAAGACCATGCATAAATTGGTCCCACGAGCCTGTTACATAGTTATTGCTGGAAGCTGTGAGGGAAAGGGGTAAGGACTGAATGTTTTAAATGGTGACTTTTTTGAAGGGTAATCATGCCCATTTGAAATGCTGGTCATTTCTTTAGTGTTTTTATTTGCATAGTCAGAGGTACAGATCTGTCCTTACTCAGGACAGAATTGGACCAACAGCAATGTCTGGTGTCAAATGTCACACCAAATGGCACTTACTTCTTAAAGGTGTAGACACAGAAATCCTCATGGTGTTGACTTTTCAGACTTTTTGACTTTTCAGACAAAGTCAAAATCATCAGACTGTCATCTGCACAAGTACATACGTACACAGTGGCAATGAAAAACGTGCATGCAATTGGACAAAATATACATTAAGCATAAAATATACACAATTCTTACAAGAAAATTTAATTAAGACAAAAATAAACAAAATCCGTTTTAGTGTAAGGTGGCCACAGTGTTGCTAAATTGTAGTAATTAGGGTTGTTCCGGCTGGTTGAAGGGAAGTAGCTGTTCTTGAGCCTGGAGGTATATGGTATGAGGTTTCTATATCTCCTACCTGATGGTAGCTGGAAAAAGATGGCTTGGCCTAGATGGTGGGGATCTTAGATGGAGAGACTTTGCCTTCTCTTGTAGAAACTACTAATAGTGGAGGCACAGATGAGTCCACAGTATATAAATCCTTTCTGCTCCATCTTACATTTCTGCCTGTATGAAGTGCTGTACCAGAATAAGGTGCAATCATGCAAGTTGCTTTCAATCCACAATCAAGAGAAAATCTGCAGATGCTGGCAGTCTGAGCAGCGCGTGCGCACACACACACACACGCACACACACACACACACGCACACACACACACACACAGTACTGGAGGAACTGAAACCCTTCAGCAGGACTGGAGAAGAAAAACTGAGGAATAGATTTAAAAGGTGAGGGGAGGGGAGAGAGAACTACCAGGTGATAGGTGAAACCTGAAAAGGGGGAGGGGGTGGTAGATGAGGTAAAGAGCTGGGAAATTGATTGGTGAGATGAGGTGAGAGAGGGAAAAGGGGATGGGTAATGGAGAAGGTGGGGCATCACCAGAAGTTTGAGAGATCAGTGTTCATGCCATCAGGTTGGAGGTTACCCAAACATTTGTTCCTCCAACCTAAGTGTAGCCTCATCACAACAGTGGAGGAGGCCATGGATGGACATATCAGAATGGGAATGGGACGTGGATTTAAAACGGGTGGCCACTGGGAGATTCCTTTTGTTCTGGCGGATGGAGTTTAGATGCTCAGCAAATTGGTCTCCCAATCTACACCGGGTCTCATCGGTGTACAAGAGAACGCACTGGGGGCACCAAACACAGTAAATGGCCCCAACAGACTCACAGGTGAAGTGCAGCCTCACTTGGAAGGACTGTTTGGGGCTCTGGATGGCAGTGAGGGAAGAGGTGTAGGGGCAGGTTTAGCACTTGTTCTGCTTGCAAGGATAAGTGCCAGGAGGGAGATCAGTGGGGATCAAGTCTGCATCACTGCTTGTTGTATAGGTTGATAGGTTCTTGATTTAGTAATGGCGTCAAAGGTTACAGGAAGATATAGGAAGAAGGCAGGAGAATGGGGTTGAGAGGGACAATAAATCAGCTGTGATGGAAAGGTGGAGCAGATTCGTTGGGCCGAATTTCCAAATTCTGCTCCTTTGTCTTATGGCCTTCTGTATCTCATTGTTTCCCAAATCATTCCAAGGTTTTTACTTGTTGTCAGAGATGGATTCCAAACATTAAAATTCCAACCTGTGTCTGATCCCACAATGTTGCTGAAAATAGTTTTCCGGATTAATGTTTCTCATGGCAGATGTTCCCTTCTATATCTGTAAAATGTCACCTCTGGCTATTGTTTTGACTTAGGGAACCTTAATGTCAACCTGGTGTGAGTCAACTGCTTCAGCAATGATTGCACTGTATCTGGTACCTGAACTATACTTGTTTCACCATCGTTATAACAAGGTGAAGTTCCTAAGATGTCCAGTCTGACCAGAGAAAGATGCAGGGTTTCGACGCCAAACATCAACAACTCCTTTCCTCCCACAGATTCTGATTGAATGGCTGAACTGCCCCAACAGCTTGTTAGTTGCTCCAGCTTCCAGCAGGCTTTTGTGTCTCCTAAGAAAGAATTTTACAGACTGACTGGACTCCCTTTTCCTTTCACTCTGCTGTACCTGAGTTTAATTTTAGGGTTAAAACACATCAGATCTGAAACTTACGTCAATGAATTCAGCACCGTGTTCTCCATCCCATGATCATATTACATCTTTCTCAGATTCAACACAAATTCCTTAGGCTTGACCTCAGCCATGGGAATCAGATATTAAAATATTACCTGATTTGGAAATGTCCTTATGAAATTGTTGTATAAATTCATTTTAAATTGGATGCAGAACAGAATTTGAGATCTTTGTTCATCAGTTATACTGTAATAAATTCATCCCTGTAAATCTGCAAGGAACACTATCAGATGGGAATTTATCCACGGGATGATCTCTTTGCATTTGTTTAACTTGTAGCACAATGACCATATGCAGTATGTTCATGGTTCCCTCTAAGTGGCTGCGCAAATTGATGAGGTTGTGAAAAGGTATATGGTGTGTTGGCCTCATTAGTTGGGAGATTGAGTTCAAGAGCCACAAGGTAATGCTGCAGCTCTATAAAACCCTGGTTAGACCTTAGAATATTATGCTCAATTTTAGTAGCCTCATTATAGGAAGGTTGTGGAAGCTTTAGGGAGGGTGCAGAGAAGATTTTCCAGGATGCTGCCTGGATTAGAGAGCATGTCTCATGAGGATAGGTTGAACAAGCTAGGGTTTTTCTCTTTGGAGAAAATGAGGGTCAGGGGTGACTTGATGTAGATGTATAAGATGAAGTGGACAGAAAGAGACTTTCTCCCAGGGTGGAAATGACTAATAGAAGGGTCAACTTTTTAAGATGTTTAGAGGAAAGTATAGGGGAAATGTCAGAGGTACAACTTATACATAGATGGTGAAGAGTAGAAGAACCTACCAGGACTGCTAGTAGAGGCAGGTGCATCAGGGGCATTTAAGAGATTTTTAAATAGGCAGATGGACGGGAGAAAAATTGAGGGCTGTGTGGGAGGGAAGGGTTAGATTGATCTTAGAGTAGATTATAAGATCAGCACAACATTGTCAACTGGAGGTTCTGAGGTGTTTTATGTTCTATGAGTAAACCAAGTACCCTTCATTTTTCTCCCTATGAGAGTAACTTCCCAATAGCTACTAAACTGCCTCAAATAACTCATTGGCTTTATCCCCTCATTTTCAGAATAATCAGCCTCCTTGACTGTTAGACCAAATTGATTTAATTGATCTGAAAGGTAGACAAGGCTGCTTTGGAATATTACTGTTTTGGGATGTTAGTGCAGCATTGGTGGCTGTTAAGTTAAATTGTTAAAGTAAAGTTAGGAAGTTTGCAGGATATCTAGGAACCTGAATCATCTTTTACAAAAAAAAGGTCTCAGTTACAGAACTGTATCTTTATAATTTAACAAAATGACATAATGAACTCGCATGATCTAACAAGTCAATATTAACTATTTGTTACAATTATGTGAGATCATTGAGTTTAGGGAACAGATGATAAAATATTCAGAATGAGGGGAGTAAAACATTGATGACAAATAGTTTAGGAATAGTAATAGATCATGACAGAAATACTTGGTAGATCAGGCAGCTTCTGGGGAGATTTGGGTTAACACCAGTTTGATGACTATCCATCAGAACACATGGAAAAGCTTATCTCATTACAATAGTTTGCTTTTGTATGACAGTTTAGGGATGTTATTGCTGGAGCATATATTTTATAATTATTTTGGTTTGGTCAATGTGGACATTTTCCTTGGATACACTGTTAGTCATATTCAGATGATATGTACAGCAAACCACAACACAAGAATCAGTATCAAATAAGAGGGCAGAGGTTTATTTGAGGGATAGGAGTTTTACAGGAGATCTGAGAGGTATTTCTTTTATTTTGCATAGGAAGTGGTTGATAGGAGGCTTAGAATCAGATACAGTTACTATGTTCATGATGTATTTGGACAGACACTTAAAGACACAAGGAATAAAAGGATATGGTCTTAATGCAGGCTAATCAGAGGAGTGTGGGTGGTTAGTGCAGGCTGGTTCCTATGTTGTAGAATTCTTTGATTCTACTATTCCGGGATATCTGTGTTTCTCATTGCAAATGCTTTGCTGATGAATTGGGAGCTTTGTCTTTCTGTGTACCAGAGTTTAACCATTGAAGTTGGGATGACTTAAGGATCAGATTAGCTTTATTTGTCACACGCAGATCGAAACATACAGTGAAATGCATTGCTTACGTCAAAAATCAACACATTCTGAAGCTGTGCTGGGACCATACTGCAATGTCACCATGCTTCTGGCACCAACAGAATATGCCCACAATTTACTAACTCTAACCTGTATGTCTTTTGAATATGAGGATACTGGAGCACTTGGAGGAAACCCACATGGAAAACGTACAAGCTGCTTACAGACAGCAGCAGGAATTGAACCCCAGCTGGTGCCGTAAAGCATTGTGCTAACCACTGCACCATTGTGCCACTCTATAGAATAGTCATTCTAGGTTGAGCAGTTTCCTACCGGTCTTGAAGATGAACTCGTCTTCTGGAATTCATTGGAGGTAATATTGCACTTTCATGTTTCTTACAATATTATTTTCATACTCTTATTTTTGCTCTTTTAATCAACTGTTAATCTTTTGTGGAATATTAAATTGTTTTCAACTATCTGACAATCTTATAAAAATCCACTTTGGCTTTTGTTAGTCATGGCTGGGTTGCTTCTCTTTTTGTGTTTTTGCACCAGAAAAGAATACATAATTATTGAAGCTCAAGCAATCATTCCTTGAATGTCTACCTTTCCTATTCACTTGTGAAATTAACTTCTGTGAAGCTCCCTAATCCATCATAACCAACTCGCTGCTTGAACCTGAATAGTTTCTTTTGCTTAGTGTGAGGAGCCCTGGTTTTGGTTTGAGTTACTTCACCTTCTATTTTAGTGACGAGCTCAAAGACATCATAAGAAAGAGAACATCTGCAGATGCTGAAAATCAACGTACTACGCAGAAAATGCTGGAGGAACTCTGTAGGCCAAGCAGTCTCTGGAAAAGAGTACAGTCAATGTCTCACGCCCTGACCCTTCACCAGTCCTGATGAAGGGTCTTGGCCCAAAACATCGACTATTTTTTCTTTTCCATAGATACCGCCTGTCCTGCTGAATTCCTCCTGCATTTCGTATGTATTTGTAAGATATTGTAGTCAGTCTGCCTTAAGGAATCCCACACAATAAGATTATTAACTATCTCCCACTCATTGTATCGTTCCCAGTCTAGGGTAATCTGTTTCCAATTTTTTTTCTAGGAGATACATGTCTAAAAATTGTTAATTTATTCATATGTAGATTAACTTTACAAGAGATTGTTGTCTTTCCTTTCATAATTTCCTTCTTTATTTCATCTTTGACTTCCTGTTTGATAGTAACCCCTACATTACTTTTACTGACTGGTGGCCAATAAAGAACTAACTACCTTCATTGTTTTCTACCCCTTGTTAATTCTTAGCTCCAAACTGATTAGTTCAATACCTTCAAATTGTGACCCATTATCCTTTTCCACTGTGGCTTGGAGTTTATCCTTTACTACCAACACTCTCTCTTCACCTTTTCCTTCTTTCTTGTCCTTCCTAAACATTGAGTATTCATGGGTATTCAGCAGCCAGCTGTGGTTACCCAGCAGCAACGTCTCTGTGATGGCAGATGGATTTGTCTGCACTTATTTGCAGTGACTCTTGTGCAAATATGAAACATTCAGAAGCAACCTTAAGCATTGCTTGTCAATATGATAGGAACTGATGTCAATGAGATGGTCATTGAAGAGGTAGAGTGAGAATCCACAGTGATATGGGATGCAGGTGATAATTGTTGGATTGGATTGCTGAATAGTTTTTTTTCATGTAGTTTATTTTTTCTGTACTTGCATTTTATATAATCATCTCCTGTACCTAATGAAGTAGCCACTGAGTGTACATTCATAGTCTTTTGCTGCTGTAGCCCATCCACTTCGAGGTTTGACATGTGTATTTAGAGAAGCTCTTCTGCACACAACTGTTGTAATGTGTTTGTGTTGCTATCACCCATCTATCAGTTTGAACTAGTCTGGCCATTCTCTGCTGATCTCTCCCATTAACAATGCAATTTTGCCCACACTAGTTTCACTCACTAGGTATTTTTTTTGTATTTTGCAACATTCTCTGTAAGGTCTGGAAACTTATGTATGAAAAGATCAGCAGTTTGTGAGATACTCAAACCAGTCTCTCTGGTACCAACAATCATTCCACAGTCAAAATCACTGAGGTCACATTTCTTCTCCATTCTGATGCTTGGTCTGAACAACAACTGAACTTCTTGACCATGGTTTTATGGATTGAGTTGCTGCCACATGATTGGCTGATTAGATATTTGCATTAATGAGCAGGTGTAAAGGAGGTAGCTAATAAAGTGGCCAATGAGTGGACACAGAATTTTTCAGTAATTTTTCCAGAAATTACAGTACAGTGACTTCTGTATTTTTTAAAAAATCCTTTTAGTTTTCAGTAGCAGATGTCAGTGAAGAGATCGGGTGTAAATCTGCAGTGGTGCGGGATAAAAGTGATTGTCAGATTGGGATGTTGAATTATTTTTCTTGTTTAATTCTGGGATGCTTGCTTGTAATTTTATATAATCTTTTATATAATCATTTATATGCATACAATGTTCAGAGAATTTTGTGAATTTTCCGGTAATTGCAGTCAATTGCTTCTATATTTTTCTAGAAGTTTCTTAGTTTTAAATAGCAGGTGTCATGCTGTTTGAATCTGGCTATTTTATAGGTTAATTGTTATCACTGGGATTATGTGGAAGAAGATAAAGAATTTTGTAATGTAGATAACTGCAATAATATGCAAACAGCAGATAAACAAAGATGAGTTTTATCATTTAGGGACAGTAAATGTGACAGTTGAGTTGCTTTGTTTTTGTTCTTTCAGTCTGAGAAAGTGTGTGACCAAATTTTAGCATTACTTACCTTAAAATGAAGTGAAAGAAAGCAGAATTAACAAACAAAAACTCTGTAGATGCTGGAAATCCAGAGCAACACACACACAATGCTGGAGGAACTCAGCAGATCTGGCAGCATCTATGGAAATAAATAAACAGTTGATGTTTCATGTCAAGACCCTTCACCAGGGCTGGAAAGGAAGGGGAAAGATGCAAGAATGAGAAGATGGACGAAGAGGAAGGAGTACAAGCTAGAAAGTGATAGGTGAATTCAGGTGGGGGAATGGGGGATGATGTTAGAAGTTGGAAGCTGATGCATGGAAGGGGCAAAGGGCTGGAGAAGAAAGAATCTGATAAGAGAAGAGAGTGGACAGTGGGAGAAAGGAAAGGTGGAGGGGCACCAGTGGGAGGTGATAGGCAGGTGAGCAGAAGAGTTAACCTCTTCTGGTGTGGAGATACAAATAAGATGGAAGGGAAAAATAATACCAGAAGTTGGAGAAATCAAAATTCATGCTATCAGGTTTAGGCTACCTAGATGGAATATAAGGTGTTGTTCCTTCAAGATGACAGCAGCTTCATCATGGTAAATGAAGAAGCCATTTACTGACATGGCGGAACGGGAATGCGGATTGGAATTGAAATGGTGGATCACTTGGTATTCCTACTTTTTGCGGATGGAGCGAAGAAGCTTGACAAAACATGTCGGGTCTGACCATTGTAGAGGAGACTGCATCAGAAGCACCAGATACAGTAGACACTCCCAGCAGATTCCCCAGGGAAGCACTGTCTCCTTTGGAAGACGTGTTTGGGATTCTGAATGGAGGTGAAGGTGGAGGTGAATGGGCAGGTGTAACATTTCTGCCGCATGCAGGAATAAGTGCCAGGAAGAAGATTATGGGGAAATAACGAATGGCCAAGGGAATCATGGAGGGATCAATCCCCAGAGAGTAGGGGGGAGGTAATTATTTACTTGGTGGTAGGGTCCTGTTGAAAGTGGCAGAAGTTACAGATAATGATGTTTTGGATGTGGAGTCTCATTGGGTGGTAGGTGAAGACAAAAGGAATTCTATTCCTGTTAAGGCAGTGGGAAGATGGGGTGATCATGGATGTCCAGGGACTGGAGGAGATGTGAGTACCAAAACAAAGTAAGGTCTAGCCACAATATGGAGTCGAGATCCTAACATGTGAAGGGTATGGGTGCAGTGGCTCTCAGAATAATCTTGTGTGCATGGGAGACTGTTTCTGAGAGATGCCTTCCCTCCTCTTAGAGTCTAGAACTCGAAGCTACAGTTTTGGAATAAAGGATCAGTATTTAGAACAAAGATGGGGACCTTTTGTGTTAACTCACTATTGCATGTCTGTTGGAAATCTGTATCTCTGAATGTAATAGGTCTTTGATCAATGAGCTGACAGTGAGAGATTTTTGGGCACAAAAGCAGATTGCAAAATCAAGTTAGAGCTGCTGACTGTAAATACTGAATATTGAAGTATTGTAATAAAGGGAAAAAAATCATCTGGAAACGTGGTGGATATTTATCATCCTTATCCATAAGACCACAAGACACAGGGGCAGAATTAGGCCATTCAGCCCATCAAGTCTTCTCTGTGATTCTATCATGGCTGATTTATTAACCCTCTCAACCTCATTCTCCTGCCTTCTTCCTGTAACTCTTGACACCCCAAATAATCAACAACCTCCACTTTAAATGTATCCGATGACTTGGCCTCCATAGCTATCTGAAATTCACTACTATCTGGTTAAAGAAATTTTTCCTAATCTCTGTTCTAAATGGACGTCCCTCTATTCTGAAGCAGTGCCCTCTGGTCCTTGACTCTTGCACTATATGAAACATCCTGTATTTAGACCTTTCAATATTTGATAGGTTTCAATGAGATATCCCCTCAGTGTTCTAAACTACAGTGAGTACAGGTCCAGGACCATTAAATGGTCCTCATTGTTAACCCTTTCATTCCCAGAATCATTCCTGTTATCCTCCTCTTGACCCTTTCCCATACTAAGTGTTATCCAGTCTGGGCTGTGGGCAGCAGGGACATGGTCAACCTTTCCTCCTCCTCTATTCTGGAACAATTAGGGATAAATAATAAATGAATTAATAAATAAAAATAAACATGCTAGCTGATACGCCCCTGTCACTGTGAGAATGTCGTGTTTCTGGAGGTAATGAAAGACACACATGGTGGTACCATTTATGTTCCCAAAGTTTAGATCTTCTTTGACCATATTCAGTATTTGTACTGTAAGCACAGAATATGCTGTGGACAATTATATTACTTTCTAAATGTTAAAGATGCTTCAAGCTTTGAAGAGAAGTTTAAGAGATCAGCCTGACTCCTGTCTTTCTAGTTGGTCTAATTTTTTAAAAAAAATCATAGTTTGAAAGTCGTAGAGTCATACAGCACAGGAGTAGACCTTCAGATCCCAAGTACATGCTGGCCATCACCCATTTACACAAATGGTGCACTATGCTTTGTATTTATTTTGGATGTATTCCTTGTATTGTGCGATATCGCATCCATCCTAAGACAAGTCATGAAGTTTTTTCAGTGAAGTACCATATTCAAAGCAGTATTACTCAAAGCGCCATTATGATGCCTTCTTGAAGATTACCATAAATGGTGGTTTTATTGACCCTGGCAATCAGAATTATTGCATTAAATGGCAGTCTCTGATCTTGACCATATTAGAAATGGAAATTATTTTGCAGATTCTACAGTGGTTCTGTAAAACTGGAGATGCTACTTACCAAAACAGCAACTGTTTTATTCAACATGTCACAGAGCAACATAAATATTTGTCTGCTCTCTCATGATTTATGTGCAGTTTATGTGGTGACACTACTCATTATTTATCTCTGTTAGGTCTGAATAATGTTAGAGCATCCTGAACAATGGGGTACTTGGAGCTTTATAAGTCCAAATTAAGTAAAAAAAAATCTTCTACATTTTGTAATAAGGCATATTGCTCTTGTCAAAGGAAGAAGTCGATAAAGTAAAACTGTAAAACATAGGAGCAGAATTAGGCCATTCAGTCCATCAAGTCTGCTCCATCATTCCATCATGGCTTGTTTATTTTCCTCTCCACAGCAGTTTATAGCAATGAATTCCACAGATTTACCACCCATTGACTAAAGAAATTCCTCCTCATCTCTGTTCCAACTTCCTGTTCTGAGGTTGTGCCTCAGAATACTGTAGAGTGTACACACAGGGCTTTGTGCCATTAGAGAGCATAATTTATGAGTAAAATTCAACAAGCAAGTCCCTTTTGCTACTGCAGCTGAAAGTCTGAAATGAAATAGAAAACATTGGAAAAACTCAGCTGATCAGGCTGCAGTTGTGAAAATAGAGTCAGAATTAATGTTTCGGGTTTGTGTCCTTTCATCTGAAGTTTTCCCAAGTCCATTCCAAATATTTCGGAACAAATAGTTTTCTTTTGGAGGAGCAGGTGCTATAGTCACACAGCATATCATCTAAGTGTGTGCATAATCGCTTTGGTTATGCACACTAAAAATTTCAAATCTAAGCAATTTTACCTCAAGAATCGCTATGTGTTTGACACTTGAGTGACCTTAGTGAATAAAACTTCCTGCAGTCTTGTCGGGGCTGTTAGCTAGGTACTATTAACTTATTGTGGTTTGGAGGCTTGCATGCTTCAAAGACCTGGAGAGCCATGCTGTCTGGAGTCAGGACTTTATGCTTTTGCTCTTGGTAGGGTCACCCATGGCAAACAGGTCAAAGGGTAGAGGCCAGAATAAGAATGGTTCACTGGTCCTCCAGGTTCATGGGATCCACTCAGGACTAACAATCCTGACTGATAAAACAATATTATTATAGAAACAGTAATGAAGAATCCTTCTGCCTCTGAGTGTGACAGTTTTCCTGAGACTCCACCCAGGACTTACATGACTGACAGTAGTGAAAACCGGGAGGAAGCTACTGACATGATGAAAGAAGACTTGAAAATTGCCAGAGATGCAGGACCTTTATTGCTGCCCTAAATGCCAACGTCATAACAGGCTGTAAGTAAGTATGTAGAATGGTAGAGTGAATGGGAAAGGGTGGGAAACCTGATCTTTTCAGTTCGCATCTCTTGAAGCACGTGGTTTGACGTAAAGTGCTTATAACACCCAATTCATTTTTCACAGAGACTGGGAGAACTAACACATCATATGTTAAAGGCCATTACTGCTGAGAATGTATCCTGGTCAGCTTTCTTAAACAGTGTATTTTAGACCTGACAAGGGAGACAGGTTAGGCCAGATTTAGCACCGAGTAATCAGACAAGGATATAAACATCATAAGTGGATTAATCTATAATTGTTATTTATTCTTGGCTTGTGAGCAGTTTGGTGTACCAGTATTGATTGCCCAATTTTAAAGCTGGGGTTTTCCAAGTTAGACCATAATGTGACTTGGAAAGGAGTTGGTGGTGTCCCCTGGTGCCCACTGTGCTTGACCTCCATGTGCTGGACAATGTGTTGGGGAGGTACAGTCAGAGTTACCTTGGAAAATAATTGCATTGCATTTTATAAATGTTACAAGCATCAGCTTATGTGTTTTCAAGTCGAAGAAATTTATTGTTTATTGGATGAATCAGATTGGATGGTCAGACTGCTCATGATGTTGTCAACAGTTTTGAGTCCTTGTCTAAGAAAGAATGTGCTAGTCAAAGGAGGTTCACAAGAATGAAAGGGTTAACAAATGAGAAGCGTTTGGTGGCTTTGGGCCTGTACTTGCTGGAGTTTAGAAGAATGGGGGAGAATCCCATTGCAACCTATCAAATATTGAAAGTCCTAAATAGAGTGGATGTGAAAAGGATATTTCCTGTAAGGGGGTGAGTCCAGGACCAGAGGTCACAGCCTCAGAATAGAATGGAATGGAAATCAGGAAGAATTTCTATAGCCATGTGGTGGTGAGTCTGTGGAATTCATAGCCACAGATGGCTATGGAGGCCAAGTAATTAGCAATATTTAAAATGGAGGTTGATAGGTTCTTGATTAGTGAGGGCATCAAAGATTACAGGGAGAAGGCATAAAAATGGGGTTGAGAGAGATAATAAATGAGCCATGATAGAATAATGGAGCAGACTTGATGGGCTGAATGGCCTAATTCTGCTCCTATGTTTACAACCTTACTTTATCTACTTCGTACTGTGACAAGAACAATATGTCACCTCACATACCCTTTCTTCAGGACTGGAAAGGAAGGGGGAAGATGCCAGTATCAAAAGGTGGGGGGAGGGGAAGGAGATAGCTCGAAGATGCTATGTGATGCCAGGCAGGTGGGAAAGGTAAAGGGCTGGAGAGGAAGGAATCTGACAGGGCAGGTGAATGGACCATGGGAGAAAGGGCACCAGGAGGTGGTAATAGGCAGGTGAGAAGAGATAAGAGGCCAGAGTGTGGGGGGGGGGGGGGGGGGGGGAAGAAGAGAGGAGGGAGAGGGAAAAATTTTATTAACCAGAAGGAGAAATTGATGTTCATGCCATCAGCTTGGAGGCTACTCAGATGAAATATAAGGTGTAGCTCCTCCAACCTGAGGGTGCCCTCATCATGGCACATGGATCAACATGTCGAAACAGGAATAGGAACTGGAATTAAAATGTTTGGCCACCAGGAAGTTCCTCTTTTAGCAGAGGTGCTTGACAAGTGGTCCCATAATTTACAACGGGGCTCTCCAATATAGAGAAGGCCACATTGGGAGCACTGGATACAATAGACAACCCAACAGATTAACAGGTGAAGTGTTGCCTCACCTGGAAAGATTATTTGGGGTCCTAAATGGAGGTGATGGAGGAGGTGAATGGGCAGGTGTAGCCTTACATACAGTCTGTACATATATTGACTGACAGGAAATGATAAAGTAGTAGTGGTGGGGTTGTGAAGGGCTGGGTTATTGGGTGGAGGCCTTACTGCTTGGGGAAAATAACAGCTCCGTGTATTCGTTTTCCCATTGACAGCCACGGAATATAGACAAAAAGCATGGAACCTGTTCAAAGAAAAACATAAGGCCTCCAACGCATTAAAAAAAACAAACAGTAAAAAAGCAGAGCAAAAAACACAGAATATAAAATACCAAACCACAAATTGGACAGTCCAGGCATTTTCACTTCAGCTCTTATATCGACAGTAGCTCTGTGTTGTTCATTAACTCCTGGCTGCCCCAATCAAAATCGCACAAAATTGCAACAAAAACGAGCAACCAGAACCAGAAACACAACATAACATGAACAGCAGTCTATTTCTTCATTTATTATTTTAAGATATGGTGTGTAAGAGGCCTATCCAGCCCACCACTCAGCAACTTACCTATTTAACCCTAGCCTAAGAACAGGACAATTTCTATTGACCAATTAACCTACTAATTGGTACGTCTTTGGACTGTGGGAGGAAATTGGAGCACCTGGAGGAAATTCACACTTCAGGAAGGACATAAAAACTTCTTGCAGGGTACGCCAGAATCGAACTCAGAACTCCAGAATGGCCCAAGCTGTAATAGTGTCACACTAGCCACTACACTACTTTAGTGTCCTATGACAATATGGCAATGCATTAAAGAAATAGTTTGTATTTTCTTTTACTGCAAAGGGTAGGGTTAAATAGACTTATGCAAAATCATAACATGGTGAAGAGGTTATTATATTCCGTGCGCCAGTGGCTCAATAATAGTACACGCCCCAACATTGAAGCCAGATCTAGCGTTCTATGAGGTGAGAAGTTCTACGTTCTTCTTTCCACCCCTCCACCCACTCCATCTGGCAATCACTTACATGCCCCTCCCATTGTGTCCTCTTTCCCATTGTTGCCATCCACCTTGCCTACCTCCCATGTTTCCATGTACCAATGTCCTTTCCTATCAGAGTCCAGCATGGTAGCATAGCAGTTAGTGTAACACTATTACAGCATCAGCGATCAGGATTCAATTCCCATTGCTGTCTCTACGGAGATTGTTACGTCCTCTGTGTTTCCTCTGGGTGCTCCGGTTTCCTCACACATTCCAAAGACATATGCATAGCGTTAGTGAGTTGTGAGCATGCTGTGTTGATCCCAGATACTTGTGGGCTGCATGGCACAATCATTGCTGATTTGATTTAATGGTATACAATGCATTTCACTGTGTGTTTTGATGTTTTAATGTATATGTGACAAACAAGGCCGAATTTTATCTTTTTCCACTATCTGTAGCTGTTTAATGTGTCCATGCGTCACCTCTCAGCCTTTGTCATTGTCTCCGCTCTTCCCTCTAGCATCTGCCTATCACCCCTCTTCACCTGGACCCACCTGTCGCTTACCAGCTCCTGCTTCACCCCTTCCCCTCAGTGTCTTTATAATGGCTATTTCCAAGAGGTTGGTCCACAGTGTTTGAGACATTTCAAAGTGTTGACATTTCAGGTCCTGCATCTGAATGGGAGATTCAGAACATCTCACATCTTTTCACTCAAAGAACATACAGTGACATCTGTGAACTCTGGGCTCTTGTTTCAGGTTTGAAAACAAGACTGCTCGGAGGATTATCCAGGTTTCTATTTCATCCATTAGAGATATTTATCAGGAACATTGTATATGTAAGTCCCTTAGTATTGTCAATGATCCCACCCATTCATCCAACAATCTCATTGACTGCCCTTACCATCAGGCAGGAAGTACAATAGCATTAGGATAAGAACTGTTAAGATGAGAAACAGTTTCTTCCCCAGGGTAAAAGACGACTGAACTCTCTGTACTATTCAAGCCTCATCACGAATGAAGCACTGTTATACTGCTTAAACATATATCCTACATGCACCTTACTTGTTAATTTATTTGTGGTAATATTGCTTTATGTATATGATATATGTGTATTGTATAGTGCACCTTGGCCCGAAAGAACATTGTCTTGTTTGGCAGTATTTATGTGTACAGTTGAATAACAATAAATTTGAACGAGGTTTCCAGCATCTGTTGGACTTTTATCCCCCTAGTTTTAAGAGAGAGGAATGTGTTCTATTGTAGTGATGAAATACAGTTTCTAGAACTGATGTCTTCACCTTCAGAGAGCAGGAGAGAAGGACAAGCAGAAGAGAACGGAAGAGGAAATAGCAGAGATCAGCCTCTCCTTTCTCAACAAACTTAGTATCAAGAGTCCTGTTGTTTTCCCAAGTGAAGTATTCTTAACCTTCAATCTGAAGGTATCAGGTATCAGCCATCCGTGCACTAGTTGCAAGAATAGCGTCATCTATGGTACAGCCTCTCTGTCTCAACCTTTGGGGAAATAGAAATCTTGGCATGAGGTAAATCCCAAATTGAATCCTTTTATCAAAGAATACAAGCCAGTTGTATTGCAATGATCTCAGTCATTTCCCCTGTGTTTGGCACTAATGAGGAAGCAGATTTTTTTTCCCTAATTAGCTTAGGGAAAGATAGTGAAGATTAGAATTCTTGCAGTTCTGACTACATTTGGAATATTGTGCTCCGTTCTTGTCACCTTGTGTTGGGAAGCTTTTGGAGGCTTTAGAGAGGGTGCAGAGGGGATTTGTCAGGATGCTGCCTGGATTGGAGAACATGTCAGAGCAGACTTTATGGGGCAAATGGCCTAATTCTGCTTCTATAGCTTATGGTCTTATGAGGGTAGGTTGAACAAGCTTGGACTTTTTTTTCTTTGGTGAAGGAGGATGAGAGGTGATTTGATAGAAGTGTATAAGATGATAAAAGACACAGATGAAGTGGGTAGGTAGAGACTTTTTCCCAGAACAAGAATGGCTAATACCAGGGGGCATAAACTTTAAGGTGATTGAAGAAATTTATAGGGGGATGTCGGAGGTAGGTTTTTTACACTGAGTGGTGGGTGTAATGAACACAGGGTTGCTAGGGTTGGCAGTAAACACAGATACACAGATACATTATGGACATTTAAGAAACTCTTAGGCAGATGGATGACAGAAAAATGGAGAGCAATGTAGGAGGGAAGTATTAGATTGATCTTAGAGTAGGTTTAAAGGTCTGCATAACAAAGTGTTCTGAAGGCCCTGTACTGTACTGTAATATTCTATGTTCTTTCCAAAACATTGTTATGCCAGTAAAGAAAAATAGGCATCAACTTCTGAAAAAACACATTATTCCTTTAATTCAACCTCCAACAAAACTGAAGTATTCGATCAGCTTTTGTTCAGAAGATGAAAAGTAACATTAAGTTCCTTTTTTTTTTACAACAAAAAGGTCTCCAGAAATTGCAGCGACTTGTTGATAATTTCTTTCATTAAGTATTGAAAGGTGTACTGTGCTTCCCAATGGGGAAAATTTTCCCAGTGGAAATAAAAACTCACAACTGGCTGTGGTATGCCAACAATCTGGGCCACCTTCTTGTACCTTCTGCTATCTTCTCACAGCTACCATCTGCCAAGAGGGACATACCAGTAGAATCAATTACAGCTATTTCCCTTCAACTATTTGGTTCTTGAACCAACCAGTACAAGCATAATTATTACAGTTTAGTGACACTATGACCATGTCGATCAATTTGCACAAACCTGGGCTTTTTTTTAGATTCTTAATTGTGTTTTTTCTTGTAAAGGTCATTTTACTTGTATTTAATTTAGTTTTTTCTCTTGTTCAGATGTTCAGAAGATGAAAAGTAACATTAACTTTGTGGACAGCACAGTAGCACAGTGCTTTACAGTACCAGTGACCAGAGTTCAATTCCCAACACTGTCTGAAAGGTGTTTGTACATTCTCCCCTTGACAGCATGGGTTTCTTCCAGGTGTTCTGGTTTCCTCCCACAGTCCAAAGGTGCATCAGTTAGTAGGTTAACTGTTCATTGTAAATAGTCCTGTGATTAGGCTAGGGTTATATCGGGGGTTGCTGGGCAGTGTGGCTGGAAGGGTCTGTTTCATGCTGTATCTCAATTAATTTTTTTTTTAACAAAAGCAGATCTCCAGCAGCTTTTGTGTTGGTGTCGGAATGTGTGGTGACATTTGTGGGCTGCCCCCAGGAAGTGCCTAGGTTGTGATGGTTGTTAACACAAAGGACACATTTCACTCTATGCGTTGTTGTATAGGTCACAACACAGTGCGAGTTATATGTACTGTGCTGTGCATCTTGGCCCAAAGGAACATATTTTTTGATTACTGGTTATATGTATGTGCAGTTGAATGGCAATAAACTTGAACTTGATAAGTAAGACTGAATCTGTATCTCTGTGCCTGTGTTAGAGGCTTAAGGACATTAGGGACTTTTAAGAATTGTTCAGATAGACACATGAATTTGAGAGAAATAGAAGGATATGGATGTCTTGTAGATAGAAGGGATTAGTTTAGCTAACCAGTTGATTGCTAATTGAATTGGTTCGGCACCACACTTTGGGTTCGATGCTGCTGGAAGTAAGTTTTTCATTGCATCAGTGCCTACGAGTACTTATGTAAATGACAATAAAATCGACTTTGAATCTGACAATATTGAAGTCTGCTACACTTACAAGAGAAGCAATGTTTTTACATCTGATTTGTTGTAACATCTGTTCCAGTCTTCGAAATTTGCAAGTGCTGACAGGAATTATTTTTCACTGATGCATTTGTAAGTTAATTGCAAGTGAACACACTGTAAGGACCTACAGGTGAATAGTGATGGAGGCTTAAATTGGCAAAGTGTCTTGAACAATTACAGAATCCCATGCTGCACTCACTCTGTTTAACAAAGATGCCAGAGGCACCCCAATTGTGTGTCTGTATTTACATTCTAGGACCAGAAAACAATGGTACATGACAAGAAGGTTAATGGTGGGCATTGTGGCATTACCAATAGAGCAAAACTTCTTACAATGATTTAAAACGTTGTGTAAAAGACACAAGGAAGATATGAGGAACAATGTTTTAATTTAATGGGTGTTATTTTGACTTACAGCTGATTCAGGTAGTGGAGGCAGAGTCAGTCAGGACCATCAACCTGTACTTGAAGTGCAAGCGATTGAGATTCCTTTTTTGGGAACCAGCCTAGACTCAATGGACTGGATGGCCTCCCCTTATGCCTTAAGGATTCCAGAACATCCAGGAAGATTATGACAATTTCAAATTAATGATAACATTCTGTATTGTGAACTCAGCATAAACAGGAGAGAAGAACAAAGGTGTTGAAGGAACCATGAGGTGCTCCTGAACAGAAGGTGCAGATTAGCTAGCAGGGTGGAGCTTTTTAATAGAGGCGCACGGACATAACTTTCTGTGCTGTTAGCAAAGAAAGCCAGCAAGTTCTCGTTAATGGGTGGTGAAATCTTCTAGATTCAAACATCTTTATGAGCTAATCATGAAGGTGTGAGATTCTGTAGATGTTAGAGCAACACACACATAAAGAGATGAAGAAACTCAACAAGTCAGGCAGCATCTATGGAGGGGAATAAGCAGTCAATATTTTAGGCTGAGCCCTTTCAACAGGACTTTCCCAAAACTAGGACTCCTGATGAAGGGTTTCGGCCTGAAACATCGTCACTACCTCCTCCCATTGATGCTGTCTGGCCTGCTGAGTTCTGCCAGCATTTTGTGTTTTTATTTATTTCCCAAGACCAGTGTTGTTTATTCCTTTCCATAGATGCTGCCTGACTTGCTCAGTTCCTCCAGCATTTTGGGTGTGTTGTTCTTGTGCCGCAGTAACACCAAGCATCGGTCTCATGACATAATTTTTAAAGTGAGGTCCTATGTATTAGCTATTTCATTTCACTTTTTACAATGTTGGCTGAATATATCATTTATTTGAGTTAAGATTAGATTGTGGGTTATTGCACTCTATAAAATCAAAGTATTAAAAGAAGAAACCGCAATGGTTAACATAGAAACAAGTGATAGTGGTTCACTGATTATTACATTAACATTTTATGATGGCAGCTTAATAATGACGTGTGTATTTATGTTCCAAACATAATTACCAAGTGATAGAAGCAGCGCATGTGACTAAGTAACTCTCTTGGCAAGCTTCACTGTTGAATAAATCACAGCTACTAATGTAACTCACGTTTACCTGGCACACTCAGTCAGCTGTCAAAGGCTTCTCTGGTGAAATCGGTGACTGAGTAAAAGCTGCTTCATACAGCTGTGGTTGCCTGCCCATTCCAAGACAGCCCATTGCCTTTCTCGGTAAAGCTGAGCTGGGTTTATCATTGGTGTAGTTGACCACTTGTCAATGATGTGCTGCATCCTGGTCCCGTACAGTCCCAACAGTTAGTTCTGTAGCTGGACGTGACCCAGACTGGTCTTTCTGTGAAGACAAATGCAGCAGAAATATAGACACAAGAGACTGCAGATGTTGGAATCTGGAATATCAGACAATCAACAGTATCCGAAGATAGTTTTGGTGGGGCAGGAGCCAGGTTGTCCCATTCTGTCTGACCTGCTGAGTTCCTCCAGCATTGTTTGTTTGTTTATGTGTGTGTGTGTGTTTCTCTGCCCCCTCTCCTGCACTGCTACCCTCTCTCTCTTTCTCATAGTTGTTCCTTATAGAGATGTGTTATAGAAGGGCTGGTGACTGATCAGTTTATTGGAAATGGAAGTAAGACAGGAACTTCAGAAGAAATAACTTGCAGGGACTGCGGGGAAAGAGCAGGGAATGAGTCTGATGGATTACCGTACAAACAGGTAGAATGGACTCTAAGGGCTGAATGGCCTCCTTTCTGCTGGGGAAAATAAATAAACAAAAACATAAATAATGCCTTTAATGGAACAAGTTTTTTTAAAGAGCTTTACAGTAATGAGACAAAATATTCAAACTAAATCAAACCACAGGTGATGGGCTGAGTTTCCACAATGGGTTAAACTGTACTGATGTGAAAAAGTCCTTAGTTCATCTAACTAAAGCAATAATTAAAGTGGAATTAAGGAGCCAATCACCTTCAGCCTGCCAGTGTAATGAGGGACATTTCTGATTGGTTTTAATATGTGGCTAAAACAGATGGGTTATTCATGTATTGCTGATTGTGTTCTTGTCTTGGAGTCAGAGACTTGAGCATGCAAACTCAGTGAGACACTGTAGTGCAGTACAGTGCTGCACTGTTGGAGACTTCACTTTTTGGCCAAAGTGGGGCTCAGTCTGATCCTAAACAATGCCTTGGCACTGAATATGCTCCTTGTGAGTGTTCTCCCTAATGCTATCTGGCCAATAACCTCACTAAAGCAGATGATCTCACTTTTAGCCTATTTCTTTTAGTGGAGGAGTGGGATCTTGCTGTGTGCAAACTTGCTGCCATTACAGCAGTGGCTACACGTCAGAACTATATTGGCTGTGGAATAGTTTGGGACGTCCTGAAGTAATAACGAATGTGATTGTGATGCAGATTTGTTTTGTTATTATTACCCAAAATGTTTGTACTGTGTGTGGGATGTGGGAAGTCTGGGAGAGCTCCGGTCCTTCAGATAAACACATCTGGGTCAGGTGCACCAAGCTGCATCTCCTCAGAGAAGATATTAACAAACTGGAGCTGCAGCTCAATGACCTTTGACATACAGGAGAATGAGTAGGTGATAGACAGGAGCTACAGGGAGGTAGTTACCCTTAGATTGCAAGAGACAGGTAAGTGGGTGACTGTCAGGAGAAGGAGGGGAAGTGCACACCCAGTGCAGAGTACATCTGTGGCTGTTCCCCTCAATAGTAAGTATATAACTTTAGATACTATTGAGGAGGACAACCTACCATGGGGGAGCTCAGTCACCGGGTTTCTGGCACTGAGTCTGGTGATGTGGCTCAGAAGAGCAGAGAAGTAAAGAGGACTGAAGTGTTGATAGGAGATTCCCTAGTCAGAGGAACAGAGATGAGATTCTGTGGGCACACTAAAGACACCTGGCTGGTATGTTGCCTCCCTGGTGCTAGGATCAGGGATGTCTTGAATCAGGTCCATGGCATTCTCAAGGGTAAGGGATAGCAGCCAGGAGTCTTGCTACATATTGGCACCAATGACATAGGTAGACAAGGTGAGGTTATCCTGAAGAGAGAGACTTTAGGGAGCTACGTAGAAAGCTGAGAAACAGGACCTACAGGGTAGGAACCTTTGGATTGCCACCTGCGAGGGAAAGAACAGAATGGTTTGGCTGAGAAACTGGTGTAGGGGCAGGGGTTCAGGTTTATGGATCATTGGGATTTCTTCTGGGGAAGGTATGACCTGTACAAAAGGGATGGGGGAAGAACTATTCTGAAGGCAAGATGACAGAACTGTGGCCAACAAAAGAATTCAAAGCCAACATAAAAGCTAAAGGGAGAGAATATAATAGAGTAAAAATTTATGGGAAGTTAGAGGATTGGGAAGCTTTTAATAACCATCAGAAGGCAACTAAAAAGTAATTCAGAAGGTAAAGATGAAATATGAATGTAAGCTAGCCAATAATATTAAAGAGGATACCAAATGTTTCTTCAGATACATAAAGTGTAAAAGAGAGTTAAGAGAGGATATCGGATGGCTGTAAAACAGTGCTGGAAGGGTAGTTTTGGAGGACAAGGAGATGGCCAATGAACTGAATAAGTACTTTGTATCAGTATACACTCTGGAGGTCATGAATAGTATGATGGAAGTTCCAGGTGTTGGGGGTCATGAGGTGTCTGAAGTTACCATTACTAGGGAGAAGGTCTGAAGGTAGATAAGTCATCTGTACCAGATGGTGAACACTCCAGAGTTCTGAACGAGGTGGCTGAAGAGATTGTGGAGGCACCAGTAATGATCTTTCAAGGATCACTAGATTCCAGAATGGTTCTAGAAGACTGGAAAATTGCAAATTTCACTCCACTCTTCAGGAAGGGAGAGAGGCAGAAGAAAGGAAACCATAGGCCATTTACTCTGATTCAGTGGCCGGGAAGATTTTGGAATCGATTGTTAAGGATGAGGTTCCAGGGTACTTGGAGCCACATGATAAAATAGACCGTAGTCAGCATGGTTTCCTCAAGGGAAAATCTTGCCTGACAGTCTGCTGGAATTCTTTTAAGAAATAACAAGCAGAATGGACAAAGGAGAATCAGTTGATGTTGTGTACTTGGATTTTCAGATGGCCTTTAACAAGGTGCCACACATGAGGCTGCTTAGCAAGCTACAAGCCCATAGTATTACAGGAAAGATTCTAGCATGGGTAAAACAGTGGCTGTTTGGTGGGAGGCAGAGGGTGGGAATAAAGGGAGCCTTTTCTGGTTGACTGCTGGTGTCTAGTGGTGTTCCATGGGGCTCTGTGTTGTGACCGATTCTTTTTATGTTATATGTAAATGATTTGAATGATGGAATTGATGTCTTTGTGGACAAGTTTGCAGATGATATGAAGATAGGTGGAGGGACAGGTAGTTTTAAGGAAGTAGAGAGTCTACAGAAGGACTTAGACAGATTAAAAGAATGGGCAAAGAAGTGGCAGATGGAATACTGTGTTGGGAAGTGTGCTTTGGTAGAAGAAATGAAAGTGTTGACTATATTCTAAATGGAAAGAAAATACAAAAAACTGGGACTTGGGAGGATTCCCTAAATTTGTAGGTTGAGTCTGTGGCAAGGAAGGTAATGTTACATTAATTTCAAGAGGACTAGAATATAAAAGCAAGGATGTAATGTTGAGACTTTATAAATTACTGATGAGGCCTAACTTGGAGTATTGTAGCAGGTTTGGGCCCCTTATCTAGGAAGGATGTGCTGAAACTGGAGATGTTTCAAAGAAGTTTCACAACAATATTTCTAGAATTGAATGGTTTGTCATATGAAGAGCATTTGGTGGCTCTGGGCCAGTATCCTATTGAATTCAGAGGAGTGAAGGCCTAATTGAAACCTATCGAATGATGAAAGGCTTTGATAGAGTGGATGCGGAGAGGATGTTTGCAATGGTGGGAGTGTCTAGGACCAAAGGACACAGCCTCAGAATAGAGAGATGTCTATTTAGGACAGAGATGCAGAGCAATGCATTGAGTGGTGAATCTGTGGAAATGTTTGCCACAGGCAGTTGTAGAGGCCAAGTATTTAAGTACCGGTATATTTAAGGCAGAGGTTGATGGACTCTCAATTGGTCGGGGCAAGAAGGAAAACAAGAGGAAGGCGGGAGAGTGGGGCTGAGAGGAAAATTTGATCAGACACGATGAAAAGGTGGAGCAGACTCGATTGATCAAGTGGCCTAATTCTACTCGCATATATTTTGGTTTTATGGTCTTTTGGAATCTGAGAGGTTGTGTGTTTACAAGCATAAATGGTTCAAGACTGCAGGATGTGTTGAAAGAGCAAGCAATTCAGCAAGTAGGATTCAATACCTCCTGAAGGTTTAGAGAGGGTGCCGAGTAGGACAGTGGGGAAAGAACTATTATTGATTCTGGTTGTCCTTGCTGTCAAGCTCCTGTATCTTCTTTGAGTAGGTGAATGGAAGAACAGAGAAAAGGGACTGGCCAGACGTCCTTGACGATATTGTGAGCCTTCTTGATGCAATACATTGTGAAGATGAATTTTATGGTTGCCCTTTCAGGATCTTTCTGGATTTGATGGGCTGAATAGCCATCTCCTTAGCTGTAATATCTATTTTATTAGCAGTACCAGCTTATATAATAGAAACTACATCATCATCAAAAGTAAACAGTCAAATATTCTAATGACCTGTCAAGCAAAGACAATGTAATTGTAAAATGAAATAGGTTGTGGAATAGCTTTGCTTTATATCATGCAATGAGCTCTAAGTAGGAGAGCAGGACAGAATATCATTTGCAATGCTAGCTGATTGGGACATGAAGTGGAAACTGATAGAATGAAATTTAAATGACAGACTTTCAGTTAAATGGATTTATTTTGTATATAAGTTAAGAAAAAATTACATCATCGAAACAGCAATACTGCTGCTTATCCATAACACCAGCTCAGGTGATTATGATTATGGTCTTGGACACTGCCCCATCAACATTTTTAGCTGCATCCTCAGTAACAAGAGACATTGTAAATCTGAACTCCTTCTTCTGTAGTAGCAATTCATCATAATAACTTTTCAGTGTAGCCTTGGTTATAATTCTCACCAGAAGTATTAGAAGCAGGAATAGTTCATCTGTCTCTTTAAGCTCATTCCACCATTCATCAAAAGTAATAAAAGATCTCTGGCCTCCATGCCATTTTCATGCACTATCACTATATCCATTGATTCTTTTAAAACCAAAGTTAATTGTGGGATCCTGAATGAATTCAATAACTGTGCCTCCAGAGCTCTCTGCTGAAGAAAATTCTAAAGATTTACCACCCTCTTAGTGGAAAAGAAATCTCCTCATCTGAATCCCAAATGGTTTAGATTTGTCAGCAGGAAACAATCCCCCTGCATCCACCCTGCGGAGGCCTGAGAGAATTCACTAAACTTGAAGCTGATCACCTGTCTTTCTCCCAAATGCTGGAAAACACGGCATCCTAGGAAGCAATCCGGTGAATATTCATTACTCTCGTTCTGTGGCAAGTATATCCTGTTTTTAGAAAATAAAACCAGCAATGTGTATTTCAAGATGCAGAATCAATAAAGCCCCACATATTTATAAATTTATCTTTGCTTCTGTAATCAAATTCTCTTTTATGAAAACCACCATTTGTCTTCCTGACTGTTTTCTTCACTTGCCCGATATCTCTCAGTGAGTTGAGTATAAAGACACCAGATCTCTTAGAACATTAATATTTCCCAATGTTACACCATTACAAAATTCTCCATTTTTCTGTTTTGTGCTTCAAAGACATTGATACTGCATATTTTCACACTCTATACCATCTGTCATACTGTCTCCAATTGACTGTACATTGTTTATTTCCACTACATCTTCCGGGCAACTCTCAATCCCAGCAACACACACTATGCTGGAGGAACTCAGCAGGTCAGGCAACATCTATAGAAAAGAGTGAACGGTCGACGTTTCGGGCCAAGACCCTTCATCAGGAGAGGTCTCAAACCTAATGAATGGCCTTAGCCCAAAATGTCAACTGTTTACTCTTTTCTATAGATGCTGCCTAGCCTACGGAGTTCCTCCAGCATTTTGTGTGGGTTGCTAGGATTTCCAGCATCTGCAGATTTTCCTGTGTTTGTAACTCTCAATCCCACTATATTTTGTATCTTTCAATCTACCTCATTGTGGCCCATGCACATTATTGTCTACCTGCGCTGCACTTTCTCTGTAACTGTAGCGTAACATTCAGAATTACATTATTGCTTTTCTCTGACGCTATTCAATGTATTTATGTTTTGATGTGATCTGTACAGATACGTGCAAAACAAAAGTTTTTCACTGTACTTTGGTACATGCCAAAAATTAATTAGCAATTCATTACCAGAAATCATCTGTAAACTTGTAATTATAAATCTTGATCCCCTCAGCCAAATCACTGACAAAGATTGTGAAAAGCTGAGGTTCAAACACTAGCCCCTGCAGTACCCCACTGGCCAAATACCTTAGTTTCTGCCTGTTAATAATTTCTCAATCTAGCCAGTACATCGTTCACAATTTCATGTCCTCTAATCTTACAAACTGACCACCTGTTATAGAAAACATGTCCCAAAATCCAAAGAGACCACAACCATTGGTTTCCCCTCAATTATTCTTCTGATCATATTCTCAAAGAATTCCAAAAAATCTAGTAAATCATGAATTCCTCTTTCAAAATCTATACCACTTCTGAATCTTATTCTTTTCCAATGTTCTGTGGTTTGGTAAATTAATTTATTATTGAGACATGTACTGAGGTAGAATGAAAATCTTTGTTTAGCCTCCCATCCATGCATTAAATAAAATACTGTTTATTTAAAACAGTACATTAAGGAAGTACAAGGGAAACCAGGAATAGAGTGCAGGATGTAGTTTAACAGTTAGAGAGCAAGTACAGTCCTGTTAGGCAAATAAGGTACATGGTCCATGATGAGGTAGACTGAGAGATCAAGAGTTCTCCTCTATCATATAAGCGTTCCATTCAAGAGTTTTATAACAGCAGGATATGAAGCTATCCTTGAATCTGGTGGTATGTGTTCTCAGGATTTTATATCTTTTATAACAAATTTAAGGACACATGCCCGTGATATTAAACCTGATTCTGATTCTTCTGTTTGATGGAAGGGGGCAGAGAAGAAAATGACCTGGGTGGGAGGGGTCTTTGACTTTGTTTACTGTTTTCCCAAGGCAGTAGGACATGTAGACAGAGTCAAAGGAAGGGAGTCTGGTTGATCATTAGATCCTTGGAGTTTCTCATAATTTGTTCTCACGGAGTTATCCAGTAATTTCACGGTAATCATTCTCAGTCCTCTTCCCCACAGCATTCCCATCAAGGGCAATTCCCATCGGCATTCTCTCAGAGATCCTTGATGATTCAACTCCATCACAGGTCCCCTAATCGGTAACTGCCTGCGTCTCTCAGCACATTTAACATGTTTCTCCACTTTCTCATGTTTCCAAATAAAAGCTCTGTATGGGCATGCATCAGTGCCACCCACAGATTGTGCTAATTATTCACATCGGTGAAGAACTGTTTGCCTCAGGGCCTGCTCTGACTTTCTAATCTTAGTGTATGAGTCAGGAGGCGATTTGAGATCCTCTCATCTTGCCTTTCACCGACACATGCAATCGATGCCTGATTTTTTTTTTTGACCATCTTTTTACTGGCCCACACGCTGCCAGACAACACCTGTTAGCAAATCTCTACACATACCCTCTCCAGCTCCGGTTCATTACTAAAAATCTGTCTTGAGTCACTGCACTCTGCAGAGCTGTCGACAGAGCACTTTGTCCAAAGGAACAGTGCCAGTTTCTCTTGCCAGCACTTGAGAAATATTTTCCTCCCCTCTTTGAGTTGTGATCTTGCGAGAATGCTGCCAATTCGAGATACATGTAGCACTCGGGTCTGTTCTTCTAAAAGCCAATCTTTTATCATCAAGGACCCCCTCCATCCAGGCCATATGCTCTTCTTGCTACTGCTTTTCGGAAGGAGGAACGGTAGCCTTAGGCCCCACACCACTACATTCAGGTTATTACCCTTCAACCATCAGGCTCCTGAACCAGCATGGATAACTCACTCACCTCAACAATGAACTGATTTCACAACCAATTGTCACTTTCAAAGACTCTACAACTCATGTTTCCTTATTGTTTATTTGCTTATTTATTAATATTATTTTTTTCCTATTTGCACAGTTTGTATGTTGCACATTGCTTGCTTGTCTGTGTTTGTCGGTGTGTAGGTTTTCATTGATTCTATTGTATTTCTTTGCTCTACTGTGAATGCCTGCAAGAAAATGAATCTCAGGGTAGTAAATTATGACATATAGGTACTTTTGTAATAAATTTACTTTGTACTCTGAACATATTTCCTTAATCCATCACCAAGTAATATCAATGTTTACACTTATTGCAGTGAGCTGTTTGTTCTCATTATCTTTATGAGGTATTGTGGCTTGCAACACCTTTACCTGTGTTTATTAAATATGGCATCTGGCACTATTGTAACAAGTGATATTACTGAAAACACTCAACAGTTTAGGTTTGCATTTGAGGAGGGAGTTAATATTTCAGCATGAAGGTCCTTCTTCAGAACAGTACTTGTGGTTGAGCTTTTTGCTGGGTTTGAAATGTTGATTTTCAAACATATTTTTCCTGAAGACACAAGAGATGGGAATCTGGAGCAGTACAAGAAGTGCAGAATAACTCAGCAGGCCAGGCAACACCAATGGAGAGATTGTGGTGCGTTAGCAATGATCTTTCAAAAATTATTAGACTCTGGCATGGTACAAGAGGACTGGAAAATTGTAAATGTCACTCCACTCTTTTAAGAAAGTAGGAAGACATCAGAAAGGAAATTATAGACCAGTTAGCCTGACCTCAGTGGATGGGAAAATGTTAGAGTCAATTGTTAAGGATGAGGTGTCACAGGACAAGATAGCACAAAGTCAGCATGGTTTCCTTCAGGGTAAATCCTGATGAACCTGTTGGAATTCTTTGCGGAGATTACAAGTAGGATAGAAAAAAGGAATGCAGTGGATGTTGTATATTTATACTTTCAGAAAGCCTTTGACAAGGTACCACACATGAGGCTGCTTACCAAGTTAAGAGCCCATGGTATTACAGGAAAGTTAGTAACATGATTAGAGCATTGGCTGATTGGTAGGAGGCAGGGAGTGGGAATAAAAGGATCTTTTTCTGGTTGGCTGCCAGTGAATAGTGGTGTTCTACAGGGGTTGATATTGGGACCACTTTTTTTATATAAATCATTTAGATCATGGAATAGATGGCCAAGTTTGCAGGTGATACGAAGATTGGTGGAGGGACAGATAGTGTTCAGGAAACAGGTAGGATGCAGAAGGACTTAGACAGATGAGGAGAATAGGCAAGAAAGTGGCAAATGAAATACAATGTTGGAAAATGCACAGCCATGCACTTTGGCAGTAGAAATTAATGTGTGGATTATTTTCTAAATGGGGAGAAAATCCAAAAATCTGAGATGCAGAGGGACTTGGGAGTCCTTGTGCAGAACACCAAAGGTTAACTTGCAGGTTGAGTTGGTGGTGAGGAAGGCAAATGCAATGTTAGCATTCATTTCAAGAGGTCTGGAATACAAGAGCAAGGATGTGATGCTGAGGCTTTATAAGGCACTGGTGAGGCCTCACCTTGAGTATTGTGAACAGTTTTGAGCCCCTCATCTTAGAAAAGATGTGTTGGCATCAGTGAGTGTCCAGAAGAGGTTCACAAGGATGATTCTAGGAATGAAAGGGTTATCATACAAGGAATGTTTGATGGCTCTGGGTCTGTCACTCGCTGGAACTCAGAAGGATGAGGGGGGATCTGATTGAAATCTTACGAATGTTGAATAGCCTAGACAGAGTCGATGTGGAAAGGATGTTTCCCATTGTGGGAGAGTCAAGGACATAGGGGCACAGCCTCAGGATAGAGGAGCACCCTTTTGAAAATGAGATGCAGAGAAATTTCTTTAGCCAAATTGTGGTGAATGTGTGGAATTTGTTGCCACATGAAGCTGTGGAGGTCAGGTTATTGGGTGTATTTAAGGCAGAGATTGATAGGTTCTTGATTGGACATGGCATCAAAGGTTACAGGGAGAAGGCCGGGAACTGGGTTTGAGAAGGTGAGAAAGAAAGGATCAGCCATGATGGAATGGCGGAGCAGACTCGATGGGCCAGATGGCTTAGTTCTGCTCTTATGTCTTATGGTCTTAAAAGGGCAGTCATTGTTTCTGGTTGAGACTCTTTATCTGGACAGGGAATAAGAGGAGAAGCAGCCTGTATAAAAAGGTGGAAGGAAGTGATGGAGTGAGGGCAGGCAGGTGATAGATGGACATACAGAACCCGAGGGAAATTGGGTTTCGTTACAGCCACACCAACCAAGAATAGTGTAGAAATATAGCAATATAAAACCATAAATAATTAAAAAATAATAAGTGAATTATTCCAAGTGGAAATAAGTCCAGGACCAGCCTATTGGCTCAGGGTGTCTGACACTCCGAGAGAAGAGTTGTAAAGTTTGATGGCCACAGGCAGGAATGACTTCCTATGATGCTCAGTGTTGTATCTCGGTGGAATGAGTCTCTGGCTGAATGTACTCTTGTGCCTAACCAGTACATTATGGAGTGGGTGGGAGACATTGTCCAAGATGGCATGCAACTTGGACAGCATCCTCTTTTCAGACACCACCGTCAGAGAGTCCAGTTCCACCCCCACAACATCACTGGCCTTACGAGTGAGTTTGTTGATTCTGTTGGTGTCTGCTACCTGCTGGAGAACCTGAGCAGATCAGGCAGCATCTATGGAGAGCAATAAAGATTTGGTTCAATACAGTTAAAAAAGGAATAAAGTCAATGTTTTAGGCATCTTATTGTTATTCTGGCTTCTGCTTCCTTCCTTTCCAGTCCTGATGAAGGATCTCAGCCCAAAATGTTGACTTTTTATTCCCCTCTGTAGATGCTTCCTGACTTCCTCCAGCATTTTGTACGTGTTAGTCTGGATTTCCAGCATCTGCAGAATCTCTTGTGTAGGTGATGGACGGATCCTGTTGAGGGGGTGGTAGGCACAGGTGAGGGCAGGAATGACATCAGAAGCTGGGAGGTGATAGGTATAAGAGATGAAGAGCTGTAGATGAAGTAATCTAAGAGGAGAGGATGGTATAAAATGAAGTAGGTGGAGTGTGCAACCAGTGAGGAATGTGGGGTGGGGAACAATGGAATAAAAGAAAAAAGGTGGGGTGGGGAAACAGTGGGAGGAATGTGTAGTGATGGGTAGAGGGAGAGGAGGGAGATTGGGTGATGGGAACCAGTTCGATCAGGAGGTGAGAAGGCAGAAAAATAGGGGACAGGATGCAGAGGGAGAGTGGCTACTGGTCATTGAGAATTTAAAGTTTGTGCTATCAGGTCAGAGTCTGAGGTACTGTTCCTCTGTTTTCCCTTTGGCTATGAACTGTCAGTGACGGAGGCCGTGGTCGGACATGACAATGTGGGAATGGGAAGTGGGCTGACTTGGCTGGCAACCAGGAGATCCATGGCAGACATTTCCAAAGGCGGTGCTGAGCACTGAATGCAAATTTCACCATCAGTGCCTGCTCTCACTAAGTGATGGCTCCCAAGATACCTCCACATACAAAATTACTTGGTTTAATTAACCTTTCCAACCTCTGTGAAAAGCACACTGATCCTCCTTGACTCCATGAGCATCAAAAGGCCACTCCATTCTCTTTATACAGCAAGTGCCTATTAAGCACGCAGCTGGTTACACTTTCACAGACTTCGTACTATTCATTGCTTGGGTCTTCTGTACTGCTGCTAGAAGCAAAAGTGTTCTATCCAGTAATGACAGATTTTCTCTCCATCATTACTGTTGGGATATATTGAATCTGGAACCTCCACACTGATGCTCTTCTGATTTGCCATGGACTATTCTTGTTATGAATATTATCTCACGTTTTTTCTGTGGTTGCTCCTCCAACCCAAAATCTTAATATTACTTTGGCATTAATCTTCATTAAACCTAATCCACTGATCACTCCAGACATAAAAGGGGTATAGTTGATTGTGTCTGACCCTAACCCTCTTGAAATTAGTGCTAGTAAGCCATGAGTTATCGGGTGTTACCCTTGAGAGAAGGGAATCGTAGTAATAAAGTTCATGATTAGAATTGGGGACCTGAGGAAAAGGGAGCTTGCAGATCATGCGTCAATACTATCAGGAGACAATATTGGTCTCTGAGGCAATGATCCCTGACACCCCCAGTGCTTCCGAGATCAGGATTACCCGCCATAGTACCTCAACCCATTGGAAAGATACCGTCAAAGCAGTGCCCACAGATTCCTCCAATGTAGAGGCTGGAGAAAGAAACCAAAGTCAACCTGCACTCAGTCAGTTTGATGAGCAGGTTTCATCATTCATATGGCTGACAAAACACTTCCAAAAGAACCGGTCCATACCATGCTCAAGTCATAGAGCACTGGACCACGTCCCTTAGTTCAACAGGTCCATGCCAATCAAGATAACCATCCAAGTTTGTTCCATTTGCCCATGCTTGATCCAGAGCTCTCTAAACCTTTCCTATCAATGCCTTGTAGCTCTGTCAAAGTAAAAGATTCCAAGTTGGACAAGCAAGTTCTCAAAGCCTTATTTCGAAAGAAATTTAACATTTAGCATTGATCGTGTGGATAATCAGAGGCTTTTTCCCAGGGCTGAAATGGTTGCCACAAGAGGACACAGGTTTAAGGTGCTGGGGAGTAGGTACAGAGGTAAGTTGTTTACTCAGAGAGTGGTGAGTGTGTGGAACGGCCTGCCGGCAACGGTGGTGGAGGTGGATACCATAAGACCATAAGACAAAGGAGCAGAAGTCGGCCATTTGACCCATTGAGTCTGCTCTGCCATTTTATCATGAGCTGATACATTAGTGTCTTTTAAGAGGTTTTTAGATAGGTACATAGAGCTTAGTAAAATAGAGGGCAATAGGTAAGTTTAGTAATTTCTGAGGTAGGGACATGTTTGGCACAACTTTGTGGGCTGAAGGGCCTGTATTGTGCTGTAGGTTTTCTATGTTTCTATGTTTCCATCTCTCTTGAATCCTTGGAAACCCTTAATTCATGAAAAAACATAATGTGATTGTTGTAAGTGAGAGTTTGATGGTCAGTGTAGAACAATTGGACTGAAAGGTTCTTCCCTGCTGTATGACTCTCTGATTACACGAAGTGGAGAAGGAATGCATAGGGTGTTGCTGAGAACTTTGTGTCCATGCAGTGAGACCCCATAGAAATCCAGCATTAACGTGCATCACACATACTCACCACTCACTCATCCCATCAGCCACCTCCTCTGGAAGAGTCTGCAGTTCCTACCATGGCCTTATCAGTTATCTTGGAATGCCAAAACCAACACGGAAGCAAGTTATCTTCAATCCCAAGAGACTGGCTAAGAAGAAGAATAACAGAAGTAGACTTTTGCACTTGTACTTTAGTTACCAATTATAACTTTACAATGCCATCACCAACGTGGGAGCAATTTAACTTCAATCCCAAGAGACTGGCTAAGAAGAACAATAATAGAAGTAGACTTTTGGACTTATACTTTAGTTACCAATTATAACCTTACAATGATTATTATGCTTTCTGTTGTCTTAGTCATGGTAGCAATCAAAGAACATCATAACTTTTGCAGAAAAATTGCATACTGTCTATAACAAATGCCCTTTCTTGCGACCCGTGTTAGTCAGTGCTATCCCTAAAAGGATTTCCCCAAAGAATTACAGCAAATAGTTTGTCTATTACTAAGGTTTTCCTTCAATAATTGATGTCAAGTAACTAAGCTGTGCCAGCTGGTAAGTTTTGTCTCTCTGACTTTAGTTTAAATAAGGAGGAATTCTATTTTTGAATACCCAAGAAGAGAGACAGATTGAGGCATTTGGCTGGGAAATTGCTGCTGGGGATCACAGAAGACTGATCACGGTTGGCAAAGGTTATATATGTTAATGCCCCTGGAGTCTGGAGTTGGTTCAGTATTGTTCACATTTCCATGAGCATTCAGGAGAGGTGGCAAAAGAGGATGGGGATATGATCAGAATTGGAATCACTCTGTAGTGAAAAGTGATCAAAATGATCATAGTTTTGCTGTACTGAGGTAGTGACCTACCTACCTGCTGAACCGTGTCTACGCCCACCTGGACAAGCCGGCGAGCACTGTGAGCATCATGTTTTTTGACTTCTCCAGTGCATTCAACACCATCCGCCCTGCTCTGCTGGGTGAGAAGCTGACAGTGATGCAGGTGGATGCTTCCCTGGTGTCATGGATTATTGATTACCTGACTGGCAGACCACAGTACGTGCGCTTGCAACACTGTGTGTCAGACAGAGTGGTCAGCAGCACTGGGGCTCCACAGGGGACTGTCCTGTCTCCCTTTCTCTTCACCATCTACACCTCAGACTTCAACTACAACACAGAGTCTTGCCATCTTCAGAAGTTTTCTGATGACTCTGCCATAGTTGGATGCATCAGCAAGGGAGATGAGGCTGAGTACAGGGCTACGGTGGGAAACTTTGTCACACGGTGTGAGCAGAATCATCTGCAGCTTAATGTGAAAAAGACTAAGGAGCTGGTGGTGGACCTGAGGAGGGCTAAGGCACTGGTGACCCCTATTTCCATTCAAGGGGTCAGTGTGGACATGGTGGAGGATTACAGATACCTGGGGATACGAATGGACAATAAACTGGACTGGTCAAAGAACACAGGCTGTCTACAAGAAGGGTCAGAGCCATATCTATTTCCTGAGGAGAATGAGGTCCTTTAACATCTGCCGAACGATGCTGAGGATGTTCTTTGAGGCTGTGGTGGCCAGTGCTATCATGTTTGCTGTTGTGTGCTGAGGCAGCAGGCTGAGAGTAGCAGACAACAACAGAATCAACAAATTCATTCGTAAGGCCAGTGATGTTGTGGGGGTGGAACTGGACTCTCTGACGGTGGTGTCTGAAAAGAGGATGCTGTCCAAGTTGCATGCCATCTTGGACAATGACTTCCATCCACTCCATAATGTATTGGTTAGGCACAGGAGTACATTCAGCCAGAGACTCATTCCACCGAGATGCAACACTGAGTGTCATAGGAAGTCATTCCTACCTGCGGCCATCAAACTTTACAACTCCTCCCTCGGAGTGTCAGACACCCTGAGTCAATAGGCTGCTCCTGGACTTACTTCCACTTGGAATAATTCACTTATTATTTTTTAATTATTTATGGTTTTATATTGCTATATTTCTACACTATTCTTGGTTGGTGTGGCTGTAACGAAACCCAATTTCCCTCGGGATCAATAAAGTATGTCTGTCTGTCTGTCTGTCTGTCTGATTAGTGTTGTGCTGGTTGTTCAAGAACTGACTAGTTGAAGGGAAGTATCTGTTCTTGAACTTAGTTGTAGTGGATTTCACTGTTCTGTACATCCTCCCCAATGATAGTTGTGATAAGATGGCAAGGTCGAGATTGTGGGTTTTTTTGATGATAAGGTATTGCCATCTTGAAGCAGTGCCTCACATATATGTAGGACTTTTGGAATAAAATCTTTGGAAATGAGTAAACAGTCAACGTTTCAGACCAAGACCTTTCATTATGACTAGAAAGGAGATAATGAGAGCCTTCCCTTCCTGTCCTGATGAAGGGTCTTGGCCCGAAACATCAACTGTTTACTCTTTTCCATAGATGCTGCCTGGCCTGCTGAGTTACTCCGCCATTTTGTGTGAGTGTTGCTTTGGATTTTCAGCAACTGCAGGTTTTCTCGTGTTTGAATAAATGTGGTTTTAAGCTAAAATTTTAAACAATAAAACACAAACTTAGGAATTTTTAGAACAGAATTTAAAGCACTATTTCTTTTCTTGAAGTTAGATTCCATACTTGTAACACTACTTTTTTAGGTCTGATCTGATTTTTAGTTGGTTCAGAGTAATTAGTATGCAGTTTAAAAACTTTCTTATTCCTGATTTCCCGAGGCTTATCATTTTCATCAGACTTAGCACTGAGGATAATAGGTAATTAACTAAAGGTCACACCAAATCACCCAGCATTGTGTTGATTTTATCTGTGATGACTGCTATCGAGCCCATTGTGAGGAGCAGGCCATCTTTGACAGCAACTTTTGGTTTTAGCTTTACATACAGAGATTCCATCCATATTCCCAATAACTATAAACCTCAAGCAAGTTGTGGAACAGCTGCCTTTACATTATTGTATTTATTTTCTCGTAATGTTAGATTTGAATGGGGTGTCAATCACAGGATTACTTTAAGGTCAGGTTTTCATTCCTTATTTCCTCTCAGGTTGTGTTGTAGTTGAAAGGGGCCTTAAGCTGGGAAAAGATCACAATATGACAAAGATTACATGAGTTTACAGGAACAATGAATGAGTGCCAACATAAAAAGACATATTACCCACTCACTGCCACCTTTTACAAGAACTCGGTACATGCTACTAGGTTCCTGCTGTTCCACACACCTACAACTCTCTGTGTGAAAAATCTAGCTCCGACATTCCCTCTATACTTTGTTCCATTCACCTTAAAATGATGCTCCCTTGCATTAGCTACTTCTGCTCTGGGAAAACCGTGGCACCGTGGTGGCATAGTGGTGAGCACGACACTATTACAGCTCGGGGCTTTGGAGTTTAGAATTCAATCCCATGTCGTCTTTAAGGACAAACGAGAGAAAATCTGCAGATGCTGGAAATCCAAGCAACACACACAAAATGCTGGAGGAACTCAGCAGGCCAGGCAGCATCTAAGGAAAACAGTAAATACCGGTAGTTGACATTGTTTCGGGTCAAGACCCTTCATCAGGTTTTGTGCGTGGCTGAAGCTACCTGTCCGGGTCTTCTTATCAGAACAAGACCCTATTTCAGCCTTGCTTGAACATTATATCTGTCCCAGATAAATTGATCATTGTTATTGAACCATATTTGATTGATTGTGAGAATGTGGCAAGTGTACATGCGGCCGATTGATCACACTATCCATTGTCATTCTTGCGTCATACATAGTTGTAGCTCAGTGCTAAAACATTTAAAACACTCAGAGACTACAGATGTACCATGGAGAGCATTCGGACTGGCTGCATCACTGTCTGGTACAGGGATGTGGTGGAGGGGGCTACTGCACAGGATCGAAGTAAACTGCAGAGAGTGGTAAAATTAGTCAGCTCCATCGTAGATACTAGCCTCCGTAGTACCCAAGACATCTAGGAGCGATGCTTCAGGAAGGCAGCATCTATCATTAAGGACACCCATCACCCAGGATATGCCCATTTTTCATTGTTACTGTCATGTAGGAGGTACTGAAGCCTGAAGGTACACACTCAGGAATAGCTTCTTCCCCTCTACCATCCGATTTCTAAATGGACATCGAACCAATGAACACTACATCACTACTTTATTTTATTTCATTTTTTGCACTACTTATTTTAAGTTAACTTTTTAATATACATAAATATACTTACTGTAATTCAGTTTTTTTCTATATTTATCATGTATAGTACTGCTGCCGCAAAGTTAACAAATTTCATGACATGTGCCAGTGCTATTAAACCTGATTCTGATTCTGATTTAAGAGACTGAGGTTGAGAAACTCTTGCTTCGTCTGGAGGTGATTCACACTCCCCTCACTTCCCCGCAGCCTCGAGAGGGAAGGTTTTGCTTGCCCTTTTTCAAATGGTCAGTGATTACGATGAGATCTGCAGGGAACTGGGGTTATGACCGATCCCTGCTCCCTGTAACTGAGCAAAGTGGCTCATAGATCAGGAAGATTCAAACTCACTTACACTGAATTGAAGAAACAGTTTTCATGATGAGAAATTATTACCATGACAGAGAATGTCTGAGCACTGATCTTTCATTGATTAATTGCTGGCTCATAAATATGCATCAAGGAAGCCAAGGGAACACTGAGTTTTAAAGGACTTCATCTCTGCCTGTACGATTGCTCTGGAAATAAATTATTAAGAGCTCAGGTGCTCTTTTCAGTTTAACCACAGGACACATGTATGGTTGGAACTTCAAAATCAAATATTTCCTTAAATCTGTACAGTGTTTTCACCTGACCCTTAAAGGATCTGATCCTAGCCTTGACTGTTGATATTTTACTCAATGGCCACTTTATTAGGTACAGGAATGGCACACAGTGTGGTCTTCTACTGTTGTAGCTCATCCAGTGCAAGGTCCAATCTCAATGTGTTGTGTATTAAGAGATGCTCTTTTGCACACCGCTATACTAACAGCCGGTTATTTGAGTTGCTCTTGCCTTCCTGTCAGCTTGAACCAGTCTGGACATTTTCCTCTGCTGTCTCTCGTTAACAAGACATTTTGACCCACAGAAATGCCACTCACAGGGTGTGTTTTTCCCCCCTGTTTTTAGCACCATTCTTTGTAAACTCTAGAAACTGTTGTGCGAGAAAATCGTAGAAGATCAGCAGTTTCTGAGATACGCAAATCACCCCACCCGACAGCAGCAATCACTCCATGGTCAAAGTCACTTGGATCACATTTCTTCCCCATTCTGATGTTTGGTCTGAAAATGAACTGAACCGCTTGACTATGTCTGCATGCATCGGTATTTGACTGATTAGATATTTGCATTAACGAGCAGGTGTACAGGTGTATCTAAGAAAGTAGCCACTGGGTGTATACCTGGCACCACAAAGTGAGAGTCCTCCAACAGCGAGCATGAGTTCTGAGTCACACTTTATGAAATATTATCCAGGCATTGAATGTGGGTGGCGAGGTACCCTGGCAGTTAGCGCCATTACGTACTTTACAGCGATCACCAGTCAGGGTTCAATTCCCGCTGCTGTCTGTAAGGAGTTTTTACCTTCTCCCCTTGACTGCCTGGTGTTCTTCTGGGTGCTTCAGTCTCCTCCCACGTTCCAAACATGTACAGATTAGGGGTAGTGAGTTGTGGGCATTCTATATTGGCACTGGAAGTGCAGCAGCATTTTTGGGCTGCTGGGCGGAATCCATGCTGATTTGATTCGATAAAAGCAATACATTTCATTGTATACTTCAATATTTCAATATACATGTGACAAATGAAACTAGTCCTTGTAAGACAGAGAATTATTTCTGCATTAAAATGTGATCATCTGATGGTTATGTATGATATAATGTTACCTTAATATTTTATATGCAATATCGCTCAAGAATGATTGAATCGTGCACTTAAACCAAAGGCACTTTTGGCTTATATCTTGCTAAGTATTTAGATGGAGATGTCTCCTTTCATGACCTTTGGTTGTCCCAAATGGAGGAAGTAGAGAAGTCTTTTCACGGCTTTGGTGTCAGGAAGCAGCAGGCAAGTGCCACACAACAAATACCCAAAACAAAATGTGTTAATTCAAAGTTAATTTGTTTAATTGGTGCTTGTGACAAACTTGGGAGAAATATCCTGTATTTATCACAAGGATCTTATGTGTCAATTATATTCCAAAAATGTACTTTATTCATAAAGTGTACAAAAATACAGCCAGTCTTAACTTCATCTATGCAACACACACACACACTGCTGGAGGAACTCAGCAGGCTAGGCAGCGTCTATGGAAAAGAATAAACAGTCGATGTTTTGGGCTGAGACCCTTCATCAAGACTGGAAAAGAAGATGAGAGGTTAGAGCAAAAAGGTGGCGTGTGAGGAGGAAGGTGGAAGGTAACAGGTGAAACTGGGAGGGGAAGGGGTGAAGTAAAGAGCTGGGAAGCTGATAGGTGAAAGAGATAAAGGGCTGGAGAAGGGGGAATCTGATAGGAGAGGGTAGAAGACCATGGAAGAAAGGGAGGGGAAGGAGCACCAGAGGGGGGTGATGGGCAGCTAGGGAAATAAGGTCAGAGAGGAAAATGGGAATGGGAATGGTGAAGGGCAGGGGGCAATTAACAGAAGTTTGAGAAATCAGTTCATGTCATCAGGTTGGAGGCTACCCAGACAGAATATAAGGTGTTGCTCCTCCAACCTGAGTGTGGCTTCATCATTGCAGTAGAGGAGCTCAAGGGAATGGGAAGTAGAATTGACGTGGGTGGCCACCAGGAGATCCTGCTTTTTCTTGCAGATGGAGTGTAGGTGCTTGGTGAAGCGGTCTCCCAATCTATGTCGGGTCTCACTGCTATACCTAGATTATGTCCCTTCCCCAAAGGGCCTCTGTGATGGTGGCTCTGAGTTTCACTTCATCCCTCAACATGTACTCCTATATCTTGGACAGTGCTTGCTAGCAGTATTCCATCATAGAATTGTCCATTCGTCCCTCCCCAATAATCTCCCTCCCGGCACTTATCCCTGCAAATGGCCTAACTGCTACACCTGTGCATTTACCTCCTCCCGCACCTCCATTCACGGACCCAAAGAGTCCTTCCAGGTGAGGCAACACTTCACCTGTGAATTTGCTGGGATCGTCTTTGTGTCCGCTGCTCCTCAGCAATGCTGAGACCCGACATAGATTGGGGGACTGCTTCGTTTAGCCCCACTGCTCCATCTACCAAAAGCGGAACTTCCCAGTGGCCAGACATTTTAATTCCAATTCCCATTCCAACGTGTTGATGCATGGCCTTCTCTTGTATCATGATGAGGCCACTCTCTAGGGCAGAGGAACCACACTTTGTATTCCATCTGGGTAGCCTCCAACTTGATGGTATGACTATCAATTTCTCTTCCTGGTTAAAAAAAAATTCCCTCTTCCACCCCTCTTCTCCCATTTTCCCACTCTGGCCTTTTACCTCTTCTCACTTGCCTACTACTTCCTTGTGAGTCCCCTCCTCCTTCCTTTTCTCCTATGGTCCACTCTCCTCTCCTATCAGATTCCTTATTCTCCAGCCAACCTTTCTCACCCACCTGGCCTCACTTATCACCTTCTAGCTAACCTCTTTCCCCTCCCGCCACCTTTTCATTCTGGCATCATCCCCCTTCATGACAATAGACAGTAGGTGCAGGAGTAGGCCATTCAGCCCTTCTAGCCAGCACCACCATTCATTGTGATCATGGCTGATCATCCACAATCAGTACCCCGTTCCTGCCCTCTCCCCATATCCCTTGACCCCGCTATCTATGAGCTCTATCTAACTCTCTCTTGAAAGCATCCAAAGACTTGGCCTCCACTGCCTTCTGGGGCAGAGCATTCCACATATCCACCACTCTCTGGGTGAAAAAGTTTTTCCGCATCTCTGTTCTAAATGGCCTGCCCCTTATTCTTAAACTGTGGCCTCTAGTTCTGGACTCACCCATCAGTGGGAACATGCTTCCTGCCTCCAGCGTGTCCAATCCCTTAATAATCTTATTGTGAAGGGTTTTGGCCCGAAACGTTAATTGTTTATTAATTTCCACAATGCTGCCTGACCTGCTGAATTCCTCCAGTATTTTGTGTGTATTTCTTCATAGATGTCGCCAGTATGCTGGAAGACCATCAAGTGTCGAATTTAAGTAGAGAGAGGAAGCTTTAGTTTTATTGTCTCATTACTGTCAATAGGTTGAGTGTGTCTAAGCCCTGCTTCACCAGATACTCAAGAGTCCATGTGGTTATTCAGTAAGCTAGTGACTGGTCCAGATGGTCTGACCCTTAAGCATACCTAAACCTCAGCATGGTATGGGAGTGACAATTAGATTATATCTTGTACTTTCTAACAGTTTGTTCTGTTGCTCCATTTATCAGTACAATGCAATAGTCATTATCATTGCAAATAAATTAGATCCTTTGGGGGGAAGTGTTAAACTAAGCTCCCATCTGCTAGCTTGTAACTGCGAAACTTGCATGACCAAGTTATGGTAGCGAATTGAGATTAATTTGTTTTCAAGAACTGTTTAACATTCTTCTGAGTCTTCTGAAATTTTGAGTATCATGTCCTCACCCATTGCCTTTGTTGTACTCATCCATGTTTTTCCAAAGCCTCAGTGGGGGTCCCTTCTCCCTACTTCTGTAAAGTTCCCAGTTCTGCAATACTATGGTTTCCCACTTTTCTGGTTCTGACCATATCAAGATCTAACTTCAGTTGTTCCATGATTAGTGGCTGTGCTTTCAGTTGCCCAATTCCCTCCAAATATCCTTTTGCAGAAGGAGACTATTTTCTAAATGGGGAGAAAATTTAAAAAAAAAACAGAACTTGGTAGTTCTTGTGTAGGGGTCCCGAAAAGTTAACTTTCAGGGTGACTTGGTGATATGGAAGGCAGGTGCAATGTTAGCATTCATTTTGGGAGGACTAGATTATAAAAGCCAGGATGTAATGATGAAGCTTTAGAAGGCATTTGTCAAACTGCACATAGAGTATTGTGAGCAGGTTTGACCCCTTATTTAAGAAAAGATGTGCTGACATTGGAAAGGGTCCAGAGGAGGTTCATGAGAATGATCCTGGGAATTAAAGGGTTAACTCACGAGCAGATTTTGATGGCTCTGGGCCTGTACGTGCTGGAGTTTTGAAGAATGAGTAGGAATCTTTTGAAGCCTGGTGAATATTGAAAAGTCTAGATCGAGTGGCTTTGCAGAGGTTACTTCCTATCGTGGGCGAATCCAGAATGAGAGGGCACAACCTCAGAATAGAAGGATGTCCTTTTAGAACAGAGATTTGGAATTTCTTTGGCTAGAGGCTGGTTAATCTGTAGCATTCATAACCATGGACAGCTGTAGAGGCCATGTCATTGAGTATATTTAAAAAATGGAGTTTGACAGGTTCTTGATTAGTCAGGCTATCGAAGGTTATGATGAGAAGGCAGGAGAATGGGGTTAAGAGGAATAATAAACCAGCCATTATGGAATGGTAGAGCAGACTCGATGGGTCAAATTCTGCTCTTATATCTTATAGTCTAATTTCACTTTCCTTCAAGATGTTCCTATCTTTTTGATCCAACCTTTGACTATCTGCCCTGCCACTTTCTTATGTGACTTGATCACAGTTTTTTTTTAACCCTCCTGTGAAACATCTTGGGATTCCTTGCTTCATTAAAGTCAAAATACATAAAGAAAAATAATTACCGTTTCACATGGAAAATTTGTCTGGATTAGGTGGAATTGCCATCTCACTCCATTTTTTACATCTGATTTTGAGTAGGCAAAAGATGCCTTGTATTTACTGTTGTATTACTGTCAATAGGTTGAGTGTGTAAGAGTCTATGTGGTTATTCAGTGAGCTAGTGAATTGTCTAGGTGGTCTGACCCCAAAGCATACCTAACCTCAGCATCTGATCTCTAGTTTACAGATTTGGTCCAAATCCTTTTCCACAGACTTTTGCCTATGCCTCCAGATTCCCTTTGACTCTTTAATGAGCAGGTCACTTCCTTGGGTGGACTGGTAGCTCCAAAGTGGAATAAAACCAAGACTGCAGAGCTCTTTACTGACTTCATTCGGATTTTCCTGCCATTTTTCTGTTCAGTCTGTGTTGTGCTGGGCAAGTAGGCTGCCTTCAAATTAGAGAGAGGCTCTGTGGAATGAACCGCATGGTGTGAAGTAATAGTCGGACTGCTGCTGCCACTTTGGCAGATGATACACATTTCAATCCACAGTATACTTTAGTTTGTGCTCTGTGGTCAGTATATCTGATGCCCATTTGAGTGTGATCCTTGGCAGAGAGGACTAGTTTTATTGCCAAGAAGTTGAACATCAATGATAATCTTGATCATTGTGAGTTTAACAAGGGCTTAACCGTTCAACATCTTTATCTTATTCCTTTTGCAGTCCTACAACATACCATTAGTTGTCTTCTTAGCTGCTGACCTATCCTACTTGATAACATCTACTAATAATGTATAAAATATTGAATAGCGCTGTGGGAGCATCTTCACCATTTAGACTGTAATTGACCAAGAAGGCATCATTCCTTCACCTTAGAATATAGAACATAGAACATTACAGCATAGAGCTGGCTCTTCAACCCATGATGTGGTGCTGAACTTTTAACATAATCCAACATCAATCTGACCCTTCATTCCTACAAAACTCTTAATTTTTCTGTCAGCGATGTGCCAATCTAAGAGTTGCTTCAATACCACCAATGTACCTTCCTCTACCACCACCCCACACAACATGTTCCATGCACATCACTCTATGTGTAAAGAACTTGCCTCTGACAACCCCCCTATACTTTCCTCCAATCACTTTAAAATGGTGGCTTCTTCTATTGGCCATTTCCACCCTGGGGACAAAAGTCTCTGGCTATCCACTCAATCTATGCCTCTTATCATCCTGTAACATCAATCAAGTGATGTACAATACAGAACGCATGCTGGCCTTGCCAATGGGCTCCAGATCCCAAGATAGAGTGAAAGTTTGTGGAAATGTCCATTGCTGATAGCCTTTCCATGTAAGATTTAAACTCAGAGTACTAATCCCTATCATTAATGGCAACTGTGGACCCCAGAGTCTCACAGTTCCATTTCATAAACACAAGAAATTCTACAGATGCTGGAAATCTTGAGTTGAACACACAACATGCTGGAGGTACTCGGCCAGGCAGCATCTAAGGAGGGGAATGTTTTGGGCTGTGGCCCTCCTTCATGAGAACTGGAAAGGAAGGGAGCAGAAGCCAGAATAGGAAGGTGAGGATGGGGACGAAGTACAAACTTGCACGTGCTAGGTGAGACCAGATGAGGTGGAAGGTGGGTGGGTGTGGGGGAGGGGATGATGTGAGAAGGTGGGAGCTGTTGGGTGGAAGGAGGAAGAGCACCAGAGGGAGGTGATAGGCAGGTGAGGAGAAGAGAAGGGGTAAGGAGGGATCCAGAATGGGTAACGGAAAAAGAGAGAAGGGAGAGGAGGGAGAAATTACTGGAAGTTTGAGACATCAATGTTCCTGCCATCAGATGGAAACTGAGGTGTTGTTTCTTCAACTTGTCATTGTATTAGAGGAGGTCATGGACAGACACATCAGAATGGGAATTGGAAGTCAAAATAAATGTGTACCCATTGGGAGATCCTGCTTTTTTCCTCTAACCCTATCCGCACCTAGCTTCATACTTCATCCCCCTCCCCTACCCACCCATCTTCTCCCTCACCTGCTCTCACCAATCACCTGCCAACAGATATTTCTTCCACTTCGCCCACCTCCTTATTGTGGCTTCTGCCTCCTTCCTTTCCTGTCCCAATGAAGGGTCTCGGCCTGAAACGTTGACAGTTATTTCTGTCCGTAGGTGCTGCCTGACCTGCTGAGTTCCTCCAGCATTTTGTGTGTGTTGCTTCATTTCCTCTTTTTGTCCTTAAATGTTAACTTACAATTTTGTTCATCTTTTTTGAATTAATGTAATTTAGTTGGAGTTTCTTTTGGGAAAAGCCATCTCCAGTAATGTGTAGAGTTTGAGTTTAATGAATACTCAGGTTGTCGTGGCTTTCAGCAGTCTGTGCTCTCTGCATCACGATTGAATCACCTGGAGGCATTCTGGATTTGTTGCTGACCTTTCCTTTAAATATGTACTTGGCGTTCTGTGTATCTGAGACACCATCGGGAATCACTGAAGCTAGATGTGCAAATGCTGCCCCGATAACCACCAGATGAAATTCAGAGATAAAACCATCAATTATTTTACTTATCGTTGATTGACATTTTACATTTTCTTTCAGTCACAACTTTTGATAGCTTTCTGGCTTTTTCCTCTTGGCATAAGTTCAAAAAAAGTTTGAAGATCAAAGTAAATTCATTATCTAAGTATGCACTGTATATGCCACCATATTCATTTTCTTGCAGGCATTCATAGTAGAGCACAATCATTGTAGAAATACAATAGATTTAATGAAAAACTACACACAAATAAATGCTAATAAACAATAAATGTGCAAAAGAAGACAATCTGTGCAAATACAAATAAATAAACATATCTATCTATCTTAATCTCTCTCTCTCTCTCTCTCTCTCACTCTATCTCTCTCCTTGAAAGTGAGTCCATAGGTTGTGAAATTATTTCAGTGTTGAGGTGAGTGTGAAGTTATCCACACTGGATCAGGAGCCTAATAGTTGAATGGCAATAACTGCTGTTGCACCTGGTGGTGCGGATCCTAAAGCTCCTGTAGCTCCTACGCAATGGCAGCAGCGAGAAGAGAGCAAAGGGGCTGAATTGACCCAATATTACCTCAGAGCATCCAGAGTCCTGGTAACCAGCTTGTCTGCAGTTTGATTTTATTACCCCAGAAGGACCAACAGCCATGGAGCTGTAACACTTTGCTGATAGGGAAAGAGAATGTTCAAGTTCTCTTTCAGAATTTTTATGTTCTTAATCGTGAAGTATTGAGGTGGTTTAACACCACAACACACAAACCAAACTTACCAGAGGTCACAGCTGAGCATCTTGTGAAATATCTGTTACAGAGAATCCCTAGTTTTGATCTCACACATAGGTTATGGTCATCTCCAAACTGCTCACCTGTAGATGATGGTAAATGACTGCATTTAGAAATTTTGAGCATCTCTAGGTTACTACTGTGACCAGGAGTGGCCTCTGGAATCTTTTAGAAACATTGAAAACAGGCCCTTTGGCCCAGTCTGTCCATGCCAACCATGAGTCTAGATGCAAGCTGGTCCCATTTGCCCATATCCCTCTAAACCTCTCCTGTCAATGTACTTATCTTAATGCCTTATAAGAGTTGCTATTGTACCTAGCTCATTCACTTTCTCTGGCAGCTCATTCCGTATATGCAGCATCCCCTCTGGCCCTTTTAAATCTTTGTCTCTTAGTTCTGTCCTCTTGATTTTACCACGGCCATTCACCTTATCTAAACCTCTCATTATTTTATACACCGCTGTTAGTTCACTCCTCTAGTTCCCATGTTCCAAGAAGTAAAGTCCCGGCCTGCCCAACCTCTCCCTATAACAGAGGCTCTTGAGCCATCCTCATAAATCTTCTCTGTAAGTTTTCCCTGTTAATGATGTCTTTGCAATGTCAATCAAATTTGTAATCCATAGCTGCAAGGAAGGAAACAGTCTATTATATTTTAGCATATAAAATAGGTGGAGCCTGAGTTTCATTCTTCAGTAACTTTTTTATTGTCTTAAAGCCTGCTGAGTGCACATGTCTGCAAGTACAGCTCCTGCAGAGAGCAATCACAATTAAGTCTGCCAGAGGCCACAACAGACACACAAGCCCCTGAAAGCGCCATGACCTCTGCTTGCTTAGAAAAGAACAACCATCGATTAACCCAACCCAACTTAACCCAAGTTAAGTTGAATTTTACATGCTGAATTTATGGGTTTTACGGACTGTTGAGTAACCTTATTATCACTTTGCATTTAGCTAACAAGAACATTCATGTGTGCACTCAGAGATTAAATTCAACCTAATACAGCTAACTTATCAAGAAATACTCGGTTTTGCATCAGATCTGAGCCCAAAAATTAAAAGCCTTGATTCGTTTGTTAAATTATATACCCATGGAGGGCTGTGTGGGAGGGAAGGGTTAGATTGATCTTGGAGAAGGTTAAACATCATGGGCCGAATAGCCTGCACTGTTCAATGTTCAATTCCCAAAAGTTCATCCCCAAAAGCGAATTCAATATTATTTAAAATAATATTTCAAATATGCTGGAGATTTATAACCAATCGAGTGTCAGACCTCATCTTGAGGCAGTACAGGATTTTTTGATGCCCATCACCTTGTTGACAGTGTTCTCAGAAGAACATGTCCAGTGGCAATGGAAGATGACTGAGAAAATCCTGTACTGCTTTGAAAACAATAGTATGTTTAAATCAACAAGAACAACACACGCAAAATGGTAGAGGAACTCTGCAGGTCTATAGAGGGGAATAAACAGTTGATACTTCGGGCTGAGACTCCTCATCAGGCTTAGAAAGGGATGGGGAAGCTGGAATAAGAAGGTGGGGAGTGGGTAGAAGCTGGCTTGTTATAGGTGAAGCCAGTTGACAGTGAAGATGGGTGGGGGTGGGGGAGGAGGGGATAAAGTGAGAAGCTGTGAGATGATTGTTGGTAAAGGTAAAGGGCTGAAGAAGAAGGAATCTGATAGGAGAAGAGAGTGGACCATGGGAGAAAGGGAAGGAGGAGGGGCACCGGATGGAGGTGATGGGCAAGTGAGGAGAAGGGGTAAGAGGGGAGCCAGAACTGGGAATGGAACAAGAGAGATGGGAGAGGGGAAGAAATTATTGGCATTTAGGGAGAACAATACTCATGCTTTCAGGTTGGAGGGTACCCAGATGTTGCTCCTCCAACCTGAGAGTGGCCTCATTGTTGCAGTAGAGAAGGCCATGGACCAACATGTCTGAATGGGAAGTAGTCAAATGCTCGCTTTGAATTCTTGGGGAAAGAATTTCAGGTACTGTCTTCATTTTATGGAACAGACACATTGAGAGTTTACGATCTGTGAACTGCAGTCTAAGATGATAACTAAAACTCCTTCCACTATAGCATTCTGGAAGTAAGCCTGACACAATTGATTCCACAGATGCTGTTGGAAATAAACTCTAGATATCACCCATTGGATGGGGCAACATAGCAACAACGTTTTAGGGTGTGTTGCAAGGCAAGGTTAATTGTCTGTGGAGGAGACTAGAGTATCAGCGGATGGGAGCAGGTCTTTAGCATATGAAAAGCTTTTCCCTGAATTTCAGTCCATTTCCATTTCCATACTACTTCATGAGAGGTTTGCTGGATTTTCCAGGAATTTATTATAATAATTCAAAGATCCAGATGATTTTTCTTCATTTCTTACGTTACTGCCCATTACACTGTTGGCGTTTAGGGAACAGTGAAGGTCCTCTGTTTCTGGTGGTGTTCAGGGCTTCCTTCATCAAGTCAGTAGCTTCCTTTCAGTTTTCAATACTGTCAGTCATGCAAGTCCCAGCTGGTGATTAGAAATACCATCACAATCAGACATTGGGGGATTCTTCATTGCTGTTTCCGTAAAAATTTTGTTTTACCAGTCAGGGTAGTTGGCTTTGAGTTGAAACCCCCAAACCTGGAGGACCAGTGGACCACACTTAGCATGGCCTCTACCCTTTAACCTGTTTGACATGGGTGGCCCTATCAAGAGCCAAACGGATTAAGCCCTGACTCTAGACAACATAGCTCTCCAAGTTATTGAGGCACACAAACCTCCAAACCCTACAAGGTTGTGGTCCTCTTGGATGTCCTCAGTTCTAAAAATGAGATTATGTTCCAGTGATAGGACTAGATTAATAGCTTGTGATCTCCACAAATCCTGATAACATATTAACACTTTCCTAATGGGTACTACCATTTACAAAAGTTCACAGGTTCAATTATTTTCTGTCAGAGATAGTCTGTTAATTTCTGTCTCTAATTTTTGTTTCTTTGCACAAAGGGATAACCTTTACTTGAAGAACTATGGTAGAGCGATGGAGTCTACAGGAGTTTTTATTTGGCTGCCCTTCAGTGTGTTAACCTCAGTTTGAAAACCCCATAATGCCCTCAACACTTGCTTTATGTTCCAGTCTCAGCTATTTTATTGTGATGAACTTATTTCGATCAACCTCTTTCTAACAGGTACAGAGCTTTCACACCACTGCTGGTTAGATATTTAGTGTGGTCCATCAGCATCAAGTTGAAATGTCACCTTTATTTAGATAGCCTGTTTGTCAGTGAACATTACGAATACTATCTCATTGTACAAGCCTTCCTTTACATCGAGAGAATGATAGAAACTTTGGGAAATTTTGAACGTTACTTTTTTCACCTTATTTTATTTACTTTCCTTTCTGGTTATTTCTCCAGGCTCTGGAGATGTGACCTATCAAGCCACATTTCTCCTTCTGTCATGAGCCAGTACTTGGAAGACATATGTTTCTCTCTGTGGTGTTAATGGTCTTTGTTTATCTTTTAAAAACAGAGCTTGGTTTGCTCCAGAACAGTGTGCTTTGCCATGTGATGAGCGTGCATGCTGTTACATGGAACAGCTGGTCTCACTTGCACTATTCCCTGATTTGAATTGCCAATTCCATCGTTCAGTGTGTTTGCGAAGGTCACATTCACATAAGAGCATAAGACATAGGAACAGAATCAGGCCATTTGGCTTATCGAGTCTACTCCACCATTCCGTTATGGCCAATTTATTATCCCTCTCAACTCTATTCCCCTGCTTTTTCCAAAAAACGTTCATGTCCTGACCAATCAAGAACCTATCAACCTCTGCTTTAAATATACACAATGACTTGGCTTCTACAGCTGTCTGTGCCAATGAATTCTCCCGATTCACCACCCTCTGGCAAAAAAAAATTCTCCTCATCTCTGTTCTAAATGGACATCCCTCTGTTCTGAGGCTATGCAATGTGAGGAGTACTGCCTGTGAAAAGAGATTCCATGATTTGTTCTATGTGTTAACTTGTGTTCTAGTGTGTGGCCATAACTCATCATTATGTGCCTTGTTATATGATGTAGACGATCATGGTCTTTGACCATGATTGTTCCTGGCAAGTAGTTTTTCTGCAGAAGTGGTTTGCCATTGTCTTCTTCGGGGCAGTGCCTTTAGAAGACAGGGTGTTTCCAGCCATAATCAGAGATTGTCTCCCTAGCGTCAATGGTCGCATAACCAGGACTTGTGATATGCACCAGTTGCTCGTACAACCATCTACCTCCTGCGCCCATGGCTTCGTGATCCTGATCAGTGGGACAAGCAGATGATACACCTTGCCTAAGGGTGACCTGCAGGCTAGCAGAGAGAAGGAGCACCTTATGCCTCCTTTGACAGAGAAGTAGCTCCACCCCACCACCCAGTGGCCATAATTATCACCCTGTAATAACTTTCCCAACTTGGCTGCATCGTAGCCTCTTGTTTTACTCCGTTTTCACAACGATGAATCAAACTTTATAACCTTTGCACCATGTTGCTTGATTTTAGATTGAAGTAAGTTTTTAAGATGTTTTACTAATTCCTTATAACCAGATGTCTCTGGGCTTGGTAAGTTTCCCATGAAATGTTATTTAGCAGCTCACATCATACTTATTAGGAAAGATTTCTGTTTACTTTCATCATCAGTAACAATGAAATTCAATTGTATCTTGCAAGTCCCTCCGATTCCTGAGGTTGAGAGCGAGTCTGATGTTGCAGCTGTCTTTGGGCATTTTTCTTTCCTTACTTTTTTTTTAAAGAAAAGATTAGTTCTATTTGTTACATGTACACCGACACATACAATGAAATGTGTTGCTTGATACAATGATCAACACAGTCTGAATATGTGCTGGGGCAGTCTGTAAGTGTCACCATGTTTCCCACACCCACATAGAAAGCCCACTACTTACTAACCCTAACCGTACATCTTCAGAATGTGGAAGGAAACTGGAAAACCCGGAGGAAACCCATGTGGTCATGGGGAGAATGTACAAGCTCCTTACAGACAATGGTAGGAATTGAACCCCAATCGCTGAATGGTAGTCACTGGCGCTGTGAAACGTTACAGTAATTGCTACACTATTTGATGAAAGTTGTTAAACTTTTTGTCTCTCCTCTGCCTCTTCACTTTTGGGAAAAACTTGACCTACTTGACTCAGAAAAGAGATCTTTATTACCTGTATGTCATATTTTAAAATCTATTTCAAAGTACACGTATAGTTAATGAGAAGTAGCAGAGAGTTGTTAACACAGTTCAACATATCAGGTAAGCCATCTTCCCCTCCACGGACTTCTTGCTGCCTCAGTAAAGTAGCCGACATAATCAAAGTCTTCTCCCACCCTGGACATTCTCCATTTACCCCACCTCCCATTGGGCAGAAGATACAAAAAACTGAAAGTGTATACCACCAAGCTCAAGGTCAGTTTCTATCCTCTGTTTTAAGACTATTGAATGGTTCCTAGAGCAATAAAATAGACTCTTGACTTCTCAGTTTACCTCATTATGATCTTAAACATTTTGTGTGGCATTTCCTCTATATACTGTTGTAATTTATTTCACATTCTGTTATTGTTCTCCATTGTATTACTTCAGTGCACTGTACCTCTGTGCAGGTGACAATAAACCAGTTTACCAATTTACCAAAATGATGCAGGATGTTTATTACCAATAAGCCCATTAAGTGTTCATATCTTCAAACATAGTTGTCAGAGTGAACTTGAAATGACATCTGACATTGACTAAAACAGTGATACAAGATAAGGTGAATAAACATCATGAGAATCATTATTAGTTAAATACATTTAACTTATATATAAAATATATTTTACAATACACATGTTACTTCGTACATTATGTACATTGTGCCACTCCAAATATAATTTAACATCTGTGTTAAATTCTTTGTTGCTATACTACATAGAAAGAAAGAGAGAGAGAGAGAGTGAGTGAGAGCGCAAGAGAGTGAGAGAAGTGAGATAGAATTAGATAGAGATATAGATAGATGTGGTATGGGGCACCACGGTAGCGTAGCGCAATGCTGTTACAGCGCGGGACGTACCAGAGTTCGCATTAAAATACTTGCTTCGAATGTAAGGAGTTTTACGTTTTCCCCATGCCTGTTTTGCTTTCCTTCCACATTCTGAAGAAATACTGGTCAGTAGATTAATTGGAATTGGAAATTGTCCAGTGGTTAGGCTACTGTTAAAAAGGTGGGTTACTGGGCAGTGTGGCTTGTTGGATTGGAAGGGCCTGTTCTGTGTTGTATCTTAAAATAATAAAAATAACAAAAAAAAAGAGTGTTAAAGAAAATGCATTGCCTTTGATGTCATGATTTAATTTGAGCAACTTGCTTAGCCTGATGAAGGGTCTCGACCTAGAACATCCACTGTTTATTCATTTCCATAGATGCTGCCTGACCTGCTGAGTTTCTCCAGCATTATGCATGTGCTGCTGTTTATATCAGAGCATAGAACCTCGCAGTAAAAATAAAAGCATGTGTTCTTCTTCAAAATAAATCTCGTCTAAGTCTAAGAAAAAAAAGATGAAGTTCACAGCTTGCTTTTCAGGAGCAGTATTTCTCCACTTTAAGAACATGGTTACCAATTGCAATCTCCATTCAATCCGTTGATGGGATTAAATTATTTCCTCCCATTTCACAGATAGTTTATCATCTTGGCATGAGGTTATGGACTGATTATGATTCAGGGAGCAAGGTTTCCCTGGAACATCATTTCAACAATGTTTGGCAAGATGCCATTTAAAGATGAAAGTGCCATTTTCTGCCAAGCATACTTTGAATGATATTAACTTTGTCCAACCATTATGGAGTAAACGAGATGGTGTAAACAACAGGACACTGAACTGTTAGTCAAATTGGTAGACTACAAACCTGGACAAATAGTGATCAGACACACCAGGTCACTCAGTGTAATCTGAATACTGGAGACAAAATTTGAGCAACCAAACCAGTGTAGGTCAATAAAATGCCTAGAGAGAGATATGTGCAGAGTATGGAGCCATTTGGTTTTATTCTATCTCCTGCCAACTATGTTTCCCCAAAAGGGTTGGAGGCATATGGGCCAAATGCCTTAGATCATGAAGGAACAAACACAAGAAAATTTGCAAATGCTAGAAATCCAAAGCAATACACACAAACTGCTGGAGGAACTCAGCAGGCCAGGCAGTGTCTATGGAAAGCGTCTCGGTCCAAAATGTTGACCGTTTACGCTTTTCCATAGATGTTGCCTGGCCAGCTGAGTTCCTCCAGTATTTTGTGTGCGTTGCTTTAGGTCATGAAGAAGATTTGGTTGGCATGAATGAGTTGGAGCAAAGGGCCTATTTCCATGCTGTAATACTCTAGGACTCCATGAACCTACTCAATATTAAAACCTTTCATTATGGCATATTATTAAGCATGCCTTTGCACTGCTTGATTTTATCTCTAAAACCAAATGCTCCTCTCGTGGATCTCTCAAGTAAGAATAGAAGCTGCTGGAGACAATCAGCAGTTCAGGATGGTTATTCAAGAAAAAGGGCACCCTTCTCTGTGGATACTCTGTTCATTGTTCCATCACATCCCTCCATCCCTCTGAACCACAATGTAAGGGTCTGTTACTGTGAGTCGAGGGCTGTCATCTCCTGCTTACCAATACTTCAGCATCAGCCTGTTCCTGTTTCCCAAGCTCCTTAGTGAAGTTGACTAGGACTCAATGTGCAATGGGTAGTCCTGCACACAGTAGACCTGTAGACATAAGCATAGGACTTGTAAATCTATGACTGGCTCTTCCATTAGTCATTATCAAGGTTTGCATTAAATATTGGCTGCTCCTAAATGTCTCCAAGAGGATGTCAATGTGCACTAAGCTTTCTAGCTTAAAACTTTGGACCACATCTTTCTTGTCTCTGCCCCTATTTTGGATTTACTTTCTGTGCCTGCCAATGTCCTGAAGATGATGCTGTTTGATGAAGCAGAGCAAGCAGTAAGAAAGCCATCAGTTTCAGGTCCTAAGACTCCTCTCCTAGACTGTCCTTGTGATCTTTCGATGATCAGAAGGCAGTTCTCGTTGTTTCTGATGATCGTACACATCCTTAAACAGTTGAATTAATTTCAACAATTTATTTAATTTTCATTTGAATAATGCATTTATCTAAAATATTTTCACCTTTGGAAAATTAGAAACATGAATTTTTAAAAATTAATTCTAATGTTTCACTTACCTTTTAAATGAAGATAAATGCGGCCGCGCTTAGTGCACCAGCTATGGCGGCCGTCAAGGTGGCAGGCTGAGTACAGAAGGGTCTGGCCTTGCGGCTCAGTATATAACACTACTGCCAGTGGATTGTCTAGCAGCAGAGCAGACCTTCATATGTCCTGCCAGTGTGTTCTGTACTTCCCGTTTGGAGAGCAGAAATGCAGAAATCCCAACTGTCTAAATGTGTGCAATGAAGCTAGCTGCCAACTTTATATTAGTTAAAAATCAGCACAGCCCAGCTATTATATCACAATACCACACACCATCCTGAGACGAAACTGTAAAACCATTGGTTTGTCATGGCTGAGCTTAATTCCTGGAACTCCTTAAGAAGGAATATTAGCATGTCCCAGTTGACCCTGACCAATCTTCATAGATGCGCCATAGAAAGCATCCCATCCAGATGTATCACAGCTTGGTATACTGACTGCTGGGCCCAAGACGGCAAGAAATTGCAGAGAGCTCTGGACACAGCTCAATCCATCACGAAAACCAGCCTCTCTCCACTGGAGTTGGTTTACACTTCCTGTTGTCTTGAAAAAAGCCGCCAACCTAATCAAAGAACTCTTCCACCCCAGATGTTCTCTCCTCTGCCTTCCATTGGGCTGCAGATAGAAAAGCCTGAGTGCAAGGATGAAGCTCAAGGACAGCTGCTATTCCACAGTTATAAAGCTCTTGAACAGATCACTTGTATGACAAAAGTGAACTCTTGACCTCACAGTCTACCTCGTCATGGCCCTCTGTACCTTATTGTCTACCCGCACTTTATTTTCTCTTTCATTTTAACACCACAGTCTGCATTCCGTTATTGCATTTCTACCTCCATGTACTGGGGTCCTCCAAGAAGACCACAACTTTGTCATAGGGTTTGGAGGCTTGCTTACCTCAATGACCTGGGGAGCTTTGTTGGCTGGAGTCAGGGCCTTGTGCTTTGCCTCTTGGTAGGCTCTCCCATGCCAAACAGTTTAAAGGGTAGAGGCCAGACTAGGAGTGGTCCACCGGTCCTCCAGGTTTGGGGCTCAGCTCAGGCTAATAACCCTGACTGGTAAAAAAAATTGTTATGGAAACAGCAAAGAAGAATCCTTTTATATCTGTGCGTGACATTATTCCTGAGTCTCCAACCAGGATTTGCATGATTGATAGTAGTGAAAACTGAGAGGAAGCTCTTGGCATGATGAAGGAAGCCCTGTACACTGCCAAGGACAGACAAAGATGGAGGGCCTTCATTGCTGGCCTATGTGCCAACAGCATAACAAGCAGTAATTAACTAACTATGTACCTACTTGCAACCAGCGAGCTGGGTTAGAGCTAGGTGTCCATTGGGGACTAAAGATGAGTGAGTAGCCCCAAAGTGGAGCTAGTTGGACTCATACCCCGTTGGGATAAGGACATGCCTGTTCTAACATATCAATTCAGCGCCGGTGGACTGGGATCAATAGTGAGACCAACAACCAGGAAGGAAGCTGTGCAATGCTTCGTTGAGAGGAAAGGAGATGATAAGGTATAAAAGAAGTCATGGTCATCCCTTGCGACCAAGGAAGCCCCAGTTGTGAGGATTACTTATACCACTGGACCTGGAGTTCTGAGGGCAAGAGAGTGGAACAGCCCCCAAGCAATGGTTTTTCCACTTTCCTGCACAGGTTTCACTGTTATCATTGGATACTATCAATCAACCACCTCAGTGTACTTAAGATTTGAAATGGTGAGAGCGGTGGAATGCTTTGCTATGGATGGTGGTAGAGGCTGATACATTTAAGAAACATTTAAGAAGATGGTAGAATGGAGGGCTACGTGGCAGGGAAGGGTTAGATTGATCATAGAGTCGGTTAAAATGTCAGGTCAACATCGTGGGTGAGGAGTCTGTACTGTGCTGTAATGTTCTATGTTCTGTGAAGTGATCTGTTTGGATGAGATGCAAACCAAAGATTTACTCTGCATTTCAGTATGTATGACAATAATGAACCAATTGCTAACAGTGGGTGCACCTTTACAAGAAGAACTGCCGTGATGCAAGAAGGTAACTCACCACTATCCCCTGAAAGGTGATTAAGGATGGATAATAGACGTTGTTCTTTCCTGTGAGGCCCCTGTCGTAAACATGAATATTAAAATCTTTTCTCTGTCCACATCAAGGATCCAGAATCAATGATTTTCATTAAAAGTATTGGGTCTGCAGCCTTTCATTATTCGAATTCCTGGAATTGTAACGAAAGCAAATGATGCTTTTGAAAAGCACTTTAAGAATTGATTCTGCTGAAGTTAGTTGTAGCCTGTCAAATCCAATTGCATGCTATTATAATTGGGTCACTAACTAATATAAAACACTCTTTATTAAAAGTGCTGAGTGCACATGCTACCTTGGGAGCTCTCTCAATTACTACTCTTCAGAAAAGCACTGTTCTCCATTATCTCACTTAATGCCATGATTTTGTTTGAGCAGGGAATATTGGGAACTTAGCAAAGACAAATTAATGTGAATATTTTGTTTCTAAATATGGTATTTGTCCACACAACCTGGACAGATTTCTGATGAAGATGGATAAGAGCACAAGATATAGGAGCAGGATTAGTGCATTTGGCTATTAGCAAGTAAGAAAGAGAAAGGGTGGTAGTGTGCAGGGATATCACCTCTCACTATTGATGCATCTGTTGAGCTGAAAGGCCTTTATCTAATGTAATCCTTTTACTCTCTCAACACTTCGATCTCTCTGTCATCAGTGTTAGTGCTATTGGAGTGTAGGAATGTAACAGGACATTACTGAAAGTTCAAACTAAATTTATTGTCAAAGAATGTGTGTGCCACCATATGCAACTATGAGATTCAGTTGAATGAGAGGAGAGGAGCCTAAAGACACACATTCAATGTTTTAGGAGCTGCTTCTTCCCATTCACCATCAGATTTCTGAATGGACAAGGAACCAACCCATGAACACTGCCTCACTATTTTTGCAATACTAATTTATTTTTTATTAATATAATGAAGCTATTGCTTTGTCAAAATACTCACCTGCTTTACTAGCGTCCTTCAGGAATGGAAATATCCTGACATTAACTGGTCAGATCCAAATATGCAACTGCAGACCTCTCTTTGTAGGTTAAATAAAACCTGCAGATGCTGGAACTCTGAAACAAAACACAAACAAAAAATGTATCCAAGAATCAGCAGTGGAAAGTAAAACACAGTTAACGTTTTGGGTCTCTTTTCACAGTTGCGGCCTGACCTCCATCGTCTTCTTTGTTTCTTTAGCTCTTAACTGCCCGGGGCAATTAAGGGTGGACAGAAAATTGAACTGGTAAAGATAATCTTTGTTCCATGCCTTACAAAATTTGACATGAAGCAGGTGTTCAAGAGTCTCGAAACAATTAGATTGTTTTCCTCTAATTTATCTTTAATTTTATCTTCCTTTAATAACAGTTGGTTTTCAGTTAAATGAGCTGTGATTTAGTCTTGCAGTTTGTTCCCAGAAAGCCTCTGTTCCATTCCAGTGGAACACCTTCGCTGAGATTTTCAGAGGTTTTTTTTTGCAATACTGAAAGCGGATGTTCAAGAAAAGTGACATTCTGAAAACTGTGGCTCATTGAAGTGGCTGGTCGCTAGAAGACTTGCAAGAGATGCCCTTTAATTACTCTTGGGTCCCCAAGGGAAAGACTGTGGTAGGGTTTGAGGCCTGTCAACAGAGGGGAAAATACTTGCTATGTTAAAAGAGATGTAGATATCACAGAAGGAGAAGACTTTAGATAGGGCGCCATGGTAATGTAGTAATTAGCAGTTAATATTATGCTATTACAGCTCAGAAGGTCAGAGTTTTGAGTTCAGTACTGGCGCCATCTGTAAGGAATTTGTACGTTCTCCTTGTGATTGCGTGGGTTTCTTCCAGTTGCTATGATTTCCTCCCACAGTCCAAAGACTGGTTAGTAGGTTAATTGGTCATTGTAAATCGCCCTGTGTTTAGGCTTGTGTTAAATAGGTGGGTTGCTGGGTGGAGTGTCGCATTGGACTGGAAGGGCCTGTTTCTCACTGAATCTCTAAATAAGAAAATAAGTGTATAAGGCTTTTGTTTATTGCCAGAGGATCTAATAATGCCCCCCTCCATAGTATTTTGAGTGTTGTCAAGCTAGTGTTGTGAAAGAACTGACAGGTCACAAAGCAATATCCACAGTGTTCTCTGTATCACACTGACAAGTCCTCAGTTATAAATCTTTGTATAGTTGGTAAGCCATATCCATTCTATAAATATACATACATGATTGATGGATTAGTAACAGGATTTAGAGAAACTTAATAGCATAGATATTACAGATACAATTCAAATATGACAGCTAGGTGCTTGTACAGTGATAGTTATAGTTAATAATCACAACATTATTCATTCTGGATCGTTACTTTAATTTCACTCGTCTCTTTAGTCCACTGTTGTGCATATGCCCTTCCAGCAACTTCCTGAAGGCTTTTTTTTGTCACGGATTTATTAAAGTGAAGTATGCGTTCACAGTCTGTGGCAAATGAGGGCATTTGCTGAACATCAGATGGAGCAGCTTTGCAGAACAGTAACAGCAAAGGAGGCCATTTGGCCCCTTGTGTTGACACTGACTCTCTGCAATGTAACCGTCCGTCCTTCACTGGTGGTCATTCAGTTGGATTGCTCTCAGGTATCAATAAAGTTCATAGCAGCGGGAACTGAACCCCAAACCTCTGATCTCTGATCCTATAAAGCATTACGCTAACCGTTTTGCTACGGTGCCATTCATGGTAATTCATCCCCCAAAATTCTGAAAGAATACCAACATTTCAATGGACTCTTGAACGGAGGTGACTCTTTTTCCTGTTAAGAGCTTGCACTTTATGCCATCCAACCTGCTGTACCTCAATAACATACAAATTGGGATTGGGAATAGACCACTGGTTTCCAAAACCAGTTCTGCCATAAAATTCATGCCTGATCTCACTGTAACTTCAACTCCACTCCTGGTAACCTTTCACCCTCACCTTCAAATTTCTCAAAGGTTTGACTTCCACTGCTCATTGCGGGAAAAGGTCTTAAATACTTACCGACCTGTGAGAAAAGAATTTACAATGAGGACTCAAAGTTCAAAATACATCTATTATCAAAGTATACATCTTTGAGATTTCTCTTCTTGCAGGCAGCCACAAAGCAAAGAATCACAATAGAATCCCTTTAAAAAAAAAACCACGTACCAAGAACTGTCAAATACCCAATATCCAAAATCAGGCTAATTGTGGAAACAATAAAAAAGTAGATAAATAACGGACAGGATATTATCAGCAAAGTCCCTGAAAGTGAGTCCACGGCCATGAAGCTAATTCAGTGCTGAGGTGAGTGAAGCTGATCCCGGAGCCCAATGGCTGCAGGCCACAGCCACAGAGCTTGCTCAGCACTGAGGCAAGTGATGATGGCTGCCCGCCATAGCTGCAGAGTCAGTTCAACACCGAAGCACCTTTATCAAATCCCGCAAGTAGTAAAATAAAAGTAAACAAAAAAACACACGGAACATGAACTGCAGAGTCACCAAAAGTGAGTCTGCATCTTCCTGTTTAGTACTGAGATGACTGAAGCCTGTACAAGAGCCTGATAGCTACAGGGCATCAACTGCTCCCAAACTAGGTGGCGTGGGATGCAAGATTCCTGTATCTCCTGCCCAATGGTACTAGTCAGAAGAGAAGGAGAAGGGTCAAACGCAGGCAGAAGGTGCTGAACACCTGTTCATTTTCCGCTCGTCCACGATGATTTTAATCTTACTCAATGTTTTAATCTGCGGAATGGAATGGAGCCAACTACGAGTTTGTATTCTGGCATCAGGCATCAATGCACCTTCTACCCTGAGTAATGGCTGCCCCAGCTGTACCTCTATTTTTGAGAGTCTAGTTTGCCATATCCGTCAGGAGATCACAGAAATGCCACATTGTTTAGTAGGCTCAAAAGTACAGTACATCCTTGAAAGGGAACTTACAGGCTGCAGACTACACCGATCGCAGTTCAGTAGAAGAAGTATGTCGAGGAGGTGAAGTGTATCTAGTAGTTTTGTGAGTGGTCTATAACACGTCACCATTGGTTGCTAGTGCTATCTTGATTAACCATCTTTTTAATTTGTGATGCCCTCATTTTAGATTCACCCACAAGAGGAAATATCCTCTCCACATTCATGTTACTAAGACCCATCAGGATCCTGTTTCAACCAAAAACCCCTCTCACTATACACAAGCCTGGCTTGCCTAAGCTTTCCTTTTAGGACAATCGATTAGTTCCAGGAATTAGTTTATTAAACTATCTCCTAATTGCTTCAGAATCAGGTTTATTATCATGGACATATTTCATGAAATTTGTTGTTTTGCTGGACCATTCAGAAATCTGATGGGAGAGGGGGAGAAGCTGTTCTTATAACATTGCATGTGGATCTTCATACTCCTGTGGTAGTACAGTGAAGAGGGTGAGGGTCTTTAATGATAGATGCCAACTTCTTAAGTCACCACCTCTTGAAGATGTCTTCGATGAGGGGGAAGGTTGTGCCTGAGATGGAGTTGCCTGAGTTGACAACCCTCCACGTCCTCCTCCGATCTTGTACATTGGAGGCTCCAACAAACAATCTGCTGGGGGAAAAGGGACAGTTAATGCTTAAGTCTGAAATATGACAAATCCTTTCCTCCCACAGATGCTGCCCTCAGCAGTTCCTTCATCAGACTGTGTGTTGCTCCAGATTCCAGCATTTGCAGTTTCTTGTGTATCCAGGTGTAACCACTTCGGCTAGCTATAGTTTTGTCACTATATACAGCCATAAAGCAAAGAAGAGACTACAAAAGGAAAGGGAAGCCAACAAAATTTGGGGTGGGGGGGGAAGGAATGAAGTAGATGGAAGTGTAGCGGTTAGCGTAACAATATTATAGTGCTAGCAACCTGGGTTTAATTCTGCTACAGTCTGCAAGGAGTTTGTATGTCTTCCTCATGACCAAGTGACTTACCTCTGGTTTCCTACTACATTGCAAAGACAGTTTAGTCATTCTGTTGATCACATACAGTTGAAGTCAGAAGTTTACATACACCTTAGCCAAATACATTTAAACTCAGTTTTTCACAATTCCTGACATTTAATTCTAGAAAACATACACTGTCTTAGGTCAGTTAGGATCACTTCTTTATTTTAAGAATTTGAAATGTCAGAATAATAGTAGAGAGAATGATTTATTTCAGCTTTTATTTCTTTCATCACATTCCCAGTGGGTTAGAAGTTTACATACACTTTGTTAGTATTTGGTAGCATTGCCTTTAAGTTGTTTAACTTGGGTCAAATGTTTTGAGTGGCCTTCCACAAGCTTCTCACAATAAGTTGCTGGAATTTTGTTCCATTCCTCCAGACAGAATTGGTGTAACTGAGTCAGGTTTGTAGGCCTCCTTGCTTGCACACACTTTTTTAGCTCTGCCCACAAATTTTCTATCGGATTGAGGTCAGGGCTTTGTGATGGCCACTCCAATGCTTTGACTTTGTTGTCCTTGAGCAATTTTGCTATAACTTTGGAGGTATGCTTGGGGTCATTGGGGTCAAGACCCATTTGTGACCGAGCTTTAACTTCCTGGCTGATGTCTTGAGATGTTGCTTCAATATATCCACATAATTTTCCTTCCTCATGATGCCATCTATTTTGTGAAGTGCACCAGTCCCTTCTGCAGCAAAGCACCCCCACAACATGATGCTGCCACCCCCATGCTTCACGGTTGGGATGGTGTTCTTCGGCTTGCCAGCCTCCCCCTTTTTCCTCCAAACATAACAATGGTCATTATGGCCAAACAGTTCAATTTTTGTTTCATCAGACCAGAGGACATTTCTCCAAAAAGTAAGATCTTTGTCCCCATGTGCACTTGTAAACTGTAGTCTGGTTTTTTTATGGCGGTTTTGGAGCAGTAGCTTCTTCCTTGCTGAGCAGCCTTTCAGGTTATGTTGATATAGGGCTCGTTTTACTGTGGGTATAGATACTTGTCTACCTGTTTCCTTCAGAATCTTCACAAGGTACATTGCTGTTGTTCTAGGATTGATATGCACTTTTTGCGCCAAAGTTCATTCATCTCTAGGAGACAGAATGCAGCTTCTTCCTGAGGGGTATGACGACTGCGTGGTCGCATGGTGTTTATACTTGCATACTATTGTTTGTACAGATGAATGTGGTACATTCAGGCGTTTGGAAATCACTCCCAAGGATGAAATAGACGTGGAGGTCCACAATTCTTTTTTTTCTGAGGTCTTGGCTGATTTCTTTTGATTTTGTTTGTAAACTTCTGATCCACTAGAGTTGTGATATAGTCAATTAAAAGTGAAATGATCTGTTTGTAAACAATTGTTGGAAAAATTACTCGTGTCATGCACAAAGTAGATGTCCTCAACGTCTTGTCAAAACTATAGTTTGCTAATATGAAATTTGTGGAGTGGTTAAACAATGAATTTTAATTACTTCAACCTAAGTGTATGTAAACTTCTGACTTCAACTGTAGGTTGTATTTGGGCAGCACAAGCTGATTGTATCTAAAAATCAATAAAACAGAAAGAGCTAAAGCATGAAGGGAAATTAAGCCAAATGTAGGAAAGTGTAATGAATTATTTTTAAAAGGACAAAACGCTTGGGGTGAGACAATGGAAAAGATCCAGTCAAGAATGTGTCCAAGCTTAAAACTGTGGCTCTTTTGTGGAAAAAAGAATCATATAATTCTGGAAGCTTGATTTTAAGGTAGATCTTGGCACAGTTCTACTGTCTGAAAGATGAGATATCAGAGAGCAGTAGAAATTATTCTAGATAAAATAAGAGCTTTCAGACAATCAATAAGGATAACAGTCATTTGGTATTTACGACTCTGTTGAGCCTGACTATGGACTCTGGCTTTACAAACTGATCTTTTGCAATTTCTGTCAACCTCTCTATCTTGAGCTCTTAACCTTAGGAAACTTAGTGGTGGAGGCAAGAAGTGAGGTGTCACCTGAATAAATCAGGGAGTCACTTTGTGACCATTGGCTGTTGACTTGGGACTCTCCTGTTTCAGACGCGTACGTAGGCAGAGGGAGAGGCTCCATCTGCCTGGATCTCTTTATCTGCTCAAGGCTGATCAAGGAAAGGACCTGCAGAGAGGTACACTGGTATGCTTGCAGCCAACTGTGAACATTAAAAGTAATAGGAGACACTGTCACTGCAGGGAACAATTTTTATTCCTTTTACTTATTTAAAACTACAGCGCGGAACAGGCCCTTTTGGCCCAATGAGCCAGCAATCCACCTGTTTAACACTAGCCTAAGCACAAGGCAGTTTGCAATGACCAGTTAACCTACAGCCAGCTGGTAGTATAGTGACACCCACATTGGACATTGAGGCAAGTTGTCCCAGGTTCAAACCTGGTCGGCTCCTTACACGTTTTTCATCCATGCTGGGTTAAGCATCGAGCTAGCAATTCGATCTCCTAAAACTCAAAAGAGGAGCAAAAATGATCCTACTAACCGGAACGTCTTTGGAATGTGGGAGGAGACTGGAGCGGCTGCAGGAAGCCCCGCACACTCACAGACTCCTTACAGACGGCACCATAATTGAACTCTGAACTCCGACACCCTGAGTTATAATAGTGTTGTGTAATTGCTACGCCCCAAAATAATTTGTTTTGTTTCAATTATGGTTTGAATTTTACTATTTAAAGGAGCGGCACTTTTTTCTAGATTAATTTTGATGGATGGCACTGAGATAACTCACTGTCAGTGTAATTGGGAACTTGGAAGCATAGACAGTGAGAAGAGTAACACACACAAAATGCTGGAGGAACTCAGTGGGCCAGGCAGCATCTATGGAAAAGAGTACTGTCAATGTTTCGGGCTGAAACCCTTCATCAGGACTGCAATCCTGATGAAGGGTCTCATCCCAAAATGTCAGCTGTACTCTTTTCCATAGATGCTGCTGGCCTGCTGAGTTCGTCTTGCATTTTGTGTGTGTTGCTTGGATTTCCAGCATCTGCAGATTTTCTCTTGTTTGTGTACGGAGAGAAGAGTGTTTGTCACTATAGAGGATCCAGAGAAATAAAGGTCAATGCTTGCAAAGCTAATGTGCTTCTCTATAATTGATGTTTGCATTGTAAAATTACAACTATAATCTTATATAAATATAAAAATATGCTATCTTCATCTCTGAAAGCTTGCTGTCATATTCTCAAGGGCAATTGGGATGGGCACATGAAGTGATTAATTTGGGAATATTCTGGTACCCTTTGAAAGGTTGCAAAGTTTGGTGCATCAGTGAGTGTGGAGAATCAGCAACGGAAATGCAGCGAGTTGTATCTGGAGTCACACACACCGAGCTGAGAGATTACAGACTGATCTGCACCGGATGTACCTTCTGTTACCTAGCAACTGGCTCTGACTTTTGTTTGTAATCTAGAGTGTTGTTGAATGTGGGAGGATATTTGTGCAACAGGATTGGAATGGAGGGAATGCATGCAAATCAGCACAATTGGCCGGCATCCATCTGCTAGCTGTTCTTGTTTCCTTTTTTGTGTGCATTCGCTGCATGTATTGTTTCTGGTAATATTTATCTACACGCAGTGGCCACTTTATTAGGTATCTCCTGCACCTAATGAAATAGCCACTGAGTGTAGGTTGTGGTCTTCTGCTGCTGTAGCCCATCCACTTCAAGGTTTGGCATGTTGTCCATTCAGAGATGCTCTTCTGTACACCACCATTGTAATGCATAATTATTTGAGTTACTATTGTCTTCCTGTCAGTTTGAACCAGTATGGCCATTCTCCTCTGACCTCTCTTATTAACATGGTGTTTCAGAGATGCTCCTCTGCAGGTTACTGCTGTAAGGTGTGGTCCTGTCAGCCTGAACCACTCTGACCTCTCTCATTAGCAAGGTGTTTTCACCCATGGAACTGCTGCTGACTGGATGAATTATTTTTTTTCATCTTTCGCTCCAGTCTCTATAAACACAAGAGACTGTTGTGCATGAAAATCCCAGGAGATCAGCAGTTTCTGAGATACTCAAACCACCCCGTCTGGCACCAACAATCATTGAGTCGTCAGTCTTCCCCATTCTGATGTTTGGTTGGAACAATAATTGAACCTCTTGACCATGACTGTATGTTCTTATGCATTGAGTTGCTGCCACATGATTGGCTGATTAGATATTTGCATAATTGAGCAGATATTCCTAATAAAGTGGGAATAGTTTTAAGGTCATTGGAGGGAAGTATAATAGGAGTGATAGAGTTAGTTTTTTTTTATACAGAGAGTGGTGCGTACATGGAGCCCCTGCCAGGGTGGTGGTAGAAGCAGATGCACCAGGGCATTCAAGAAACTCTTATATCGAAGCATAGGTGATAGATTAATGGAGGGCTATGTAGGGGGGGAAGGGTTAGATTGAGCTTAGAGTAGGTTATAAGTTTGGCACAACATTGTGGGACAAACAGCCTGTACTGTGCTATGTTCTATATACTATACTAAGGTAACAGTGAGATGCTTTCTTGATCCCCTATAGTCTAAGTAGATGTTATATGTCCCGTATTTCTACAGAATTTTGAAAAGCATTTGGGAAACTTGAATACTGTGAGCTCCTTCAGGCTGATTTATACTTCTGCGTTGCATCTACACCGTAGGTACTGCATACCCTACGCTGTAGGGTGACATGCACCTCCCCAAAAAAGTACCTCACAAGTCATGGCAATGCAGACTGCAACAACCGTGATTGGTCCGCTTGGTAGCGTCACAATTCCGGTTGCCTCTTCTCCACCGTGTCTGTACACTGATGCAAAATAGATGAACCAAATCGTCAAATCTACCTGCTGACATGTGAAAATGTTTGAAATGCATTTCCTCATCCATGTCTCTCACAAAGAAACTCAAGACAGTGGCGTAGAAACCCCACTGCCAACTAGCATTTTGGCGCACACCAACGCATGCTCGCTATGGCGTAGAGCTATGCAGAAGTATAATCAGGCCAACGGCCTAGGCTACAGCATAGCCCAAATGCACAAGTATAAATCAGCCATTATTCAGTACATATCAGGGTATTGATTGAGAATGAAGTTCAATTTGTGAGCATTAGGGACCTGAGTATGGATATAATCAGAGGTGAGGGAAAGAGACAAGGGTATAAAACAGACAATCAGAGAAGGTAAGGGAATATTAAACTTACAGATTATCAGACATCTGGAGATTGGTGAGAGAAGCATTAGGTGATGTACAGAAGAGATTTGTGCAAGAGGACTCAAGGTAACCATTCATAAAATAGATTCTGTGTCTTATGATCAATTTGATTTCAATGCTTAGAGGATTTCAGATTTGTATATAGAAACTAATTCAACAATTACAGCTCTCTCCAACTTGTCCTCAAACAAATTTCCCACTAGTGAATGCCATTTATCCAGATTCTATTTATGGTTGTATCCCCTTGGATTTGAGAAATCTTGGATTTGAGAAAACTGTGACCAATTCAATCAGTTTGGTTCCTGCCAGCAATAGATTTTGTGCATGTACATTTTTTAGCACCTGCTTGCTGCTGACAAACCTGTGGGATTGCAATCAGGTCTGTACTCTCACTCCTTGGTGCTCACTCTTTTCTGCTGCCTGAGGCTGAAGTCAGTACCTCCTGTTAATGAAAATGCTGAAAATAATTCAGTAAAGATTTCCCTGCGTATTAACACAAGTCATTGGAGCTTCCTTCAAGGAAAGAAGAGGCAATTCTTGCAGACTACCAGAATCCAATTTACTAATATTGTCTAAAACCACTCATGATTAATCAAAAAGAGAAATGATTTTCGGAACAGTAAATGTGATGTGTTTGTTGATACACAAGACAAAATTGTTTAATTTGGCCGCTCATATGGATATACTAAAGTATTACTGTGACCACAGTCATTCAAGTCTCTTTTAATCTTTATTTTATTTTGTTTTTCATTTAGAGATACAGCACAGTAACAAGCCCTTCTGCCTACATTGCCTATGTGACCAGTTAACCTACTAACCCATACTCTGCACCATTTGTGGTTATGCCCTCAGCTGGAACTCTAAAGCCTGAGTATTTTCTCCCTAAATCACACCAGCACTCTTTTCTCATTTAGACTAATCTCCCTTTTGACTGATCTTTTTGTCATTAGTTCCTTTATTGTTTTACATCAGCTGTTGACAAATTCTGTTTTTTTTTCCACTCTCCTTTGAGATTCTTGGGGTTGTTTTGCTATGCAATTACACTCATGTGACCAATTAACCTACAACCCTGTACGACTTTGAAATGTGGGTGGAAACCAGAGCACACAAAGAGAACCAACGCAGTCACGGGGAGAATGTACAAACTCCTTACAGACAGTTGTGGGAATTGAACCCGGGTCACTGTTACACTGAGCGCTATACTATGGTGCCACTCGATACTTACAGGAACACAATCTATCACCACTAAACCCAACCTTGGACTTCAGAGAGCATTTGTTAATTGTGATGCAAATTTTTCTGGGTCTTTGAAATTAAAAGAATGAATTCATTGTGGTAAATGTGGTCAAAGTCAGTAGGTGAGTTATCTCAAACCAAATTCAACGTGAGCATTGAGTTGAAAGTTGCCTTTGTCACTTTGGAATCTCACAAGTTAAATATGTTTGAGAATTTAACCCTGTTCTTAAACTCCACTGAGAAGGTCTCTGAGTTGGGGGTAATGCCAGTGTTTTAAGAGCTGCAATGGGACCAATTCCTCTAAGGGGGAGAGACAATGATCTGCTTATGACAAGGACACCTTTTCCTGAGTTCTTTTCAAGCTCAGTATTGACGAACAGCTTCTCATCTTCGAACTGCACACATTATTGTCTTTCAGAACATCCTTAAATTCAGTGATTTTACATAATCTGCATCTACAGAATCTTATTTCTGCCTGATCTCATTTATATGCCCTCTGAACTTCCCTCGTCCCATTTCCACTGCTGGATTGGGTGATATTGATCCAAAGGTTAATCGGAAGTTAATAATGAGGCATAAAACTTGTTGCTTACGGCCGTTTATTGAGTGTTACAAGAGTAGAGAACAAACAAAGGAAAAGAGAAAGAACAAAGAAGTTGTGATCTTATGCAAAAACTAGCTCCAACTAAAAAGATAACAAGACATTCCAGTGATAACAATTAATCTATGAAATAGCCAGAAAAAAACTAAAATGCTTCTAGAAAAATACAGAATCAGCTATATTACAATATATACCCAGCTATATACCCTTTCACTTGCCATGTACCCTGTCTAGATCTGCCTTAAAACTATTTGTCAAACAGAAATGTCAGCCCTGTTTCTCTGTTCACAGATGCTACCTGACCTGCTCAGATTTTACAGCAGAGTCTGTTTCATTCCTGCAGCCAGTGTTGACTATTGGTGTTAGTTCTCGGTGTTTCCTTTGAACATCCGTTATTTTCAGACTGTTGTTATGTGAACATTTGATGGAAATGTGTTCTTGACCTATATCCACATTGACCTGCTCAGCCACACTGAAATCACTGCACATAATGCGGAATGCAAGAGAAACTTCAGTCTCCAAACTGGTGGCATGAACATCAATTTCTGTTTCTCCCTCCACCCTCATCTCTCCTTTTTCATTCCCCATTCTGGCTCCCCTCTTACCTCTTTTCTTCTCCTTACTTGCCTATCACTTCACTCTAGTGCCCCTCGTCCTTGTTTTTTTCCCATGGTCCACTGTCCTCTCCTATCAGATTCCTTCTTCTTCAGCCCTTAACATTTTCCACCTATCACCTTCCAGCTTCTCACTTCATACCCTGCTCCCTACCCACTTTACCTCTCAACTGGGTTCAACTATCACCTTACAGTTTGTATTCCTTGCATTCAACCCCCACCCTCTTACCCATTCTCCTCGATTACTTATCACCTTCCTCTTAGTGCCCCCCTTCTCTTTTTCCCATGGTCCACTGTCCTCTCCCATCAGATTCCTTTTCTTCAGCCCTTAACCTTTCCCACCTGTAACCTTCCAGCTTCTCACTTCATATCCCCTCTCCCCACCCACTTCACCTCTCACCTGGGTTCACCAATCATCTTTCAGTTTGTATTCTTCCTCTGCTCCCAGCTTCTTTATTCGGGCTTCCTGCCCCTTATTTTCCAGTCCTCATGAGGGGTGTCAGTCCAAAATGTCGACTGTATATTCCCCTCCATAGATGCTGCCTGACCTGCTGAATTCCTTCAGCATTTTGAGTGTGTTACTCTGCACAGAGTGCTACCCAAACACAAGCAGGGTGGCGAGTACACTCAGTGAGAGTGTCAAATTTCAGTGTTTAAAATATCATATATACTCCAACTACACTGATTTGAATAAGTTGTGTTTGGCTGCAAAACTGAATTTCACACAGCTTGCTTTCACATTGATATCTTTTTTATAAATTTTGTTTCTTCCCTCTCTGTCCATTCACAATGAATATATAACGGTCTAGAATGAAAACAGAAAGCTGCCTGCATGTGTCATTGTAAATGTGTCAAAATTACATAAAGACTGATGCACATCACAAAACAACATGACACTGAATCCCAGGAATATATTATTGATTATCCCATCTATCTTCATTGGTCTACTGTGAAAATTCTGTGAAAAACATCTTGCACCTTAGTTGAAATCGTCTGAGGGTTCTAAATGACTGATGAAGCTGAAATGGGAACTGCGGAGTCTTCCACAGAGGAGGTAGATGGTAGGCTCTTTGTGTGATGGTCCACTCCACTTCCCATTTATGTAAGTCTTCTGTGCTATTAAGAAGGGATATTCTTGCACTGGAGGCCATTCATAACAGGGGCACGTGGCTGATTCTTGAATGAGCAGGGTATGTTATGAGAGAAAAAGTGATCAGTTTGGTTGTATACCCACTGGAGTTTGGAGCAATGAGAGGTAGTCTTCCTGAAATATATTAAATTCTGAGGCATGTTTGATTCTAAGTTCATAAAACATAGGAGCAGAACTAGGCCATTCAGCCCATAGAGTCTTCTCTGCTATTCTATCAGGGCTGATTTAAGATCATAAGACCATAAGATACAGGAGCAGGATCACGCCATTTGACCCCAATTAATCTGTTCTGCCACGTCACTGCTGATCCATTATCCTTCTCAAAACCACTCTCCTGCCTTCTCCCCATAGCTTTTGATACCCTAACTAATCAAGAACCTATCAACCTCTGATTTAGTTATACTCAATGCCCTCTGGTCCTAGACTTCTTTAGTTTAGGAAATATGATCTCCATATCCACTTTATTCAGGTCTTTCAGTATTCAATAGGATTCAATGAGATACCCCTTCATTCTTTGAATCCCCAGTGTACAGGCCCAGTGCCGTCAAATACTCCTTGCACATTAACCCTTTCTACACTGATGTTGTGTAAGAATCTAGAACCAACATTCATCATTTCTGGATTTAGGCAAAGATGAAAAGGACCTTTTCTCTTGGACAGTGCTGAATCATTGCAAGTCTCTATCACAAAAAGCTGTGGAGGCCAAATCATTGGATATATTCAAGGGTAACATGAGTCTCTGGTAGAGAAGAGCCAATGATCTCCATGTGTAATGTTGATTGATGGTTAATTGTTGGCAACAATAGCAGGGAGAACTATTCTTCTTCAAGTTACTGCCTGCCAGAACTAATGACCTTAACATCTCATCTAAAAAGCAGCATTCTTGCAGGACAACACTCTCTCAGTACTTCACCAGCAGGACAACCTCATACCTTGCATACAAGTCTCTGGAGTGGGACTTCTTCCCCAGACAGAAATTTGGAGTTCAGGAGTATTTCCCATAGACTTGCACTTTGACCACAAGCTTTTGATAAAATACAGATGTTAGTGTGAGCACATGTGACTGGCTTGTGCGTTTTTGTAGATGAACACATCCACGTTTTCTGTGATTGTTCTGGAGAAGGCTAATTTCTCAGGTGTGGCCCTCAAGAGATGTGTATGGACATCATTTTCATAAGGGGGAAGAACTGAAGTAAAATTGTGTTTCTCTTTTCTTGCTTGGAAGAACAAAAAAATCTGCTGGTTGAACTCACAGGGTTGGAAAGCATTTGTCAGAGAAAAGGAATTCTTAACGTTTTGGGTTGAAACCCTGTATCAGTACAAAATATCAACAATTCCTTTCCTCCCATAGATGCTGAGTTCCTCCAGCCAATTGTTTATTACTCCAGATACTAGCATCTGCAATCTCCCTTGTGTCTCCACCTCGCTTAGGAGAGCATTTTGGCACTTTTATTTTGGGACAGCATCTGTTGCTAATCATCATGTAGCAGGTAGTAAAACCTGATGAAAACAGCAAGATCCTGATGAAATTGTCACTGCTGGTGTTTGAACATTAAAGCATATTTGATATCATTTTTGGACTATATGATAGCCAGCGTGATAACAAAGCTGCCTTGCTCACTAGCATTGAAATCGCTTGGAATTCTGATTCCTCGCTTGCGTGGGATACATGTTCAAGTGTAGATTATGCCTGTAGCCTGTTGGAATGTTTTAGTGTAGAGTTCAAATGCCAACATGTATCTAAGATGCAGTTATGCTGTTAACCCTATGCATTAGGACACTGGAGATCTATGTCAACATTAATAAAATTCTAAGCATGCACTCGTGGCCTTGATTCACACCTGATTTTGTTACATCTCTTGCTGGCATCTGCTGGAAAAGTGTGGAGCATCAATCTAAGGCACTTAAGAACTCCAAATCTGTCTGAGTGAGAGTGACATCATTGCTCATGTCTGTAATCAACTGTTGAGGGAGCACAAACATTTCAGAGGCTCATAGAGGCTGGAAGACACGAGGCATAAAGAGGTGGAAAATCTTGGAGGGATTAGGAAACAAGGATAATAATTAAAATGGAAATATCGTGCAGCCAAGAGCCAAAGTAGATAGCTGAGCAGGCTGGGTAATGAATAAATGGGCCTGACGAATTTCAGTAAGGGAAGAACACTGTTACAGTGCAAGATATGCTTTGTCTATGTGATCTTGGTCATAAAACCTACAAACTGCTAATGAACTGTCTTATCTGATTCTTGATGAAAGGACTCAGCCTGAAATGTCAGCTCTTTATTCCAATCCATAGGTGTTGCCTGACCTGAAGAGTTTTTCCAGCATTTTGAGTGTATCTTGTCTGATTTTCTGTTTTGCAGTATCTGTTCTGTATCCTGACAATAACATGCACAATGTTTTATCGGTGTTCAGATTATATGTTGTTCTCGCTACTACCCATTGGGCGGATGGTACAGGAACATCAGGTTCCATTCCACCAGGTTCAGGAACAGTTATTACCTTACAACCATCATGCTCCTGAACTGGAGTGGATAACTTTATTATCTCTCACAACTCATGTTCTCAGATAACTTATTTATTGTTTTGCACAATTTAGACCATAAAGACACAGGAGTTGAATTAGACTATTCGGCCCATCGAGTCTACTTCACCATTCAATCATGGCTGATTTATTACGTCATTCTCTTGCCTTTTCTCTGTATCTTTTGACACCCTTACTAATCAAGAAACTATCAAACTCCGCTTTTAAATATATCTAATGACTTGGCCTCCACAGTCATCTGAGACAATTTGTTTTCTCTTGCACATTGGTGGCTGGTCAGTCTTTGTATAGTTTTTTCATAAATTCAAATGTATTTATTTATTTTCCTGTAAATGCCCACAAGAAGATGAATCTCAAGATAGTACAGTATATGATATATTTTGACTCTCTGTTTGAAAGTTCTGAACTTTAGATGCTCCTGTTATTTGAAGACAATTCTTTCCTGGTCTAATTTCAACAAAATAATTTAATCAAACATTAAAGCAAGTAAGCTCTGTGTACAGACAGACCACCAACCACCACCCAGACCCAAACTTTGTACAGCTTCTTTTCTGAAAAAAGACACTTGAAGAAGCCTCACAGCTGTACAATGAAACGTTTGACTCCAAGTATTGTAAGGAAATATTAGGGCAGATGATTGAAATCTTGGCGGAGACATGTTTCAAGGGCTTCTTCAGGGTGTGTAGTCAAGTGGACAGGTGGAAAGGGAGGAATGAACACCATGGATGCTCAAGTAGAAAGCTGTTAACTCAGTAGATTTGATGTAGTGGTCCTGCCCTTGGTTATCTGTTTGCTCAACTCAACACCACATTCTAAATCTGTGCACTGACCTTCACAGTCTGCGAGTTTGAAACATAAATTTCTTTTCAGCACATTTTTCACAATCAACAAAATATTTTTAACATGACTGGCAGCCTTTGCTGCTTGATCTTCTGCCAAGCAGTATTTACTTTAACAATCTTCACAACATGCTTCCATCATAGCAATGAGATTGAAGAGGTATCAGAAACACTTAGATACCTCGTACAACAACGTTGCATTTCCCATCTCTCTGTTCTTATTTGTCTCCTCTTCAGCGCTCCTGCAAACAAATCAACAATGATGTGCCAGCCTTCATCAATTTCTCTCAGCTGATGCCACCGGAGCTTTGGATTTCTCTTGGTCTTCACCCCTTCACTGCCATTCCCATTTTACTCTCCGTCCCTTCTCTAAGTCTACACAATAAAGCAAGTTTTCCACCTTTTCAGTCACCTGCTCTGGATTTCCATCTTTTTCTGCTTCTGATTTGTATTTCCAACATCTGCATTTATTCTGGGGTCTTGTTAATACTGGACATATGGCCTCTTAGATGCTCCCTCAGGTCTGATCTGTTAAGAATCGGTATATTAAATCTTAAAGAGATTTTGGTCTATTCATTTGTAAATGAATATTAAATATTTATTATTTTTTAAATTTATGTTATGTAAAATTCTTTAAAATCTTACTCATATTTTGTTTCTCTTCCTTAAAGTTTGTTCAATCTCAGAGACATTTAATGTCACTTACAGTTTTTACATCTGACAAAGCTTCCAACCCATCCCCCTCCCCCACCTGCCACTACAAACACTCTCAGAATTGCTCTGTATGAAGTCTGTTCAAAAACCCACCTCAAGTTTATCTGATACTTGGATTTATCTGTGCAACTACTGGGTGCAGAAGATCACTGAAACTGGGCTGAGTATTTGTGGGTTTGCAATGACTGAGGGTGTTGATTTCCAGTGGTAGGATGTGTTTAAGGAAGCACACTGCAGCCTTTTGATCAGAAGGAAATCTTGCTTTTATCACACTTTCTGCTATTTGGCTACTCAAACCAAAACAGTGTGGGCTAAGCAATTGCCTTAATTCTTGTATATGGCCAAATGTTGAAAATACAGTGGACTTAGGTTAACTGGGGCACATCAGAACCAGAATCAGGTTTATTATCACCGGCATGTGTTAACTTAGCAGCAGCAGTTCAATGCAATATATAATCTAGCAGAGAAAAGATGGTAATGATAATAAATAAAATAGTAATAGTAACAAATAGACAAGTAAATCAGTTACATACATTGAATAGATTTAAAAGAATATGCAAAAACAGAAATACTGTATTTTTTAAAAAACGAGGTAGTGTCCGAAGATTCAATGCCCATTTAGGAATCAGATGGCAGAGGGGAAGAAGCTGTTCCTGAATCATTGAGTGTGTGCCTTCAGGCTTCTGTACCTTCTACCTGATGGTAACAGTGAGTAAAAGGGCAAGCTCTGGGTGCTGGAGGTCCTTAATAATGGACACTGTCTTCCTGAGAAACTGGTCCCTAAAGATGTCCTGGCTACTTTGCAGGCTAGTACCCAAGATGGAGCTGACTAGATTTACAATCCTCTTTTGATCCTGTGCAGTAGCCCCTCCATACCAGACAGTGATGTAGCCTGTCAGAATGCTTTCCACGGTACATCTATAGAAATTTTTGAGTGTGTCTGTTGACATGCCAAATCTCTTCAAATTCCTAATAAAGTATAGCCGCTGTCTTGCCTTCTTTATAACTACATCGATATGTTGGGACCAGGTTAGATCTTCAGAGATCTTGACACCCAGGAACTTGAAGCTGCTCACTCTCTCCACTTCTGATCCCTCTATGAGGATTGGTATCTGTTCCTTCTTCTTACCCTTCCTGAAGTCCACAATCAGCTCTTTCATCTTACTGACATTGAGTGCCAGGTTGTTGCTGCAGCACCACTCCACTAGTTGGCATATCTCTCTCCTGTACGCCCTCTCGTCACCACCTGTGATTCTACCAACAATGGTTGTATCATCAGCAAATTTATAGATGGTATTTGAGCTATGCCTAGCCACATAGACATGTGTATACAGAGAGTAGAGCAGTGGGCTAAGCTCACACCCCTGAGGCGCGCCGGTGTTGACCGTCAGCGAGGAGGATATGTTATCACCAATCCACACAGTTTGTGGTCTTCCTGTTAGGAAGTTGAGGATCCAGTTGCAGAGGGAGGTACAGAGACCCAGGTTCTGCAACTTTTTAATCAGGATTGTCGGAATGATTGTATTAAATGCTGAGCTATGGTCGATGAACAGCATCCTGACATAGATGTCTGTGTTCAAGAACAGTATATTTTGGTCCAATTAAGCAGCTACTTCAATTAGGCAAAGTTTCATGGAAATAGTTAAAAAGGTATAGAAATGACAAACTAACATTTAACTGAGCAACAAATTTATGTATTTAAATGAAATACAGAATAAATTAGAACTCTACCAAAGCTACTACAGTACTATAAAACTGTATTATTTCCTAATAGTTATCGATGGAGGAATTTATCCAATATACGCTACCATGTATGGCATGTCCAGGGTGGAGTAGCACCTCTGGTGAAGGGGCTTGTCATGTCCATTCTGGGCCAGCTCACTCACCTTTGGTCCCTTTCAGACACTCAGCTTTCTCCTGTGGCTCCAAGTAGCTGTTTGCATGGGACGGCGGCCACACGCCGGTACACCACTTTGACAGGCGGGGTAAACCAGCGAGGGTAGCTAGCGGACCTCATGCCCTGGTGAAGTAGGCACATGCCACTCTCAGTATACGTGAAGTCAACTCTGGCGGACTGGGTGGAGGAGTTCAACAGTAAGACCCAACGGGCAAGGATGCAGTTCTGCAATGTTTTGCAGAGAGCAAAGGGCATGATTGATGTCATAGTTATCCACTGCAACCTAGGAAGACCCCAGTTTGCAACAAGTACTTGCACTACTGGACCCAGACTTCTGAGGTCAAGAGAGTGGAATTGTTCCAGTACAAAGGTTTTTCCATATTAAAGGCTCTCTCTCACAGGTTTCACTGTCTTTGTTGAATATGACAGACAAGTGGTACACTGCTTCATCCTTTTGATTAGCTGTAAATGAAGAAAATTAGTGCTGACACCTGGTGCAGATAATGGACTGACTTCACACAATGCTTTCGATAATTGCATCTTCCAAATCTTCATTTTCATTGCAACAGTCAAGATGATTGTTGATCCTATCAAATTATTCATAGAGCCTAACTTGTTGATGCAGTGAAATCATTTCAATTAGCCAGAATCGATTGTATTCTGAAATGGAAATCATTGCTGAGTGAACCTTCTGTACTTAACAAGTGGTCACTGGTATATGTTTGTGGTCTTCTGCTGCTGTAGCCCACCAACTTCAAGGTTCAATGTATGGTATGTTTAGAAAGGATCTTGTGCATACCACTGTTGTAACATGTGGTTATTTGAGTTACTGTCACTTTTCTGTGAGCTTGAGCCAGTTTGGCCATTCTCCTCTAACCTCTCTTATTAACAAGACATTTTTGCCCACAGAACTGCTGCCAACTGGATGTTTTTTTGTTTGTCACACCATTATTTGTAAACTCCAGAGACTGCTGTGCATCAAAATCCCAGGAGACTAGCACTGAGATACTCAAATCACCCCAGATGGCACCAAGTCATTCCACAATCAAAGTCACTTAGATAACATTTCTTCTCCATTCTGAGTTTAGTCTGAGAACAACTTAACCTCTTGACCATGTCTGCATGCTTTTATGCATTGAGTTGCTGCCATGTGATTGGCTGATTAGATATTTGCATTAACCAGCAGGTGTAGAGATGTAACGAAAAAGTGTGGCCTCTGGGCTAATTGCTGATTTACAGGACAACACAATGGCCCAGTTAGTACAGCTGGTGTGTGACAGCTTCAGAACCCAAGTTGGATCCTTACCTCTGATGCTACCTGCATTTTATCTCTTTGATGACATGTAGTATGATGAAGAATCTGGGATTTGATGGGAATTTGAGGAGAATGGGATTAGTGTAAATACGTGCTTGATGGTTGGTATGACCTCAATGGGCTGAATACCCTGTGTCTATCTTACATGGCTCTTCAGTATTGGACTAGATAGTCTGCTTTTGGGGAATTTTGAAGGTTAATGTGTTCTTTCATTGCTTGGTCTACATATAGTGGAGGGTTTTCAAAGTTCAAAGTATATACATATATGTCACCATAGATTGAATCTTACCCTGAGATTCATTTTCTTGTAGGCATTCAGAGTAAATAATAGAAACACAATAGAATCAATGAAAAACCACCCCCCAATCAATGTGCAAAAGACAATAAATTACACCTCATTAATGCAAATATCTAGTCCATAGGAAGTGAATCCATTGGTTGAGGGAACAGTTCAGTGATGGGGGGTGAGTGATGTTATCCCCTCTGTTTTAAGAGTAAGAGTCTGATGGTTGAGGGGTAATATCTTTTGTAACAATAATGTCTATTTGAAGAATGATGGGCCTTCAGAATAATCTACAGGGACAGATAAAAGCTTGAGCTGAACCTGTTTGGTTTGATTGTGATGTGTAATCTTGAAGGAAAGTGCAATTGTAGTGCTAATCTTTGCCTAATTTAAATAGTTCCAAATAAAATCAATATGTGTTTATCCTACACCATTGAACTATTATTGCCTAGGTCTGGCAACATGTTCAGCAAACAAGCAAGATTATTGAGCATCTGCTGAATCAGTGTTCTTGTGTGGTGCTATTTGAGCAGCAGTTGTAACTGGATACCCTGACTGGTTTCTGCAAGGTTATGAGAATAGATTCAGTGCTGATACTGGAGAGGTGGACAATATCAGGCACTGTCAGCTTGCCCTGGCAATGGTTGTAGATATGATTTTCTTTCTTACTGTTGTGAAATTAGACTTTGTTCCCTCCTAACACACCCTCAAAAGTTCTGTGCATTAGAAATGGGTTAATGTTTTTGTGCATTAGGAGAGCTCTCCTCTTTTCTGAAGGCACATTTGTTTCTAGACAAATGTATTCTGTTAGAATGGTGGTATATGTGAAAGAGTGTTGACCATATTCTTGTGCAACACACAAGATGAAGGCCCAAAATGTCAACTGTCTATTTCCTTCCACAGATGCTCCCTGACTTGATGAGTTCCTCCAGTATTTTGTATGTGTTGCTCTAGATTTCCAGCATCTGCAAAATCTCTTGTTTTCAGAATCTTGTGTCATACCCCATTTACTTAGGAGAAAATACTCATTGTTTTCTCAGCCCGAAACATCGGCTCTTTATTTCAATTCATAGATGTTGCCTGACTTGCTGAGTTCCTACAGCATTTTGTGCATGTTACAACATTTCTGTTGGAATCCGAAAGATAATTCAGCTGTGCTCTGCTTCTTTTTCTATTCTGAATGGCTCTTCAGTGTTGGACTAGATAACCTGCTGCTGCGAAATATTGAGGATTAATGTGTTCTTTAATGTGACTTCGAATCATCCAAAATGCCCATGCATTGCAGTTGGGGGTTCTCTTTTCCTACGTACTCAGGCATGCTTTTAATTTTGGATGGTGCCTGTGCACTGTGATAGAATGCAAAACTGTTTGGCATGGGCTAGAAGGGCTGAAGGGCCTGTTTTTGTGCTGTAATGCTCTATGACTCTATGCTTGTTGCTTTGATGGTCCCTGAAGCCAATTACAGTGTGTTGGGAAATGGCTTATCACTACAGTTTAGCAACACTATGACCAGTTTAATCACCTTGCACTGAAATGGAATTGCGTTTTTATTTTAATTGAGATCTTTCTTGTTTAAAAAAGTGCATGATTTTTGTTTTTCTTGTGAACGCTACTTATCTGGTGCTATATATTTGTGATGCTGCTGCAATTAAGGTTATCATTGTGTAAGGTACTTGTGCAGATGACAATGAAGTTGACCTTGATTGTTTTTATACACTTTCTCCTCAGTTCAGGAGCAATATTGTCACTGACATTCACATGCTTGTGAATAAATAAAAAGAATGAGTCACTGGTCACATAATATACCATGGTAGTTGTTGATCTACAATAAAGAGTTGGCACATATCCTCAAACTCCTAGTGTATCTGGAGATCAGTTAACGCAAAGCTCATTAGCCCAAAACGTTTGGTGAATGAGCCAAATCCCAATACGCTACAATTGGCTGTGGGGACTATCAAAGCAACTGACATAAAATCATGGAGCACTACAGCACAGAAACATGCCTTCTGTCCATCTTACTTACTTACTGCTTGTTACACCACAAGCATTTAGGGCAGCAGTGAAGGTCCTCCATCTCTGGTGGTGTGCAGGGCTTCCCTCATCAAGTCAGTAGCTTCCTCTCAGTTTTTACCACTGTCAGCCATGCAGATCCTGGGTGGAGAGTCAGGAATACAGTCACACTCAGATGTAGAAGGATTCTTTGTTGCTGTTTCAGTAACAATTTTGTTTTAGCAGTCAGGGTTGTTAGCCTTGAGCTGAACCCCGAACCTGGAGGACCAGTGGATCACTCAGTCTGTCCTCTGCCCTTTGACCTGTTTGGCATGGGTGACTCTTTCAGGAGCCAAACCATACCTCGTCCATCCATGTACTTATCCAGACTTCTCTTAAGTGTTGCAGTCGAACCCGCATCATCACTTCCTCTGGCACCTCGTGCCAAACTTGCACCATCTTCTGAGTGAAGAAGATTCCCCCTCAGGTTCTCCTTAAATATTTCACCTCTCACCATTTAACCTGACTTCTGGTTCTGGTCGCACCCAACCACAGCAAAAAAATCCTGATTGCATTTATCCTATCTATACCACTTAAAATTCTGTATACCTCTATCAAATCTCCCCTCATTCTTCTACACTCTAGGGAATAAACTGCTAATGTATTCAACCTTCCCCTATAACTCAGGTCCTCAAGTGCTAGAAACATTCATGTAAAGTTTCTCTGTACCCTTTCAATGTTATTGATATCTTTCCTGTAGGTAGCTGACCAGAACTGCACACAATTTGACCTCACTAACGTCTCATGCGACTTCCACATAATATCGTATGTTATTGTGTCCTCAGGAAAAAAATGTAAAACACTTTAAAGAAACTCTTTGACAAATCATTTAAGATGAATGATTAATGGCACTGAACTTTGGACCTTAAGATCCTCCAGTCAGGGAGAAGCAACTAATTGGTTCTCCTTGGTGCACACTGAGTCCGTGAACTTCCCTCCAGCTCAGGCAGCGGTGGGCAATTTAACGATTAGCTTTATTTGTCACTGTACGTTGAAACATAGAGTAGCTTGCATTGTTTGCGTCATATCAAATCAGTGAAGATTGTGCTGAGTTGCCCACAATTGTCGCCACGCTTCCACCACCAACATAGCATGCCCACAACTCACTAACCATAACCATAAATCTCTGTAATGCGGAGGAACACCATGCAGTCAAACTGTACACTCAGCGGTTGAAATTGCACCCCAATCTTACAGCTGCGCTGTAAAGTTTTGAGCTAAGTCCTATGCTACTGTGTCACCCTAAGTGTCATAAAAACAGAGAGTCACTGACAACCAGAGTCTTAAGCTGAGAAGAACTGGACTGTGTGCAGAGACATCTCCAATCCAGCTGAGAAATGGGACAACATAGGCACTCAAGCACACAAGTATATACAATCTCTGAATGTGCAGTCAAGCGTGTCTGTCCTTAGCAGGACATATGAGCAGGTCCTGCAAAGAATGGATAGGAAAATGAAGAGTTTGAATAAATAACACTGAAGTTAGTTCAGGTAGACTAGATCTAGACTTGGATAACAAGTATGGGACTGGTGGGATAATAAAATATTAATATATTTTAGCAGTTTAACTGAACCAAAGTGGTTTCTGTTGATTTTGACTTACATCACTTTGCTCCAAGATGTATCCTGGTGGTCAATGTAATAACTCTGTTAAAACTACATCAAAAGTTCCCTGCTCAACATCTAACATTGTTTAACATGGACAGGTTAATTAAAAAAATGTTCATTCCATGATTGGAACTGGGTTTTAGAGGGTAATTCAGGCCACCTGCAGAACAAACATTTAATTAAATCTACTCAAACAACCCTTGGTATAATTATATAGAATGATGTAAGGGACCAATGGCATTTAAAATGAGCTTGGTAAATATTTAAGGAAGAGCAAAATGTGTCATTTTCTTCAAAGCAGAGCTATTGGCAAAGCAATTGGTTTGAAAGTGTGGATGTTTGTACAGGTGCTTGTATTTAGGAGCATGTTGAAGATTTCAGATTCTACCAAGGTGTTTCAGATATGTGCAGATTGCTAAGAATAGGACAGAGCTGCAGAAGGATTGGGAAGTGGATTCTCAATGAGTAAAGCTGTAAGATTTAAAGGACTGCACTGGTATTTTAGCATCTATGACTTCAATGTGCAGTTATTGAAAAAGATAGATCCAACCTGAACATTGAGAGCTACCAATTCACTACCATAAATGAGCAGTAAATTTTCTCGCTCTATCTCTAGATCTTTGTCTCCATCTCTATCTATCTCTCTCAAACAAGAGAAAATCCAAGCAACACACACAGAATGCTGGAGGCCAGCAGACCAGGCAGCATCTATGGGTAAAAAAAAGTGGTCGACTTTTCAGGCTGAAACCCTTCAGCAGGACTCCCTCTCTCCATCTCTTCATCTCTCGATGTCTGTTTCTATCTCTCTCTCTCCATCTCTCTCCCACATGCTCTACCTCACATTCCCTCTCACACACTCTCACACTCCCTCACAGAGCTATAGTCCGTCACATTCAACCCCAGCTTCTGGTGCTGTCTGTGAGGAGCTTTCATTCTCCCTGTGATCATTTGGTTTTCCCCTTGCGATCCAGCTTCTTTCCATATCCCATAGGTATGCAGGCTGGCAGATTATAAATTGTCACCAACCCAGATGTGAATGATTGATAGAATTTGGAGGGACTTGATCAGAATGTGGGAAGAATAAAATGTAATTAACGGGAACAGGTCCTTGATGGCTGGAAAAGGCAAAGTCAAAGACAATTTATTATCAAAGTATGTATATCTTACTGTACCTTGAGATTTATTTTCTTGCCGCATTTACAGGAAAATAAAGAAATACAATAGAATTTATGAAAATTTATGCATAAACAACACTGACAAATAATAAATGTGCAAAAGAAGTCCAATTGGGCAAATAAAAATAAATAATACTGAGAGCGTGAGTTGTAGAATTCTTGAAAATTGGTCTGTAGGTCGTGGAATCAGCTCGGAATTGTGATGAGTGACGTTATCCATACCCATTCAAGAGCCTGATGGTTGTAGGGTAATTATAATTCCTGAACCTGGTGGTGTGGGACCTAAGGCTCCTGCACCTCATTCCCAATGGTAGCAGCGAGAAGACAACATGCTGGATGAGGCTTTCTTGTAGTAACACTCCATATAAATGTGCACAGTGGTGAGGAGGGCTTTATCTGAGATCAACTGAGCTGTATCCACCACTTTTTGTAGACATTTCCATTTCTGGGTATTGGTGTTTCAGTAACAGACCATGAAGCAACGAGTCAGGAAACTCTCCTGTGCATCTAGAGATGATTGTCAGATATTTAGGTGACATGGACTCTTTTGGGCTGATGAAGCTATTTCCTAGTTGTGTACTTCTCAGATTGTATAAGCACTGTTCAGTTTGCAACTGGAAATGTGATTCTCTTCAGAGAACTCAGCTACAGATCAAATTGTTTTTCTGAAATAGGTTATAAGCCATCACAATTGCTTCAGGATACAGAATATGAAACATTCACAATCAATCATTTTACTTGTCACAGAATTTCTTGTTTGTATGCCTTAATAAATTTGTGCCAGAAGTTAATTTCATGTTTACAATGTGATGGTTAAAATGGGCTTGTTAATAATTTAATGAAAGGCAAGTGATCCCACACAGGCTACAGTGCAGAGAGGGCACACTAAAGATTGAAAGCACTTCTGGTACCTTTGACACTGCAACCAAATGGATCCCAGTGTTTCTGGGAAGCCAGACTCCATCTCCCCTAGGTGAATGTATGAGGCACAGGAAATTCTGCAGATGCTGGAAATCCAGAGCCAGACATTAAAAAAAATGCCGGAGGAGCTCAGGCAGTCAATAAATAAGAACTCTTATTTTGCCTTCTGCCCCCTTCTTTTCCCGTTCCGATGAAGGGTCTAAGCCCAAAACACTGAGTGTTTATTCCTCTCCATATATGCAGCCTAACTTGCTGAATTCCTCCAGCGTCTTGTGTACATTTCTGTTGATTGAATGAGATCCTGGTATCCTGGTCAATCACTGTCATTAAAAACCTCAATTGGTTAAGGTCAAGCGGGAAAAGAGCATCCATCATCATGGAACTCCACCACCCAGGCCATGCTCTCCTCTCACTGCTGCCATCAGTAAGGAGATACAGGAGCTTCTGGTCCCACACCACCAGGTTCAGGAATGGTTATTACCCCTCAACCTTTGCTCAACTTCACTCAGCCCAATACTGATCCCACAACCTATGGATTCTCTTTCATGGACTCTTCAATTCATGTTCTCGATACTTATTGCTTATTTATTTACTATTATTAATTTGTTTTTGTTTTCATGTTGAACTTGTACAGCTCATTGCCTTTTTGCACATTGGTTGTTTGTCTTTGGTGTGTGTGATTTTTCATTGATTCTATTGTGTTTCTTTGTAGCTATTATGAATGCCCACAAGAAAACGAATCTCAGGGTTGTTTATGATGACATATATGTACTTTGAACTTTGCCCAAAGAGTGAGCTTGGAGCAGTAGCAGTATATCAAAATTGTTTTAAAGCAGTAGGAACCAATTGAAGATTGTGGGAATGCAAAAGTAACACAAATCTTTCTTTTCAAAGCACCAGCTAACTCAGTGCCCTCAGTGCAGAAAGAGGGGTAATGTCCTTTGAAGATATCTCCTGTGAAGGTAAATGAGTAAGGAATGTTCTGCTGATCTCTTAATATGCAGTGGATTGTAATCAGAAATAGATAAAATTCCTCTTTGGTCACAATATTACAATATGTCCCTTTGATGAATGACCTGCTGTGGAAGAGGGTTGATGGATGGATAAAGTGGATTACTATGTCTGCACCTTAGCCCTGTAACATCAGTGAAGATCCAGAATCATCATTCATTGTTTCAGCCAAATGAGATAAAACCGCCTTCCTGCTCAGGATTCTCCTTCATTCTCAGCACCTATTAAATTGATAATGAACATTTTGATGGGGACCATCAAATCTTAGACTGAAAGATGACTCTGATATGAAGGTAAATTTACTTTTAATAGAATGTGTCTTGGTGGGCTGGGTTAAATAAATTCCCAATCTATTACCTGTTCCACAAAGAGATGCTCCAACTGGCATTGCACATGAGATTAAATATAAAGCTTATGAAAATTTGAAAAGAATGGAAACCAGTTTCTGGCAGAATGTCATTAGGGTGGTAATGGATGAGGATCACTGTTAGAAAGTAGGTCTATTCTTCACTGTGTGGACTTTCTGTGGATGGTATACCAGAACAAGCCAGATATCTGGTCATTAACTTGCTGATGTGTATTGCAGTATGCAGTTGACTTTGGACCCACGTCTCCTTCCATAATTTGCTCCTCATTTTTCCTGGGGATGCCAAATCATACCAGGACATGATTTCCCGGTCTCCAGTGCCTTAGGCAAGTGGGCATTACTATGGCTGGTCATAGGCATAGACATACATGTAAACAGGTCCTTCGGCCCAATTTGTTTATTCTGACCAAGATATCTATCCAAGTTAGTCTCAAAACTTGATCCTTTGAGAATCTCATGCGAAGGCCCAGCAGGTAGAGCCAAGTATCTTCCTGGATGACCCAGTGACCTCTGGGTTTCCCCCATCTTTACCATTTGGCCATTCGCTGTGTGTAGAGAGGCTTGCAGTTCAAAAGAAGTGTTGGTGATTTGGTGTGGTGGCTATGGTCTGACGTGGGCTTTTATAGTTAAGAAGAACAGTCCTTTGTCAAAACCCTTTATGTAGTTCACGTTGAGTTTTCTCTCAGATGGTAAGACCTATCTTTAATGTTTTGAGTGAATTCACATGAATGGTATTGAATGGTGACGTTGGTCTGAACTATGTCACTTTACACTTGATGTTAATCACATGCAGTACAACAAAAGCAGCAATCAGGCTGATGTTCTGAAGAGTCCCAACTGTCAAATGAAAGAGGGTAGAAGTAGTGACGAGACCAAATGTTGCTTTAGCAAACCAGCCCTTGATACAACTAAAGCAAAATACTGCAGGTACCATGAATCTGAAATAAATCTCATAGGAACACTTCAACAAATCTTGTAAAAGAATCTGCAGAGGTTAGAAATCCAGAGCAACACACACACAAAACTGCTGGAGGAACTCAGAAAGTTAGGCAGCTCCTTTGGAGGGAATGTACGGTAAATGTTTCGAGCTGAGACACTTCAGCAGGATTTTGGCAATCAGGTTTTCGTGTGTGTTCTTCAACAGTTCAAGCAACTTTGGAGAAAGAAAAGAAACAAGATTCAAGTACATTTATTATAGAAGAATGTATAAATTATACAACCTTGAGATTTGCTTGCTTGCAGGTAGCCACAAAACAAGAAACCTAAAAGAACCCATTTAAAGAAACAAAAGAATAAAATTAAAAATAAAAGGCCAATACTTGATACACAAGAGAGAGAGAGAGAAAAAATACAAATCATGCAAACACTTGAAATGAACAACAGCATTCCGAACTAAAAATGAGTTCTCAGATCCGAACCCTGGAGCAGCCTGGAGTAGGCCCAAAGCCACACTTATCAGTTCATCATTCTAGCAGGCACAGAGCACAGCAGCTGGGGCAGCCTTCATAACCTCAACACCATGGAGCGAGCTGTTAATATTTCACATAGAAGAGACACATTCTGCACCATCAAGTTTCAAGAGCATTTTCAAATGTTTAACAATGAGAGCATTGTACTATGTTGTTTAGGCATCAGCTATAACTGTCATCTCCAAATCAGGATAAACTATGAACTTGAGTTTCTGTGTGCCTGGAGAAGTGAGTATAACAAGGACCTCTGGAAATCCTTAAGCAAAGAAAATGTTCAAAGTCACTTTATTATCAGTGTACATCTCTGCCATCATATGCAACCCTGAGATTAATTTTCTTGCAGACCTTCACAGTAGAACAAAACTAAAATAGAATCAATAAAAAAAGTACGCACAAAGACTGACAAACAACCAGTGAGCAAACACATAAATAAATAAATAGATAATACCGAGAATATGAGTTGTCGAGTCCTTGAAAGGGAATCCATTGATTGTGGAACCAGTTCAGTGTTGAAGTGAGTGTAGTTATCCACACTGGTTCATGAGGAGAGAAAGTCAGAAATTATTTCAATGCATTAGAAAGCATTGCTCCCTTGGTTAGTCATTCATCGCCTGTGGTGCTGCACCAACTTGATTAATAGTTGTGTGCTCTTTACACGTTTGGAGTTAACTGCTCTTAAAGCAATTTGACATATTATAAGAATGTGGGGTATTACGTAAATGTCAGTTCTTTAAGTGTGGGAACATTAATATTCATTGCTGGAAGTTCAAGGCAAATCATGATCCAAGTTATTGGTATTAAGATCTCTGAATTTTCTCTCAGTAACCGTAAACTCTTAACTCCAACAAATTAAGTTTGATTACTTGACTGAGCTTTTTATCTTACAGAAGCATTATAGGTTTTGCTGATTAAGCGAGTTTGATCATTGGCAGGCTCAAGAAACACAAAATCCTTTTACTGTTGTGTGATTTTCCAACGCCTTTGAGGTGTGGGCGCAATGAGACTGTCATTCCAAATGACAGTGACATAAATATATGGGCTCTGAACTGGTTTATATAACTCACCCTTTTTTATATTTTCAAACCTTCATGTTTCCCACATTGTTGCAGAATGCCTTCAGTATTCCCAAATAAAATGCTGCTTGATAAAGCAATTGGAAAATGGTGATCCCCAGTTCCATGGGCTTCCTAGCATTATAAGTATCAGGCTATTCTCTCATTGTGAATAGTGAAATACTAAGCTTGGTGTGCAAATAGATACATATTTAAGTCCATCACTCTACTGGGCCATTGACCACTGACAGCAACTCACCAGAGTGCTCTGTCCTGGGCCAGTCTTTCAAGTTGTCCCCAGGTGTAGCCCATCTTTAAGGATTCCTCCTCTCCCAGGGATGAGGTCTTTGGGGATTCCGTTGGCGTTTGTGTAGCTCTGGGTTTTTACGGGATGGGGTTGCCAGTCCCATGCCCGACCTTCCTCCTTTCGCAACCAGGCTTGGAATCGTCCATGATGGAGTTAGCACAAATAGATGATGTTCAATAAATTATTTCTTCCTTCAGTCTCTGTTGCCTCACCCTATGGAGAGTCCGTTGGGAGATAAAATGGTTAGCTGCCGGTGACAGGTGGTAGTCTGGAGGTGTCAGTGTTGGGACCACTTTTTTCACATGATATAGCTTGGATGATTTGAATGACAGAATTGATGGCTTAGTGGCCAAGTTTGCAGATGATACAAAGATAGATGGAGAGGCAGATAGTGTTGAGGAAGCAGGGAGCCTGCAGAATGACTTAAGACAGATTATGAGAATGGATAAAGAAGTGTCAAATGGAATAGAGTGTAGGGAAGTCAAGAACTTTGGTAGAAGGAGTAAAAATATAGACTATTTACTAAACGGGGAGCAAATTCAGAAATCAGAGGTGCAAAGGGACTTGGGAGTCCTTGTGCAGATTCCCTAAAGATTAACTTGCAGGTTGAGCTGGTGGTGAGGAAGGCAAATGCAATGTCAGCATTCATTTTGAGAGGACTGGAATATTAAATTAAGGATGTAATGCAAAGGCTTTCTAAGGCATTGGTCAGACTGCACTTTGAGTATTGTGAGCAATTCTGAACCCTTTGTCAAAGAAAGGATATGCTGGTATTGGAGAGGGTCCAGAGCAGGTTCAAAATAATCCTTGGAATGAAAGCATGAATGTATGAGGAGCATTTGATAGCTCTAGGCCTGTACTCACAGGATGTTAGAAGAATGAGTGGGGTATCTCATCGAGACCTATCAAATATTGAAAGGCTAAGATAATGCGAATGTGGAGATGAAGTTTCCTTTGGTGAGAAACCATAGGGCCAGAGGGCACAGCCTGTCCACTCTCCCCCCACCTTCTTTATGGGGCCCCTGCCCCCCTCTTCAGTCCTGATGAAGGGTCTCAGCCCGAAACGCTCCTTTCAATGGATGCTGCCCGACCTGCTGAGTTTATCCAGCTTGTTTATACGTGTTGATTTGACCACAGCATCTGCAGTGTACTTTGTGATTACTGAGAATAGAAGGCTGTCCCTTTAGAAAACAGATCAGGAGGAATTTCTTTAGCCAGAGAGTGGTGAATCTGTGGAATTCATTGCCACAGATGGCTGTGGAGGCCAAGTCATTGGGTATACTTAAAGCGGAGGTTTATCGGTTGTTGATTAGTAAGGGCATCAAAAGTTAAAGGAAGAAGAAGGAAAATGGAGTTGAGGTGGATAATAAATCAGTATTTCCAACATCTGCAGAATCTCTTGTGTTTACAATTAAAGTGAAAGATTGTTGAATCCATCACGAAGTCCCAGGTATGTCTCAGTGACTTAGTACTCCAGAGAAATGCTTTCCAGATGACACTTGAACTGATGGGCATGCTAGCTATTACGTGAGAGGAGGCAGGTCATGAAAGCCAGTGACCATTGTGTGTACTGAGTGGGCTGTTGCTGGTGAATCTTTAACTCTCTGTCAGGTGGAATACACCACATCCCCCTGGCTTCAAGTTAAATTTGCTTCTTGACCTCTTTGCATCAGATAACATCAAGGCTGGTTTTCACAGTAGTAACAAACACACAGCATATTGCTATTATAGTGCAAGTAACTCAGGTTCAATTCCACTGCTGTCTGTAAAGAGTTTGTACGTTTTCTCTGTGACTACATGGGTTTCCTTCGACATTCCAAAGACATATGGGTTAATAAGTTTCATATACAAAACACTGGAGGAACTCCGCAGATCAGACAGCATCCATGGGAAATGAAAAAACATTGGGTGTTTCGGGCTGAGACTCTTCTTCGGAACTGGAAAGGAAGGGGGAAGATGCCAGAATAAAAGGTGGAGGGAGGAGAAAAGGAATAGGTAGGTGATAGATGAAGCCAGGTGGTTGGGAAAGGTAAAGTGTTGAGATGAAGGAATATGATAGGAGAGGAGAGTGGACCATAGGAGAAAGGGAAGAAGGAAAGGCACCATGGGAAGGTGATAGGCAGATAGAGAATAAGAGGTCAGAGTGGGGAATAGAAGAATGTGGTTAATAAGTTATTTTGTCACATGGGTGGAAGAACCTGTTATCGTGCTACACCTCTAAATAAAATGAAATACTTTATCAGGCCATCAACAATGGTTTAAGAAATCATTCACAATTTCCTTCTATTTTGGTTGTGGTATATTATTAATAGAAGATAATGATTGTGGGTGTGATAGTGTAATGTTAATGTAATTCACAGGTGATGGGTCATCAATTTTTCAACACTTCTGTTGACATACTTGGGTCTAATTTTAATGCAGAACATCAGAACACAACTATCAAGGGTATGATAGCACACTATTCAAGTTACTGGCCTTGCAATGAATTGTGGACCAATCTCTCGTTCGAATTCCATCATGGCAGTTTAAATGTAAGGAATTAAATAAGTTTGTAACTTAATGAAAGACCAATCTCATAAATTGTGAAACTACAAGACTGTCGTAAGAACAGTCCGATTTCCATGTTACCTTCAGGAATGGAGTACTGCCAGCCACACTTGAGGTCTAGGGCTACATCCTAGTCTCACCGATGAGATTTATTCTGAACTCCTCCTTCAGCTCAGGGCTAGTCAGGGATGGATAGTTGTGATGGATATTCACTTTCCAGTTCCCAAAAGGGCTTATTGCTAACTTCAATTTTTTTTAGCACAGTAGCAGAAGTTGTCTAAAGTTCAAGATGTTTCTTGTGCAATAAGCTAAATGTCTAATTAGAATTCTTTGCTTCTCCTCTTGACTTCTAACCAGTACACTTTGCTCATCATCTGGACTTATTCAAGAGGAATATTGGGTGCTATGTTGGCCTAGTTAAACTGGGACCCAATCTAGAGAAACAAGAGGTTCCATGTTAGCCTAACTGAATACTCCACCTGGCCTGATAATTTGATTGAGAAACATTTCATACTGATAATGATGATTAATTACAAAACAACATAGATGTTAGCAAACATCTATGTTAGGGTTATGTTAGGGTTGGTAGGAGGGATAAAGAGAAGACACAGAGTTCATTCCTTGACCTCAGTTTCTGCAATGAATGACTTGATTGCTTACAATGCTTAGGTTTGGTTTTCCAATTTATAAGAGTTGTACTTGTGTTTGGAGATAATTTGTAAGTTATAAATCTCTCCTTGGTATTAAGCACTCTTCATTTAGCAATAAACTGTGTTTAATCAGTCTCATTCGCTGTAAACATCTCCTCCTTGGTGGAGGACTACCCACTGCTCAAAATGGTGATTAGTGACAGTTTCAGGAAGAGACTAAAGCAGTGAATTAAACTAGTTGTTGAAGCATACTCTACTATACATGTAGATATTTATACCAGATGGGGCTTAAAGTCTCCACTTAGCACTCTTAAACAGGTATACCCAATATCATCTCATGGTCAGTGTTGGCGTTGACCAATGACTATTGAAATAGGCATTGAATTGTCTCTCACCTGTTCTCACCACCATTATTCCAAACTGACCTGTGGTCTGTATGAAGTGCTGCCTGTGTTTGTTTATGGTTATGTATTACTTAGTTTCCTCCCTAGAACCTTGGATTTGGCTCTTGACATCTACTGAGTCTTCCATCTCATGTTCTGTTCTTTTGTTGATAGCCTTAACCTCATTCCTGCTTGCTTTTCTCTTTTAGTGTCATTTAGCAGGAAAGTAGGCCCTTTGATTCTGCATAAAGAGGTTTCACAGATGTGAATTAATCAAAGGTTGAAGCTGACTGATTTTCAAATTCTATCAATTACCAAAATCAAATTCTGTATATTCAATTTCAATCAGTTATCATCCCACAGACCATTTTCTAAATAGGGAGGAAATTCAGAAATTGGAGATGCAATGCAATTTGTCGTCCTGGTGCAGGATTTCCTTGTGTAGATCAATAATGAGGAAGAAAATGCAATGTTAGTATTCATTTCAAGAAGACTAGAATATAAAAGCAAGGATGCAATGTTGAGGCTTTAAAATGTGTTGGTCAGGTGGTATTATACCTGTCAGTTTGTACTTCTTGCTCACCACCCGTCTTATTCTGCCCTCTGTTCCCTTCCTTTCCAGTTCTGATTAAGGGTCTTGACCCGAAATATCGACTGTTTATTCCCCTTTGTCAATGCTGCCTGACCTGCTGAGTTCCTCCAGCGTTTTGTGCATCATACAGATTGAGTACCCCTTATCCGAAATTCCAAAATCCAAAAACCACTGAAATCAAATTTTTTTCAATGCTGACATGATGTCAAAAATGGAAAATTCCACAAGGTGCTGAGAAGGTTCCCTGGTGATACTCAGATCTCTGCACACACAGATATTTCTAAGAAGTGGCCTCACAGAAGTTAATGAAAAGGAGAAAAATCTCTGCATTAAGCAAAAAAATTAAGATCTTGATCATGTATTGTCAGTGTCAGAGCAAGTAAAGATCTATCACGACAAACGGCAAATTGAAGGTAATTGTGAATATTCAGCAGGATGGTTGCAGAAATTTAAGAAAAGGCACGGTATAAAAATTTTAAAGTGTTTGCTGATAGTGAAAATCTAACACCAGAACAAGTCTACGATGCTGGGTGTTTTTATACCTTACATAAACCTAAAGAAAAGGTAAAATACAAGTACAGTGCACTGTAACTTTTTAATTAAAACACGGCATTGTAGGTGGAGACTGAAAGCCTGCTGCTGTTTGTTGTTCTACAGCTAATTCAAGTATTCTCCTGATGCTATCTTTGTTGCTTCGCACACATTACATTTTCATTATATTAATGGGTTGAAATAAATTTTACTATTAAGCACACAATACTCCAACTTGGGTCTCACCAACGTCTTGAAATTTTATGACAGACAGACAGACATACTTTATTGATCCCGAGGGAAACTGGGTTTTGTTACAGCCGCACCAACCAAGAATAGTGAAGAAATATAGCAATATAAAACCATAAATAATTAAATAAAAATAAGTTAATCCTGCCAAGTGGAAATAAGTCCAGGACAAGCCTATTGGCTCAGGGTGTCTGACACTTCGAGGGAGGAGTTGTAAAGTTTGATGGCCACAGGTAGGAATGACGCTCAGTGTTACATCTCGGTGGAATGAGTCTCTGGCTGAATGTACTCCTGTGCCTAACCAATACATTATGGAGTGGATGGGATGGAAGTTTGTGAGGCCTAATGTGGAATATTGTGTGCAGATCTGATCACCTGCCTACAGGAGAGATGTAAATAAGATTGAAAGAATGCAGAGTAAATTTAGAAAGATGCCACTGAGACTGGAGGACCTGAGTTATGAGGAAAGATTGAATAGGTTAGAACTTTATTTGCTAGAATGTAGATTTGATGGACATGCTCCAAATCATGAGTAGTATAGATAGGGTAAATGGAAGCAGGCTTTTTCCACTGAGGTCAAGGAAGACTGCGGCTAGAGGTCATGGGTTAATGGTGAAATGTTTAAGGAAACATGAGGGGGAATTTCACTCAGAGATGAGCTGTCAGTACAGCTGGTGGATGTGGGTTTGATTTCAATGTTTAAAAGAAATTTGGATAGGTGCATGGATGGGAGGGGTGGGGAGGGGTGTGGAGTTTGATGGTCTGGGTGCAGGTCAAGGGGACTGGATAGGTTACTGGTTTGACAGACTAGATGTCTCTTTCTGTGCTGCAGTGTCCTATGACTTTCTGACTCTGTGTGTGATGAGCAATTTTAAGACAAAGTCTTCTTACCAGTAGCACATAAATTCTGAGTCAGAAATGATGGTGATCCCAAGCAATGTTCCCTCTAAGGTGTGCACGTGTGCACATACACACATCTTTTGCTACTAGCACACAAAGGAATTTAAACTGTGGACAAAAGGTTGTCATCCTCTATCTCGTTGGCATGTTAAGTATATTTCATGATCGTACACAATCACATTTACTTTTCCGGTTTCTGATGCAGACAGTGTTGACAACGTGGAGTTTGTGATGATTTGCCTGTGGATTTTAGAATTGGCTTACTTATACTGTTTTAATTGAAGAATTTATTCATGTGCATATGTTGTTGGCACCAGGCAGAATATTGTACAGCACAAGATTTTTGCATACATTGGCCATTACAAATTAGAGGGAACATTGATCCCAAGTTATCTCATTATATCTTCCAAAATCCAAAAAAACCTCGAACACTTCTGACCCAAGCATTTCAGCTAAAGGGTACTCAACCTGTATTGTGTTGCAGATACAGGGAAAATGCAGGTCGAATAATAAGGTGCAAGGGTTTTATGAGGTAGATCAGGTAATCAAGGCACAAACAAGAGAAAATCTGCAGATGCTGGATCAAGAACTCATTTTGAAGGGTATGTGAGAACTGTTCAAGAGTGATAATAGCAGGATAAAGCTGTCCTTAAATCCGGTGGTTCGTGCTCTCAGGCATTTTGATTGATGGTTTAATCTGCATTGGTGGATGTTGCTTAGAATTTGTGATGTAGAGTTGTGAAATAATGTTCCCCAGGAGCAGTAAGCAAAAATCTGTGTCCTGTGTAATGACAAAAGGATTTCTTACTGGTTGTGTAAATCCGTGGCCTTCATAATGCACGGCACATTAAATTGCATCACATCCCTGTTGTTCTGGGAGCACCAAATCACTGTGATCAGTATCACAGGGGATTTGTTAATGGAAATTAAGTGTGTGTGATTCTTCCATGTTTGAGCATTATTGACAAAAAAATAAGCTCAACTATTCCTGAATGACTTAATGCTCTGCTTAGAACAATTGGCCTCAATTTGACTTCCGGAAGAAGATTTGTAACTTTTAAAAGATGTGTCAGATGACAGTCAGCAGCAGAATTATACTTTAAATGTCAGCCCACGTGGTTTCTGCAGTGCTACAGAGCAATCAGTCATTTGATCTGCTGAAAGTAATGTCACTGGAGATTGGTGCAATTAATCTGTGGATCTGATCTCAAAATGTCTCTGTACATTCATCATCATCATTATGTGCCATGTCACATGGCGTAGGCAATCATATTCTCATTACCATGATTGGTCTTGGCAATTTTTCTGCAGGAGTGGTTTGCCATTGCCACTTTCTGGGCAGTGTCTTTGCAAGACGGGTGACCTTAGCCATTATCAATACTCTTCAGAGATTGTCTGCCTGGCGTCAGTGTTCACAAAACTAGGACTTGTGATCTGCTCCAGCTGCTCGTACAGCCATCCACCACCTGCGCCCATGGCTTCATGTGACCCTGATAATGGTGTGGGGTGTGGCTCAGCAGGTACTATACCTTACCTAAGGGTGCCTGCAGGCTAGAGGCGTAGTCTCCTTCGGTAGAGATGTACCTCCACCTTACCACCTTTCTGTAGTTTACACTCTAGATTCTCCATGTATGACTGGCTGCAGACACCCTCTCTGCAGCAAGCTCTCCATTACATAAGTCAATCTGCTGTGCAGATACCTGACTGGCATTTGTGCTGAAGCAGGAATGTATTTGAAAGGAGTCCTTAGTGGATGCACAGCCTGTTTCTCCTTGGTGGAGTTCTCTTTAGAAAACGCTTCACTTCTCTTTAGTTGCTCTTCCTACAGAGACTGGGTTAAGTGGTGAGGACTACTGTGTAGGCTCGTTAGCCTAGTGGTAGGATTCTCGCTCGGGGTGCATATTATACAGTGGGGGAGTTCCGGAAACAGTCAGCCTGCAGAGGCTTGAATGTTTTGTAGATAATCTTATTTTAATTTAAAATTTTTAATAGTTCTGTTGACTCGTGGTTATTGTATGTAATTTTGTGAGAGAGTAGACATTTATGTATTTTTAAAAAACTACATGTCGGCTCGTCACCATGAATAAGCCGGGCAGCAGCTTCATGAATGCTGAATTTCAAATCAATCCAATTCTGGTTTTAATATTAAATGTAGATTGAACTACTTAAAGTTTGATGTAATATAACCCTTCAATTAAATTATAGTTATAACTCATTGCTCTTCTATCAGTACTATTAGTACAATTACACTTTAACCTGTACATTCATTTGACGTGCACTGCTTTCCTCTAAGTGACTTGCTGACCTTTTTGTTCATTAGCTGTTGAACTAGTAGGTGCCTATATTCCAGCCTCATTACTGTTAACTCATGCTGTGTACATCCATTGTAATGTGTTTTGGATTATTCACTGGGTTGGATAATGGTTTATGATTAAAATAAATACATCTACTGGTGTGGAAACAGCGGTCTGGCTCATCGAGTCTACACTGTCTATCAGACACCCATGTTTAACCACCCCCAACCCATTCTCTTTTCCCACATCCCCGACAACTCGCTCAAGGTTTTCCCACTTGCCCTCACACTAGGTACATATTACAGCGGTCATTTAATTGACTAACCTGCACATCTTTGGGACATGGGGGGAGGGGTAACCCATCATGATCAGCTTGAACATGAAGAAATCTGCAGATGCTGGAAATTCAAGTAACACACACAAAAAATGCTGGTGGAACGCAGCAGACCAAGCAGCATCTATAGTCCTGATGAAGGGACTCGGCCTGAAATGTTGACTGTACTTCTTCCTATAGATGCTGCCTGGCCTGCTGCATTCCACCAGCATTTTTTTTTGTATGATCAGCTTGAGCCATTTTCCCAAGGCTAATATCAGAGGACATTGTTTTAAGGTGAGTGGAGGCAAGTATAGGGCAGGGGCTTCCAACCTGGGATCCACAGACCCTCAGTTAATGGTAGGGGTCCATGGCATAAAAATATGTTGGGAAGCCTTGGTATAGGAGAATGTCAGAAGTGGGTTATTTACAGAGAATTGTGGGTGTGTGAAACACCTTGCCAGGGGTGGTATAGAAGCAGACACATGGGGGCATTTATAAAACTCTTACATTGGCTTGTGGATGGTAGCTCTCCATTTTTCAATATAGGAGGGAAAGACAAGATTGATCTTACAGTAGATTGGCACAACATTGTGGACTGAATAGCCTGAACTGTACTGTAATATTCTGTCACAGGGAGAATATATGAATTCTATGTAGACAGCACCAGAGATTAGGATTGAACCCATGTCACTCTTGTTCTAAGGCAGTAATTCGATTAACTCACTGATTATGCATCAATTGAGAAGCATCCGTTTACAGTAATACTATTTTATTCTCCCTTTGATTGCCATAAATTACACACTTTGCCCCCTTTCTCCCCCCTCAACCCCACTAGGTTCTATCACTCATCTACAACTGGGGCAAATTACAGTGGCCAATCGACCTCCAAAGGCATGCAAGTTGCTGAACACCCGAATGAAGCCCATGTGGTCAAAGGGAGAATGTGTCCATGTGCTACACAGACATGACCTGGCTCACTGGAGCTGTCAGTTAATAAACTGTACCTCTGTCCTATCCATATTAAATACACCAGGGTTCTCAAAAGGAAACAAGAATTGAAGGGTTACTAATTTACAGGAAAGTTGTAATTTTGATCAAAATGCTCATGATATTTTGTGGTAAATCCAGCACTGGACTTCCATGCTTTATTCAAGCTGTGGAATTTCAGATACAAGCATGCATATTTAATGTGTCCAGGTATAACCTCAGATCTTAAGGGGTATATATAGGGTAAATGCAAGCAGGCTTTTTCCACTGAGGCTGTGTGAAACTAGAAGCAGAGGTCATAAACACAAGAGATTCAGCAGATATCGGAAATCCAATGCAACTCACGCAAAATGTAGGAGGAACTCAACAGGTCACACTGCATCGATGGAAATGAATCAACAGTTGACATTTTGGGCCGAGACACTTTTTCAGGACTGAAAAGGAAGGGGGAAGATGCCAGAATAAAAAGTTTGGGGGGAGGGGAAGGAGGCTAACTAGAAAGTGTTAGGTGAAGCCAAGTGGGTGAGGCTAGGCAGAATAATAGTTTAGCATGAATTAGCTGGGTTGAAGGTCCTTATTCTGTACTGTATTGTTCTGTGACTCTATCATGAAGTTAGAAGCAAGTGCATTTGTCTCTAGTCTGGGCCATGTGAGCACAAGCGAATCTGAGCCATCATACTTTACTAAATAACTGGAGCCTGACTTAGGTTTTTATGTTTAACCTGAGTTACCAATAGCAACTCAAGTCTGCTCTTTGCTGTTTGCAACATTCAGCTTCCGGATAAGATTTATTTATATTTTTTAATTTAAGTGATGTAGCATGGTAGCAGGCTCTTTTCCCCAGTGAGCCGCACTGCGCAATTACACCTATGTGACCAATTAACCCACTAACCCATACGTCTTTTCAATGCGGGAGGGAACAGGAACACCCAAAGGAAACCCACATGGTCATGGCGAAAACGTACAGACTCCTTACAAACAGCAGCAGAACTGAACCCAGATCACTGGCGCTGTAATAGCACTGACTACTACACTACAATGCCACCCCAAAAAATTAATGTCTTAGCACTGCATATTACAAGAGGTTGTCTCCCAGTTTATTTTAATGCATAATCTGAGGTGAGCCTGAGAAACACTGTAGAAAACTCTTGAGTTCGTAACAGTGCTCTTTAACATTGGGAAGGTAGCCATACATAAAGATACAGATAAACTTTACTTATCACATGTACAAAGGTGATAATTGGCCTGCTAGTGTTGCCATGCTTCCTGTATTAACATAGCATGACCACAACTTATTAACCCTATCTGAACTACTTTGGAATGTGGGAGGAAAGCAATGCTATCTTGAGCAGAACATACAAACTTCTTACAGACAGTGGTGGGAATTAAACCCCAACTTTACAGGCTGGCACCATAAAGTGGTTCTATGAAGTTAGTAAAGCTAATTGCTATGGTACCTACATTTTTATGATAGTATACTGATACCTGCAAGTCAACACTGTAGCGCGGTTCTGAGTGTGCAGTATTACTCTGACTAGGAGCCTCATGTTGCCATCAGCAAAGAGCCAGCCTGATGATCCACTGCAGAGTGACTCCTGTCTGAGTTAACGGGGTAAAGATTTTTTCAACTCCACATTGGGGGGGGGGGGGGGGGGTTGTCAGGGAGTGATAGGACAAGGGCTGTAGAATGTAAACTGGATTTAACTTTTAAAGGCAAATGCATCCACTCACAGCTCCAGGGAAAGTGAGAGCACATTTAAACGCAATATCACGTCTCAGTGCTCAGGATTTAGAACATGGAACAGTATAACCATTCGGCCCATGATGTTGTGACATTTTTACAGCCTCTAAGATCTATCTTGCCCTTCCCAGGGGAAGTCCAGAACGATGGGTAACAGTTTAAGGATAAAGGACTGAGATGAGGAAAAACTTCTTCACACAGAGAGTGGTGAATCTGTGGAATTCTCTGCCGCAGGAAACAGTAGAGGCCGGTTCATTGGCTATATTTAAGAGGGAGTTAGATATGGCCCTTGTGGCTAAAGGGATCAGGGGGTATGGAGGGAAAGCAGGTACAGTGTTCTGAGTTGGATGATCAACCATGATCATACTGAATGGCGGTGCAGGCTCAAAGGGCCGAATGGCCTACTCCTGCACCTATTTTCTATGTTTCCCGCCCATATAGACACATGGATGATAGAAAAATGAAGGAACATCTACGAGCCTCTTGAATGTCCCTAACATAACTACTTCCATCACAGCTGTATGTTCCACCCATCCAACAGTCTGTAAACTTTCTAATTGCCTCTTAAATATCATTTATTTTACAGTCCACCCTGGCAGTGCATTCCAGGCACCGACCATTCAAACTTGCCTTGCATATCTCCATTAAACTTCCCCTCCCCTTCACCTTAAATCTATGCCCTCTTGTATTTGACATCTCCACCCTGGGGGTGGGGAGGAAAGTCTATCTTAATTTATCATAATTTATAAGCTCTTTTTGTGTCACCTCTTACCCTCTGACATTGCAGAGAAAAATAATCCAAGTTTATACAAACACGAGAAAGCCTGCAGATGCTGGAAATCCAAAGACACACACACAAAGTGCTGGAGGAACTCAGCAGGCCAGGCAGCATCTATGGAAAAGAGAAAACAGTCAATGTTTTGGACTGAGACCCTTCATCAGGACTCTGATGATGCAAGATCTCAGCCTGAAACGTTGACTGTTTATTCTTTTCCATAGATGCTGCCTGGCCTGTTGAGTCCCTGCAGCATTCTGTGTGAGTTGCCCAAGTTTATACAATCTCTCTTTGTAACTAATCATGAAGACAGAATAAAACTGTGAACAAGCCATCAAACAATACAACCATTAGCGAACTAATTGAAACTAGTGTTTAAATGCAAAGTGCGGTCTTGGGTTAGAGTTCCTGGCTTCAGTGCCACTATATTCATCAGAGATCCCCCAGATAACTGTGCATGCTATTTATTCCACACACAGAAAGTTAAAGGTAACGTTCCATTAAATCAGTTCTCAGTGAGGTTTGAAATTGATCTTACCAGCTGGAGAACAAAGTCTGTGTCATTTGAAGTGACTGGGGCAAACAGCAAACTTGATTGTTTTCAGTGGGATGTATTAGTTTAAATTGACCTAGCCATCCATCACAGGAAGAGACAAATTTCTTCTTGCACTTTTATTTAAGCCCAGTGACAGCCATCCATTAATGTTCTTAAAGGAGCAACATGCTATTAAGTTACTGGACAACTTTCATTACTATGAACCAGTGACCGAGTCTAAAGCCTTGATGATCGTCTGGCTGAAGTTGAAAGGTCTTCTGAATGCTAATGTTCCTTTGGACTCTGAACAGCTCTTCAGCATTGCATGTGGTTCCGTGCATGATGTGTGGTTGCTTTCCATGGCTGCCCTTCCTGGCCTGCAGCCCTCTGTAGCCAGGAGGACAAGGGCAACAGGTACAAGGAAACCACAACACGCAGCTTCCCCCTCCAAGTCACAGAGAACGTTTACATGAACGTTGCTGGGACTTGATCTGAGTTATGGGGAAAGGTTGAACAGGTCACGATTTTTTTCCTTGGATTGCAGGAGAGTGAAAGGAGATCAACTAGAGATATACAAAATGAGGGACATGGATAGGGTGAATGCATGCAAGGCTTTTCCCCTCATGCCTTTTGAGACTTGAAGTCAATCGGCTGAAAGGTGAAATGTTTCAACAGAACCTGAAGAGGAGCTTCTTCACTCAGAGTGTGGAACAAACTGCCAGGAGGTGCGGTGGATGTGGGTTCAATTGTAACAGCCAAGAGAAGTTTGGATAGGTACACAGATGACAGAAGCATGGAGGACTATGGTCTGGGTGCAGGTACATGGGACTAGGTAGAAGACAAGGGCAGTGTGGACTAGATGGGCTGAAGGGCCTGTTTCTGTAGTGCTCTATGACTTTATTTCATATATCCCAATCCTTTCATCCTCACTGGATCTTAATCCTGGAACCTACTGGGGGTCAATCTACAGCAGCAGGACCTTAGCCTTCCTTTCAAGAAGGAAATTCACTATCATCTTCAGAGCAGTTAGTGCTGGGTAGTAAATTCAAGTCTTGCCCACATGCTAAAATATAAATCATAAAACAGGATGAATGTTAGCATAATACAATAACTGCTTTCATTTGTGTTTTAAAGGGGAACAGAGGTTTTGAGAAAAATTATTGAAAGCCCCTCACTCTATTTATTATTACTATTGAGATACAGCACTGAATAGACCCTTTGAGCCCAGCAATCCGCCGCTTTAATGCAAGCCTAGTCATGGGCCAATTTACAACGACCAATTAACCTACCAGTTACTCTTTGGACTGCAGGTGCAATCCGGAGCACCCGGAGGAATCCCATACAGTCATAGGGAGAACGTTCAAACTCCTTACAGGCTGTGTGAGAATTGAACCCACTGTAAAGTGTTAACTAACCACTACACTGTCGTGCCACCCATTGTTTAGCTAACTGATTTCAGATGATGAGAATGGAGCTGAGGTTCAGGTTCAGATCGATTTGTCACATGTACATGGAAACATACAGTAGAAATGTGTTATTTGCGTTAACAGCCACCGCACTCGAGGGTGTGTTAGGGTCATCCCGCAAAGGTCACCACACATTCCGTTAGCAGCATAGTAGGTTTGGCAGAGCACAATAAAATGAGCAGCAGAACAAGCTCCTTTCCTCCCTCCTGGGCAGAACACCAACTCCAGGACAGGCCTCTGGGTCTCCAGGCTTCAGCTGTTAGGCTTTAAATTCTGATAGACCTTCAGGTTTCAAAGGTTGGAACAAAAGACACTGAAAGAAGTACATACACTATTACAGCTGATCCTCTTCCCCCAAGTCCACTTCCAGCATTTTACCTCCGCCATTTTGTATAGCTGGATAACACTTGGATGATTATATGCAGGGGCAGGGCTAAGAAAGATAAAGGCAGACCACAGGAAATTGGAACCAGTTGGTTGGGCACTGTAGTCTGCATGGACCCATATCTGCAGTCTACTGCTCTGTTACTTGGTGGTAATGAAGTGTAGAAATAAAAACTGAGATGACAGAGCAGTTGGGAATACAATTGTGTGAAGTTTAATATTCACAAGGCCTTGTTGAACCAGGTGATAGTGGGACTCAGCTCATTCAGGGCACAGAATTAATGAGGAATGGTGCAATTTAGGAAAATGGTGACAGAGTTTTGGATGGCTTCAAATTTATGGAATGCAAAACAAAGACACTGAGGCAGGACTGCATTGGCCTTAATTTAATATCAAAAGATTTTTCTAAGCATTTTTTTCTGAATTAGAGAGAGTGAATACTTAGAAAAGTTGTTTACCTCAGTGATAGAGAAAAGACTACACCTATATATCAATAAAATGAAAACGTGCTGCTCAATCCCTATTGAGACAAGTGTGGTAAACTGCTGCAAAACCTTATTGAAGATGTGGGCTGTAGACTTTGGTTAGTGTGAGAGAATCTGTGGGATGTCAGTGCTGGGATTTTTTTTTAATGGACTTCAGATATGGTCTCCTAGGGACTTTGCTATTGCTCACATGATGGATTGTGGGGAGTGATACTTTTGGCTGAAGCAAAAGGGGGAGGGCGAGGGTTGATGCTTCTGTTGCTGCTTGTGTGGGGAGGGGGACTTTGGGGTTTTAATATTTTTCTGTCATTCATTCTTTGGGATTTTCATCTGCTTTGTGAATTTCAGGTTGTATACTATATAGATTATCTGATATTAAATTGAATCATTGAAACATAAAATTCTCCCTCAGGAAATATTCTGAAGTTTATGGGAAATGATCTATGAATTCCCCCTTTCCATCTGTTTAAAACTCAGTCCAATAGTTCTGGCAAGAAAGTGCTTTGCCATGGATATTTAAGATGCTTTATGGACATAAATCTCTAGCATCAGACCAACAAACATAGCACATCAATTGATAATTAAATTAGTCCAGGTTATTAAAATATCACAAGATAACTTATTGATTTTTAGAGACAGTTGGAATGGATAAACAATGTTATCAAGAATATTTTATAAAGTAGCATGATTATAAATTGGCTGTGCACACAAGAAGCGAGAAGGGTTTCTCTTATGTCTTGGATATGAAAAGATCTTATGGCGTCCAGCCTGTCTTCGTCAAGCTCTTAAGTGTGACTATCGGTCTATTGATCTGTGGTAATAGAAGTTTTCAAGGTTACAAAGGTGACTGACAAAAATGATCTGTGAAAATCATTCGTTATGACAAAGGGTTAAGTAGACAAGTTGAAAAATTGGAATCAGTCTTTTGGAACTTTTCCTATAATACATAATGATCTGTGAAATAAGTTAGGTCGGCATATCTTCAGTTGTCTCCTGGATCCATTTATATTGTTATTCTAAGTCTTTTTCTATTGACCAAAAATATAATAAAGTGATCCCTTGCTGTATCAAATAACTTGTTTGTGCTCCTACATCTCACAATCTGACTGTCAGGATACATAATTCTCCATTCCAGAGGCAATGCCTAATTGAGTCGGTCAAGGATATTTGTGTTCATTGGGTCAGGATGAAACACGCCAAGAAATACTGACTGTTCTCCAGCAAGCTGTTCTTGCCAGAGATATTAGAGAGAGTTAGAGAGAGTTAGATGCCAGAGAGGTCAAGGGATATGGGGAGAGGGCAGGAACTGGGTACTGATCGTGTATGATCAGCCATGATCACAGTGAATGGCGGTGCTGGCTAGAAGGGCCGAATGGCCTACTCCTGCACCTACTGTGTATTGTCTATTGTCTATTGGTCCTGCACTTAAATGCTACCAAGTTCAGGGATTCTCACAGGAACACAGAGCTCCTAAAGTTGGTGGCTGCACTTTGCTGGAGTCTTGCCGACTTTGATCCAATGTTGAACACCTTCTAAATTGCACCGGCAAAATCAGATATGTTGTTTCGGTGGAGATAAGCAACTGTAGGTCAAGAGCTTGTTTAGATTCACTATTTACTTTACACAAGTGAGATTTCTTAAGATCTTACAACCTTATAAATCTGGGCTGTTAAAGTGTTTTGATGATTTTTAAGTAATTGCTATTTTAAAACGCGTTATTGATTAGTTAGTAGCTTGGGGTTCATGACCATAGGATGCTCAAAGCTGCTGTGTAGATTGACAGTGTTAAGAAGGTGTATATGGTGTTTTGGCATTCATCAACCATAGGACTGAGTTCAATGGTAGTGAGATAATGTTACAAATATATAAGACCTTGCTCACACTCATTTCTGGTCACCTCATTACAGGAAGGATATGGATGCTATAGAGAGAATGCAGAGGAGATTTACAAGGATATTGCCTGGATTGGAGAGCATTCCTTATGAGAGTAGGTTGAATGAACTTGGCCTTTTCTCCTTGGAGTGGTGGAGCATGAGAGGTGACCTGATAGAGGAGTATAAGAAGATGAGAGGCATTGATCGCGTGGATTCAACAGTGGCTGGATGGGAGATGCTAGAGAGTAGTACTGGATAATTGTTTGTCAAGTTGGAGGCCGGTGACTAGTGGTGTGCCTCAAGGATCTGTACTGGGTCCAATGTTGTTTGTCACATACATTAATGATTTGGATGATGGGGAGGTAAATTGGATTAGTAAGTACAGTCAGCCCTCCTTATCCGCAAGGGGTTGGTTCCGGGACCCCCCGCGGATACTAAATTCGCGGATGCTCAAGTCCCTTATTTAACATGTATTAATGCGGTGGTCTTTAGGACCCAGCAGAACCCCGGACTTTATTTAACATGTCTCCATGCGGTGGACACTAGGACCTGGCGGCGGACTTTGAATACGCAGTGTTTCTGTTCACGAAAATAATCATGATCGCGATTGAAAATAGGTGGAAATAATAAAGCGATTGGAAAGAGGTGAAATGCCATTGGTCATCAGAAAAGCGTTAGGCTACAGTCGGTCAACAATCGGAACAATTTTAATGAAGCAGGTGAAAGGCACTGCCCTGATGAAAGCTACAATTATTACAAAGCAACGCAGTGGTTTAATTATTGAAGTACGTATGTTTCTTAAGTGTTTTATATGCATAGAAAGGTAAAATATGTACTATATACTAAGAAAAACGTTTGACTAACTGACGCTAAATAATACCGGATGTACCTGTTCCGACTTCAAATCTGACTTAAAGACGGACTCAGGAATGAAACTCATTCATAACCTGTGGACTGCCTGTACTTTTAAGTCATTTCTAGATTATTTATAATATCTAATACAATAAATGCTATGTAAATAGTTGTTATACTGTATTGTTTAGGGAATAATGACAAGAAAAAACAGTCTGTACATGCTCAAGCAGCGAGTGCTGGAGCGAGAACTTCCGGGTTTTCCCGATCTGCAGTTGGTTGAATCCGCACATGCGGAATCCGCGGATAAGGAGGGCCGACTGTATGCAGATGATACTAAGATAGGTGGCGTTGTGGATAATGAAGTAGGTTTTCAAAGCTTGCAGAGAGATTTAGGCCAGTTAGAAGAGTGGGCTGGAAGATGGCAGATGGAGTTTAATGCTGAGAAGTGTGAGGTGCTACATTTTGGTAGGAATAATCAAAATAGGACAAACACGGTAAATGGTAGGGCATTGAAGAATGCAGTAAAACAGAGTGATCTAGGAATAATGGTGCATAGTTCCCTGAAGGTGGAATCTCATGTGGATAGGGTGGTGAAGAAAGCTTTTGGTATGCTGGGCTTTATAAATCAGAGCATTGAGTATAGGAATTGGGATGTAATGTTGAAATTGTACAAGGCATTGGTAAGGCCAAATTTGGAGTATTGCGTACAGATCTGGTCACTGAATTATTGGAAAGATTTGAATTGTTAATGTATTTATAAAATAGATCAACATGTAGTTGTGATAAAATGCATCTGATATGAAATGCAAGGATTTAGTATACTATACAGGAAAATGGCACAGTTAGGAATAAAACACCTTTTATTTAGTTCTGAAATTGAAAATTTTAGACCTGTCAAGCAGGAGTTAAGGAACTGAATTAACAAATGCTTTTTCTATTGGCTTTTCCTCAAACTGAGTTTATGCAGTAGTTCAAGGGTGGATTCCTGGCGAATCTACTTCCATAAGCAGAATGGTCTATTATAACCTTGGGTCATGCATCATTGTTACTTCAAACAGCAGCCCAGCTGATAAAGGTTTTGTACAATTTGTGGATGAGCATTGCAGATACAAGGCAAAACAGTTTGTTGTAGCCTGCTCTGTACTGTTATCTGATCAATAGCAATTTCAATTCGTAGCATCTGTAGCATCTGTAACCTGGAGAGGTGTCACAGGGCACTTCACAGCACATGTTAGCAGACACAGAGCCAACTAAGATGTTAGGGCAAAAGATCAAGGACTGAGAGTTTAAGGAGTGTCTTTAAGGAGAGAGAGAGATGGTATAAAAAAGGTTGGGAACCCCAGGTTCAGACACGTTGTGCATGAAGATCCCAGGTGATCAGCAGTTTCTGAGATACTCAAACCACCCAACGGCCACTAACAATCATTGTATGGTCAAAGTCGCTTAAATCACATTTCTTCCCCATACTGATGCTCATGAACCTCATGACTGTGTCTGCATGTTTTTATGCATTGAGGTTCTGCCACATAATTGGCTGAAAAGATACTTGCAGTGGCACAAAGGTGCACTGAATAAAGTGGCCACTGAGTATGTGAGCATCATGTCAGTGATGGGAAAAATGTGCTTGTGTGGGGTAATCGACATTTCTAAAGAAAGTTCAAGGGCGATGGCCTTCTGAATTGTACCATGAAACTGCTGGCCAGGTGACAGAACAGAGAGGGACTGTAGTACAAGGAACATTAGTAGCTTTAAAGAAATATTGCTTTCCCAAGTAAAATTGTCTCTGAACACAATCCAAAAATAAAACTTTCGAATAATGCAATATTCTACTGGGAATGCTGGCTGCAGATGGGCAGTGTGAACCAGTTAGTTCTTTTAGAAATTATTAATGGGGCCTGTGAAATTGGTGTTTATTTTTATATGCACATGGGGAAACCCTGGCACAAAGCCCTGACTTGAAATAAATTCCCTTAAATAACTTTCCGCTGGTATTAAAGCAATTATGGTGCTGTTGATGCTTCTCCAAAAGCAACAGCGTGGAGTGTTTAGGATTCCAAATAAGAGGGTTTCAACATCTTCTTTGGGTTGCTTCTCTTTGCAAAGATAAACATTCAGATTCCAGTGCTGATGAAGAGTCTCAGCCTGAAATGTTGACTGTTTATTCCTTTCCATTGATGCTGCCTGACCTGCTGAGTCCCTCCAGGATTTTGGGCACGCTACTGTGGATTTTCAATATTTGCACAATCTCTTGGGATTATAGTGCTCAGTACATTTTAACCAGAATTACACATTGAGGTTTCTCAATGTCACTGACCTCTGCTCTTCATTTCTGCTGCCCAATTCCATTCTTGGCAACTGGTAGGAAAACCAGGCTGAAAAATGTCTACCACAAACATTACCTTAATGGTTTTCATTCCCATTTCATATATGGTAAAGTAAGATGCTATATCTCGTGTGATCTTTCTGCTTTGAAACATTTGTCGCCTACAGGAAGGCTTTACAGCGGTAGGTGAGAACTGCCCAATGCATCACTGGCACCAGCCTACCCACCATCAAGGGCACGATTACAGAAAGGTGTGGAAATGGGCCAGTAACATCATAAAGGATTGCACCTACCCTGCTCATGGATTGTTTATCCTACTGCCATCAGAGAGGAGGCTACATAGCATCCATGCCATGACCACCAGACTCAAAAACAGTTAATTTCCCCAAGCAGCAAGGCTGATCAAAATCTCCATCCACTAAGCCACCCACCCACACCACCCACAATCACTACCTTATCACTTCCTATTGGAGTCACTTTATGTACAGACAGTCCTGTAGCTAATCTCTCTTTATGAACCTACAATTACTCTATGTATATTCTGAAAGCTATCTTATGTATTTAAATTGTTTTGTGTATTTTATTATTGTGTTCTTTATCTCATTGTGACTTTCTTGTGTGCTGCTTTGGATCTAGAGTAACAATTATTTTGTTTTCTTTATACTTGTGTACTGGAAGTTACATTAAACAATCTTGAACCCTGAATTCCCCGTGCTCTTAGGGCTGATGTATGTTCCCATCATCAGTCTGGCTCTCAATATTAATTCATCTCCTTGAAGCACTTGAGGAACTGCTGTGTGAACTCATGAGGACAAAATAGAAGGATCCCTGGCTTGGATGAAAATTTTTTCCTATATTCATAGATCCCGTCACTGATAAATGGAGACAACCAACCATTTTCTTTGATCTAATTTGGAGCAATGGCTACTTGGACTTAATTGGTCATTGTAGATTGTCTTTGTAATTAGTCAAGGTTAAATTGGTGGGTTTTGGGGCAGTGTGGCTCAAAGGACTGCTTCATCTCTAAAATATAAAAAATATTTTAAAACAATTTTCAAAAATGCTTTCTATGATTTTGTACTTTAAGTACCAATAAGACGAGATGGTAGATAGTTTACCATATTTCTGTTTATTTTGGTCCCAATGGATGAAAAAAATAACAGCAGTCCGGCAACTAAAATTCAATGTCAAAATGGTTGCCATCAACCTAGAGGTCAAGATAAATCATGATGCATGAGGGATGTGGAAGCTTAGAGAGCGTGCATCGGAGATTTACCTGTACACTGCTTGGGTTAGAGAGCATGTCTTATGAGGATAGATTGAGTGAGTTAGGGATTTTCTCATTGGGGGAACAAAAAGAGGATGAGAGGTGATTTGATAGAGGCATAGATTGAATGGACTGTCAAAGACTTTTTCCCAGGGCAGGAATTCCTAATACATATTCTTAAGGTTATTGGAGGGAAGTATAGGGATGATGTCAGAGATGGTGTTTATACACAGCATGAAATATGCTGTCAGAGGTGGTGCTAGAGACAGAAACATTATAGACATTTAAGAAGCACTTAGGCACATGGATGAAATAAAAATGGAAGGCTCTGTGGAAAGGAAGGGTTAGATTGTTTTTGGAATAGATTGAAGTGCTGATGCAATGTCATGGACCATAGCTTTACTATGCTCAAATCTCACAATGATAGCTGTGAACCTGAAAAAAATAACATTAGGATTAGGAAACTATAAAATCATTGGGTTGTAAAATTAAAACATTATGCTGATAAGGTCAGAGATTCTTTAGCATCCCTGCCTGGTGTGATGCCAGCAGCTCAAAGCAGGTTGACGTTGATATTCATTGGCAACTAAGTGAGTAGGAGATGGGTCCTGATGAAGGGTCTTGGCCCGAAACGTCAACTGTACTCTTTTCTATAGATGCTGCCTGGCCTGCTGAATTCTTCCAACATTGTGTGTGTGTTGCTTGGATTTCCAGCATCTGCAGATTTTCTCTTGTTTCAGAGAGGGCTTTAAAGATTTTTGAGATTAATATTTTTAAGTTAATCAATTCTTGAGCATAAAGCCGATGGAAGAGCCTCTGGATGTATTTAATTTTCAGGGAAGGAAACCTGTCATTTTTACCCAGTCTGATCTCAAGCTGTTCCCATCCCTACAAATATTACTAAGTCTTGGATGGCTTCTTGGCTCAGATGCAATTAAGGATTTTCAATAAATCAGTATTTTATGTGAAAATACAAATAAAATTGTAAGTTCATAGAGTTTTGTTTTGTGATGGCCTTGAAAATAACTGGTGTATACCTGAACATTCTGTGGCACAAAGTGACATTGGAAGTGTTATTGAAGGTGCAAAGTTCCTGGATACCAATGTCTTGGAGGAACTATCCTGTACAGTCATGAAGAAGGCATAGCAATCGCTATACTTCGCAGTTTGAGGAGATGTGGTATGCCACAAAGACTTACAAATTTCTGTTAGATGTAGGGTGGAGAGTACCCTAACTGGTTGCATCACAGCCTGGTATGAAGGCTCCAATGCATAGAATTGCAAGGGGCTGCAGAGAGCTGTAGACCAGTTCCATCATAGCCCAACCCTTCCCATCATTGAGGACGTCTTCAAGGGGTGGTCCCAAAAGAAGATAGCATCTATCACCAAGAACCTTCATCACGTCACCTTCTTGCTACTACTGGAAGGAACGAGGAACTGGAGCCCTGTTAACCACACTCAACAATTTAGGAACAGCTTCTTCTGTCAGTCTCCTTAACAGTCCATAAACACTACCTTACACTATTTATTTTTGTAATTTATAGTAATTTTATGTCTTTGCACTGTACTGATGCAAAACAACAAATTTCACATCCTAAGTGATAATGAATCTGATTCTGATTAGGCAGATGTGGGAATGAATGTTAAGGATTGCTCATTTATATAAAAAAAACATCTGTGCTGGACATAAATGTCTACACCATATGTGAAATCTTTAATTTTAGCAGATGTGCTAGAGACAGCACCAGGCATTTATCTGGGTCAAAAACAAGCATTAGACTTCTCAGCTAGCAATGTTGTCTTTTTCATAAAAGTGTTTATCTCGAATGGTGTAAGTAGAAATTACAGAAGTATGTCATGCCAACACTGCAAATTCATCTAAGAAATGGTTAGATGACAATTGGAATATTATGTTGTGTTCTGGTTGCCTCATTACAGGAAGGATAAGGAAGCTTTAGAGAAGGTGCAGAGAAGATTTAGCAGAATGTTACCTGGATTAGAGAGCATGTCTTACGAGGATAGTTTGAGTGAGCTAGGGTTTTCTCTTTGCAGCAAAGGAGGGTGTGAGGTGACTGGTTAGAGGTGTACAAGATAATAGGCATAGATTGAGTGGATACCAGAGACCATTTCCCAGGACAGAAATGGCTAATATGTAAGGGCATAATTTTAAAGTGATTTGAGGAAAGTTAGGGGATGTCAGAGTTAAGTTTTCTCGTACTGTGTGGTAGATGTGCCAAGGATAGTGGTAGAAGCAGATACATTAGGGGCACTTTAAAAACTCATAAATGAACACATGAATTATAGAAAAATATAGGGCATAAAGGAGGAAGAGTAAGTCTTAGAGTGTTTTAAAAGGTCGGCCCAACATCCTGGGATGAAGGGCCTGCATTGTGCTGTAATGTTCTATGTTCTATATATAATGAGAGGAGGATAATTGCACACAATTGAAACATTTTACTTTGAACAGTGACAACAAGATGGGCTACTGAATTGATTGACAGTAGGGCTACCCAATCACCACTGCTGTTTTTGACTGACATTGGCAATACTTGCAGCCAAGCCAATCATAAAATTGAACCCAAGTAACTGCTGATCCGTACAGGTCATTCAGTCAGAGCTACACCGGCTGACATTATCACAATGAAAGATGTTTCAATTCATATTTAAGGTGGAGCTGTGTTAAATAGGAAATGGGTGCAATTAATTAGTCCCAGTCTACAGTGCAGCAGCATATTTTCCTGCAAAAAAATATTCTAAAGTCATTTACAAAAGCACCAATTTGTGCAAGATCAAAATCAATAAATAATGCACGGCTTTAACCCAAAATTGAGCTTGGTACCTTTTCATGAGAATTAGATTGGATGCATGCAGTGAAGATAATTCTATTAGTTTTTTCCATGTCTAAATAGCACATTGGATGGTCGACTGAAGATAATTGCAATCTAATGGATACATTAAAAGTGGTACCTATTATGCCTTGAGAAATTATAACCAGCAGATTTAAAGATCTAACAGATAAATTTTCTGTCTGGTCCAATAGATATATTTGAACCAACCAAGAACATCTCCTTATTAATCTGAATTAATTACTTGCAGTAGAATTGTTAAAAGAACTTCCCCTTAAATTTAGTTCCCATTTTTATTTTCCTTCCCAGCTATATATTTATGGCTTTATCATACTCTGATATACACTCAGTGGCCATTTTATTTGCTACACTTGTACTCTTGCTTGTTGATGCAAATATTGTATCTAACCAGCCAATCATGTGGCAGCAACTCAATGCATAAAAGCATTCAGACGTGGTTATGAGATTCAGTCATTGTTCAGACCAAATATGCAAATGAAATGTGATTTAAGTGATTTTGATCATCGAATGACTGTTAGTGCCAGACAGGGTGGTTTGAGTATATAAGAAATTGTTGATCTCCTGAGATTTTCACACACAGCAGTCTCTAGAGTTTACAGAGAATGGTGTGAAGAACAAAAAAATCATTGGGCGGCAATTCTGTGGGTGAAAGTGCTTTCTTAATTAGAGAAGTCAGAGGAGAATGGCCAGACTAGTTCAAGCTGATAGGAAGACAATAGTAACTCAGATAATTATGCATTACAACGGTGTGTGGAATAAATACAAACAAGCTGGATGAACTCAGCAGGTCGGGCAACATCCGTTGAAATGAGCAGTCATGAGCAGTCATGAAATGAGCAGAAATTACTGCTCATTTCAACTATTGCTGCCTGACCTGCTGAGTTCATCCAGCTTGTTTGTATGTGTTGATTTGACCACAGCATCTGCAGTATACTTTACTGTATAGCATCTCCAAACGCACAACACATTGAACCTTGATGTAGATGGACTATAGCAGCAGAAGACCATGAACATACACTCAGTGTAGCTCTGGAAAATTTGTATTAAGCGCACATTTTCCAGCTTTCTTTGATTACCTCTATTGGTCTATTTTAAAGAGAGGGCCATCTTTTTATTACAAAAATAAAAATTATGAAACAAACTGCCAGAGCAAGTGTTAGAAGTAGATACTGTACAAGATTGTTTAATATTATTTCCAGTACACAAGTGTAAATGATACAGCACAAAAAACAGTAAGATAAAGAACACAATAATAAAAAAACCCAATAAATATAAGTATATATGATAGCTTATATGCAATGAATTTATGTCCATAAAGTGATGCCAAGCACAGGTGTGTCTGTACATAAGTGACTGATAATATAGTGGGTGATGATGGGGACTGGTGGGTGTAGTGGGGTGGATTAGTGGGTGGAAGTGTTATTCGGCCTTACTGCTTGGGCAAAATAATTGATTCTGAGTCTGGTGATCCTGCTGTGGATGCTTCGTAGACTCCTCCCTGATGGGAAGTGGGATAAATAGTCCATGAGCAGGGAAAGTGAGACTATTCATAATATTACTGGCCCTTTATTGACACTTTTCTCTATATCTGCCCTTGGTGGCAGGTTGGCTGATGCCAATAATCCATTGGGGAGTTTTGACTAGCCACTGTAGAGTCTTCTCGTCTGCCGCAGTGCAGTTTGCGTACCACGCAGTGATGCATATGTTAGGCTGCTGTCTGCTGTGTATCTGCAGAAGGATGTGAGTATAGGTGTGCATAGTCCTCAGAAAGTAGTCATTGGAGAGCTTTCCAGATTGTGTAGGATGTGTTCTGGAACCGTGAGAGGTTATGGGAGACGTGCACTCACGAGTGTGAAATCTCTTGCACGGCTGTGCTCCCTATGTAAAATGGTTTGTGAGTTCTCCTGAAAGCCACCTCCTTTGACTTGTTGATATTGAGGGAAATTATATTTGCCTGGCACTAGACCTTGTGCTCATCCACTTCCTCTCTGTAGGCTGCCTCAACGTCGTTGGTGATGAGCCCCACCACTGTCATGATATTGGTGAACTTGCCAAAAAGACAAAGATTAAAGATTGGGTTTATTTGTCTCATGTGCATCAAACTACAGTGAAATGTGTCACTTGTGTCAATGACTAAATATGTCTAAATATAGCACATAGTCTAAATATGTGCTAGGGGCGGCCCACAAGTTTTGCCATAAGTCTGCTTCCAACAGAGCATGCCCACAATTTATTTGCTCCAACCTGTACATCTTTAGAATGTAAAAGAAAACCGGAGCACCTGGAGGAACCCATGGTGTCACGAGGAGAAGATAGAAACTCCTTACAGGCAGCGGCAGGCATTGAAACCCAATTGCTGATGTAGCAGTATTTAACTGCTACTTCACCTTGTCAACCAGCAACAACATTTAACATCGGACAGGCAGATGGAAGAAGTGTTAGATGGGTACAGACCAAACGCGATAAATGGGATCAGCTTAGATCAGTGCCTTGATCCGCTAAGATGAGTTGGACTGAAGACCCTGCATCCACGCTGTTAGACTCTGATCCAATGGCTCTATGTTAAGTGTTTAGTTTTAAGTGAGCAATGAGCTCCTGTGAGAAGTCTGTGTAATAGATCAAATCTTATAAGACCATAAGATACAGGAGCAGAATTAATTCTTTGGCCCATTGAGTCCTCTCTGCCATTTCATCATGGCTGATCCAACTTTCCTCTCAGCCCAATCTCCTGCCTTCATGTCCTGACCAATCAGGAATCCATCAACATTTGCCTTAAATATACATAAAGACTTGGTCTCCACAGCTGCCTGTGGCAAAGAATTCCACAGATTCACCACTCTGGCTAAAGAAAACCCTCTTCATCTCCGTTCTAAGAGGATGCCCCTCTGTTCTGCTGCTGTGTGCTCTGGTCTTAGACTCTCCCACCACAGGAAACATCCACTGTATCAAGGCCTTTCACCATTTGTTAAGTTTCAATGAGCTAACCCCTCATTCTTTTGATTGCCAGTGAAAACAGGCCCAGAGCCATCAAATACACTTCATATGACAAACCATTAAATCCTGGAATCATTTTCGAGAACCTTCTTTGAGCCCTCTCCAGTTACAGCACATCCTTTCTAAGATAGGGGGCCCAAACATGCTCACAATACTCCAAGTGAAGCCTCACCAGTGCTTTATAAAGTTGCAGCATTACATCCTTGCTTTTATATTCTAGTCCTCTTGAAATAATTTACAATATTGCATTTGCCTTCCTCACCACAGACTCAGCCTACAAATTAACCTTCAGGGAATCCTGTAGAAGGACTCCCAAGACCCCTTACACCTCAGTTTTTTGTATTTTCTCTCCATTTTAAAAAAAAGTCAACAATTTCATTTCTTCTACTGAAGTGAATTACCATACACTTTCTGACACTGTATTACATCTGCCATTTCTTTGCCCATTTTCCTAATCTGTCTAAATCCTTCTGTAGCCTCCCTACATCCTCAAAACTACCTGCCCCTCCACCTATCTTCATACCAACTGTAAATTTTGCAACAAAACCATCAATTCCATCATCCAACTCATTGACATATAACGTATGGATTTTCGGTACCATTTTCGGAAGGTCTTTGACAAGGTGCTGCACATGAAGCTGCTTAGCAAGCTGCTTTCAAGACCTTCCGAAAATCCAAGTACACAACTTCAACTGATTCTCCTTTGTCCATCCTGCTTGTTACTTCTTCAAAAAATCTCATCAGATTTGTCAGGCAAGGTTTTCCCCTGCGGAAACCATGTTGACTAAGACCTATTTGATCATATGCCTCTAAATACCCTGAAACCTCATCTTTAATAATCCACTCCAACATCTTCATAACCACTGAGTCAGACTAACTGGCCTATTTTCTTCTACCTCTCTCCCTTCTTGAAGAGTAGAGTGATATTTTTCAATTTTCCAGTCTTCTGGAACCATTCCAGAATCTAGTGATTCTTGAAAGATCATTGCTAATGCCTCCAAGATCTTTTCAGCCACCTCTTTCAGAACTCTGGGGTGTAGAGCACCTGGTCTAGGTGACTTATCTACCTTCAGACCTTTCAGTTTCCCAAGAGCCTTCTCTCTAGTTATGATAGCAACTGTTCTATACTCAAAGTTCAAAGTAAATTTATTATCAAAGTATGTATATGCCACCATTTATTAGCCTGAGGTTCATTTTCTTGTTACCATTCACAGTAGAACAAAGAGATACAATGGAATCAATGAGAAACTACACACTAAGTCTGACAAACAGCCTATGTGCAAATGAAGACCAACTGCAAATACAAAAAAAACTAGAGAATAATAAAAAAAAAGCATCTGATGAAGCATTGGCATACTATAATCACCCTATCTATTAATAACCACCATTATCAAAATAAAACAAGGCATTTTTTAGGGTGGCTCTAAGCCCACTGTGATTTTGTCTCAACAAGAGAAAATCTGTAGATGCTGGAAATCCAAGCTTCCTAGTCCTGCTGAAGGGTCCCGGCCCGAAATGTTGATTGTACTCTCTTCCGTAGATGTTACCTGGCCTGCTGTGTTCCTCCAGCATTTTGTGTGGTTTTGTCAAACTTTAAACCCGCTCTCTAACTTATTGAATTGAACAAAGATAGGGAAAGTCAGTAACAACAAAACAAATTATACCTTCTATACATAGATGATTTAAAATTATACACTCCATCAATAAAATTAAAGCAATTAATTCAGATAGTTGTGCTATTTTTTGAAAGATATAAGCATGAACTTTGGACTATATGAGTGCAGAACATAAAACATAATGAAAGGTGCAATATGCTAGTAGAATACAAAACAGAGCAGCGGGATACAATGCAGCCAATGGATGGATAAATATAAAACATAAGTATCTGGATATCAACAAGCAAAGAAAATAGATCATAGAACGATAAAGGGAAAACTTGACAGAATCTACTTCAAGGCTTAAGAATATCTGCCAAACAGAGCTTAATAGTAAAAATATTATGAAGGCAATAAATAGTTTTGCTATACCCATTCTTGCGTATTCTTTAGGCATAAAATCAAGATTTAGCACTCTACATGAGCTTTTACAATCCTAAGAAGTTCACACCACTAAACCTAATAAAAGCACAACTCCCTAAAATGAAAACAATTATCAATGTCGAAGAAAATTTAACCAGAGCATGACCCTCCATGGAGGACATCTCTATGATTTGAGCGGACTAGTTATTAGCGAGGAAGCATTGAATGCCTGGCTCGGTGTTGGATACTTCTCAGAGACAAAGGGCTTCCTTGTGGCAATATAAGAGCAGGTGGCTAACACAAGATATGATCAAAATTACATAATAAAAGACCAACAAACTAAAATGCAGAAGATGCAAAGAGAATCTAGAAACAATCCAACACATTACAGGATCCAGCAGAAGCCTAATTCAATCTAATTACTTACACAAGCAAAACGCCTGTGTAAGTGGCAAACACCAATCTCCAAAATGTTTAAAAATACAAACCCATAAAAGACACCATACCTTACCATAAATGCAAGCCTGATCCAATTTTAGAGTCAGAATCCTACAAATTATATTACAACCGATCTATTATTACAGCTAGGATAATCCACAATAGCCATCCGTATATAATATTACAGGACAAACAAGCAAAAATAACTTAATTGATACAACCATTCCCAAGCCACATAACATACAGAAATCAATAAGTGTAAAACACCAGAATTAAAAGAGGAAATTGAAGAACTATATGGAACAATGACAGGGTATACGTTGTCTTGATTGTAATATCTACAACTGGTATCATCCCAAAGTCACTGCACAATAGCATTAAACAATTAGGCCTACACAGCAATATTTACAGTATGTACATCTCCAGAAAACCAAAATAATAAACAGCTCTAGAATAGTCAGAAAGTTCCTAGCAATTGAGAAATGAGTGTGCTTGGCTATGCCTATACCAGCCTGAACTGCGGAAAAAAAAATTACTAAGGAACAAACATCAAGAACATGAGATGAAGAGACTGAGTCATATCCACTACTTTTTGTAGGATTTTCCATTCAAGCGCATTGGTGTTTCAATACCAGGCTGTGATGCAGCCTGTCTTATGTTCTCTCCACCACACCATTTACAGAAATTATCAAAGTTCTAGATGTTATGCTGAATCTTTGCAAACTCTGAAGGAAATAGAGGCATTGCTGTGCTTTCTTCATAATTGCTCTAACATGTTGGGTCCAGGACAGATCCTCTGAAATGCAAACACTGAGGAATTTAAAGTTGCTGACCCTTTCCACCTCTGATCCTGCGATGAGGACCAGATCATGGACCGCCAGTTTCCTTCTCCTGAAGTAAATAATCAGCTTCTTAAACGAGAGGTGAGAGTGGATATCGGACAGCTGGAAAATGTCACTGAAGAGGTAGTAATGGGGGACAAAGAATAGGCAGACAAACTTAATTTTGCATCAGCCTTCACTGTGGAAGACACTGACAGAATGTCAGAAATGCAAGAATGTAGTTCTTATTACAAAGAAAAGCGAGTGTAGTCCTTATTACAAATGTAGTTTGAAAATTGCATTACAAATTTGCTTTTACATTACAAATGTAGTTTGTAATTAGAAAAGAATGTAGTTCTTATTACAAAGAAAAGCGAATGTAGTTCTTATTACAAAGAAAAGCGAGTGTAGTTCCTATTACAAAGGAGAATGTATTTTAGAAGCTGAAAAGTCTGAAGGTAGATAAGTCACCTGGACCAGATGGAACTATACTCTAGGGTTCTGTAAAAGGTAGCTGAAAGATTATGGAGGCATAGGCAATGGTCTTTCAAGAATCACTAGATTCACGAATCATTCAGGAAATTGCAAATGTTACTCCAATCTTTAAGAAGGGAAGAGGGCAGAAGAAAGGAAACTATAGGCCAATTAGCCAAATCTTAGTGGTTGGAGAGATTTTAAAACCGCAAACACGAGGAAATCTGCAGATGCTGGAAATTCAAGCAACACACACAAAATGCTGGTGGAACGCAGCAGGCCAGGAAGAAGTACAGTTGACGTTTCAGGCCGAGACCCTTCGTAAGGACTGAAGAGAAGTTCTGAACTTGTTGAAGTAATTAAATTGTTGCATTTTCATTCCTGGGCGTTACTGGCAAAACAGTTCAGAATTGTCTTACTGCTTATTTCTTGCCAACTATCAGGGACAAAACCCATTTCTTTTCAAACATAAATGCATGTAATTAATGCTATTTAAAAACCGTTTGCTCCAAGCACTCCCTAGTATCTTAGCGGCCACACAAGTGCATGTGACTGCCACTAGTTAGAAAACTGTTCAGGAAAAGTCTCCTGTTCTAATTAAGTAGTGTAGTGTTCTAAATAAAAGGTAGGAATCCCTGGTAGTTTCTTGATTAAAGTCATTGAAAAGTACAATGCAGAATCAGACCCTTTGGCAATCTAGTCTGTGCAAGCTATTTAAGCTTCCTACTCCCATCAACCTGCACTGAGACCATTGCCCTCCATACTCCAATTTTCCATATACCTATCCAAACTTCTCTTAAATGTTGAAATTGAGCTTGCATTCACGACTTGCACTGGCAGCTCATTCCACAGGCTCATGACCCTCTGAGTGAAGAAGTTTCCCCTCATGTTTTCCTTAAAATGTTCACGTTTCAACCCGTAACTTCTGGTTGTCATCCCACCCAATTTCAGTGGAAAAAGCCTGCTTGCGTTTACCCTATCTAGTTTGGTTTTTGCTTTTTAAGAGTTTTCCCAAATAAGTGGCTGCTCTGATTAACCAATGGCCCAATGAATCAGAATCCACTGTATCAGAGTAGCAACGTATCTACTTAAGCACAGGTTGATAAACTGAGCTAAACATCAAGATATTAGAGGAACTCAGCAGGCCAGGCAGCATCTATGTTTCCAGTCGAGAGCCTTCATCTGGACTAATTGAATGAGCTTCCAGTTCAAATACGTAAATTCACCATTATTCATCAACACCTAGATGGAAATAATATGTCTGGCTAGATTATACATAAAGCTTAGTCTTTCAATTTGTTTTCCAGTCTACCGGCAGTTAGTTGAGCGTCTGTACAATGGCATGCCAGTTATGAATTGATGGGTATAAATGAGTGGAAAGCATCTAATATTCCTCCTCCAGAGTGTTATGCAGAGACCTGTGCTGAGCATGTCTCCTTGTGGACGCTGGCCGAGGCCAGGGAGGGGATGACAGTAGGCCTTCCCTCAGTGATGCGGCCAACTTATTATGATTCAGATTGAGATTCAGACTAATTTCTCTGACGTACTTTGAAATATGTCGTTCTGTGTTATCAAAGGGCACAGCCAACCTGACTCCTAACTCCCTGTGCTGTCCCAAAACCAGCCATATGAACCTTTAAATAAAGCAACTAAGACACAATACATTGCACCTCGGCAACATCTTGAAGTATCATATAGATAGTGCATATGACAATCGACCGTCGTATTGGCAGCAGGAAGTCAGTGGGAATTCATACCTCCAAAGGATGCAGAAAGAAGGACATGGAGTTTTATAACAAAGCAGAAAAACAAATCAATCTTGAATCCAGGACATTGTATCAAAAGTAAATTAATCCCAGAATGGTGGGATAGCTGCCAACAGCACACAGCTCAATCAGCTTAATACACTGTTAGGCACTGTTCCTGCTATATCATAGCCTTAAAGCATTCCAGGTTACTAATAATATCTTAGCCAACAGCAAAGTAAAGGGTTTTCATGACCAACTGGATGGCATCACTTTGGAAAAAAAGACAAACTGTGCAGCAAGAGCGGCAGTGAAAACAATAAAGAATTGTTCCAAGTTCAAGTAAATTATTATCAAAGTGCGTGTATGTCACCATATGCTACCCTGAGATTCTTTTTCTTGTAGGCATTTACAGTAGGTACAAAGAAACACAATACGATCTATGCAAAACCACAAACAATGGCTGACAAACAACCAATGGGCAAAAGAAGATAAACTGTGCAAATACAAAAAAAAACTTCTTCAGAGTGGGTGAAAGAATGGTGGCTTATTTAATAGAAGTTGATGATAAGGCAAAGGGAACTTCACAACTAATTACTTGGAATTTTATCTGAGAAAGAAATGTAAAACAGAGATTATGACGCTTCTCAGGATTTGTGTCAGCTAACTGAATGGGCATGCTAAGAACATGCACTCAGTGGACACTATGAGGTACCACTTGGAGTAGTTTGTGAACTTCTGCTGCTGTAGCCCATCCACTTCAAGTTTCAACATGTTGTGCATTCTGAGGCACTGTTCTTCACATCACTGTTGTAATACGTGGTTATTTGAGTTACTGTCGCCTTCCTGTCAGCTTGAATCAGTCTGGCCATTCTCTCCTGACCCGTCTCATTAACAACGTGTTTTCACCAACACAACTGCTGCTCACCAGATTTGCTTTTTTGCTGTTTTTGTACCATTCTCTGTAAACTATAGAGACTGCTGTGCGTGAAAATCCAAGAAGATCAGCAAATCCTGAGATACTCAAACCACACTGGCACCAACAATCGTTCCATGGTCAAAGGTGCTTGGGTCACATTTCTTCCCCATTCTGATGTTTGGTCAGTACAACCACCAAACCTCTTGACCATTTTTCCACTGAATGGCTATCACTTGTTTGGCTGATTAAATATTGGGATTAACAAGCAAGTGTACCTAATCAAGTGGCCACTGTGTGTAAATAACAAGTTCTAGGGCTGCAATAAGACAGCCAGGCAAGTACAAGTTGTTCTTCACACCGTCAGTAAAATATCTGTAAGCTTATGGCTAAGGCAAGAGAGAAACTATCGGTCTTCCAGAGTCAAACAGTGCATCTCTGTTGTAGAGGGCCACAACTTCAGCAGCAGATCTGTCTCCATACTAGTGAAACCAACCCCGTTTCGGTGGTCCTTAATAATACTTACCGGCAAAGAATCCATTTCTAAAAATAAATCCCAATTCTTCACCTGGGACCAAGGGAGATGTATTCACACTTGTGGAACATCTTACTAAGCTGTCAAAATGTATCTGAAGTATTTAACGTAATAAATTTATTTTTACATTCCTGAAAACTTGTTCTGGAGTAAACACTCAATGGAGCATGTTATTTCCCCATGATGACCTTGCACATGAACATGACAGAATGCTGGCCTTTGGCTTCAGTTAAGGACTTGAATTGCACCCAGCAAGCACTCGCATGCCATTACTCTTTATGGGCAGGAGCTGATGTTTTCAGTGAATCTGTCCAAGAGTCTTAGATATCATTATAGATTTGTTTATCACATGAATGTTGAAACATATAGTGAAATGTGTCATTTTGTGACAACAACCAATGCAGACTGAGGATTGTGCTGGGGGCAGCCTGCAAGTGTGGCCATGTTTCTGGTGCCAATGTAGCATGTCACTAACTCTAACCCAACCAAGCTTCTTTGGAATACGGCAGGAAACCCACAGGGAGAACGTACAAGCTCACTCCAAACGGTGGTGGGAACTGAACCCCAAATGGCGATCACTGGTGCCATGAAACGATTGCTGTATAGCATACGTTTAAAGTGAGAGGGGAAAGATTGGGGGCCAGCTTCATGCAGAGAGTGATAAGTATGTGGAACAAGCTGCCAGTGACAGTAGTTGAGGCAGTTTTCAATGACGACATTTACAAGATGTTTAGGTAAGTACAGGGATAGGAAAATTTAGAGGGACTTGAGCAAAGTGCAGGCAAATAGAACGAAATTATGTGGGCATCTTAGTTGGACTGAAGGGCTTGTTGTCATCATTCTATGACATTAAGACACACTAAATGAAGATAAAATGAATCTCAAAAAGCTTGCACAGGGAAGGTTTCCCTGAAAACCTTCTACAGTGGAGCCTCCTCAGTGTTCAATGGAAAATAACCTTTTACTTTGCAAAGACTATCTGTGGCTGCATACGACTGTTTCTATTGGTGCAATGTGTCACCCTCCCCCAGTCAAGTGGCAGCATTGTGAGGCCACCCCACTTTGGGGTGCCTCATCATGATGTTGCCCATCATTATTCTACTGAGTCAGTGTTTGTGCAGCCATGCTTTGTTTTTGCTCAGATGGTTGCAGGGGGTGGGCTGCGGGGGTAGTAACTGTTCACCTTCCACAGCCCTCTTCCCCCCAGCTTGCTGGCTCCTCCTGTAGCTTAATGTGTTAGTCAACCGTATTTCCGTTGCGCTTTCCAAACTAAGCTTTCTTCGTCAACATCTACACATAAGTGATGAGCCCTGTCCTATCAGGAGAGATTAACTAGTGAGGGTCAGTATTTGTTGGAGTTTAGAAGACTGAAATGAGACCTTCTGGAGTGGTGTTTGAGGCAAATATGGTAGAAGTGCTTAAGAGGCTCTTAGATAGCCTCATAAGAAAGAAGAGAATACAGAAGTATGGACCATGTCCAGGCAGAAGGAGTTTGATGTCAATCGCTGAATTAGTTGGGCACAACATTGTGCGTCCAAGGGCCAAGGGCTGCTCCTGCCCTGTGCTGTTCTACATTCATTTTGAAGTAGATCACATTCTATTTCCTCATAAGGGGGAATGATAAGTAGGTGGTTTTGGATTAGGGCTCAGTTTGTTTTTTTGTTTGTTTATTTATTTATTTATTTATTTATTAAATTTTAGAAATTACAAAGAATAAATGTGATATAAAATAGTAAGAAAAATAATATTAACCCTCCCCCCTCCCCTTAACCCCCCCCCCTTAACTCTTATCTAAAGAAAGAAAAAAAGGAAAGAAGAGAAAGATTGCCTGGATATCGGAGGATCCCCACATGCTCCATGGAGTTCAAAATAATTTTAATATTTATTTTTACCTTTCCCCCATTACTTTATAATTTTATCTTCAAAGGACCTATGTATTTAATCCTATCTTTTGTAAGTATGGGAACCATATTTTCAGAAATATATTCATTTCTTAGATTGTATGTAATTTTTTCAAGTGGAATACAACTATGTATTTCATTATTCCAACGATCCATAGTTAAATATAACTATGTTTTGAAGGAGGTATATTGATGTCGTTTGATCAATTAAAAAATAAATATAAAATATCAAATAACACTCTTTTCTGTTATTTTCAATTAAAAGCTTATTTACGAGAAAAGCTGGGTCAAACAATGTTGATACCAAAACCTAGTGAAATAGAAATATTAATTCAGAAGGGCTCAGTTTGTTGTTTTTATTGTATTTTTCCTATAGTTTCAGCTAGGTTTGTATAATCACTTGTCTGTCTGTAAACTTTGATGCTGAGGTACATCCTAGGATGTGCTGGGACACATCAGTGTTGTAAACTGGGGTCATCGGGTGTTTTAGGTCTTTCAACATCAGACACCCTCGCCCAGGTGACCCAGCCAGGGTTGATCAGGCCCTGGTTCATGTCCCAGCAGCGTTGGTCCATGGGTCACACCTCTTGATCCATAGCCATCTGGAGGCTTGCTCAGTAGCCTTTGTGAGGAGCCTGGTGGTTCTTTTCTTTGCAAGCTTCTGTAATGCCAAGGGGAGAGTAGGTTCTGCACAGTGAGCAGTCAGCCAAACCTCCACACCCCTCCTCTCACACCGCTTCCTCTACCCATGTCTCTGGCACTGGTCTACCAGCTCCTCGTATTAGGCTTTCTCACGCTCAAACACCTCCTCAATCCATGTCTTCCTAAGGAACTGTCAATTCTACCATGACCATCTGCTTCAAGGTTTCTGACAGAATGACCATGTCAGGCCTCAGGGACGATGATTGTACCTTGTACTACATTTGGTTCTGTACTTCCTGCAGTCCGTCTGCCAAGCTGAAGTATGAATCAGACGGTTCTTGTTCACGGGTTTCCTATCTCAACTGGTTCAGAGTGGTTTGCAGCATTAAAGTAGCCTACTTCTGCTCTTATTTTCATGTGTTCTTGGTTCAATTAACCCTAAATGGTGGCAGAATTCCCTTCTGGAATTAAATCATTCACAATTAGTCAGCAGACTTTTGAAGAAGTGGTCTGGTGAACCAGTTTTGGATGAACTTACAACATAGAACAGTTCAGGACAAGAACAGACCCTTCAGCCGACAATATTGAGCCCAATTAATTCAGTTTGTTTCATCTAATTCCTTCTGCCTGCACGCGGTTTATATCTTGCATAACCATGTGACTGCCGAAGTGCCTCTGACACACCTCTATTGTATCTGCCTCCACCACCACCTCTGGCAGCACATTCCAGGCACCCACCACTCTGTGTAAATCAAAACCTTGCCCCACACATCTCCGTTGAACTTTCCCTCTCTCTTTTTAAATATATGCCTCCTTCGTGCCATGAAGAAAAGCTCCTAGACTCTTCCATCCAAAATGACAGGTTAAAAGCCAGTTTATTTTAGGTGTACACGGAAAGCTAATTGCAATGATAAATCAAAAGAGCCATTAAACTGATACCCGAGGCAGCCAGCACTAAAGTACTTTCAGTGTTTCAAGTAGGTTTGCCAATTAGTGTGTTTATTAATTAATGAACTCATACATTGCTGGTGCATGCTGTAGTTCTAATTTGGAACAAAAATGAACTGATTTCATCCTTAGATTTTTCTTTTGGATGTCAGACACGATCAGTGTGAACAAAATTAAAAGGGCAGCACTTTGGTGTAGTGGTTAGTGTAACTCTGACAACACTAACAATCGATTCGATAATCGGGGTACAGTTCCTCTAACATTTTGCCTTGGCTTCCTCCTGATGCTTTGGTTTCCCTCCATTTTCTAAAGATGAATGGGTTAGGGATAGTAAACTGTGAGCCTGCTACGTTAGTGACAGAAGCACGGTGACACTTGTGGGCTGCTCCCAGCACGTTGTGTTGATTGTTGGCACAAACGACACATTTCACTGTATGTTTTGATGTACATGTGACAAATAAAGCTGATCTAGGGATTAGGTGTCAATAGCTGACTTAGTTGGGCACAGAATTGTGGGCTGATGGGCCTGATCCGGTCCTGTACTGCTCCCTGTTCTGAGCTTATCTTGAAGTGGTTCACCATTCCACATCCTCATAAAATGCTGAGGGGGAATGTAAGGAGATGCTTTGGGATTAGGAGCCAGATTGTAGTGCACCATGTTAGTATAGTGGTTAGCTATTACAGTTTGGGACACTTTGGGGTTCAGTTCTGACACCAGGGGTTTGTACGTCCCTCTCCATTAACACGTGGATTTCCTCTGGGTGTTCCAGTTTCCTCCCACAGTCCAAAGGTATACTGGCTAGTAGGTTAATTGGTCAATGTAAATTGTCCTGTGATTGGGCTAGGGTTGAATAGTTGGGTTGCTGGGTGGTGGAGCTCATTGGATTGAAAGGGCCTGTCCCACACTGTACCTCTAAATATATTACTAACAATTCATAACAGTTGTGTAGGAAGTGGTAAAGCGATCGTGATCAGGGTTCGGTCCTGTCCGCATGGCATTTATATGTTCTACATGTTCTTCGCCAGGCTCCCTAGTTTCTTTCCACATTCCACTGTGAGGTTAATAGATCACTGTAATTACTCCTAGAGTAGGTGGCCAGAAGAATTGGTAGTGTATTGATGGGTATGTGAGAGAGAATTGGTGTCAGGGATAGACAAGGGGTGATTGATAAGATTGTGGCCTAAGGTAGAAGGAGATGAGTTATACAGCTCTCGTTACATGCACATGCAGTTCAACTCTTTGAGTGATTATGCAGAAAGTTTGAAGTTAATAACATCTCCTGCTACCTTAGGCCACGAACTTATCAATCACCCCTGATGTGTTATTGACTGATGAGTTATTAATTTCAAACTTTCAGCATAATCACTCAAAGAGTTGACCAGCATGTGCATGTGATAAGAGCTGTATAACTCATCTCTTCTACCTTGGGCCATGAACTTATCGTTCACCCCTGCTGTGGACACTTTCTGGAGGTACAAGATCCGTATGCTCCACGACCGCTGGACTAAGTGTGTAAATGTAGGAGGGAGCTATGTTGAAAAATAAATGTGCTAGGTTTTCTAAAATTGACTCCTTCTACCTTAGGCCACAAACTTATCAATCACCCCTCGTAAATAGAGAATGGAACTGATCGTAATATTCCAAGAGCTGGCATCAGTTCATTGGGTCGAATGTCCTCATGCCATATGATATATAATGATATGATTATCAAAAGGAAAAAAAAAACCTGCAGAAGCTGGAAATGTAAAGTTTAAAGACACAACCTTCTGGAGATTCTCAGCAAGTCAGGCAGTAGATACGGAGAGGGAAACAGCAGAGAATGCAGGCACATGAGCTTTCATTGGAACTGGGAAAAATTAGTGATTAATGTTGCAGTGAAAGTGGGGATGGAGCAAAAAGGGAAGGTCTATGAAGGGGGTGGAATAATGTAAAGGATGACAGTGCACAGTGAGCGTGGGTGTACATAGACAATAAAAGAAATAAAGAGTACAGAGAAAATTTACAAAGTTTTTGTTGAGGACTTGAAGCCTCTTTAAGAGTCTTTTAAATGTCCCCAATGTATCTACACCCAGCACCACCTGCGGCGATGTGTTCCACAAACTTATCACTCTGAGCAAAAAAAAGACTCATTATAATTTCTAGTGAGTGGAATCACCTTACTGCTCTACACATTCCTTTAATGTGAGGCAAGAGGGTTAGTCAACTTCCACATCAATCTGACCTTACAACTGAGTGCAAGAGGGATTTTTAGAGTTCAGCTACACTGGGGAGATGGTAGATCAAATTCCTCCACTTTACAAGTATACCCACTTGGGTATCGCAGCAACGTGTGTTTCTCTTGAACTCACAATGTGACATTACACTTGCCCCCTGAGGGAGACCTTTGTTTCTAAACTGGATCTGATGGCATCTCATTCCCAAGGAGTGGACCTGACAGTTGGGATCAGCAGGCTTACATCAGATCAATACAATTTATTCAACTCAATATGGTGAAGTCCTTTTGTATTGAAAGGAGTTCTTACGGCTGTAGTTTATAGTCTCCTTATTTCTATCACTGGATAATTGAAGTGGGCAGTGTGCCTGGGTGAAGCTATCACATGTAATTTTTTTGGAGAAATAAAGCCTGTTATTCAGCTGAAGATGTTGGATAGACCCCTGGTTCAATTTCCCAGTGGGCAGGACATACCAAAAATGGGTGCAAGCATTTTAAAATAGATAAATCTGCATTTTTGTGCACAACATACTCATAAAACATGGGTGCGGATTGGTCCAATTTCCAGGTTATGCTTCTCTAAGCTACTCGTCCAACCACTAGAGGGAGCTGTGCACAGCATATTCCTTAAAAATCCCAGGACATTAAATACCCTACAAATTAACTACAACTACAGAGAAGCAAAGAATGTCTGTCGACTGGAAATGGCAAAAAGAAAGCACTTCCAAACTCCCCTGTGGTTGGGTCCAGTCTTGCTCTGTTAAGCTCCTGAGAGTCTCTCTCAGTGACCTCACCTGGCACCTGATGTACAACAGTAGGCCCCGTAATGTTTTTGCTCATGTTTTGGCACCCACACATGAGAGAACGCCACATTCTACCATCTCAGACACCTTCTGGAAATGAAAATGCAGATGTTAGAATCTGAAGCAAAAAAATTGCTTGAAGAATTGGAGAGTTCTTCAATACACAATAAACCCTCCTACACTATTGGCTTTATACCTGTCCTCCCTAATCAGGCATTGTACACTCGATGAGATTCCCACCCACAACATGGTGTGAGACAGAATTAGCAGCTCGCCGAGAAAACCCATCAGAAACAGCAGGTAGCAAAGGAGGATGTAGAAACGATGACCAAATGAGAGCCTGTTTTTATTGAAGTGATTCTGTTCACACAGTTTAGAAGGTTTGTATTGCTGCCACGTGACTATTTTAGCTTTGTGCTTAATAAAAAAGAGCTTAAATTTCTGTCACTTTAATAAGCTTAGACGATAAGTCCATGAGACATAGGAGCAGAATTAGGCCATTCACCCATTAAGTCTGCTCTGTCATTCAATCTTGGCTGATTTCCCTTTCAATCCCTTTCTTCTGCTTTCTCCATGTAACTTTTGACATCCTTACCAATTAAGTACCTATCAACCTCTGCTTTAGATATACCCAATGTCATTGCCTCCACAGACATCTGTGGCAATATATTCCACAGATTCACCACCCTCTGGCTTAAAAAAATTGCTGCTCAACTCTACTCAGAAAAGATTTTATTCAATTCTGAGACAGTGCCCTTTGGTCCTAGACTCTCTGACTATTGGGAGCTTCCTCTGTACGCACACATCCATTCTATCTGGGCCTCTCAGTATTTGGTAGGCTTGAATAATAAGGCATTTAGAGACGGTAAGTGGAACTGGAATTCTGATATTTCATCAGGTGAATTTACCCCCTTGCATGTACTCACAGATGGAAAGTGTAATAACTTTTTCTCTGGTGTGTTGAAAGCTGAGGGGATACTTGATAGAAGTTTAGAAAATTATGAGAGGCATATGTAGGGCAGATTGTTTTTATACCCCAGGGTTGAATTGTTAAATGTGAAATGCTAGGGAGCAAGCTTTAACATGAGAGAGGGTTGTTTGAGGGAGTTTTCTACACAGCACTGGTGGTACCTGGAAGGGGCTCTTAGGGGTAGTAATGGAAGCAGATATCATTGTGATATTTAAGAGTTATTTAGATAGACACATGAATATATACAGTGGAAGGATATTGGTCATGTGCAGACAGATAGGATTAGTCTCAATGGCATCATAGTCAACACAGACACTGGGGCTATGATTAACCATCACCAACAGCATTTGTCATTGGGGCATCCATCACCCAGGACATGCTCTCTTCTCACTACTGCCATGAGGAAGAAGGTACAGGAGCCTCAGGACTCTCACCACCAGGTTCAGGAACAGTTATTACCTCTCAACCATTAGGATCTTGAACCAAAGGGGATAACTTCATTCAACTTCACTTGCCCTGTTATTAAAATATTCCCACAACCTATGCATTCACCTTCAAGGACTCTTTATCTCATGCTCTTGATATTTATTGTTTGTTTATTTATTTATTTATTTATTATTATTTCTTTCTTTTTGTATTTGCATGGTTTGTTGTCTTTTACATACTGGTTGAACACCCAAGTGGTCTTTCATTAATTTCTGTTATGGTTATTACTGTATTATGGGTTTAGTGAGTACGTCCTCAAGAAACTGAATCTCAGTGTTGTATATGGTGACATATGTGTATTTTGATAATAAATTTATTTTGAACTGAATTTACTTTTCTTTGAACTGAACTTCTATGGTGGGATTTGAACTCATGTCTCTGGGTCAATGGTTCTGGTCTATGCATACCTCACCTAGTAGCATTGCCCACAGCAGTGTAGTGGTTAGTGTGACACCACAAAAGCTTGGGGTGTCGGAGTTTGGAATTTAATTCCAGTGCAGCCTGTAAGGAGAGGAACACCGTTCTGTTCGTTGTATCTATTATGGTTGAATGATTATTAATCTTGACTTCATTTTCCTGTGACTGTGTGGGCTTCCTCTGGCTGCTCTGGTTTCCTCTCATAGTCCAAACATGTTAGTAGGTTAACTTGTCATTGTAAATTGTCCTTTGACAAAGCTAAGTTTAAATAGGTGGGTTGCTGGGTGGTGTGGCACGTTGAGCTGGAAGGGCCTGTTCTGAACTGTGCCTCTAAGTGAATTGCCACTGTATCTCGATGTTCTGTGGTTGGAAATAATTTGGTGTTATACTGGATACAGACTGGAGATCATGATGCACACCAGATTTATGCACACTTCACACTCACAGCCCTGTTCCAGTAGCACCAATTAAATAATTTCCTCTTCAGGGTTTAACGTTCAGATTAAGGCCAGCGATCTGCTTATTCTCAGTTGCTGTAATGCTGTTTCTGTGTTAACATAACTTGCCTCAACGTGGACGACTTCTGCAGTACGTCTCTGCAGAGTCCCTGAGCCAGACCCAGAACTGCTGACAAATTCACATTTCACCCATAAGACAAAATAAAGCACCTCAGTCAGAATAGAAGCACCACAGTGACTCCAGACAATCACCTTCTGTGCTGGGAGCAGTTGTGAACAGCCTGTTAACCATCTGTCGATGCCCAGCTTTGAAGTAATGATCAATTAAGGCGAGAATTAGCTATAAACATCACAATTGATAGCTGAAGTTTCTGACTGTAATCACTCAAATATTGGTATTGAGCATCAATTTTCCACCTACTGCTACACACACACAATGCTGAAGGAACTCAGTGAGTTGGGTAGCATCTATGGATTGAAATAAATAGTTAATGTTTTGGGCTCAGACCCTTCATCAGGAAGGTCTCAGCCTGAAACACCAATTGCTTATCATTCCTGATAGTATTCAGTACCTGCTCCTGCTGTTATCTTGTTCATCTTCCCCTTTTCTCATTTTCCCTCGTTTCCATGGTGACCAAGATGCTCCTGTCATGTAACTGCCCTGACAGTTGCAACAGTGCCTCCCAGAGGTCATCTGAGGAATGGCAGGTGGCAGCAAGTTTGTTGGGAGTTACTGTGTGTGAACCAGCAATCACAAGAGAAAATCTAAAGATGCTGGAAATTCAAATACCACAGACACAAAATGTTGGAGGAACTCAGCAGGCCAGGCAGCATCTATGGAAAAGAGTAGTCGATGTTTCGGGCTGAAACCCTTTGGCAGGTTATATGTACATTTCAAAAAGGGGAGCACCACAACTGTAAGGGCATCTAATTATTGAGGAATTTCTTTTTGTTACCTCCATTTTAGCATTTGCTCCTTGTGCAAAATATTTTGAAAAGATTAAATTAGGGAAACAAAAATCCAATTTCTTGAGTTATAAGAGAGGAGAGGTACAGATATTAATTAAAATTTCAAGATTCAATAAAAAATTGTAACTATATAGAACATTCTAAAACACAAAGGGTCTTGGTTTGAAATACCAATCGTTTATTCCTCTCCATAGATGCTGCTGACATGCTGGCTTCCTCCAGCATTTTGTGTGTGTGTGTGTGTGTGTGTGTGTGTGTGTGTGTGTGTGTGTGTGTGTGTGTGTGTGTGTGTGTGTGTGTGTGTGTGTGTGTGTGTGTGTGTGTGTGTGTGTGTGTGTGTGTGTGTGTGTTGCTCAAGATTTCGAGCATATGCAGTGTCTCTTGTGTTTACAAGTACATTGAAGTTCCACAGAGGGAAAAGCAATAACTGAATGCAGAATGTAGTATTACAGAGAAGGTACAGTGAGATTGAAGGTGAGAGAGAATGAACGGAGGAGAGAGATAGAGAGGGGCTCCTTGAAGTTTACGGGTGGGCAACAGCGTGACAGCAAGCCACTCTAGAACCTATCAGTCATTCTGTCACTTCGTTGTGATGATGGAAAAGTCGTCCTTCATTTATCCAGGATCTTTCTCGACTTTGAGATGGACCAAAGCATTTTGTAACCAATGATGTGTAGTTATTTACTGTAAGGCGGGCCATGTGTAAGTATGGAAGTGAAGGAAGGGCATCTTACAGATCAATAGTAGGTCATAAACACAAGAGTTTCTGCAGATGCTGGAAATCTAAAGTAATACACAGAGAATGCTGGAGGAGCCTAACAAGTCAGCCAGCATCTATGGAGAGGAATAAAGCGCTGACTTTTTGTGCCTGAGCCCTGATGAAGGGTCTCCGCCTGAAATGTCAACTCTATATTCCTCTCAATAGGTGCTGCCTGATGTGTTGGGTTCCTCTGGCATTTTGTGTAAATATCAGGTCAGCACAGATGGATAACCGTGACAAGGACCAGCACTAGAAACAGCTGGAGGAGTTATTCCAGCACTAAGTAACAAAAGGCATTGGACCTCATTATCCTGGCCACAAACACTCTCCAAATACAGACTCTTTGTAAGAAATTATCCAAACAAGGAGAAAATAGTGTAGTTATTGGCTTCTGGCAGTGGCACCTGACCTCACAAACACTCCCTAAAATGCTTTCAAAGTAGTGGCTGATGTCAGATGAGTGGAAAAATCTCCTTTCTCCAGAAGAAGAGATGTGAAGTGATGCCAGGATTTCTCTGTACCAGTTGGCTGCTCTGTCTGACGTGCAAAGTACGTACAGTATAGTATCCTTGCCCCCTCTGCTGGCTACAGTGAGTTTCTGCAGTTCTGGAGATGTCTCACTTCTCCTGAACTGTCACACACAAAATGCTGGAGGAATTCAGCAGGTTAGGCAACATCTATGGAAAGGAATAGATAGTGGACATTTCGGGCCAAGACACTTCTTCAGGACTGAGAAGGAAGGGTGAAGCATCGACAGGGTGAATGCACACAGTCTTTTTCCAGATTTGGGGCACAAGAACAGGAGGTTAAAGGGAAAAAGGTGAGAGGGAAGTGATTTAATAGGAACCTGAGGAACTTTTTCAGAGGATATGGAATGAGCTGCCAGTTGAAGTTGTTAAGGCAAGTGCAATAACAGCATTTAAAAGGTAATTGGACAGGAAATTTTTAGAGGGATATACTCCAAAACTGAGCAAATGGGAATAGGTTAGATGGGAATCTTGGTTGGCATAGGGCAGTTGGTCTGAAAGTTCTATTTCTGTGTTGTATGACTCCAAGGTCCTTTAGCAGAGGCAAAACTTTCAGGATGAAGCTCTCTGTCAGTTCTATGCCTTCTCTCTGAGACCCTCATGCTTTCCCTATGCAAGGGCATTCAGATTTCTGCCTTCACTTTCAAGACTGTCCTTTGCTCCTTCCAATATCAGTGACTTACATCAACTTCACTGCTTCCAAACCTGACAGACACTCCCCAAACTTCAGGCACACAAATCTTTGATCTCTCCCTTGCACCATTAATAGCTGCTCGGCAAATTCATCTCATCTGGAATGTTCTATCCCAACCTCTCTGCTCTTCTCAAAGATTGAAAACTCTTGGAATAGCAAGAGAAGCAAACGATGTGCTGGAGGAGCACAGCGTTACCTGTGGGAGGAAAGGAATTGTTGACAATGTGGGTCGAAACCCAGCATCAGGACTAATGGTGGAGAGAAGGGGGATCTTCATAAATCAAAGAGAAGAATACTGGATTGGAATACTATGCTGCATTAAGAGAAGACATTGGAGTGGCCTAATTTGGAAGGTAATGTGCAATACATAAAAGGCATCAATAAATTTGAAAGAATACAGGGCAAAATCACAATGATGTTGCCAGGACTTGGCCTGAGTTATAGAGAAAGTTTGAACAGATTAGGACTTGGAATTGAATTGATTTTATTTTTTACATCCTTCACATATATGAGGAGTAAAAATCTTTATGTTATGGTCTTGTCTAAATGTGCAATTTATAGTCATTTGTAATAAATACCATAGGATAGTTAATATAGCAGAGAAATACAATTGTATCAGCATGAATTAATCAGTCCGAAGGCCTGGTGGAAGCAACTGCCCCGGAGCCTGTTGGTCCTGGCCTTTATGCTGTGGTACCATTTCCCGAATGGTAGCAGCTGGAACAGTTTGTGGCTGGGGTGACTCAGGTATCCAATGATCCTTCAGGCCCTTTTTATATAAATGTTCCATACTCCTTCAAACCCTCCCCTCAACTTTCCCTTCAAAATTTCACCTTTCACACTTAAAATGAGCTTAGTTTCAGTCTCACCCAATCTGTAAATGTCCTGAATAGTGGGAAGTTCACATCACAGATGTGCTGGGCTGTCCACACCACTCTCAGCAGGACCCTGCGACTGAGAGAAGTACAGTTCCTATACCAGGCAGCGATGCAGCCAGTCAGGATGCTCTCAATTGTGCCCCTGTAGAAAGTCCTAAGGATTTGGGGACTCATACCAAACTTCTTCAACCGTCTGAAATGAAAGAGCTGCTGTTGTGCTTTTTTTCACCACACAGCCGGTATGTACAGACAACGTGAGATCCTCAGTGATGTTTATGCTGAGGAACTTGAAGCTGTTCACCCTCTCAACCCCAGATCCATTGATGTCTCCATTCCTCCTGTAGTCCACAACCAGCTCCTTTGTTTTTGAGACATTGAGGGAGAGGTTATTCTTTTGACACCGCTGTGTCAGGGTGATAACTTCCTCTCTGTGGGCTGCCTCATTATTATTTGAGATGAGGCCAATCACTGTAGTATCATCAGCAAATTTAATTAGCAGATTGGAGCTGTGGGTGGCGACACAGACATGGGTATACAAAGAGTACAGGAGGAGGCTTAGGACACAGCCTGAGGGACTCCTATGTTGTGGTGTTGAGGGTCAGAAGGGCAGAGGTGAGGGAGCCTACTCTTACCACCTGCTGGCGATCTGACAGGAAGTCCAGGATCCAGCTGCACAAGGCCGAATGAAGGCTGAAGTCTCTGAGCTTCCTGTCGAGCCTGGAGAGAATTATGGTGTTGAATGCTGAACTGTAGTCCAAGAGCAGCATTCTCACATGTGCATCCTTCTTCTCCAGATGTGTAAGGACAGTGTGTAGAGCTGTGACTATTGCGTAGATTGGATAGAGAATAAATGAAAGGAGATTTGATAGAGATTTACAAAATTATGAGCGGTATAGATGAGGTAAGTGCAAGCAGGTGATTTTACACTGAGGTTGGGTGAGTTCATATTGAGTGTGAAAGATGAAATATTGAAGGGCAAGTTGAGGGCTGGTTTCACTCAGAGGTTTGAGAGAGTGTGGAACAAGCTGCCCCCGGAAGTGGTGGATGCGGATTTGATTTAAACGTCAAAGAGAAATTTGGATAAGTACATGTAGGGGAAAGGTATGCAGGGCTATAGTCCACTGGTGGGTCAATGTGACTAGGCAGAATAACAGTCAAGCGCGGACTAGATAGGACAGTGCTTCTGTTCTGCAGTGCTCCATGACTCAAGGAGAGATGGCTCATTTCAAAAGGGGGAGAGTGGTGCCCTAGATCTCAGCATCTGTGGTCTCTCATGTCTCTTTTGAAAATCTTGTGGCGACCCACTTTCTGCGCAGGTGAACTGACCAGCGCGTGGGGGGAGACTTTGGTAATGCACCTTTGACGTCATTTCCGCCCGGAGAGGGCAGGCGCTAGGGATTAAATGCCAGCGCCGCGAAGTTTGAATAAACTAGTATCGAAACGTCTTACCGACTGTGTGTCGTCTCTAGCTCTGTATGTAGTACATCGCTACAATCTCTTCCTTTCGTTTTATCTGTTGAGTTTTCACTGTCGTCTCATTGCTCTCGTTTGGTGCTTCCTCATGATGGGTCAATATTAAGATGTTCTTCTGAATGTTATGGTCAAAATAAAGAGTGAGCAGTTCTAGGAAATCCATTCTGACACTGCATGATGACCAGAGGATCCTCTTTTTTCTCTAACAACAACAAAGCTTTTACAGTAGAAGCACTGAGTGTTTACTTACTGCGTGACCAAGGGAAGTTGCACGGGGTCAATGAAACTTCATGGATTTTGTATTTGATTTGATGCAGTATAAATAATGGAATAATGGAATGGCCTACTGTGTAAATTCTTGTTATTGGCTGCACTGACTCAGTGAGCTGAAGGAGAAGGCTTTTTTCTCTATTGGAAATCTGAGAGATTTTTTTTCCCAGTACAAGCTTGCACTCCAGCTTCAGTCTGACATTAACGCAGGTTGAAACTTCTGTCACTTTATCTCTGGTAGCGCACTGAAGACAGATGTGGTTGAGGAGTTAAACCAAGTTTCTTCCACGGGGTCTACCATGAGATGAAATCAGTGTCTCATAAAGATTGAGCAGGTTATTGGAATTTTTTGGAGAAAGAGAAGATCTTGTTAAAACATTTTGAGGTTTGCTTGACAGGGCAGGTACTGAAAAGAGGATTTCCCCTTGGGGGTTGGGGGAACCCAGAATTTCAACCAAAGTTTCAGAATAAGAAGATGCAAATTAATGTGGGTATGAAGATACATTTCTTTCTCTAGAGCAGGGGTCCATGGAACCCTCAGTTAATGGTACAGGTACACGGCGTAAAAAAAGGTTAGGAAGTCCTGCTCTAGAGGATTGTGAACCTTTAATTCTTTACCCCAGAGATCTCTGGAGCCTAAGTTCCTGAACATGTTTGAGGCTAAGATATACAAACAACATAGTGGGATCGTGGACTCTGAGGCCTAGTTTGCTAAGTGGAGTTCAGGCCAAGATCAAATCAGTTGTGTTCATGTTGTACTACCTGAGAATGACCCAAACAGTCCTCCCAGATTCCTAGTCAGGACTTATCCTTCAGCCAACATTAGGGTTGATAGATTTTTGCTTGGCCAGGGAATGGAGGGATGCGGAGAGAAGGCAGGAGCTTAGGGCTGAGAGGAAAAATGGCCTAATTCTGCTCCATTATTTTATGGTCTTATGGTCTAACATCTTAGATCCCAGATTGATCGTAGAGTAGGTTAAAAATTCGGCAAAACATTGTGGGCCAAAATGCTTGTTCTGTGCAGTAATGTATTATGTTCTGTCTGATATGTTTATCATAGCTACTTTGGGAACATTGCTCAATTTCCCAATTTTTGAATGACTCCACTTCAAAGAGTCATTGCTCATAATTCACGCAAACTCTAACAATCTCTGCTTTGATCCCATCTGTACTGAGTTGAAATATTCTTAATTTATTAATTTATGAGTCACCAGCAAAGCCAATATTTATTAGCCATCCCCAAAAGCCCATGAGAATTTGGCAACATGCTGCTTTCTGGAATGACTCCAGTAATCTTAAATTCTTCCGTTAAAGATGGAAAACCAGCCAGCAGTTTCCAGTCTTTATCAACCAACAAGCATCATCAAGAAGTTTACAAATGGCCAATTTATCAGACTTGTTTCTAGTGTACCCATGTTACCTCCATAGAATGGTGATCATCATCTGTAATAATCAGGAATTTGGGAACAGACCTGAGGACATCTTATGGAACCATTCCAACGAGAAGAAATTGGCTTTGAGGGCAGAATGGGAAAAGTCAGAAGAAATTAATAAATAAATCAGGCCTGGTGGATTTAATGAGATTTATAAAATGGGGATGATTTTCATGTTATTCCCCGGAGCTTGCAATGTTACATCACAACATTGTGTTCCTAGAGTCCACTATGAAAAATCAGCATGGTAGTGTAATGCTGTACAGTGCCAACGATCAGTGATTGGGGTTCAATTACCAGTGCTGTCTGTAAGGAAGTTGTACGTTCTCCCTGTGACCACGTGGGTTTCTCCAAGTGTACAGGCTTCCTCCCACATTCCAAAGATGTACAAGTTGGAGTTTGTAAGTTGTGGGCATGCTATGTCAGAAGCAAGGTGATGCTTGTGGACGGCCTCCAGCACATATTTGGATTGTGTTGGTTGTTGCCACAAATGACAAATTTCATTTTATCAAATAAAGCTAATCTTTTATCTCTTTTAAGTTCCACAAAGTTATTGTTCTAAAGGTAGCATTTTAAAAAAGGTACTTTTGAAGATACTGACCAGATACAGTCAATGAGTGTTGACCATAAGGACATAGGAGCAGAATTAAGACATTCAGCCTATTGCATCTGCTTTGCTCTTCCATAATGGCTGATTTATTATCCTTTCAATTCCATTCCCCTTTCTTTCCTCTGTAGCCTTTGACACCCTGACTAATCAAGAATGTCCACTTTGAATATATTCATTAACATGATCTCCACAGCCATCTGTGGCAATGGATTCCACAGATTCACCACCCCCAGTTAAAGAAATCTCTTCACATCTCTGTTCTTAATGGATGTCCCTCTTATTCAGAGGCTGTGCCCTCTGGTCCTGGACTCACCCATTATAGGAAACATTCTCTCCACATCCAGTCTAAACTTTCAATATTCAATGAGATACCCCTCATTCTTCTAAATTCCAGAGAGTAGAGGTCCAGAGCCATCAAACACTCCTTATCCATTAACCTTTTCATTCCTGGAATCATTCTCATTAACCTGCTCGGGACCCTCTCCAATGCCAGCACATTCTTTCTTAGATAAGGGGCCCAAAACTGCTCACAATACTCCAAATACATTCTAACCAATTCCTTATATACCTCAGCATTACATCCTTGCTCTTATATTCTAGTCGTCTTGAAATGAATGTAAATATCGCATTTTCCTTCCTTACCACCAACTCAACCTGCAAGTTAACATAGAAACATAGAAAACCCACAGCACAATACAGGCCCGTCAGCCCACAAAGCTGTGCCAAACATATCCTTACCTTAGAACTACCTAGGCTTACCCATAGCCCTCTATTTTTCTAAGCTCCTTGTATCCATCCAGGAGTCTCCTAAAAGACCCTATCATTTCCACCTCCACCACCGTCACCGGCAGCCCATTCCACGCACTCGCCACTCTCTGCATAAAAATCGTACCCCTGACATCTCCTCTGTACCTGCTTCCAAGCACCTTAAAACTATGCCCTCTCGTGCTAGACATTTCAGCCCTGGGGAAAAGCCTCTGACTATCCACACGAACCTTTAAGGAATCCTGCACATGGACTCCCAAGTTATTTATGCACCTTCGATTTTTCCATTTTTCTCCCTGTTTAGACAATAGTCTATGCCTTTTTTCTTTCTACCAAAGTGCATGACCATATACTTTCCTACACTAAATTCCAGCTGTTGCTTTGTCCATTTTCACAATCTGTCTATGTCCTTTTGAAAACTCCCTATTTCCTCAACATTATTAGCTCCTCCAGCTATCTTTATATTGTCTGCAAACATGGCCACAAAGCCATCAATTCTATCAGCCAAGTAGTTGACATATAACATGAATAGAAACTATCTCAACGCTGGCTCCTGCGACATGCCACTCGTCACAGGCAGCCAACCCAGATAGGCCACCTTTATTCTGACTCTTTGCCTCCCACCAGACAGCCAATCTTCCATTTATGCTAGTATTTTTCCTGTAATACCATGGGCTCGTATCCTGTTAAGCAGCCTCATGTGCAGCACCTTATCAAAGGCCTTCTGAAACCCACTGACTCTTCTTTATCTATCAGCCCTCAAGTAATTCCAGCAGATTCATCAGGCATAATTTTCCCCTGAGCAAGCCATGCTACTGTTGCCCTATTTTATTATGTGTCCCCAGGGACCTCGAAAGCTCATCCTTCATAGGAGACTCTAGCATCTTCCCAACCACTGATGTCAGGCAAAATGGTGTATGATGTCTTTTCTTCTACTTCCCTCCTTTCTTACAGAATGGAGTGGCATTTGCAATTTTCCAGTCCACTGGAAGTATTCTCAGATCTAGTGATTCTTGAAAGATCATTACAAATGTCTCCACAATCTCTTCAGACACTTCTTTCAGAACCCTGGGCTGTAGCCCATCCGGTCCAGATGACTTATCTACCCTCAGACCTTTCAGCTTCCCAAGCACCTTCTCCTTACTAGTAACATCCACACTCACTTCAGTCCCCAGATACTTGAATTTCTAGTATATTGCTAGTGTCTTTCACAGTGAAGACTGATGCAAAATACTTATTAGCTTTAAAGGATCTAGTGCTTTCCCGACATTTATGATGAATAAACTCTTCTCGGGCTTCCAGCCAGCTGGAAACATAGAAACATAGAAAACCTACCTACTTCTAAGCACCTTAAAACTATGCCCTCTCGTGCTAGCCACTTCAGCCCTGGGGAAAAAACCTCTGACTATCCACACGATTAATGCCTCCCATTATCCTGTGCACCTCTATCAGGTCACCTCTCATTCTCCGTTGCTCCAAGGAGAAAAGGCCGATTTCACTCAACCTATTCTCATAAGGCATGCTCCCCAATCCAGGTAACATCCTTGTAAATCTCCTCTGCACCCTTTCTATGGTTTCCATGTCCTTCCTGTAGTGAGGCGTCCAGAATTGAGCATAGTACTCCAAGTGGAGTCTGACCAGGGTCCTATATAGCTGCAACATTACCTCTCAGCTTTTAAGCTCAATCTCACGATTGATGAAGGCCAATGCACTGTATGCTTTCTTAACTACAGAGTCAACCTGCGCAGCAGCTTTGAGCGTCCTATGGACTCGGACCCCAAGATCCCTCTGATCCTCCGCACTGCCAAGAGTCTTACCATTAATGCTATATTCTACCATCATATTTGACCTACCAAAATGAACCACCTCACATTTATCTGGGTTGAACTCCATCTGCCACTTCTCAGCCCAGTTTTGCATCCTATCAATGTCCCACTGTAACCTCTGACAACTAGCCACACTATCCGCGACGCTCCCAACTTTTGTGTCATCAGCAAATATACTAACCCATCCCTCCACTTCCTCATCCAGGTCATTTATAAAAATCACGAAGAGTAGGGGGTCCCAGAACAGATCCCTGAGACACACCACTGGCCACTGACCTCCATACAGAATATGACCCATCTACAACCACTATTTGCCTTCTGTGGGCAAGCCAGTTCTGGATCCACAAAGCAACGTCCCCTTGGATCCCATGCCTCCTTACTTTCTCAATAAGCCTTGTATGGGGTACCTTATCAAATGCCTTGCTGGTACAGGTGTCGATTATAACTGACATTCCGATGATAAACTCTGCCATCTTCATCAGGGATGATACCTGGGCATATTTAGTTTGGTGGTATTTATTTGAGTTATGATTAAGCTGGCAGAATTTGTCATTGAAAAGTTGGTTATAATCGATACCTGTGTCAATCTATAAGCCCATGAAGGGTTTATTCGACTTATTCAGTTTGTCTTCCATTTCTTTGTTCACCCACACCACCCCCATCTTCTTCCACAGGTTCAATATCCACTCTCACCTGACTTTTACTCATTATATAATATATGATCCTTTGAGTATAACTGTTCCTCTCCCTTGAAAAGATAACAAAACCTTTTATGTTACTATGCCAACTGGCAGGCTTTACCCAAGGAACACGGTTGGCTGAAGGAAACTAAACAAAGCCTTGGTGTGAATATTCTTCCAAACATGGATTGAGAGCTCCCTTTAAACTGGCTCTCCCCTTTAGGTGTTGGAATTATATTACTATTGCTGCAGGATGGGGCTTTGTTTAACCTTGTCAATGTGCACTTTTCCCTTTGAACCAAGTTTTAAAGGGGAGGTCGATTGATTAACTGGTTGTCTGTGATGAGAATGAGAATTAGATTTGTGCAGCTCTTTGGATGATGTGAACTGCACAAAGAAACGTATGTGGGGGAGTTTTTGAAGTGGAAAAACCATGCACTGGGGCAGTTGCACTCTCTCAACATAGGAAGTCTGGATCCAGTGGTACGAGTAGTGTTCATATCTGGGGTCCTGCTTGCTTGCAGTGGATGACCACAGTTTCTTCTGTGCCTTGCCCTGCCCTTTGCTCTCCATGAGAAATTGCAGAACTGCCTTCCTAGCTGTTGGATCTCACTGTTGATCTCATCTGCCCAGTCCACCGGAAGTCAATAACCATATATATAAATCCTGAAAAGCACTGAGTATGAGAAGGTACATTTAGCTGCTCCGGTATCCAATAATGTGCTGCAGCCAAGAAAAAAGAATCTTCCTGTTATGCCCTCTGCCATAGATCGAAGATCCAAAAACCTGTGAACCATTCTGAGGAAAGTGTGCAATTTTCTGGGGTAGGAAATCTCCAGTGGATTTCTTCACCCGCAACTGGTATGTGTAAGTATGCAGTCAGCCTGTTGCAAGTACTGCGAGCTTTATGTGACAAAAATATGCAATGTTGTGCAAAAGTTATCACAACAAGCTTGACTAATACTGAATGGATTGTGGCAAAGTCCTACTTTTGGCCATTTGTAATGAATGAAGTGATTTCAGTTTCTATGTTAACACGTCTAAGTTCTGCAAACTCTGCTTTATCAGACCATTGCTCTGATATCAGTATTCCATTGACTCATGGGAAACCAGCCATTCCCAGCTTGGGGGGGAAGGAATGTCTTAATATTACATCTCAGTCCTTAATGCATCGAATTTCACTTTCACCCTTTGCAAATTTACGAGAGTCAAGCAGGATCATCATAGTCTGGTGTGTGTCCCTCCAGATTCCAGCATCTGCAGTCCCCTTGTGTCTCGATCTTGAATGAAGGGATCATGGGTTCAGTGGACAGATTTCCTGATGAGAAAAAGGTAGTTAGGAAGTTTAAGTTGTGTGTAGGCTATATTTGCAGTACCAGAAGGATATAGATAGGTTAAGTAAATGGGTAAAGATGTGATAAAGTAAGACAGACATGAGGCAAAATATTTTCTCTCAGAATTTCATGAGTCTTTGAACTCTGTTTTAAGTTTGGTGGAAGCATTCTTTGAATACATACAGAGATTGGGAGATATTAAGAAAGTGGTTGAAAGAAGATCCTGGCAGGCAGAAATGTGAAATTAAGGTTAACAAAAAAGATTGGCCATGATGTTATTAAAGAATTAAGCAGGCTAGAAGGGCTGAGTGTTCTTCTCTTTGTATTTTTGTACATGAACACACTGCATTGTATTTTGTTACCAATTGAAATTCTGCTAGAGTATTCTATGACTGTGTCATTTTACACCTTAAGAGCAATGTGCAGTTAGTTTGTAATGTAACCTAATATCTGAGACTGGGCTATAGATTTTCTATTTTGTATTTGTTATTTATGATCCACAATGTTTCTGAAGGATGTTTTCAGAGAAAATCTTTAGTTGGCTCAGACTTGAGTGCAGTGACATAATCCAGGGCCACAACATCCAACATGGTGTGAAATTTAACTGCAGATGGGGACTGCCACAACTCAAGATGTAGTTTACCTGAAAAAGGAAAGGAATTCTTCTCAGCATCCCTAGGCTGGGGCATCTCCTCTCCCTGATCCAACAATCTGTATAAAGCTGCACATTGCCATAATATAGCTGACACAATTTTGGACTTGGCCATCAGTAATGCACAAGGTTCTACTTGACAGCAGCTAATAATATAGAGAAAATATTTCACAATGTGTCATGTTTCTATTGACTATGTTAATAGAGATGTTTGTTCCATTCATTTATTATTTGTTAATGGCTCTGCTAATATCAAAAGAGTCTGACGAATAACTAAAGCTTCTATTAATATTCAGGTGGGGTAACAGCTTTGTCTCCAAGGTTGTTAGACTTTCCAACACCCTGCTGCCAGTCAGCACACATGTACACCCTGTCTGAATCCCCTGGTGCACCCCACCCCCCAACCACTCTCCAACTCATAGACTCACTCTCATCCAGCACTAAGCACTTTAATTTTTTATTGTTACTGTTTTTATATATATATTTCATTGATTTTTTAATGCATTTTCTGCAACACTACAAAAGAAACCCCAAGAATGACATAGGAAATTAATACAGTGCAAGATAAACATACAATGGTAATATAATATAAAATATAATAATTGAAAAAGCACCCAAATTGAAGTCGTGTAAAGTTAGTATCCAACCCCACCCCCGCAAGAAAAAAAACTGCAGACCAACCAGAGCAAAATGTAGGAAATACAAATCAGAACATTCAAACCCCCAAAACTGTAAATACAATTAAAAACAGAAGATAATAATGCCTACTACCAAAAAAAAAGCTGAAAGCAAGGGACTGAAAAAGAAACTTAGTCAAAAGGAAAGTTATAAAAATACTCAATAAAAGGTCCCCAGACCTTATGAAACTTTATGTCCGAATTAAGAATTGAGTAATGAATTTTTTCAAGATCTAAGCAGGACATAATGTCCTGTTTAGATCTTGTTTTTATATATTTATACTATTGTGTTATTATAATAGTGCCAGTAACATCATATGCCTTGCACTTTATGTCAACCTGCCAATTTTTGGGCTATGCCACTCAGGAACTCGTGCTCATATTATGTGGTGACTGTATATGCTGGATTGTAACTCTATGTGCTCTGTGTGACTATATGTACTGTGTTTTTGGCCCCACTGGAACAATGTTTTTATTTAGTTGTATCCATCTGCATGGCTGAATGACAATAAAGTTGAACTTGAATAGTTATTCTAACAAATATTGGAAGGTAATTAATCTTGCTGAATTGTTAATGTTTAGTGCACCCTGTAGCAAAATAAAATTCAACACCTATTGGCGGATGTGGTGATTACATCGCCACTGTTTCACTGAGTCATTGGATGTCTCAGCTAGCTCATTGATACCTCAGGTTCAGGCCACCTGAGGTGTTTGCAGTTGAGCTAAGGTTGGGATCTCAACGGAGATACAATCTTGAAGGTACAATGCCCCTTTTTCCAACATTAAACACTAAACACTGTTCCACTGTGAATGCCTGTAAGAAAATGAATTTCAAAGCAGTATACACTCACTGACCACTTTGCTAGCTAAAGTAAGAAGCTAATAAAGTGCCCACTTGGTGTATGTTTGTGGTCTGCTGCTGCTGTAGCACATCCACTTCAAGGCTCGAAGTATTTTGCATTCAGAGGTGCTCTTCTACACAGCGATGCTGTAATGCATGGTTATTTGAGTGGCTGTCACCTTCCTCTTTGCTTTCCAGTCCTGATAAAGGGTCTCAGCCCAAAATGTCGACTGTTTATTCATTTCCAAAGATGCTGTCTGACCTGCCGTGTTCCTCCAGCAATTAGTGTGTTGTCTTCCTGTCAACTTGAACAAGTCTGACCATGCTCCTCTGATCTCTCTCATTAACAAGGCATTTTGACCTACAGATCCACCACAAAGATGCTTTTTGCTTATTTCTATAAACTCTAAAGACTGCTCTGCATGGAAATCTCAGCAGATCAGCAGTTTCTGAGATACTCAAACCACCCCATTTGGCACCAGCAATCATTTCATGGTCAAAGTCACTTAGATCATATTTCCTCTCCATTCTGATGTTTAGTCCGAAAAGCAGCTGCACCTCTTGACCACGTCTGCATGCTTTTATGCATTGAGTTGCTGCCACACGATTGGCTGATTAGACAGTTACTTTAACGAGCAGGTGTACAGGTTTAATAAAGTGGCCACTGAGGCACTGTGATTCAGAGAGAAAGGTCAATTCAACTGTTGGAGATTTTGTGAAAGATATTTTCATGTTTTGTTATTTTCTGCAGCTTTCTTCCATTAATTGAACTGAAGCATCTTTGAATATTGCGAATGAGCATTTCCAGATCCTTCTATGTCTCCTTTTATTAACTGAATAGCCGAGTGGTGCAGGATTTAACTTACATTACTGAATAAAGCTACTGAACCAGGGATGATAAGCAGCTGGGAGAGGAAGGACTGAGGGGGTTGTTTCTTGCAAGCCGAGGACTGCATCATAGTTTGTGTGAAATGCGGCACGATCGACAGCTTTCTACCTCTGAAGTGCAAGGCTTTGAGTCAGACGCATGAACACCAAAGAACAGAGTGAACCTCCAGTGCTTGGTGAGGTGTCTCAAGTGGTCAAGACCAGGGACATGAACAGACATATGCATGAAGTGCTGCTGGAAGGTTGTCATCATGGTGAAGGGCGCCATTTTATTTATTTATTGTTTATTTGGAGATAGAGCGTGGAATAGGCCATTTCAGCTATTTGAGTCATATCACCCAGCAACCCCTGACAACCTCTATTTAACCCTAACCTAATCACGGGACAATTTGCAATTTCCATTTAACCTACCCAGTATGTCTTTGGACTGTGGGAGGAAACTGGAAGACCTGAAGAAAGTCCACACATTGCATGGGGAGCAGGTACAGAGACTTTTGCAGAGAAAGTCAGGACTGAACTCTGAACTCTAATGCCCCCAGCGGTAATAACGTAACGCTAACCACTCAGCTACCACAGTCCCCATCAAGCTAATCCCATTTAACCGCATTTAGCCCATTATTTCTCTTAACCTCTCCTATCCTTGTATTTAACCAGATGCCCTTTAAAAGTTATTATTGTACCAGCCTCAACCACTTTGACTGGCTGTACATTCCATATTTGCACAACCCTCTGCCCCTCAGTGCCCTTTTAAATCTTTTCCCCTTTTGCCTTAAAACAATGCTCTTAGCTTTTAGTTCCCATTCCTGTTGAATCAATTTTTAAAATTGAATGTAATTTAAGTGGATTTATTATATTACTTAGTTTATTGTTTTAAACATTGAATTAATTAAATATGCTCTCAACTCTTTCTAGAATATTCTAAGTAATAATATTGGGAAATAGGCCTGTAAGAATAGGAGCTGTCAGTATTTCATCAGGACAGTTCGGGGTCAGTGCTTTCCTTTCCATCTCTTTCATCCCAGTTGTCACTCCTGGATTGCTAGGAAGCTGGGAGTCACAAGAGATTCTGCAGATGTTGGAAATCTTGAGCTGGGCTCGTGTTGAAGGAACTCCGCAGGGTCAAGTGTTGTGGAGGGGAATAAACTCTCGATGTTTTAGGCTGAAACCCTTCATCAGGTCTAGAAAGGACGGGGGAGGAAGCCAGTACAAGCTGACAGGTGATAGATGAGGCCAAATCTGGAGGAAGGTGAGTGGATAGGGGAGGGGATAATGTGAGAGTCTGGGAGGTGATAGGTGGAGGAGTTAAAGGGCAGAAGAAGAAGGAATCTGGTAGGAGAAGAAAGTAGATCATGGAATGAAGGGTTTGAAGTGGGGAACCAGAGGGACATGATGAACAGGTTATGAGATTAGCAGAGGAGAAAGGGTAACCCAGAATGGGGAATGGAAAAGAAGGTGGGAAGGGGATAACTGGGGCAGGGGGAAGTGATTATAGGAAATTAGGCAAACTGATGTTCATGCCATCAGGTCAGAGTCTTGTTGCTGGAAATGGTGATTGTGTTCGTGGGTGTTGTGCTAGAGGCAAACTCAAATTTTGGCCTACACCAAGCACGTTCAGACCCAATGTGATGCATTGTCTGCCATTGTGCACATTAAGCTGGGTATTGTCACCGTGCCAGCTAGCTGAGCAATATTTTCTTACTGCTTGCACTGAGGGTTGTGCAGTGCTAAGTCAGGTTGAGATTTAATGCCTTTTCTTTCTTCCTGTGACCCTGACAATCTGCCCGACTCCCAGTTCCAAAGTGTGCTCCCAACAGCATTGACGTGAAACTATTCCTGGACTTTGTGACTTCATGTAGGTGCTCAGCAAGGTCACTGGAGTCAGGCCAGCCTGGTCAGGCTTAGCTCAGTCTCTGTCCAAACAAAGAGCCCTGATTTAAATCCCATCTGTCTGGGCTGGGTGTAATTGTCAGAGACACTGCACAGAATCCAGCCTGCAATATAATTATTTCTCAGAATAATCACTGCAGTTATGCCATTTATTATCCTGTCACCCGATGGTGACACCAGAAATTGTCTCGTCTCCTCTTGTAAATCTACCCAAGCCTTCGTAATGCTGTTTTGGAGCTCAGTCAGTGGGAAAGAGAGTGGAATGGGATAGAATCTACCTTAGTACATTTTCTCATTTATGTATTTAGTTCTAAACATAAAACAGTAGCATCTTTTGGCCAGTGATGTTGTGCTGACCTATCTAAGCCTACCCCACAATCAATCTCGCCCTTCCCTCCTACACTTCCCAAAATCCTCCAGTTTCCTACATCAGTCTGCCTATCTAAGAGTCTCTTTGTATCAGCTTTTAGCACTAGTCCTGGGAGTGCATTCCAGGGACCTACCTTTCTCTGAGTTTTTAAAAACAAAGCCTACCCATGACATTGAGTCATAAAGCGCTGCAGTAAAGAAACAGGACTAGTCAGTGCCAATGCATTTTCCTGCCAAGTCCCATCTACCCATACTTGGACCATAGCCCTCCAAGCCACTCCTTTCCATATACTTATCTAAACTCTTAAATGTTACAATTGAACCCGCATCCACAATTCTGCTGGCAGCTTGTTCCACACTTGTGCCACCTTTGAGTGAAGAAGTTCCCCTTCAGTTTCCCCTTAAATATTTCATCTTTCATCATAAACTTCTCCCCTAAACCTTCCTCTTCCCAGCTTAAACTGATGTCACCTTGAACTGTTGGTTACAATGTCCATGTTCCTCCATAGATGCTGCCTGAATCACTGGGTTCCTCCAGCTTTTTGTGTGTTGCTCCAGATTCCAGACATCTGCAGAACCTTGTGGCTTTGTTTTGTTTGCTGAGTTAATTCTGTCATGAAGAATTGTTTACATCAATGTAGAATAGGTGTGAATATTATGGAATGGTAACTGGTGAAACTCTGATTAGTTTAGCAAACTAGTAAACTAGAGTCTTTGATTAACAGAAGCACAAGGGATTCTCCAAATGCTGGAAATCCAGAGAAACACACACACACAATGCTGGAGGAACTCAGCAGGTCAGACAGTATCCATGGAGGGGCATAAACAGTCAATGTATCAGGTCAAGGCTCTTTATTACAGAGCCCTCTCACTTTCCTAGTGTTTCAGCCTGAAATGTCAACTGTATATTCCCCTCCATAGGTGCTGCCTGACTTGCTGAATTCCTCCTTTACTTTGTTTGTATTGTTCAAGTCTTCATAGCATCTGCAGAATGTCTTGTGTTTAAAATTCCATTAAATTAATTTCAAGGAGAATTCCTTAAAGGAGGCACCTCCACCTTCAGTTTTCAACAACTCTCTCGGTGAACTTGTCACATCTGGGGTATTACCAACAGGGGCACTGCAGAGCGACCTTGGCACATTCCATGGTTGCAAGTCAGTTGTTATGTTCAGTCTCATATGGGCCAAATGGACACATTTCTCGTGTTAATCAGTTTGTGTTTTCCTAAGCAGAAATGAAAATTGGGAATGCAGTGTTTCAAGTTAGATCTGAGTTAAAGATAGACAGAAATGTTGTTCTGATCATATGGATACACTCTGAGGACCCCAATAATGAAGTTCTTTATGTATCGAGAAGTATTCATATGTTGTCATTGTGTTATCAAGAAGAATTCATACCTGTGTTTTTTTTGCCTGGCTTACTACTCTGAGCCTGAAACTTGTATGTAATTTCCCACATGGTGCTTCCTGCTATACATTAAGAGCTTAAAATACTGCAGGTCTACCCCGTCAGCAAGTTGCTTGTCGGTGGAGAAACTGAAGGAGCTGGATTTGGTGCAGATTGTGCTGCTGCTTCTATCAGAGAGGCATGGGGGGAGTTGGTGCATGAAGTAGGTGTGCAATTTAATAGTGAGTGACCGTCTCACTCACTTTTTTTGTGATCGCAGGACTGTTTTGGAACATTGTTAATATGGAGTGCTGCAAATCTGATTCACTGATTTATTGGCAGACAGCAGGAAGCTTTGTGGCCTCCATTGTAGTGAGGACTAGGCCTCAAGCTTGTTTACAGCCACCAGGAGAGAGGCATCAAAGCTTGCGTACTCCTTCAGGGGCAGGGAGGTGCGTTGTCCAGGCTGGATTCTGTGCTGCCCCTCCAGTATTTGTTTGGCAGAAAACAAGCTGGATTATATTCCACTACAGATTTCTGTGGCAATCATGGCTCAGGGTCTGGACTATTTGTTTTTGCGTGGCTGTACTTTACAGATATCTTGCATGTGTTTGCTATTTTGTATGTGCTATGTGTGCTTTGTGCTGTGTGTGGCTGTTGGTACTGTGTTTTGCACTTTGGCCCCAGAGTAACGCTATCTCGTTTGGCTGTGTTCATGGGTATTTGTGTATGGTTGAATGACAATTAAACTTGAATTGAATTGAACAGAAGAAATATAAATAATATTCGTCAGTTTTATGTCATTATTGTTTGGTACTGGTTTACTATTGTTGCATGTGTCAAGATACAGTATTAAGACTTTATTTGGTGAACCATCCACGCAGATCATTTCAAAGCATAAGTACTGTACTTTAAAGTAGTACAACAGGGAAAAATAAATGCAGAAAGCAGAATATAGTGTTACAGTTACAGAGAAAGTGTGGTGTAGGTAGACAATAGGATGCAATGACCATGATGAGAGGTCAAGACTTCACCTTTAATGTACAAGAGGTTCTTTCAAGAGTCTTATAACAGTGAGATAAAAGGTGTCTTTGAGCACTGTGGCGTGTGTTTTCAAGTTTTTTTTATCCGCTTCCTGATGAAAAAGGGAAGAAGGCAGAATATCCGGGGTGGCAGAGGTTTACGTTTAGGTTGACTGCTGTTCAAATTTAGGTTCAAGTTCAAGTTTAGTTCTTATTCAACCATACATTAATACAGCCAAATGAAACAGCATTCCTTGGGGCCAAGGTGCAAAATGCTGCCAACAGCGCAAAGCACGTTGCATATAGCACATAGCACAAATAGCAAATATAGTTAATGATTTCAGAAAAACATAAAGTCACAATGATTAAAATACAATAGTATAGCTCAAGTCCCCGAGTGGCATGTCCTGGTCCAGCTTGTTCTTCCACCAAGCAAACAGTGGATGGCGGACTCAATGTGAGGGTCCAGTCCACAACTCAGTACAGAATTCCAGCCTGCCCACAGAAGCCCCTGCAGTGAGAAGTGTAGACGGAGTCCATGGAGGGGTTGCTTTGAATAGAAGGGATATTTCTTCAGATCCTATGCTATCATATGCTGTGGGATCTTACTGCTCCTTAAAAACACAGTTTTATTTATGTATTTTCTATCTTCACAGTTTGTCTTCTTTTTCACATTGGTTGTTAGTCTTTGTAGTTTTTCATTGTATTATATTTCTCTGTTCTACTGTGAATGCCTGCAAGAAAATGAATCTCAAAGTGGCATATGGTGACATAAATTTACATTGAACTTTGAAAAGCAGCTGGATTACTATGGATTAAAAAGGAGATTCTCGAATAGGTTACCAATAGCTCTCCACTTTCAGCACCATGGACAGTTACCACGTTGGAGCAGAAGGTCGATCTCCTCTCTCTCACTGACATTTATGACTTTCTAGATAATACAACAGCTGCTGTAGTTCTGATGTTACTATAAAATAAATGCAACTGCCGATCACATGGAAATATAGGTTCTCAAGTTAGCACCTGGCATAAAAAAATATCAGCTTCTGTTATACATGCCAAGGTAAAATATTGTCAACTTGTACCAATAAAGCACTTAATGTTGTAAAGTGTCCCAAGATGATTCACAGGAGCATTGTCAGACATTAATATTTTTCTGACAAATTTAAAGAAACATCCTAAATGAGGAGGCGGAGAGTTGTAAGCAAGAAATTTCAGGGGTTGGAAGCTGGCTTCAGGAATAGAGAGGGGAGAGGCCATGGAACATTTGAAAAGAGAGATAAGACTTCTAAATTCAATCTTGCGTAGTCCACAGCCATCCACCAAAAGAAGAATGAAGAAATGAGCAAAGGGGGTGCTTAGAGTGAGGTCGGTCATGAGCACCAGATCTTTAGATAACTTCAAGTTTACAAAGAGTAAATGTTGAGAGGACAGAAGCACTGTGTTGTAATTGTCCCCCAGTTTATTGGAATTGCAGTAAATAAATTGGGTTAATCCATGGAGGATTAAACAAAAGGCTTATTGGCAATTTAATAAACACAAGAGATTCTGCAGATACTGGAAGCACAGAGCTGCAAACACAAAATGCTGGACTATCTCAGCAGGTCGGGAACTATCTGTGGAAAGGAATAATTAATCAATGCTTCTGGCCAAGACCCTTCATCAGGAGCCAATATTATGTCATATTTAGAATGCAGCCATTAATGTTCACTTGCACTGGTTTGTGGAATGTAATGGAATTTGCCACACAGTGATACACCAGGGATAACCTAGGTGTTAAAAATGTGGCTGGCAAAGGATAGACCTGCATTCCCATTCTGACGTGTCTGGCCATAGCCTCCTGTACTATCATGATGAATTTAAATACAGGTTAGAGGACCAATACCTCATATTTCATTTGGGTAGCATCCTACTTGATGGCATGAACATTGATTTCACTAACTTCCAGTAGTTTCTCTCCCTCTCTCCTTCTTCTCTCTTTCTGCATTGCCTAATCTTGTTACTCTTTCACCCATTTTCTTCTCATCTGCTCATCACTTCCTTCTTGTTTCTTTTCTCATTCCTGAAAAGTCAACTGTTTATTCCCTTCCATAGATGTGCCTGACCTGCTCCTGCCTCCTGCATTTTGTATGTGTGTCATACTGAATATGTTGGATATTATTGGGCTGGATCAGGCTGACATTAGCCGACATTTCTTTTGGAAGACATTGGCTGCCTTCTGTGTGCGCGTGTGTGTGTACATATGTATGCAAACACATTTCAAAGCCTCATGTTTGCACATTCTGGGTGGATGTATAGAAAGAGTTGGTGATCAGATGGAAGCACTATTCATCTCCATTCTGCAGCTGGTCCTGGAAATAAGACACAACTGTTAGGTCTGTGCAAACCATTTCATTAAAATTTAAATGAAGTAATTTTTTCCAGATTATTATTAATAGTTTCAATTAAATTACATTGGTTAAGTATTTTAAAATAATTTAATCTTTTAAATAATGTGAAGATTTTTCAATTAAATATAGTTCATTGGGGACATGTAGCTGCTCCATCTCCCATGACAGCCATTGCTGTAGCTCTTCATGTCATCGGGATCTGAGTTGCTACAGGAACCCTGCAAGTGTCACCATACATTCACAGCATCAACATGAGATGTCCACGATGTTCAGCAGAACAATGCAAGCAGCAACAACAAGAACAACAAAACAGATCAAGACAACAGCAAAACAAGCCCCACATACACAGGCAGCCCTCCAAACCCAACACACGCTGCCTCTAGGCCTCCAGTCCTTGGCATTATATCCAACCCATTATTGTCATTGCAATCTGTTTTAGAAGCTAAAAGTTGATGCATCTGGTCAAAAATTTTCATTAATAGTTGAAAGTACTAAAATTGGCAAATAGCAATAACCAAAAGTTATCAAGTTTTTGAAATTGAAACAAAAATATAAAACTTGAAAAAATGACATTTGCTTAATGTAGCATAGACATATTCTGTCAGCTGCATCATTAGCTATGTAGTGGGAATAACCAGAGTTAGAATATTGACAAGATAAAGTGTAATGAAAGAATGCCTATTAAAGCATCACTCGTCTTTGTCTCAGTATTTGCATTGGGCTCAAGTCTAGACAGTGAAGGGGGGGGGGGGGATAAATAAGCCCACAATGAAAAATGTGTTGGATGAGAAGAATTTAAATGCCAGTGGTAAAATATGATAGAGGTAAGTAATCAGATGGGCAGCTATGGAGAGAGTTTGTTAGGCCAGTTAGTTGAGTCATATGACATGCAGTACCGTAGTAGTTGCAAATAAATAAACTTTGTATCCTAACCATTTACCATGTCATCAGATCTCGCCTGAATTTATCTCACCCTCTTAATTAACTCTCGATGACAAAAGATTTTGTAGGAGACCCAAGAGACTACATGTGGAATCTGGAGCAGCAACCAAAAAAGTAGATCTTAACAAGTTAGGCAGCATCTGATAAAGATAACGATTAGCTCTTTTTGTCACATGTACATTAAAAACAGAGAGTGGTGAATCTGTGGAATTCTTCACCACAGACAGCTGTTGAGGCCAAATTTTCATGTATATTTCAGGCAGAGGTTAATAGATTCTTGATTTGGCCAGTGTGTGAAGGGATATGGGGAGAAGGCAGAAGATTGCGGCTGAGAGGAAACTTCGATCAGCCATAATGAAATAGCGGAGCAGACTCGATGGGCCAAATGGCCTAATTCTGTTACTATATCTTATGGCCTTAAAACATAAAAAAAAATACAATGAAATACATTGCTTTGTTGCAACGACCCACACAATTTGAGGATGTGCTGGGGGCAGCCCACAAGTGTTGCCATGCTTCCGGCGCCAACATAGCCTGCTGACAAACTGCCAAACCTGACTCTAACCTGTATGTCCTTGGCATGTGGCAGGAAGCTGGAGTACCCAGGGGAAAGCCACACAGTCCTGGAGAGAATGTACAAACTACGCTGCCAAGTCAATAGACACGCAAGGTGCTTAGAATCTGAACAAAAGTCAGAGTTTTGGAAAGGCTTGGTGGGTCAGACAGCACCTGTGGAGAGAGATGCAAGGATCAATGCTGCACGTCTGTTGGGAGTGGTATCTACCTCGATAGATGCTGCCTGACTTGCTGTGTCTTACAGCACTTTCTGTTTTTTGTTTTATCTGGTCCTGAGCCACGAATCCTCATCTTTCTCAATGCATCAAAAGCAATTTGGATCCACCTGGTGCTCTCAAATTGACATCTTCTCATCCATGAGGACCTAGCAATACTGACTGAACTCTTCTCTCCTCATTGTCTACTTCGATGTTTGGTGACAACCATCACAAAGGTTGTGATGTGTAATACTTTTTTTTCTTGGCAATGTGAAAATAACAACGCCTTTCTGTCTTTGGAAGTTTGCTTTGAACCATGGAAAAAGTAATAAAATTACCTGTGAGCAAAATCCATCTTAAAAGACTGACAACACGATAGGATAGTACTCCCATCACATTGTAAAACTAAATGTATTTCTAAACTAGTTGATTACATTTTCACTGCCTCATAAATCTCCCACTGTTAATAATAAGTAAAAATAATTTTCTGTGGGACAAATGTACAGCATTTGATGGCATAACAATGCAGGAAGAGATAAATCCATTCATTAGATAAACACACAAATCAAATACTAAACAGAATTGACTTGTTTTGTTAATGTTCTATTCAATTTTGGTCGTTCACAAAGTAATAGTCACAATTCTCTGGTTAATTTTTGTTGCGACAACTCAAGGGGTTCTGATATTTAACAAAGTTAATTATCTCCACTTCAATTTGAATGTTTATTCAGGTGTAACCATGCTGGCAGGGATAATGGATAATGTATGGTTGGGGATAGAATTTGTTACAGGGTCTTGCACTTGAGTTTTCCATAGACTGGAAAAGTCATCCGAGAAGTCTGTCTGACTATGCTGATAGGACTCCATGGGATGACTTGGTGTTAATTGTGTTGAAACAGAATTTTTTTTTTTAGCAAGCCGAGCTGCTCCAGGGTAACATCATTAATGTGACACAGCATAATTTTATTGAGAAAATTATCCTCAGCAGCTGGAGTTCTAGTTATATGTAGGCATGCCGTTGGAATAGAATACTTCGGGAATTCATTCCTGAATGGAGGAGCAATACCGCATATTCCATCCAGATAGCCTCCAATCTGATGCCATAAACTTTGATTTCTCTAACTTCCAGTAATTTCTTTCCCTTCTATCATTTTCCATTTCCAATCTGGCTCCCTTCTCACCTCTTCATTTTCTCACCTGCCCATCAATTCCCTCTGGTGCCCTTCTACCTTCACTTATTCTTCATGGTCCAATCTCCTCTCCTATCTGATTCCCCATTCTTCAGCTCTTTCATCTATCACCTCTCAGCTTCTTACTTCATTCCCTCACCCCACACACCTTCACCCGGTCTCATCAATCATCTCTCAGTTTGTACTCCTTCTCCTCCTCCTCCTCCCCCAGTGTAACCCCCCACCAGCTTATTCTGGCTTCTTTCTCCATCCTTTCCAGTCTTGATGAAGGGTCTCAGCTTGATATGTCATCTGTTTATTCCTCTCCATAGATGCTGTCTAACTTACTGAGCTCCTGCAGCATTTTGTGTGGGTTATTCTGGATATCCAGCATCACCAGAATCTCTTGTAGTTAAGACCACTTATTACCAGTGTGAGGTCGAGCCTGGACTAAGTAACCATTTTGTACAACACCTGCACTCTGTCCATATGAACCATCTTAAGCTTCTTGTTGCATACTATTTCAAATTCCCATTCCATTCTCACCCTGATCAGCCTGTCCTTGGCCATCTTCACTACCACAGTAAAATTAAATGCAAACAAACAAATTTAGCACCTCATTCTTCTATTGGGTAGTAAGTAGAGAACCCAGTGGTATCAGCATTGAATCTTTCAGTTTCACGTAACTGCGTTCTTTTTCTACTCCCTCCAGTCCACCCAGGTTTTAAACATAGAACATTATAAGCACAACACAGGCCCTTCGGCCTACCATCCTGTGCCAACCTTTTAACCTACTCTAAGATCAATCTAACCTTTCCTTCCAACATAGTCTTCCACTTTTCTCTCATCCATGTGCCTATCTAAGAGTTTTGTAAATGCTCCTAATGTTTGTACTCCACCTCCACTCCTGGCAGGACATATCATGCTCCCACCACTCTGTGTAAAGAACTTAACTCTGACATCCCCACTGTATTTTCCTCCAGTCAGCTAAGAACTATGCCCCCTTGTGTTAGCCATTTCCATCTTGGGGAAGTATCTCTGGCTATCCACTCAATTTATGCCTCTAATCATCTTGTACTCTTCTATCAAGTCACCTCTCATCCTCCTTCGCTCCAAAGAGAAAATCCCTAGCTTACTCAACTTATCTTCATAAGAAATGCCCTTTAATCTCAACTTGTTCACCTTCTCCATCTCCCCCCCCCCCCCGTTACATTCTCCCACTTGGTTCTATCTGCCCATCTCCCAAATACCCTTCAAAATGGGTTTCTTCTCCCTTGGTTCAATTTTCTTTCCCCGACATCCTGGTTCCATCTGCTCAACATCCCCTCCACAACCCCTCCCTCTTCATCTGATTCCACCTATAATCTACCACAATTTGTCTCGCCCCCTCCCTCTCACTGCTAGACACTGGCTACCTTCCCTCTACTCTCTTGGTCCATGATCTCATGACGCTTCTACTTCCTTATAACTTTGCACAGCTTCAGCATGTCATTTAACTTTGACCAGCCTCTATAGATGCATGGTGGAGAGCATCGTAGCTGATTGCATCCGGACCTGGTATGGAAACACCAATTCCCAAGAATGGAAAAGCCTAAAAAATCGATGGATATAGCCTAATCCATCACAGGAAAAGCTTTCCCCTCCATTGACCTCATCCTTCCCTCAACGTTGTAAAAATAAAGGAGCTGGTTGTGGACTACAGGAGGAATGGAGACAGGCTAATCCCCTATTGACATCAGTGAATCTGGGGTTGAGCTGGTGAACAGCTTTAAGTTCCTCGGCATAAACATTACCGAGGATCTCATGTGGTCTGTACATATCGGCTGTGTGGTGAAAAAGGCACAACAGCACTTCTTTCACCTCAGACAGCTGAAAAAGTTTGGTATGGCCCCTCAAATTCTAAGAACTTTCTATAGGGGCACGATTGAGAGCATCCTGACTGGCTGCATCACTGCCTAGTATGGGAACTGTACTTCCTTCAATCGCAGGACTCTGCAGAGAGTGGTGCGGACAGCCCAGCGCATCTGTAGATGTGAACTTCCCACTATTCAGGATATTTACAGAGACAGGTGTGCAAAAAGGGCCCGAAAGATCATTGGAGACCTGAGCCACTCCAAACACAAACTGTTCCAGCTGTTACCATCCGGGAAACGGTACCGCAGCATAAAAGCCAGGACCAACAGGCTCCGGGACAGCTTCTTTCACCAGGCCATCAGACTGGTTAATTCATGCCCATGTAACTGTATTTCTACGTTCTATTGACTATCCTGTATACATAGGACCCCTCCATTCAGGCCTTGATCTCTTCACATGGCTCCCATCAGGAAGGAGGTGCAAGAACCTTAGGTCCCACACCACTAGGTTAAGGAACAGTTATTACCGTTCAGCCATTAGGAATCCTGAACCAGTGTGGATTACTTCACTCACCTCAGCACTGAACTGATTCTACAACCCATGGACTCACTTTCAAGGACTCTATGACTCATACTCTCAATATATATGTGTATGTATATATATATATATATATATATATATATATATATATATATATATTTATCTATCTATATATTTATTTATTTATTTAATATTTTACCATCCCCCCCCCCGCCCCCACTTTCCCTTTTCTGCTGGGATTGCACACTCCATGATTCCCTGTGCATTTGTCCCTCCCCACTAATCTCCCTCCCAGCCCTTATCCCTGCAAGCGGGATGTTATCCTATGCTATGGTGTTGAATTCACGGGTTGCCCAACAGAATGGTCACTGATTTGATTTGATGCAAACAACACATTTCACTGTATATCTTGATGTACATGTGATGAAGGAAGCTAATCTAATAAAATTCCATGGTACTGAAAGAGGTAGACTGTCATGTCCTCTTGCTGTGATAGGATTATGATTAGCCTGAGGTCTGTTCAAGATCCTGACGGTTGTAGAAAAATTCCTGAATCAAGCTTCTGTACCTCCTGAGAAGAGGGCATGGTCCAGATGGTGGGGTCCCATTGTATGGAAAACCTTTGATATAACTTGGTAAATTGGTTTATTACAGTAAAAAAAAACTATCTTGCATACCATTCATACAGATCAATCATTACACAATGCATTCAGGTCATACAAGGTAAAATTATAAAAGAATGCAGAATAAAATGTTATAACGAAAGTGCAGTGCATATAGACGGTGAATGTAGTGTCATAATGAGGTAGATTGTGAGGTCAAGAGTCCATCTTATCGTACTAGGGACCCACTCAGTGGACTTCCTACAGTCCGATAGAAGCTGCCCTAGTCCTTTCCAGCACATGCACAGCTTCCAAATCAAAAGAGTAATGATAAAATTGATGTTTATCTTATCTTTTGCTTAAGCATTATTAAATATGAAATATCTCAGCTTTGTATGCACAGAAAATTAGCCAGTAGTCAGAAACCTTATTTATTTTCTCATCCCTTTCTTATAGCTGATCTATTTTTATTGCTATTTTCTTTACGATTGTTTTATTAGTACTTATTAAGTGTAATGCTCAAGGTGTCACGATCAGGTGATGCTTAAGCATGTTAGGTAGAAGTTGTAAAATGGAAGTAGATTTTGCTCTTTCAGTTCGCAATACTTCTGCAAATTTGAAAAGAATTGCCACTGTGAAGCCCATATCCATTATCTAGAGTGACATGGGTTGGATTGAAGGGTACAAATCTCTGAGGTCAGTGAATGGTAGTAAATGACTGAAACTTGGTGATGATTAATAGTGCCCTTTGAAACATGAAGTCTGTTTCTAGCTTGTAAAAGCTGATCATCAATACACAGCCCCGAACTCCATGCCCTATAAATCGGGAAATAGTGCCATTGCAAGGTCTCAGCGACCTTTGCTCAGAAACATTTGTGGTAACTATGCATCCCTGGATTGGAGGTAGTTAGGTAGAAGAATAGAATAGCATTTACAATAGAACCTGGTGAGTAACTCTGCAGTTTGATATTTTTGGAGGGATTGATATAGGGTGAGGCAAGTTAAACACTGTTGCACCTTGCATACTGGTTGGAAATACTTCGTAGTCAAATTAACATCAGAGGAGAGAGAAACAGAATAATTGTTTCAGGTCGGTGGCATTTTCACAAAAGGGTCTTCAAATTTAATATTTCAACCCGTGTAAATAACCTCAATGCTGAACTGTTTCTTAAACCTATGCACTCACTTTGAAGTATTCTACAACTCATGATCTCAATAATATGTATTTATTTCTTTCAAAATTTGCCCAGTTTGTCTTCATTTGCCACCAGAAGAATCAGAATCAGGTTTATTATCACCAACATGTGTCGTGAAATTTGTTAACTTAGCAGCACCAGTTCAATGCAATGCATAATATAGAAGAAAAAATACAATAATAATAAATAAATCAATTACAATATACTTATATTGAATAGATTAAAAACAATGCAAAAAACAGAAATAGTATATATTAAAGAAGTGAGGTACTGTTCAAGGGCTTAATGTCCATTTAAGAATCAGATTGGCAGTGGGGAAGAAGCTGTTCCTGAATCGCTGAGTATGTGCCTTCAGGCTTCTGTACCTCCTACCTGATGGTAACGGTGAGAAAAGTGCATGCCCTGGGTGCTGGAGGTGCTTCATAATGGACACTCCCTTTCTGAGGCACCTCTCCTTGAAAATGTCCTGGGTACTTTGTAGGCTAGTACCCAAGATGGAGCCGACTAAATTTATAACCTTATGCAGCTTCCTTCGGTCCTGTGCAGTAGCCTGTCCATACCAGACAGTGTGCAGCCTGTCAGAGTGCTCTCCACGATACATCTTTAGAATTTTTTGAGTGTATTTGTTGACATACCAAATCTCTTCAAACTCTGAATGAAGTATAGTTGCTGTCTTGCCTTCTTTATAACTGCATTGATATGTTGGGACCAGGTTAGATCCTCAGAGATCTTGACAGCCAGGAATTTGAAATTGCTCACTCTCTCCACTTCTGATCCCTCCATGAGGATTGGTATGTGTTCCTTTGTCTTACCCTTCCTGAAGTCCACAATCAGCGCTTTCGTCTTTCTTACACTGAGTGCCAGGTTGTTGCTGTGACACCACTTCACTAGTTGGCATATCTCACTCCTGTATGCCCTATCATCACCATCTGAGATTCTACCAACAATGGTTGTATCATTAGCAAATTTATAGATGGTATTTGAGCTATGCCTAGCCACACAGTCATGGGTATAGAGAGAGTAGAACAGTTGGCTAAGCACACACCCCTGAGGTGCACCAGTGTTGATCATTAGCGAGGAGAAGATGTTATCACCAACCCACACAGATTGTGGTCTTCCGGTTAGGAAGTCGAGGATCCAATTGCAGAGGGAAGTACAGAGACCCAGGTTCTGCAACTTCTCAATCAGGATTGTGAGATCGCCAAGGTCTCATCACTCGGACAGCAAGCTGTTTACTTTACTGTTAACCTGTGCTGAGCACTTCACATATTTTAAAATATATTTTATGAAATTATTTGGGGTAATATTTTGTTTTATGTGACGTATGTATTGTTGGTGCACAGTGGTCCAGAGGATCTTTGTTTTCTTTGGCTGCATACATGTATAGTCAGATGACAATAAACTTGAACTTTTGCACATTGGTTGTCTGTCACTCTTGGTGTGTAGTTTTTATTGATAATGCTATAGTTCTTTGTTCCATTGTGAATGCCTGTGAGACACTGAATCTCAGGGCAGCAGGTGATGACATTATGTAATTTGATAATAAATTTACTCTGAAGTGTTAACTTTGCATCTGTCCTAACAGATGCCGCCTGCCCTTCAGAGTATTTTCAGCTCTCTCTGCTTTATTTCCAATTTCCACCATTGGCAGTATTTAACTTTTGAATTGTATTTTGATTGCAAAGTTCTGGTCCAAGTTCCATTTTCCTCAGGCTTTGTAAACTTACTGCAATTTCATTTGATGTACAACATATTTATCATTCTGCGCTTTTGTACGGAGGATGGGATGATGTAATGTAGTGATTGCTACTAAAGTGTTGAATAATTATTAACATAGTTTCCATGGCTCCCGACAGAAGGAGATGTCCAGGAATTCATGATCCAAATACAATGCAGCCTAAAATATAAATCTTCTTTTCAAATTCATTGCTTACTTAAAATGATTTGTGAGTCCCGGATCAAAAGTGTTTAGCACGGCTTGCCAGCACATTGTCGTTCTTTCTAAAAGATGCAGCGAGTAAACTTCCAAAGACCAGCATGCTCAGCTAGGTCACCGAGGCAAATCCAGCTGTAAAACCCTCAACAGTGAGCAACAGTGGGAATTGAAATCCTGTCTGATGAAACACTGCAGGGCTTGAAGTAACTTAACTGAGATTTTCCAAATGAGACACAGCTTTGATGCGCAATTAGTAAAATATTTCCTTTGCCCTACCAGGGGAGATGTTAGAAGCAGATATGATAGCAATGTATACCAAGCATTTATGCAGACAGATTCAATTTCAGATTTACTTATCAAAGCATACAGTGAAACGCACCATTTGCATTAACAACCGACACAACCAAGGATATGCACGGGACAGTCTGCAAGTGTCGCCACCCACTCAGCGGCAACATAGAATGCCCACAATGTTCATCAGAACAACACAAGCAACAGCAATAATGAAGCCAAATAACAACAACAAAACGAGCCCCTTTCCCACCCACTCACGTGCGCTCTCTCTCTCTCTCTCTCTCACACACACACACACACACACACACACACACACACACACACACACACACACACACACACACACACACACACACACACACACACACACACACACACACACACACACACACACACACACACACACACACACACACACACCTGGTAAATAGTTCTTTTGCAATGCATTTTTGGTATCAGTTGCTGCCATACTTGCAATAATTACATCGTTTGGATATTTCAAAGTTCCAAGTAAATTTGTTATCAAAGTTCATATATGTCACCATATACAACCCTGAGATTCACTTTCTTGCTCTGTATCATATTCCTGATGGCAGTGGGAAGAAGAGAGCCTGACCTGCGTGGTGGGGGTCGCCAATGATGGATGCTGCTTCTCTGCGACAGCGCTCCACGTACATGCGTTCAGCGAAGGGAAGGGCTTTGCCCATGATAGATTGGGCTGTCCATAAGAAGTAATTTAGTTTACACCGTGATTTCTTATCTTTGAAGGCCCAGAAACTGATCATCTACGTACTTCTAATGTAGGGAAAGAGGTATTTAAAAAGAAATGACTTTGATATCAGCATTGCAAATAATGAGGAGCAATTTAGCTATAATTTGGGTAGGCCAGAGATTCATTCTGCTGCTGTTACGGGTGACGGCGAGACTGGGAGATGGAACACAGTGATTGTGGGCTCGAGTGTTTCTTTCTGAAGATAGGTGAGATTTTTCAGTGATGTTGACAGCTCTAAAGAGGAACCAGCTCTGAACTAAATTTAGTGCTGGGAGCTATTTACACTGCATCACTTATGTTTTGAAAATCTAAATGTATTCCTTTAGAATTCAGACTGATAAAACGCTGCAGTTTGTGTGCGAGTGTTGTGTCCTTGTCTGCTTACACCATCTGGCATTCTGTGGAGCTAAATATGCAATTCTTCACAGACTCCTGACCCAGCAGCTGGAATGGTGGGCTTGTCATTTGAGGGGTTAAACAAACTAGACACATATTCTGTTGATTTTAGAAGAAAGAGATGATTTTATTGTAATTGTTGGATTCCGTTGTTTTAATCCAAAGTTTCTTTCAGCAGTCGAGAAAGAGGCACAAAACTTGTTGCTTCATGATCATTCTATTGCGCATTGACAGAACAAAGCAAACAGGAACAGAAGCTAATAGTAAAAGGCTTAAAAACAGAGAGGCTAAAATAAGATTAAGAAGATTGCGCTGACTTCACGGTACAGCTTTTTATACACATAGATAAAGGAAATTCCATTCAAATTTGTAGATAACAGTCAATCAATAAGGTAGCTTATCCCTGAAGAAGATGGCAGAGTCTGTCATCAAAACATTGGTTATAATCAACACCTGTACCCAGCTGGAAGCCCAAGAAGTGTTTATTCATCATACACACCGGGGAAAGCACTAGATCCTTTTTCAAGATAGCTTTTATTCAAATAATGTAGTACTGAAAGATGCTTGCAGAAGCTAGCCACTAGGGTACATATTGCAATTGCTTATATTTATTATGACCACTAGGGAGAGTATTAAACTGTTACATGCATATAAGGAATTTAATAAAACACAAACTGATGTCATTAAACTGCAAAGGAAATAACATTAAACAGTCTAATCTAAGAATTAAGCCGTCAGATCCAAAATAATGTACACAATTCCATTGGGGTTTGTGAGGGTAGTTGTGAGGATGATGTTCCTTGTGGCTGTGGATAAACTTAACCACACTCCAACCTCTGTGTTTAAGCAGCATGTTAAAATCATGTGGGGGATTGGGTGGGGATTTGTTGTGAGATAGGGCATCACGGGAGCAGAACAATTAACATAATGCCTTACAGCCAGCGACCTGGATTCAATTCCTGCTGATGTCTGTAAAGAGCTTGTATCCTCTCCCTGTGACTGTGTACATTTCCTCCAGGTGCTTCAGTTTCCTCCCACATCCCAAAGACATACAAGCTGCTAATTTAATTGGTTACTCGGGGCATATTAGGGCAGTGTGGGCTCATTGGACTGGATGGGCCTGCTACTGTTCTTTATCTCCAAATAGAAATAGATTAATCAGAATGTGAATATTGAAGAATTTTAGCCCGAAATGTCGACAGTTTATTTCCCTCCATAGATGCTGCCTGGTCTGCTGAATTCCCCCAGTACCTCGTGTGTGTGTTGCTGAAGATTCCTAGAGAGAGAGAGAGAGAGAGAGAGAGAGTGTGTGTATTTGTCTGTACTCTCTTATGTTTACAAGGAGAGATTTTGAGAGTTTGTAACAGTTTCTGATATTTCAGGCATTACATTTTTCTATGTGTAGTGCTTTAATATAGTTAATAATTAAAAGTCAGAATCAGATTAATTATCACTGAGTTACAGTAGTGAAATTGGCTGTTTTGTGGCAGCAATCCTGTGCAGAAGACCACATTGGCCTGTATTTTCAGCTGTTATTGCTCATCCACTTCAAGGTACAATGTGTTGCGCATACAGAGATGCTCTTCTGTATACCAATGTTGGTTATTTGAGTTACTGCTGCCTTCCTGTAAGCCTGGCTGTTCTCCTCCGATGCTCTCATTAACAAGATGTTTTCGCTCACCAAACTCACTGGACGTTTTTTTTTGTTTTTTCAGTAAACCGCTGTGCATGAAGATTCCAGATCAGCAGTTTCTGAGATAATCAAATTTCCCTGCCTCGCACCAACATTCATTCCATGGTCAAAGTCACTTAAATCACGTATCTTTCCCATTCTGATGTTGGATTTGAACAGCAACTGTGATTGGCTAATTAGATATTTGCAGATGTACCTAATAATGAGGCCACTCAGTGTATTTTTGAAAGTACAGGGCATTGAAGCTGATGAGGAACTGGCGCAGAGGAGAAGTTGAGCCCAAGGTCATGTTGAATGGTAGAGCAGGCTTGGATGACCAGGCTGCTTTCTCTAGTGATATAGTAAACTTATACCTTGTCCTTGTATTAAAAAGTGCAAAATTATCTTTGTCAGTGAGTTGGGATCACAGGCTCCAGGGAAATTTATTGAAAGAGCCCAAGCAAAAAGGCTATTCCGCTTTGTGCACCTGGGATTATTTTTCACCAAGCTAAAAAGTCTGAGGGCTGATTTAGGCTAAGCCCTCAAAACCTATTGTGCTGGGTAGGGACACTGGCAAGATGGCTGGTATCCAAATAGCACAAACTAAAGATAATTGGCAAAATATTTGGCAGGAGGGTGGTGGTGGCATCCGTTGGTCTCGAGAGACCATGGATCTGCGCCTGGGCAGGGTTGTATGGGAGACTGGCAGTTGCCCAAGCTGCCACCGATGTTGTCCAAGGGAAGGGCACTAGTACCCATGCAGCTTGGCACCGGTGACGTCGCAGAGCAATGTGTTGTTAAGTGCCTTGCTCAAGGACACAAACACGCTGCCTCAGCTGAGGCTCGAACCAGTGACCTTCAGGTTACTAGTCTGATGCCTTGCCCACTAGGCCACGCGCCAACACTGCAGGAGGGTACTCTTTTTTTTAAAAAAAAGCTGTTTGTTATCTTCTGGGATGCACATTCTGAAAGGATGTTGGCAGTCAGTTCAATAGCAGCTTTGAAAAGGCAATTGGACATTATAGTTTTCAGGTCTGTAGGGAAGGGAACTAATTTAATCATTCATTCGGAGGGCTGCATAGACACAATTGGTTTTGCCGATGCAATAAATTAAAACACAAAGTAGTTGAAAGTACACAGAGGTGCTATCTGAAGAGAGAAGATAAGCTTACTTTTTAAAATTTGTCAGAATTAGTGCATCATAATGGCATAGAAGGAAGAAATTGGCCTATCGAATCTGTGCCAGGAACCGTTTGATGGAACGAGAAGGTATTAGACTGATAGTGATGCTTGATGGTGTATCAGATGGAATAAGTATAGAAAAAGAGTTACATTGCCACATCAAAAGGAAGGTACAGGTAAAGATAATGACTGGAAAAATAATAGAGGAGAAAAAAGCAGTAAAGGCATGAAACAAAGATTTTGTAGCAGTCTTCTGTGTAGAAATTCAATAAAGCATAAGCAGTGGATTGCTATTCACTCAATGACAGTGAGGAGCTTAAAGTAATTAATTAAACTAAAGAGAAATGACTGGAGAAGGGAATGAAATCCAACAGATTCATGTAACCCTGACAGGCCCCATCCTGATGGTCTCGAAGAGGAGACCGCAGTGAGACTGAAGGAATTAGCTCTGACTTTTGAACTGTTTAGTGTCTGGAACCATACCAGCTGACTGGAAGGTGGCAAATATATCACCACAACTTAAATGAGGGAAAGAGGAAATATAGATCTATGGTTCAGTTAATCTGATGTCTTGGAATATTTTTTTGATTTTGTGAGTATGTAACTAGTCAGGCAGAAACTAGTGAAGTGTAGCATGTCTAGATCTTTAATAGACAGGTTTGGATTTAGATTTATTTATCACATGTACCGTACTTCGAAACTTACAGTGAAATGTGTTATTTGTGTTAGCAAGAAACACATCCAAAGATGTGCTAGGGGCAGCCCACAAGTGTCGCCATAAATGCCGGCAGCAACGTAGCATGCTCACAATGATCGGCAGAGAATCACAGAGTGAAACAGAACAGCCAATTAACAAAGCAACAGTAGTAGAACAAGCCACACACACACACCCCCCCCCCCGCCCCCCCCAGTACAGGCCACCTTCTTTAGCCTCCGGCCTTCAGCAAACCTGAATTCATAAACATTGTACCTTCTACTTCCCCCAGCGGATCTGCACAGATTCACAGTCTTGTGTTCCGGACATTGGGACCTGACCTCTGATAAAGTGCCTCCTGAAATATTGTAACGTAAAGTAAAAGCTCATGGTTTGGGGTATTGTTAGCATGGATGAAGGAATGGTTAACAGAAAGCAGAGAATGGAAAACAACTTATTGTTCTCGGCCCAACGGGCTGCTAATATTAGGTTTGGGCAGGGGTCAGAACTGAGTTCTATGCTGTCCTTAGATGACATTTATGTCTTTGAAGACATGACAGGGTGTAATATACCCATATATTTTTGGAGTTAGTGCAATGTACATTTCTCTATTTGATTCTTGGGACGATAGGGTTGTTTCATGTGAAAACATTGAGGGAGAGAGGCCCACATTCACTCAGGTTAGAAGAGTAAATTGGATGGGCAAGATTCTGTAAGGTATTTATGAGGTAAACTCTTAGAAGCTGTTTCCTCTTGTTGGAGTATCTTTTGATTAAACATTAACCTTTCAGGGCGGACATGATGAAAACATGCAGATGTTGTAAAACTTGAGATTCTCTACTGCAGTGAACTGTGGGTATTCAGTGACTGATTTCGGTCATACTGTAGATTGGTGAATACCGGGTGAATTCGATACGTGGAGACTGTGTGGGATTCAGCCCTGATCTCTTTGAATGGTGAACAAGCTCAAAGGTCCACCTTGCATCCTTTACCATCAGTGGCCTAATGTTGGCTTATATTATGCAATTAGGTTATGATATTGATTATTTAGTCGCTGGTTGCTCTCAAATCAAGTTCATTTCTTCCAAGAGATTTGATTGTTATGGCATGATTAATTGCATAAAATCATCAATCATTCTAACTCAAACTTTGGAAATGTTAGATACGTTTTATCATTGTTCGGCTTCTTACTGAGACAGAACTATGGAGCTGGATCAGGGGTAGAATGTTTGTTTTCTTTTTAATCTTTGTTTCAGTTTGGTGGTCTTTATTGACCCATCAGCTCATCTAAGGCATGGTGCCCCTCCACCTTGTCCTAATTTCCTGCTTTCAGCCCATATTCTTTAAAGCTTCTCCCCTTGCAACTATCAAGCCCCATGCTTCTTAAATGATGCCTTTCTCAACTACTTGTCTAGCAGCTCATTCCAATATATTCAACACCCTCTGCAGCTCATTCCAATATACTCAACATCCTCTGCATGGGTCTCTTTTAAATCTTTCCCCTCTCACCTTAAATCTGTGTCCCCTAATTTTGGACTGCCTTATCCTCGAGAAAATAATTACAATGTACCTTATTTATACCACTCATAATTTTAACCATTTCCATAACATTTACACTCATTGTCCCATTTTCTAAGAAATAATGATCTAGCCTGGCCAACCTCTCTGAATAACTCAGGCCCTCTAGTTCTGGCAACATCCTCGTAAATCTTTTCTACCCCGTTTCCAGTTTAACCATGTGTGTCCTATAACAGGGCAGCCAAAACTCTGTGCAGCACTCAGATTCAGATTTATTCATCACATGTACATTGAAGCATACAGTGAAATGCATCATTCATGTTAACAACCCACAAACCCAAGGGCTGCCCACAAGTGTTGCCACATATTCGGGTGCCTACATAGCATGCCCATTATGTTCCACAGAACAAGACAAGACAACAACAGCAAAACAAACCCCTTTCCCATCCCATCCCTCCCTCCCTCCCACCCACCCAGACAGGCTGCCTCCTGTCCTCTAAAGTGTGATCTCATCAATGACCTGTACAATTGCAATATGATGTCCTAATTCCTATAGTCAGTGCCCTGAATGGTGAAGGCCAGTGTGTTAAACACCTTTCTCACCACTTTCTCAAACTGTGACACCATTTTCAACAACCTATGAACACATGCACTTGTGCTTCTTGGTCCTTCTGTTCTATTATGTGCCTTAGTGCCCTACCATTCATAGTATATTTATTTAATTTTTGATATACGGAATAGGCCCTTCCATCCCTTCGAGCCACACTGCCCAGCCATCCCCTAACTTAACCCTAGCCTATTAGCAATGACCAATTAACCTACCAACCAGTCCGCCTTTGGACTGTGGAAGGAAACCGGAGCACCTGGCGGAATCTCCTGTGGTCACGAGGAGAACCTTACAGCAGTAAGGTTACACAATGGAACCCTGGTTGCCTGAACCGTAGAGCGTTGTGCTAACCTCTAAACCACCGTGCAACCCTGGCCAATTCTGCTTTGACTTTCCAAACTACATCGTCTCACACTAAGCTGCATTGCTTCCTCCTGAAACAGAATGCATGATTGTTGCTGTACAACAAATAACCAACACATGTAAAAAATACATAACACTTGTAAGGCCTTTTGCTTTTCTTCCCGTTCTTAGTTCAAACCCAAAGAATTAAAGTTCTATTAATGACTGAAATATAAGGGGAATGAAATACTGTTTGTGATAAGGTCACCTTGGCAAAATATTGGTGCACTATATTCAGTACCTTAATCGTCATAAAGAAAATATTGATTGGAAGTCAATGTTGATAAAGACATCAGCATTTCTTCCTGCTCATGTGTGTAGCTTGCTTCTACTCTGAATGACAAATTTCTTCCGAAGTCCTAACAAATCTTCCTCTCTCTCTTTTTCAGGTGGTCTTGGTGTTTGCCCTCAGCATTGGTGCACTTGTAATATACTTCATAGATTCTTCAGAGTAAGTACCGCATTACTATCAACTAAGCCGTCGCCAAAAATGCCGTCATTTCGGTTCTGTACACAGTTTCTTACAGAGGGATAATTTCTGAACCATCACAAACATTAATGTTCGTGAATGTAACCGACCTGCAAATTATCTTTTTTCCTCCCTTCCTTGTGATTTTCAAATGATCTTAAAATATGAAATCCATCATTTTGGGAATATTACCCTCTATTTAGGACTTATTTATGTCAGGTTAGAAATGCAGTTCAAAGTTAGCAAACTGATTTTTTTCTCTCATAATTTGACACCAAACAGTTTATTCTTATTGAAATGTGCTTACTTTGAACAGTGGCTAATTGTATTGCTTGCAAAACCTTTATTGCCCACATAGAAGTGTTTTGTTTGGGTGCCTCAAGTTGATGCATTAACGTAAGATAATCGAGGTAGAATAGGATGAAGAATGTTATTTAAAATATTGCACATTATGGCCTGCAATGTGCAAAGTGAAGGAGATGTAGATTCAAAAATAGTTTGATGTTAGCTTGTATAGCAGAGTTTTGAAATACACCAGCCAAGTCCAGGAGTTGTACCAACCAGATGGTTTATTCAATGATTTGTGGGTCAAATTGCCTCCATGTAAGAGTGCATCGTTACTTGATTAAAATATTGGAAACATTTAGCGGTTGTGGAAAGAGAAACAGTAACTATATTTCAGATTGATCAGAACTGGAAGCCAGAGGCTAGAGGTTAATAGAACTGATTTTAAAAAGACGGAGGATGGAAGGTATTGAGAAAAGGAAAGTAAGACCATTGTTAGGATTTTTCTACTAAGTGGCCTCTGGCTGTGTACCGGTTGTCAGTGTTTAATTTTTCTGTTCCCACACTGCACGTCTGTCCCTAATATCGTTCATTCCCACCTGCTACAGGCAAGGCAAAACCTCCGAAGGCTGCTTTGCACAGTTTTGGCAGAGGCAGGAACAATGGCAGAAAGCCTGGAAGGAATACGGGCATTTGGGGAATATGAAGGTTGGGTGGAGATAAGTGTCAGATGAAAGGGTTTGCTGAACAATTTTAGTAAATGACAGAGCAGATTTAAGGTGCTCTGAAGATATTCTAGGTTCTTCAGGTCAATTAAATGAAACGGGATAATGACACAAGCAAAAGGAGGGCAGGAATGAGACAGTTATAAAGCAGATAAAGCAGATGGCTCCAAGGGATAGTAGGTAATAGGAGGGGGGCACCGAGTCTGCTGTTGCTTTTAACATCCCTTGTTACATCGCGAGATGACATATCCATGGGATTTTCTTATAGACTTGGATTATTTAACAATCCACTGAGACTTCAGTTTAGAGTAAATAGAGGTGATCATAATATTCTCCTCAGAAAATACTGTACCAGAATCTCATTGGCAGTTTAAATCTGCTTTTTGATGGACTGCTCTTTCAAGAAAGACTTCTATAGCTTCCAGCATCAAAGGAGCATGTTACCAATTCAGCTCCTCAGTCCAAGAAGGTCAGGGATTCCTCAAAAAGCTTCTAAGGTTGTCAACAAGCTGTTGGTGGAATTGAACAAAACAAGTGATATCATCAAAACTCAGAAATGAATGTGCTTTTTATTCCACTGGCGAGACATATATATTTAACTGCAGAAAAGGTTGACCTAATAATGCAAACTGCGAAGGAAACCAGTGAAATGATGTATTGTGTTGTGGATGAAATGTTTCAGTCCTTTGTTGAGATTTTCATAGCTCAAGAGAAGGGGAATAAATATCCTGAATGTTACCCTTTTGGAAACAGAAAGTACCTGGGGTTTATTGTACTTGATCATGACTGTTGTCAAACTGATCTTCTGATGAGGGACTGCACTGGTTACCAAACTTTTTAGAAAAGGAGAGATGCACAAATGTCATTAATGCTACTTCATTTGACTTTTCTGTTTCCGGCCTGCACATCAATCTCCGATATCATACATTACCACCTGCTGTAGGCCAGGCAAAACATCCAACGTACTTTTCTCATTGGCTGCTTTGCACAGCTTTGGCAGAGGCAGGGGGCAGTGGCTGGAATGCTGGAGGGAATATGATGGTATTCTCTCCATCCCCAAAGAGAAGCTGCAAACCTAACAAATAGAACCTGCCGTCAAAATAAAAATCTAACACCAGCTCTTTTTCCCATTCATTTCTTTTAAAAATTCAAATTATTAGTTCATCAAGGTAAGATATGCATGCTTTTGATTTATTTTGCTAATTGTACTAGACTTGTTTGCATAGCTGAAGAATGTAGTGATTTTAGACTCTAGTTCTCAATAGGATTGTAGTTGGAGTACATATGCATGCAGTACCTCACACCTTCTTCTGTTTGGACTCTCCTATTGGATTTATTAACATTAATTTCTCTTCGTTTAGTCCTTTCTGTTGTAAAACTCAGCTGAAGAGATTTGCTTCTTTGAAAACATTTTCTATTGATAGCAAGTAGCACTGCATGAACAAAATGGATGGCTGTCATTTACTGTAGCTGAGTGGTTTAATTTTTTTTTAAAGATTTATGTTGTGGTGCTCTTGACGTGCTTGGCACAATTTTGAAGAAACAGTACAAAAGCAAAACACCACAGTTGTGGGCAGTCTGAGATAAAAACATAATGCTGGAAATAATCAACATGCCAGTCAGTATTTATGGAAAGGGAAACTGGGCTAATGTTTTATTCCTAGTTTGGATGGAAGACCATTGACCTGAACCTTAATGCTCTTTTTTTTCTCTCTCTGCTGATGTTGCCTTTTCTGTTTTTATAACAACTTTGAAGAGTTTCAGTGATTTTGGATAATCTCTGTAGGGCAAATTATCCGGGAAATACAAGCTGAGTATTGAAGTTGTTACCATAAATTTTCCTAAATAGTGGAGGGCAAAACTCTTCTGGCAAATACCCTGGAAAGATCTCTTTCCACCACCCAATACCTCCCCCATCTTTTCACCTGTTATCTTACAGCTTATCCTCTGAACTATTGATTAGTTACCTAGTAAGAAGCTATAGCCAACTCTCTTCCATTCTGTTGTGTAATGCACCTGAACACTGGTATAACTTTGTCAATGATCTGATCAATAGGAGGCTTACGAATGCACCATTGCCATGAATCACTGTCAGTATATAGTGAATGCAATTGGGAAATAATTATTTTCAGTTTAATGTTCCATTGTGGAGCAGAGAAGCTGATGATTGAAGGAAGTAAATTGGTAAACTGAGGCTCAAGAAAAAAGTCATAGTCGCCAATTTCCTGCTGAACCACTGGCCAGGCATGAGCACAGTCAGTCCAGGCACTGCCTAGAATCAAAAGGAGAGGCGCAGTCTTGGGACGGCTCTGTGCTTCATTTCAATAGTGTTGTGTGAGAGGCTGAGAGCATGGGGAATTAAAGCACCATTTTCCCACTGATGAAGAGCGTCAGCCACTCTTTGCTTGATCTATCCGTACTGTGGACAAAATTACATATTGACAACTTCCATTGCTTACATGATATATTTCGTCCCACATTGCAGAATGATTCCTGAACATGCTCATTGATCCAGATGTCCATAATATTCGCAGGGACTGAACGGGGAACCATCTCTTTTTTATCTCCCATCTTTTAATTATCATTATTAATAACAACAAAATAAAGTTGATACATAGATAATGAGATTACACGCATACATATTTCAACTAACTATGAAAGATTACAAGAGCAATGAATACAGTATAAATGAGTATTCCCACATCGTAAATGATACAATATACAAATAGACAAGGCAAACCTAAGTGTATCATAATATAAAATAAAAAAAGAAAAAGAAAAAAAGAAAAAAAATCATTATGCAAAAAACTAATCTAAAATCTAATAACTAATAGAAGAGAAAAAAAAGAAAAAATAAAAAAGAGAAAAAAAAGGGCTGTTTATAATATCTCACAAAAATACAAAATCATCAGTGTCGTCAACTCCGATCCTCTTGACATAAATGCAATCAAAACTGGAAAATCAAATAGGCCTGGAGCAGGGTCCTATTACATATGAAAATATTGAATAAATAGTCTCCATATCTTTTCAAATTTAGTAGAAGTGTCAAATACACCACTTCTAATTTTTTCTAAATTTAAACATAACATAGTTTGAGAAAGCCAATGAAATACAGTAGGAGGATTAATTTCCTTCCAATTCAACAAAATAGATCTTCTAGCCATTAGTGTAAGGAATGCAATCATTCAACAAGCGGAAGAAGATAAATGAAGTGAGTCCATCATTGGTAAACCAAAAATTGTGGTAATAGGATGGGGTTGTAAATCAATGTTCAATATCGCAGAGATAATATCAAAAATATCTTTCCAATATTTTTTCAAAAGTGGACACGACCAGAACATATGAGTTAGAGACGCTATTTCAGATTGACATCTATCACAAATAGGATTTATATAGAAATAAAAATGAGCCAATTTATCCTTGGACATATGAGCCCTGTGTACAACCTTAAACTGTATTAATGAATGTTTAGCATATATAGATGATGTATTAACTAATTGAAGAATTTTATCCCAATTCTCAATAGGAATAATAATGTTGAGCTCTCTTTCCCAATCATTTTTTGTCTTATAAAGGGGCTCTGAACGTATCTTTATAATTATATTATAAAGTTTTGATATAAGCCCTTTCTGAAAGGGGTTTAATTCAAACAAATTCTCCAAAATGCCTGAAGACACAAGGTTTGGAAAAGTAGGAAGTACAGTATTTTAAAAATTCCTGATCTGTAAATATCTAAAAAAATGAAATCTAGGCAAATTATATTTATTAGATAACTGCTCAAAAGACATAAAACAATTATCCAAAAATAAGTCAGAAAATCGTAATAATCCTTTAGTCTTCCAAGCCAAATAAGCTTGGTCTATAATTGAAGGGTGGAAAAAACAATTGGATACAATAGGAATATTTAAAACAAACTGAATCAACCCAAAAAATTTCAAAATTGAAACCATATACGTAAAGTTTGTTTAACTATCGGGTTGTCAATTCGTTTCAGCAATTTAAAAAGAGCAAAAGGGAGAGAAGTCCCCAAAATAGAACCCAGTGCAAAACCTGGTACCGATTTAATTTCCAGGCTCACCCAATGAGGGCTAAAAGATCCATCCCAATCTTTCAACCAACATATCAAATATCTGATATTAACTGCCCAATAATAAAATCTAAAATTAGGCAATGCTAATCCACCTTCCTTCTTTGCCTTCTGTAAGTATATTTTACCTAACCTAGGATTTTTATTCTGCCAAATATATGAGGAAATTTTTGAATCAACATTAGTAAAAAAAAGATTTCGGAATAAGAATTGGTACTGCTTGAAAAGTATATAAGAACGTAGGTAAAATAGCCATCTTAATAGTGTTAATTCGACCTATCAGAGATAAAGGTAATGGTGACCACTTAGTAAGCAAGCATTTAATCTGATCAATTAAGGGTACAAAATTAACCTTAAATAAGTCTTTGTGGTTTTTTGTGATTTTAATCCCTAAGTAAATAAAAGAATCATTAACTAATTTAAAAGGTAGGTTTCCATAAATTGGGACCTGTCTATTTAAAGGAAACAATTCACTCTTATTAAGATTTAACTTATACCCAGAAAAATCACTAAATTGAGCCAACAATGATAAAACTACAGGAATAGATTTCTCAGGATTGGAAATAAATAATAATAAATCATCTGCATACAAAGATAACTTATGAGTATCTGTCCCACGATTAATACCAAGAATATCCTGTGATTCTCTGATAGCAATTGCCAAGGGTTCTAAAGCAATATCAAATAATAGTGGACTAAGAGGACAGCCTTGTCTAGTGCCCCGAAATAAACGAAAAAAGGGAGATCTTTGATTATTTGTAAACACCGAGGCTACTGGGGTATGATAAATCAGTTTAATCCAGAAAATGAATGTCAGACTAAAATTAAACTTCTCCAACACATTAAATAAGTATGGCCATTCAACTCTATCAAATGCTTTCTCTGCATCTAATGAAATAACACATTCTGAAATATTATGTGAAGGAGTATACACAATATTCAATAACCTCCTAACATTAAAAAAAGAATAGCGATTTTTAATAAAACCGGTTTGATCCTCCGAAATAATTTGGGGTAATACCTTCTCCAATCTGGATGCAAGTAACTTGGGAAAAATCTTGGAATCTACATTCAGTAAGGATATTGGTCTATAGGATGCACAATCAGTAGGGTCTTTATCTTTCTTCAATATTAAAGAAATAGAAGCTCTATAAAAAGATTGTGGCCAATTGCCCAATCTAATTGCTTCTTCAAAAACCTTATATAACCAAGGAGAGAGAGTAGCGGAAAAACATTAAAAAAATTCTGCTGTATACCCATCCGGACCAGGTGCTTTCCCTGAATTCATGGAAGAAATAAACCCTCTGATTTCTGCATCAGTCAAAGGAGTTTCCAATATTGAAAGATCATCTGGTGATAATCTTGGGAAATTCAATTTCCCAAGAAAATCACACATGGTACTGCAATCCTGAGGAAATTCAGAATGATACAGGGAAGTATAAAAATCTTGAAATTATTTATTTATCTCATCATGGTTAATTGTCAAATCCCCATTTTGCTGACGGATCTTAGTAATTTGACGTTTAACCAAAGCATTCTTCAATTGACTAGCTAATAGTTTACCTGATTTATCACTATGTATATAAAAATCAGATCTGGACTTCATCAGTTGATTTTCAATCGAAGATGTAAGTAATAAAGTATATTCTGTTTGAAGTTCAACCCTTTGTTTGTAAAGCTCCTTACTAGGAGTAATCAAATATTTCTTGTCAATCTCTTTAATTTTATCAACCAATAAAAGAGTTTCCTTCTTTATGCGTTTTCTCAGACCAACAGAGTAAGAAATAATCTGTCCACGTATATATGCTTTAAAAGTGTCCCAAAGTGTTCCGTAAGAAATATCTTCCATGGAGTTGGTTGAGAAGAAGAAATCGATCTGTTCATTCATAAATTTAATAAAGTACGGATCTTGCAATAAGGTAGAATCAAACCGCCATTGTCTAGCATTATGAACTGTGTCCGTAAATTTAATAGAAAGTTTTAATGGAGCATGGTCAGAAATAGCTATACTATCATAATAACAACCATTTACCGAAGGAATCAAACAAGAGTCAATACAAAAATAATCAATTCTTGAATAAGAATGATAAACATGTGAGAAAAAAGAAAAGGTTTTGTCCTTAGGATGCCGAAATCTCGAAATATCAAAAATTCCATTATCAGTCAAAAAAGAGTTGATACAAGTGGCCGACTTATTGGGTACAGTCTGAGTAGATATAGATTTGTCCATCAAAGGATTTAAACAACAATTAAAATCACCACCCATTATTAACTTATATTCATTTAGATTAGGTAAAGAAGTAAATAAGGACTTAAAAAAATCAGGACAATCCACATTTGGAGCATAGACATTAACCATAGCAACCTTTTTATTAAAAAGTAAACCCGTAATTAACAAAAATCTACCATTCGGATCCGAAAAGATATCATGTTGGACAAATGTAATAGAGGAGTCAATAAAAACTGAAACTCCCTTTACTTTGGCATTCGAATTCGAATGATATTGTTGACCCTGCCAAAACCTAAAAAAACGATAATTGTCCTCCTTCCTCACATGAGTTTCTTGTACAAAAATGATATGAGCATTAAGTCTTTGGAATACTTTGAAAATCTTCTTTCATTTAATCGGATGGTTTAAACCATTAGTATTCCAAGAAACAAAATTAATGGTCTGAGCCATAGTTCTAAAATCAACCCTTTGGTATAAAAAGGTTTAACCAAATTACAAACTCATGCCCCCGGAAGAAGAACAAAAATAAAAAGCAGACCCAGAAGTGACGACATCGCGGACATATTTGTAGTTCAAAATCAGCCCAAATGAAAAAACTAAAAAAAACTGATAGAAAAAATATAGAATTAGAAAAAAGACCACCCACCTCCCACTCAAGAAAGAGAAAAAAAACCAGAGCCAAAAAAAGGCCGGGAAAAAGCAAAAATAAAACTAACCCTACCCCCATATCAGCGGAAGACCACTCCATATATAAAGGATATATATTAAAAAAAAACCACCCAAACTTTAAAAATTATAATCACTATACTAGAACCAGACTTCTTAATATAATTGGTAGTAGAAAAAAAACCGAAGAAAATATAATCACTAAAAACTTATAAATCGGGTTAAAACCCAAACAAACCAAAAAAATATTTAAACTGTGATAAGCGATGCATTGTAGGAAGAAGACAAGAGAAAAAAAATAGCGCCATCTTAAAAAACACCAAAAATGTTTTATCAAAAAACCACCATCTTAGTAAAAAAGTATTCACCTTCGAAGGATTAAAAATACACCTTCGAAGGAACAGAAAATAGTCAGTGATACAGTATAATGGTTAAAGTGTGTAAAACAAAACGATTAATATGTTGAAAGAACACTTTAACTTGAGTATAAAGTGTAGAGTAAACCTACACCAACAACCAGAAACAAAATCTGGTTTGGAGGATCAAAAACCATCTTACACGATCGAAATCACTCATTCATTCAGCCTGAGAGCCCGTAGCAGTAGGGAAGTTCTCATTCAGAAAACTTCTCGCTTCAAATGTAGAAAGAAAAATCTGGCGAGGAGCGTTCGGTGGAGAGATTCTGAGCTTCGCAGGGTATAAGAGCGCTGGTTTTAAATTTTTCTCATAACATTCAGACATCAGCGGTTTAAATAGAAGCCGTGCCCTCATTACCTCAGGACTAAAATCTTCTACTAAGCGGAAATTGTGATCTTGAAATTTAATCATTCCTACACGTCGAGCCACATGAATAAGTTGCTCTTTAACATGTACATAATGGAACCGGACAATTACAACCGAAGGTTTAGCTGAAGCACTCGGTGATCGACACGTAATTCTATGCGCGCGATCAAGTAACGGCGGACTGTCTGGAAAAACAGACGGGAACGCATCCTTTAAAAGTCGAGCAAAATACACCCTGGGGTCGTCTTTTTCGATACCTTCTGGGAGACCAAGTATACGTAGGTTCTGTCTTCTGGACCGATTCTCAAAGTCGACACTCTTGGCTTTAAGTGTTTCCAACAGTTTAGTAGTCGAAAGTAAGTCCTGTTGCAATTTTTCAATTATCAAATCTCGTTTCTGAGCGTCTTCTTGCAGAGATGCGATAAGAACTTGCTGCTGGTTAATTACTGAATCCGTCTTATCCATATAATCTCGAAAAGCCTTTATATCTTGTTTAAAAATTTGTTGTTGTTCATCAAATTTTTTATCCAAAACCTCCATAAACAGTTCATAAGTTAATTCAGTGCGTTTCGGATGAGCTTGCTTCTTTCCATTACCGTTCGGGTTACGCCCAGGTTCTCGTCCTTTAGATCTAAGAGCCATTTCTGAGTACATATCTTCAAAAATTCACAATAAACTCTTAACGATAAGTCCAAAAAAATAGCAAGAATCTTTTGGTGTAGGTAAAAATAAGTTGAATAAGGGTGATCAAAGGTTAAAAAAAGTAAAGGTTATGGAGCGAATCTAAAACAGTACTCACTCCATGAGCATCTCCCGCTGACCTCGGGAACCATCTCTTGCTCCATTGCAGAATCTTACCTACAATGAGTGATATAATATTACCATGAGCGTTAACTATCCAAATTTCTTACTGAGTAAATGATCGGATGATAACCAGGTGCACGATATATTTGTTCTTCTCTTGTTGTAGGGAATGAGAAAGTTTAGCCATTGCTGGTCTAAACAACACTTTTCATGGCGGCAATGTGGCCTGCCTCCCTCACTGTCCCAGTAGCATGACTTCAGAAGGGTTCAGAAAACTATCAGAATCAGTGTGTTTCATACATTGAGGAATGCCTTTGGAAGACTGGGTTTTCATTGGCAATGTTTACTTAGAATCTGATATCTAATTATGCATCAAAACTCTCCCTTTAGTTCTGATGCATAATTAAACCAATTCAGGTCCACAGTAAAATAAGTCATATTAAACTGGGATACAATATCAATAAATGAGTGAGTTTCAAACCTTTTTAGTAGGAGTAGAAGTGTGATCACTTGAGTCGAGTACGATGTTCTCCCAAGGAGAATGCCTGTGTGTGGCTTTGTTAAAATGTGTGGAGGTTGATGCATGGACAGTGACCATACGGTCCTTGACAGATCAGGATCAGACACCAGTGGCATGGCATCCAAGACGAGCTGGGGACCCTTCACTGCTGAAGCATTCATCTGCCTTCACTGCCATTGTGATGCGTCATTATCTTCTGCCAGCTCCACCGTTGAGGTGTTGTTTAGATTGCACTTTGTCTGGAATCTCCGCTTTGACCTTTTCACCTTGGGTGACCCTACCAGGAGCTAAGCTCCAGTTGGCATTGCGTATTGTGACAGCATTAAGAGCTCCTAAATCATGGACGTAACCACTACATAATATTTCTCAGAATCTCAGTTCTCTGTAAAATTAATCGATGATAACTCTGAGCTATCACATCTGCTGAAGTGCAGTAATGCATTCAGTTGCATGTTGCAACAAAAAATAAAGTGGTTTTTCTGACAAAAAGTGCTAGCTTTATTCACACCTCCAATGTACAAAATACCTGTTTCTGCTGTTAGCTCATTTAGCAGTTATTACCTACTGATAAATTTCATATCTCTACATAATACACCAGGTTTCTTGTAGGAGTCTTTCTTTATGTGACTCATTATAAAAATACTGCAGCAACTTAATAGTTATTAAAATTTTGTGTATGTTTATGTTTTTTAAGAAACAGCACCATATATTAACAAAGACGATTGATTACGATCATTCCAATAAAACAGGCTGCCATGACAGTTTATAGAAGATTATGTAGCATCTAAAGATCTGAAAGTTACCAGGGGATGGAGTGGGTGGAGGGAACAGATAGGGGTGGAAGGGATGTCTCCACAAACTTTAGAAGGTGTTAATAGTCGAATTGTTGATGAATTGAAATGCTGCTTGTTGTACATGAGAGAGACACAGAGTACAAAAAGGAACCTAAACAAGAGATTCTGCATATCTAACAAGAAATCCAACATAACACACAAAATGTTGGAGGAACTCAGCAAATCAGGCAGCATCTATGGAGGGGAATAAACAGTCAATGTTTCAGGCTGAGACTTTTCATCAGGACTGGAAAGGAACAGAACAGAAGCCAGAATAAGAAGGCGGGGGAAGGGGAAGGAATACAAGCTGGCAGGTGATAGGTGAAACTAGGTGTGTGAATGGGGGAGAGGAGTGGAATGAAATAAGAAGCTGGGAGGTGATAGGTGGAAAAGGTGAAGGGTTGGAGAAGAAAGAATCTGATAGGAGAGGGCAGTGGACCATGGAAGAAAAGGAAGGAAGAGGGGCACCAGAGGGAGGTGCTGGGCATGAGAGGAAAGGTGGTGAGAAGGGAACCAGAATGGAAAATAAAAAAAGAGAGAAGGGGAAGGGGATAAATTGGGCTTTGAAGTGTCAAATGGTACAGTGGTGATAGAATTGCTGCCTCACAGTTTCAGCGACCCGGGTTCAAATCTGATTTCCAGTGCAGTCTGTGTACAGTTTTCACATTCTTCAGTTGGGATTCCCTTGGGGTTCTGGTTTCTTCACATGACCCAGAGATCTGTGGTTTGACAGGTTATCTGGCCACTGTACATTCTCTCTAGTGGGTAGTAGAATTGTGGGCATTGATGGGAATGTGGTCACTTTATTAGATACAGAAGTGTACCTAATAAAATGGTCACAGGAGTGGAACCCCTTGTGGTCTTCTGCTGTTGTAGCCCATCCACTTCAAGGCTCGATGTGTTGTACGCTCAGAGATGCTCTTTTGCACACCACTCCTGAGTTACTGTCGCCTTCCTGTCAGCTTGAACTAGTCTGACCATTCTCCACTGACCTCTCTAATTAACAAGGCTTTATCACCCACAGAACTGCCGCTCACTGGATCTTTGAATTTGTTTTTTGCACCATTCTCTGTAAACTTTGGAGATGGCTGTGCATGAAAATCCCAGGAGATCAGAGGTTTCTGAGGTATTCATACCCTGTCTGGTACCAACAATCATTCTATGGTCAAAGTCACTTCGATCACATTTCTTCCCCATTCTGATGTTTGGTTTGAACAACAATTGAACCTCTTGACCACATCTGCATGCTTTTATGCATTGAATTGCTGCCACATGATTGGCTGATTAGATATTTGCATTAATGAGCTGGTGTTTTGGTGGCCACTGATTGAAGTCCACTCTGGGACTTAGGGGTCAGAGGTGACATGAATGCAACCTTATCAAACTGGGTGTAGAATCACTTGCATAACACATCTCCAGCAGAGAAAGTGATGGAAAATAAGTTTGTATTTAGAGGAAAATTTCATTTTTCATTTTGTTTTTAGTAAATAAAAAAGTTTTTATTTTGTGGGCCTTTTCAGATTGAAGGTTAGGAAGGGCAGAGTACATCCTTTAAAGAGATTCTTCCTGCATCTATTGAACAAATGTTTTTTAGCCTCAGCATGAGAGGGAATGAACAGGAGGACGGAGCAGTGAGTAGAATTTACAAATGAGTCTATGGGGAGATGATCCAGGACCTATGGAGGATAAAGCAGCTTCCTTTAAGGTAAAAATATTTATCTAAATCATTTTGGAATTTCCACACTGCCTTCTGACAGCCCAGTATAACAGGCGAGGCTCTGGGGGAGGGTGTTCAAAGTAAAATGGAGCCAAAATCTGAAATAAAAACAGACAATGCTAGAAATCCGCTAATGTGAGAGGGCATAGTTTTAACGTGATTGTCAGAGGTAAGTGTTTCTACACAGAGTGGTTCGTGCTTGGTATGCCTTGCCAGGGGTGGTGATAGAAGCTGATACATTAGGGGCATTTAAGAAACTTAGATAGGCATGTGAATGATAGAAAAATAAAGGGCTAAGTAGGAAGGAAGGGATAGATTGATCTTAAAGTAGGTTAAAAGGTCAGAAAAATATTGTGGGCCAAAGGACCCATACTGCGCTGTTTTGTTCTGTGTTTGATGTTCCACTCAGCAGGTCAGGTAAAATCTATACCAGAGAATAGTTTCTTCCTGACAAGTTTTTTTTTAATCCGAGAAGAATCATTCCCTGAGACATTGTGCTTGCTCAGCAATGGCCTTCTCTTGGAATGTGCCAACTTTCCACAGGCTCATTGTACCATGGTGGAAATTATTAATGGCAGCGTAATGAAATTCTTGTTACAGTGTGTGGAAGTGGTTTTGGTGCTCAGCAAACTGTGCAGATATCAAAGGGCAAAATAATATCCCATCAATTTAACCTCAATTTCTGCATGCCATGGTAGCGTACGGTTAGCGCAACACTACCATAGCTCAGGGCATTGAAATTTGGAGTTCAATTCTGGTGCTGTCTGTAAGGAGTTTGTACGCTCTCCATGTGACTCTGTGGTTTTCCTCCAGGTGCTGCACTTTCCTCCCGAAGTCCAAAGACATACCAGTTAGTAGGTTAATTGGTCATTCTATTTTGTCCTGTAATTCGGGTTAATTTAGACAGTTGCTGGTTGATGTGGCTCGTTGCATTGGAAGGGCCTGTTCCATGCTGTAACTCTAAATAAATAAAGAAACTTGACATTCTAAGAAATAGTTTGTTCAGTATGTGCCATGTCATATGATGTAGGTGATTATGATCCTTCCATAATCATAATTACTCTTGGCAAATTTTGATACAGAAGTGGTTTGCCATTGGTTTCTTCTGGGCAGTGTCTTTACAAGAGGGGTGACCCCAGCCATTATCAATACACTTCATAGATTGCCTGCCTGGCATCAGTGGTCGCATAACCAGGACTAGTGACGTGCACCAGCTGCTCATACGGCCATCCACCACCTGATCCCATGGCTTCGCATGTCCCAGATCAAGGAGGGATAAGCAGGTGCTACACCTTGCCCAAGGGTGACCTGCAGGCTAGCGGAGGGAAGGAGCACCTTGCACCTCCTTTGGTAGAGACGTATCTGCACCCCGCCACTTAAATCCAAGAAATACAAAACTTTTAAAACATTTGCATTGTATGGATGGGTATTTAAATCAGGGGACAAATAAAAAAAATAAAGTAAATAAAAACAAAGAGTGTTGGAAATCATCAGCAGGGCAGGCAGAATCTGCGGACAGGAATAAAGTTTCCATTTTATACAACTTGGAAAGTTAACTCTGCATGTCCCTCCATAAATGTTACCTGCCCTGTTGACGGTGTGTAGGGTTTCTATATATTCTTTATTTATTCATGCCTGTAGGTTTGTGTGCTATTCTGAAGAAACTGAAAACCAGCACAGGAACATATAAACACAGTTTATACAGAATTTTCAGTCTTTGTTGGGCAGTTGCATTAACTATAGCTCACTCATGTTAGCTGTAAGTATTGCTAGCTTTTTGTGTTACCTTACTGGGAAAAGAATCTGGGCAGTTTTCACAAGGTTGTGTTTGGTCTATGGTAGGAATCTTTCAGTATTTAGTCACAACTGCAATCAGTTGAATATCACTTCTAGCCATAAGCAATCACCTTGACAAGGGATACTTTGCAATTCTTTCCATCTCACAATTAATAGTGTGACTCACTTAAGTGTTGGGAGGGAATGGTCTGTCATATAAACAATTATATCTATGAGTCATTTACAAGGTCACATTGAATAAATGCTTGGAATGCAGCTAACCAGAATGTTCCCTGAACGTAGCAAAAAACAAGCCAGTTTTTAATAAAAATGCCTTCTCAAGTATTTGAGTGCCTTTACTAGACGCCAATCATGGATCATTTGACAATATTGTTAAAGCTTGGAAAATACCATTGCATGGATTTTGGATTCCCAGTTGTGTTAGGAAGATGAATTTCCACAGAGTGCACCTTCAACTTTAGAACATTTCTATGACACATTGCTTCATCTTGGAATACACATATAGTTTGAAACAACAACTATTGGTTATTGTAAAGGAGTAAGGAATTACATTCACAAGAACACTCGAAAATTGGAACAGGAGTAGATGACCTACCTCCTCGATCCTGCCATGACATTGTAACTTCTCCTGAATGTTGACTCCACCCATCCATGGCTCTGCTGCTATATGTCGCAACTGACAAAGCCAATTGCAGCCCTGACTCCATGAGGTAATGGGCAACTCTCTGTGCTCCTGTGGCACTCGGTTTCTTGTGGAGCTGCCTTCTCTTTGTTCCTCTGTGAGCCCAGGCTTTCAAGGTCTCTCTCTACCACTGTACCTCGTTTTGCCCCTGTTTATTAGCTCATAAGCGAACCAAGATAAATTTTTTCCTATATCCACATCAAGGACATCTCAGCAGGTGACCTCTGGACTTGTGCTTCATACTCTCATATGGTCTCTTCCATCTTCAACCTCTGTGTCCAGGACTGATGTATAGCCTTGGTACTATAGTTCTGTAATGGTGAACTGAAGTTCTGTCATCTGAATGTCTGCTATGTTCACTTGCATGCCCAGATCTGGGCCCATTCCTTCTCCTTCTCTTTACCCGAATTCTTTTTGATTCCTGTTGCTGCCTCTGTTCACGCTCCCCAACCCCCACATGATTTCACCTTCCAAATTTCATCTCTAACACTATTCTGCCTCTTTGCTACTTTCTACTGTATTCCAGGCTTCACTCCCATTGTTAAGCCCATAGGACTCCTTATATTCCTCTCTCCATTCATTGCAACTTTCAGACCATCCACCCTCCTCTGTTGGCCATCTTCACATCCTGCATAGAGGCTGTTCTTCCTGGCTTTGTGTTAATTATTCTCATCCAACTCCCTTTCCAGTGAGTCCATTGACCGCTGAATAGGGCTGTGTTCATTGATCATGCCTACGTTGACATTTTGCCTTGAGGTAAACATTATTAAAGAGTGATTATGATGTCATGCTCCCTCCCCTTGTCCACTGTTCTTTCTGCACTTGGTGGTGCAACCTGACGTTGCAGGCTTCCTTCTCTCCTCTGCTCCCCACTCTTCATTCTTGCACCTTTTTACAAATCCTTCAAGCTGTGACACTTGTTTCTGAAGGACGTGGCATCACCCCTTCACTGAGCCTCTGCCTTGAGTAGCTTCTCCTGCACAGAGATTCCAAGTTCTTTCTGATCATGTTCTCTGAGACCACTTGCCCTCCCCCACCCATCCTTCCTCAACCTCCTTGCGGGTATGTTATGTTGGCGCTGAATGTGTGGTGCATTTGTGGGCTGTCCACCCAGAACATCCTTGGGCTTGTTTGTTTATTTATTTAAAAATAAAGAAAGGCAAGAGGCCCTTCTGGCTCAACAAGCCATGCTGCCCAATTACCCTCATGACCAGTCAGCCTCTGGAATGTGGGAGGGAACCAGAGCACCAGAGAAAACACACACAGTTACAAGGAGAATGTGCCAAGATCCTTATAGACAGCAGCAGGAATTGAACCTGGGTCATGAGCACTGTAATACTATTACAGTAACCACTGTGCTATCGGGCCGCATTGTGTGTTAAAATGACACAAATGACGTATGTTTGGATGTACATGTGATTAAATAAATGAATCTGAATTTGGATCTGCAAAGCATACTAAGCTGAATCTGGTGTACTGCTGAAGTGTAGGTAGATTCTACACATATTAACAGTTTTATAGAACCCAGAATTTTACCATATCTCTAACAATAAGGAAATCCCAACGTATGATGCTTGTCTGACCACATTATATTTGCAGAACTATAGACAAATATGCCACAGCCGTCTACCTACATGTCCACACAAACTTATGTTTTGTTTATGCAAGTTAATGATCATTGTTTCAGAGTAACTAAACCTCTTTAAAAGATTAAGGTATAGTTTTCATTTCGGAGTAAACACAGGGAGCCACAACTACAATCCCAAAAATCAGATGTGAGAGCTGAAGACTGAGCTGTTCCCCACTAACAACAAAACGGGGGTTAAAAATTCAAATTAAATTTATTATCAGAGTACATACAGTACTGTGCGAAAGTCTTTGGCATATACTGTATATATAGCTAGGGTGCCTAACACTTTTCCACAGTATTCTAGTGATTTTATGTATTGCACTGTACTGCTGCAAAAAAAGAACAAATTTTGTGACATATATGACTGATGATATGGATCTCTATTGTGGACTGATAGTGGGAAGGGGGCAGGGAGAGGGGAATCTTTTTTGGGAAAATGGGAAGGGAGAGGGGAGGGAGCAGGAAAACCAGAGAGACATTCTATAATGATCAATAAACTAAATGTTTGGAATCAAATGACCTTGCCTGGTGTCTCAGGGCTGGGTGTGTCTGCACCCATGTCACCATACACCGCTGACACTCCTTCTCGGCCACCTGTCCCACACCCGTCCTGTAGCACTCCACTCTCGCCGTTCTGAACATACTTTGTTCCCGCCAGATTTACAAACTCAGTTTCCGTTCTACATTGACAAATACAGCACTGAGCAAAAGTCTGTGTAGCTGTATATATGTGCCTAAGGCTTTTGCCCAGTAGTGTATATGTCACCTTATACTACCCAGAGATTCATTTTCTTGCGGGCATTCACAGTAACTACAAAGAAACACCATAGAAACAATGAAAAACTTCACACAAACAAAGATGGACAAACAGCCAATGAGCAAAAAAATCAAATTATGCAAACACAAAAAGAAAAACAAAATAATAATAACATATAAATAAGTGATAAATAATATTGAGAATGGGAGTTGTGGAGTCCTTGAAAGTTGTGGAATCAGTTCAGTGTTAGGGTGAGTGAAGTTATCCACTCTGGTTCAGGAGCCTGATGGTGTCGAATCTAAGAATCCTGGTACCTCCTATCTGAAAGCAGAAACTAAGAGAGAACATGGCCTGGGTGGTGGAGTTCCTTGATGATGGATACTGCTTTCCTGTGACAGCATTCCTTGTAGATGTACTCACTAGTGGAGAGGGCTTTACCTGTGATGGACTGGGCTGTATCCATGACTTTTCGTAGGCTGTTCTGTCCAGAGAGAGGTTAAATCAAGAGGAAAGTGCAGTTAAAGATGATCTGCAACTGGTTTTGTAGCTTAAGGGAAAGAAAAATAAAGTAAGTCTTGCCTTCAAATAATAATGTTCCAGGAGCTTAAGGGTCGTCAGTGAATATTTTTAGAAGTTTGATTAATGTTATAGTCTTTGGGGGAAGGGAAGGATGAACTTACAGTACTTTGGGGGGGGGGGGGAGGATGAACAGTGTATTTTTCTGTTGAGTTGTAAACTGTGTCTCCCAAGGATCTAAATTAAATAACTCATAAATAAGTACTTGGCCAGAAGGGCAGAAGGGGTAAACACCCAACTTCATGCCAAATCTTTCCTTTAGAATGATTCCCAAATGTATAATACCCCAGATCCAACACAAGTTACTACATAGTCTTTCACGCCAAAGCTTTATTTATCGTTCACACTTTTGATCTTCTGAAGTGTTTTTAGGATATGGGAGCCGAATTTGGCCATTGAGCCCTTTGAGTCTGCTCCGCTATTTGATCATGAGCCCCTCAACCCTATGCTTCTACCTTTAACCTTTGACACACTCACCAATCAACCTCAACTTTAAACGTACCCAATGACTTGGCCTCCACAGCTATCTGTGGCAATGAATTCTACTAATTCACCACCCTCTGGCTACAGAAGTTCCTCCTCATCTCTGTTCTAAAGAATGCCCTTGTATTCTGAGGCTGTGCCCTCTGATCCTATACATCCTGCTATTTATATATAATTCTCCCCAATCTCTGCCCATAGATCTCTGGTATTGCGGATTTGATTCCTTCTCAGGCCGATGGTTGTGAGCGCAATTAGGACCAAAGTGGCTCTATTTTTTTTCGCCTAGGGAGCCCCCATAGGCCACATTGATTGGAGTGTGTAGTCAGAAACTTGTGTAGTTCTAGGGACTCTGCACTTAACACTGTTTGCCGCCAGTCTAGCCGTATGGCCTCAGGTTAATGTTTATTGTGGTACCTCAGTCAATTCTACAGTCTCTGACCTCAACTCGGTATGTTCAATGCCTTCAGCAACAAGTGAGGGAGGATTTACAACTAAGCTAATGCATTGCCAGTTTGATTGAAGTAAATGTGAGTCTTTCACCTTAAAACAGATTATTTTGTCTAATCAAGCATTTTGAAATGTTAACGCCATTTGAACATTGAAAGTAGGTAACACACAGAGAACATCTGAGTGTTGGGATGATATTGAAATTAAGGACAAAGAATAGTCTGCACTTTTGCTCTCTACTTTGACCCTTTTTACTATTATAGGAAAGTGATTTGCTTTATAACACAAGAAATTCTGCAGATGCTGGAATTCAGATTCCTGAAATGGACAATGAATCATGTACACTACCTTACTATTTGCTCTGCGTATTTAATATATATATATAATTGTAATCCTTTTTGTTTTTTGTTATGTATTACACTGCACTTCTGCCAAAAAAACAACAAATTGCACAACATATGCTAGTGATATTAACACTGATTCCAGTGCTGAGAATTGAACACAAAATGCTGGAGAAAATCAGCAACTCAGGCAGTATCTGTGGAGAGAAATAAACAGTAGGTATTTCAGGTCAAGATTCTTCTTCAGGACTCTCCTGGACTTTCCATAGATTCTGCATGACCTGCTATGTTCCTCCAGCACTTTGTAGTTGTTGCTTTATAAGACTCCAATAGATTTCCTCCTCTTCCATTTGACGGACAGAAGCTACCTTCCTTTGACTTCCCTTTGCTCCTTGTAAATCAATTCCTGAAATTGTCTGGAATTCCCAGGACAGTCAAAATTAGAATGGTTCAGTCTGCACATTGCAAAGGGCATGGTTTTGGACATAAGATGTATCAAGCTCCTGCTCCTTGCAGTTGATCCTTGCTTTACATGGAGGGCATGCTAGATGCACTTCTGCTTTATCTTTGGGACTGGTCATCAAATACCTACAGAAGTGAAGCAGGAAGATGCAAGCACCATTTCTCTTCTTCATTTATTTATTAAGAGATACAGCATGGAATGGGTCCTTCTGGTCCAACAAGCTGCACTGCCCAATATCCCACCCATTTAACCCTAGCCTAATGACAGAACAATTTGCAATGACCAACTAACCTACTAACCGGTACACCTTTGGACTTTGGGTAGAAACTGGAGCACCAGTAGGAAACCCAAGCATTCGTGGTGAGTACAAACTCCTTACAGACTGCACCGGAGTTCAACTCTGAACTCCAAAACGCCCCTGAGCTATGATAGCGTCACTCTAACCTCTACGCTACTGTGGCACCCTTGTACAGTGAGAAGGTTCAACAATGGTCCTGGAATAGTAGTATGAAAATCACTATGCTCCCTTTCCACCCAAAGTTCTCGTCACTTCGCCTGGCTGTTGATTCTACTTACCCTTGGCTCCTCTGCTGTGTGACATACGTAACAGAGACGGATCACAGCCCGGCTTCTATTGGATCAGAGTCAATTCTTCATGATTCTGCAGTGCTCGGTTTCTTGTGGATCTGTTTCACTCTTGTTGATTCATTGTGAGCGCAGCCTCTTGTGGCTTCCCCTCCTTATTTGGCTTTGACCTTTTTTTTTTAGCTTATAAGCGATCAGTGGCAAAATCAAAATTGTTTCTTCTTTAAAACTGCTTTTGTGTCTTTTGGTTTGCTCTTAATGCTAACTATATACACTTAATAGCCGCAGAGTGCACATTCATGGTTTTCTGCATCCACTTCAAGGTTCAGTGTGTTGTGTGTTCAGAGATGCTCTTCTGCATATCACTGTTGTATGGGCTGGTTATTTGGCTGGAAGTTTGTCGTCTTCCTACCAATTTGAATCAGACTGGCCATTCTCCTCTGATCTTTCTCATTAACTAAGTGCTTTACCCACAGAACTGTTGCTTACTAGGTGCATTTTGTGTTTCACACCATTCTTTGTAAATTCTAGAGACTGTTGTGCATGAAAATCCCAGATCAGCAGTTTCTGAGATACTCAAATCACCCCATCTGACACCAACAAACATTCCAAGGTCAAAGTCCCTAAATCACATTTCTTCCCCATTCTGATATTTGTTTTGAACAACAACTAAACCTCTTGACCACAAAACATGTTTTTTTATGAATTGAGTTGCTGCCACCTGATTGCTTGATTAGATATTTGCATGAATGAGCAGATGTAAGAGTGTACCTAATAAAGTGGCCACTGAGTGTATAATTACTTATCTTGATTTACTTGAACAGCCCCTCGCTCCATGACTGCTGTAATTGAAGTGTAATATGCCTTAAATGGAATCAGGCAACAGATCAGCATGGTCTGGAAACGAATTACTATAAAAGTAGCAGGGTGTTATAAATAGAGAGGAGAGAAATAAGTCCTTGTTCAGTTGTGTTTGGCTCTGCAAACCTTTATTTTCATTAAAATGAGACAGATAAAGATAAATTGCTGGGAGCGTATTGGTTTTCTGTAAAGTCCACCTGGAATAAGGCCATTGAATGATATTCAGCGTTCAGAGAAAAGTGCATAGATTGAGGCAGAACTAACTTAAGTGATGATACAGTAAAAAGCTCCACTAGTTCAGTTGAGGCCAAAAATATACAATAAAGAGCATCAATTAGCATTCTCACACATTATTTATAACCATGCTACAAAGTTAATTAAACAGCAGTGCTCTCAAAATGAGAATAATTTTCTTAAGTTAAAGAAAGGTAAAGGTTAGCATTATTTGCCACATATACATCGAAACATATTGTAAAATGTTGATACGTCAATGACCAAAGGTGTACTAGGGGCAGCCTATAGGTGTCGCCAACATAGCATGCCCACAATTTACCTATCCTATTACACATCCTTGGCATGTAGGTGGAGACCGGAGCATGAAACGGACGCTGTCATGGGGAGAATGTACAAGCTCCTTGCAGATCATGGTGGAAATTGAATCCAGATCACTGGTTCTGTAAAGCATTATTATGTTAACCGCTACAGTGTCATGCCACCTTAAGAAGGTGGAACAGAACTGGACAGTATGCAGTGCAAGCTTTTTCCACTGAGTGATGTTTTACACATTGGTGTGATAAATATCCAGTGCTGTCCAGTATATCATCCTTCACAATGGGTTTGCTAATCAAATCTGTCAATGACTTTAGAAGCTGTAGGTTCCTGAAAAGACCCACTAACCAATGTACAGGCCTGCTGGAATGCCAGTTTTTAGCTTATGGGCAAAGGATATAATTTGAGGTCGATCAGCAATTTTAGCTTGATATAAAGATTATTTGTCACATGTACTTTGAAATGTCAAAACATACAGTGTAATGCGTTGCTTGCGTCAAATCAAACCAGCAAGGATTGTGCTGGGCAGCCTGCAAGTATTGCCATGCCAACATAGTATGTCCACAACTCACTAACCCTAACCTGTACATCCTCGGAATGTGGGAAGGAAACCAGGACACCTAGAGGAAACCCACACAGTAACGGGGAGAACATACCAGCCCCTTACAGACAGTGGTGGGATTGAACCCGGGGTCACTGGCGTTGCAATAACAATTTGCTAACTGCTGTGCCGCCCTGTAGATTGATCCTATAGAGGTGTATAAAATCATGAAGGACATAGTTGGGGTGAATGTCTCCCTGCCTTTTTCCCTGTGAAAGGAAATGTAAAACTGCAGGGAATATACTTAAGGTGAAAGGGGAAAAATTTCAAAGGGACCTGAGGAGTAACTTCTTAACACAGAGGCTTGTGCCAATATGGAATGGTTTGCCAGAGAAAGTGATTGAGGTGGGTAAAATAACAACATTAGAAAGTCAGGTAGACTGGTTGACGGATAGTGGACCAGAGGACACTGCATCAAAATACAAGGACAACTCCAGAGAACAGTGATAAGGAAGAATTTCTTTAGCCCGAATCTGTGGAATTCATTGCCGTGGACGGCTGTGGAGGCCAAGTCATTGGGTAAATCTAAGGTGGAGGTTGATAGGTTCTTGATTAGTAAAAGTGTCAAAGGATATAAGGAGAAGGCCGGAGAGTAGTGTTGAGAGGTAAAATAAATCAGCCATAATTGAATGTTGGAGCAGACTCAATGGGCTGAATGGGGCAATTCAATTTCTATGTCTTATGATCTCAGATGAATGCCAAAGAGCGAGATGGAGTCAGTGTAAATAGAGCAAAGTTTGTAACTGGATATGAAATATTGGCATCATTCTCCCTAGAGCTGAAGTTCCTTCTCATCCAGTCCTGGATGTCAGACAAGTAGTCTGGCAGTGTTCAGATAGAGGAAGCAGTGAGAGAGAAGGTGTTCGGATATCAATCTGTGTAACGTCTGTCAGACGAGACATTTTCTCACTCACGTCATCTCGGTGTAGTACATCACTGCACATTTTAGTTTCAGCAACATTTTTCATATCTTCCACTTCTATTAATTCAGATGGTTCCACAATAAGCAGGCTAACAATCAATTGCCTCAGACTGGTCATTATCAAGTGCGGGGATTCTTTGAAACTGGTGAAAAAGGATTATTATGTTGAATTGGATCAGACATTGGTTAGGCCAAATTTGGAGTATTGCATGCAGTTCTGGTCACCTACCTATAGGAAAGTTCAAAGTAAATTTATTATCAAAGTACATATATGTCATCATATACTACCCTGAGATTTGTTTTCTTGAGGGCATTCGCAAAAGAATCAATGAAAAACTGCTCATAAACAAATACGGACAAACAACCAATATGCAAAAGGCAACAATTTGTGCAAAAACAAAAAAAACTACTAATAAATGTTGAGAACGTGAGTTGTAGAGTCCTTGAAAGTGAGTCCACAGGTTGTGAAATCAGTTCAATGTTGGGACATCAACATTGATATCAAAAGATATCAATAAGCTTGAAAGAACGCAGAGAAATTTTGCATGGATGTTGGCTGGACCTGAGGAACTCAGTTACAGGGATAGGTTGAATAGGTTTGGACTTCATTCCCTGGAGTTTAGGAGAATGAAGGAGATTATATAGAGTTATGCAAAATCATGGAGGATAAATACGTGCAGGCTTTTCCATTGAGCTTGAGTGAGACTAGATGTAGAGATCAAAGATTTAGAGGGAAAGGTGAAATATTTAAGGGGATTCTGAGTGGGAACTTTTCACTCAGCGAGTGGTGCGAGTGCAGAATGAGCTGCCAGCAGAAGTGGTAGTTGTGGGTTCCACTGTAACTTTTAAGGGAAGTTTGGACAGGGACATGGATGGAAGAGGTATGGCGGGTCTATGATCCAGGTGTGGGTTGATGGGACTAGGCAGAATAATAATCCGGCATGCTCCAGATGGGCCAAAGAGCTTGTTTCTGTGCTGTGGATGAGAGGGGAATGGAGGGCAATGGGTTGAGTGCAGGAAGATAGAACTAGGTAGAAGCCTAGGCAGGCATAGTCTATATGGGCCTGTTTCTGTGTGGTAGTACTCTATGGCTCTAAGTTCTGCCTACGTTACACCTGGGTGCCCAGATCACTGTGCGCTGTACTTGAATAGTAAGTAGCCAAATTAGGTACTTGGACCCAGTGTTTCCGTTCATCACATTGAGGGCCACATCTTGGAATTGGCATTGATTGAAATTGGTTTATTATTGTCATTTGTACAAAAATACAGTGAAAAGCTTCTGAATAGCATGCTAATCAGACAGATTAATCCATTCAGTTCATTGAAGTAGTAAAAATCAAAGTGAAATTCTGAATTTAGTGCGTTTTATTAGTTACTGAGAGGTGCAGTGCAATCGGACAAATAAAGTACAAGGGCTGTACATGGTAGACTGGTAGATCAAAGTTCATTTTTAGTGAATGAGAGGTCTGTGCACGAGTCTAATAACAGTGGGATAAAAACTGCCTCTGAGCCTGACAGTACATCTCAGGCTTTTGTATCTTCTTTCCGACAGGATGGAGGAGAAGATACAATGACTGGGGTGGGAGGTTTGATTATGTTGGCTCCTTTTCCAAGGCAGTGGAGTCAGTGGTGGGGTGGCTAGTTTTATGATCGTCTAGACTGGTTCACAACTCTTGAATTTTTTGTAGCTTGGGCAGAGCGGTTGCATCTGGATAGTCCAGATGATAGGTCTTGGTCCAAGATGTCACCTGTTTACTCTTTCCCACAGAGTTCCTGCAGCATTTTGTGTGTGTGTTGCTTGGATTGCTAGCATTTGCAGATTTTTTCTTGTTTGCTTCTGGATCGGATATTTTCTATGGTGTAGCAGGGACATGCAAAAATTTTCTTAGCCTTCTGAGGAAGAAGACATGTGATGTATTTTCTTGGCCAGTTATTTCCACATGTTTCCAACACAATGGCAAGTGAGCCCATAACACTTATAAGAGAGGAGATACTCAAGGATGATTTTATTTGGGAGAATTTCCATTGTGTTTATTCTCTGGCATCCCAAACTATTCTAGCTTTTTGGCATGGTTTTAATTGTTTTCTATTTTATTTGGCTATAATCCATATTAGAAGAAAAAAATCATTACTTCTGATTATCTCTGAATGGATTCTACAATCTACAGACCTACTTTCAAGAATTGTTTACAACTCATGTCCTCTGAATTACTATTTTTTGCACAGTTTTTCTCCTTTTGCACATTTGCTGATAGTCTGTCTTTGTTTATGTACAGTCCTTTTGAAAATTCTATTGTATTTCTTTTTCTCTCCCTAAGAGCTTGCAAGAAAATGAGTCACAGGATGGTACATGGTAACATATATGTACTTTGATAATAAATTTACTTTAAACTTTGAGGATGCAGCTTATGTTTTCTCTTTTGCCATTTTGTACAGCCTCCGACCATGCTCAAAGCCACTGTTATATATATTTTTAGTTAGAGATACAATTCCCATCAGGCCCTGTGACCCAACGAGGGACACTGCCCAGCAACCCACCTATTTAACCCTAGGATAATCTGCAGGACAAATTTACAGAGGAATTTGCAATGACCAATTAGTCTACTAACTGGTACATCTTTGGATTGTGGAAGGAAACTGGAACACCCAGAGAAAACCCACACAGTTCATGGGAAGAACAGATAACTCCTTACAGGCGGTGCCAGAAGTGAACTCTGAACTCTGGAACACCCTGAGCTGTAATAGCATCATGCCATCCGCAATGCTACTGTGGTGCCCCTATGTAGCTTCTTTCTTGTGTTGTCAATTCCTCTGTTCATTTCAATACCCTACTGAATCAAAAGGAAAGCAATCATGTGCTAGATATTAAATTATGTGAGAGAAAATTCCAGGACATTCAGCTAAGCCTTTCATTTAACTGGAGAACTTGAGAACCTTTAGAACATAAAGTCCTTGCAAAGAGTTCAGAAGCAACCTCAGTTAATGAGCTCCAGCGATGAGTCATTATAGTTAAGGGTGTAGACAGGAGCAGTTGGGCACATCCTCCTTAAAGCAGTGAAGGCTTGAGAGAAGAATTTTAAATCATGCAGGATTTTGACTGAATAAATAACAGCTGAAGAAGCAATAACCAGAGACCATTGCGTTAAAGTGATTCTCCATAGAAACAAAATGTGGGGAATGCTTTTATAGTAGTACTATAAAACAAATAAATTGTATCTCTGACTTAGCAGGTCAGGAGTTCAACATCCCCTATGAAACCTAATTGAGCAAATGTAGTTGTCCCAACAGAGGTATTACTTTTTGGCTGAGACAATGCACAGTCCTTTCATGTAACCCAGCACAGTATTCTATTACTGGTATGAGAAGAAGTAAATAGGTGAATGAGTGGTTCAACTCATTGGCATCTGTAGGATCCACATGCAGTATAGATTAACTGTCACAGTCCCTTAGAATAACTGGGGTCTTCCTGAGAAACGTGGACCACAAATATAAGTAAGGAAAGGCCATTTGGGTCAGGATTACTAGAGCGGGGCTGACAGTTGCTGATTTTTCATTTCAGCATTTCTACTGAAAAGTCTTGCAGCTGTCTCTCATTATTTGGTGAAGTCAAAGAATATTTCAACTTGCTCTGGTTTTACTAATTAATAGATCATTCAAGGTTCATAGGACAAGTCAGATTTACAAACCCATTAGTAAGTGAGTGTTTAAGCAAACTTAAAATCATGTTGCCTCTGAGAGTTTCCAAAAAGGCTATCAAAAATATCAAAAGCAACACACCCAAAATGCCTGAGGAATACAGCAGGTCGGGCAGTTTCTATGGAAAAGAGTAAACAGTTGACACTTAGGGCCTAGGCCCTTCTTCAGGACTGAAGAATTAATGAAAGGCAGATTTTTAAAAAATAGGAATATCTTGAAAATGTATGTTTGGAGGAAATAAATGGTGGTCCAATGAAAGATTTGATTTTTATTTTGCTTAGGAAGATGGATTCTAAGGATATACAGGAGATTGGGACATTATGTTGAAGTTGTATAAGAATTTAGTGAAGCCCAATTTGGAGTTCTGGAGTTCTGGTTATCTACCTATAGGAAAGATATTAAGATTGAAAGAGTACTGAGAAAATTTACAAGGATGTTTGCTGTGTTACGAACCCCGTAACTAGGTCACTTACCAGCAAAGATAGAGAGGTCCGTTGAAGTCTGATGGTACTATTTTTAACAGTATTTATTGGTAAAAATACACAAAAATAATATCAATGCAAGCATACAGATAATATACGTTGTCAATACTAACTCTAAAAGTGCGGGTATAATAATAATCAATAAGAAATAAGCTCTATCGTTGTCTAGGGGATAATGTATTGTCCGATGGAAATATGAAAGTCACTCAAGTTCATTCAGGCTGCAGTCTTTGGTTGGAGTCAAAAGACAGATTTTTAGAACTTGCCAGCTTTTCCTTTTTATGATGTCGATCCTTCCAGAGTTCCGTGGGTGTTGGTTTCTCCTTTTAGCTAAAGCCGTTCTTCCGTAGTAAGGCCCCCAATCCTGGCAAAGGGAAAGGATGCACGCGAGCCTCCCACCGGCTGTCGCTACCAAACGCTGTCACAGGACTTCCAGCGTCTCTCCTGGTGCGTCTAAAGGGGTTGTTCCCCAGACCCTCTTTTATCCTTACTCACGGGGTCTCAGATATCAATCAGGTTGGGATGATGCAATCCCTCAACCAGCCCACTCTGGTCATTCCCTGAGGGCTTCAATGAATAGTACAGTACTCAATACACAATTCCATCTCCAAGAGACAATGGCCGGTATCCGTGGCTTTGTCTCGCTGAGGGCAGGACACACATTCCAAACCCATGAGGATTCTCTCTCATTTCTTGGGTCCCCAGACCTGAATTAATAGCGATCTTGCGATTCTCAAAAAGGAGGGGGCTACTTTGTACCCTTCGGCCCCTCAGAGTTGTGGCACGTTCGTAACAGCTGGAACATGAGAACCTGAGTTATAGGGAAAGATTGAATCAATTAGAATTATTCCATGGAGCACAAGAAAATGAGGGGAAATTTAATAGATAAGTATAGATCAGAGAAATGCAAGCAGGCTTTTTACACTGCAGTTGGGTGAGATGAGAACTAGAGGTCATAAGTTAAGAGTGAAAGGTGAAATATTTAAGGGGATTATGAGGGGGATCTTCGTCACTCAGAGGGCCATGCAAGTTTGGAACAAGATGCCAGAGGAAGTGATGGATATGGGTTTGATTGCAACATTTAAGAGAAATTTTGGATTAGTACATGGATGTGAGAGGTTTGGAGGGCTATGGTCCAGGTGCTAGACAAAGGGACAAAGAAGAGTAATAGTTGTCAAGGGCTAGGTGGGACAAAAGGAGTGTTTCTGTGCCATAGTGCTCTACGATTCTGTATGAGGTGTGTATGCATCAAATGGTCTCAAGGGTTGCTGATAGGTCTATACTCAGACATTACTGCTGGGGGGTGGAATTTCTTATAGCACTGGATATACAACATAGCAATGATATTCCTATCAGCTCTAAGCTTCAAGCAAAATGTATCGGAAGTCTGAAGTAAATGCAGAAAATGCTGGAATCACTCTATATCTCAGGATATATCCGTGGAAAGAGAAGGAGAATTAACATTGAAGACCCTTTATCAGATTTTTAAATAATTGACTCAGAGTACATCTATTGGAAGTTTGGGAGCACCCCTTTACTTGGCTTACTGTGTGACTTGGGTAGTGTGATAGAGATTCAGACATACAGTTGTCCAAAACAACGTGAAGATTACTGGTGACTTTGTAAGATCTTGGAAAGTAAATATCACTCCTGAAAAACCCTTTGGAAGAGACCACTTCCTTTGTCAGCAACACTTTAATTATAGCTCGTTTCATGTGAGAAGCAGACCTATTTTAGATAAAATGGTTGGTACTGAGCACGTTCAGTGTGAAAACCAAATATTGTTGGGAATCTGGATATAAAGCTTGATTTTGCGGCTTGAATTTTCAAGAACTTGAAAACCCCAGCAAGTCAAAGGGAAGCCTTTCAGTGACAGTTCTGGAACTAAGTGCCACTTCCAGCACTGTTTGTTGGCCTGAAAGAAGAGGAATACCTTCTGCTTGCACAGCTCTACCTCCTCACCCCAAAACTCTCCCTGCACCCTCGACAAAGTACCTGACCTTATTTAGAGATTATCCTCATTGTTTGCAATTTTTGTAACCTAGCACTCATAACACACTGGAAATTTTGGCTCAAAATTTGTGTGCACTATGTGAATTTGAAGTGGGAGTTTGATATAATTTTAATATCATTGGAACAATGTGCTCTTAGAAATGTAGAGAGAAGTCCAAAAATGGTTTGTGTCACTGATTCTTTTCTGTAAATGGTCTTTGGATTGAAGAGCACAGCTAATCTGGAAAGTATTTGCAGCTTCGCTATTTGTGCTCTCCTTCACTTACACGGCAGTCCTCAGCTGCCAAGCACAGGTGCTGCCTGGTGTTCTGGTTACTGGGAATTCCTATAGCTTTCACTAGAAAGTTGATCTGCTTAAACTGAGCTGTGCTCTAAAGAGTTGGCTCAAGATAGAGTAAACCCAAATCGATTAAATGAAGTTAATGTAATGGAAAAGCTGTGTGTGTATCCTGGACCTACTAACACATATATCTAATGTGGGTATGTGTTGAAGCAATTTGGATTGAACTTGGAATGAAAAGTCAGAAGCGATTTTCCCCAATAATTACTTATGAGATGAAGAAATTAAAATTAACAATTGTTGGATTTTGAGTCCTTTTGTCTACATTTTCATCATTAAATATCACATCAGATCAAATGGCTTTCCTGCATCAATCACCAATAATTCTTTCTTTGCACTAGTAGTGTCTTTTAAAATCTTTGTTTTCTTGGTGAAAACTGATACACCCTAATATTATCAATATATATAATATTATTCCTCAGAATTCTCCATCTTAGAAGGCCTATCTCTATCCAATTTATAGATGGCCTGCATATAAATTGGGAGACGAACAGTTTCTGAAAGCTCTTGCTGGCTGCAACTGATGGATGTAGTGTGTAATTTGGGACATAGGAAGATGCCATGCAGTGTCTCAAGGTGATCTGCCTTTCAATCAGATCCTGTTGTTAATGATTAGTCTTGCATTAACTAGATCCTGTAGTTAACTACTCTGTAACTCTAAGGGAAGGGGGAAGAAGCGGCATGCTGTGGCGATAGAGGATTTGTTAGTTAGGGGAACAGACAAGAGGTTCTGTTGGCGAGAACGAGATTCCCAGATGGTATGTTGCCTCCTGGGTGCCAGGGTCTGGAATATCTTGGACTGAGTCCTCAACATTCTTAAGTGGAAGGGTGAAAAGCTAAAAGTTGTGGTCCATGTAGGTACCAAAGACATAGGTAGGATGAGTGATGAAGTTCTGCAGAGGGAGTTCAGGGAGTTAGGTGTTAAGTTACAAGACAGGACCTCCAATGTTGTGATCTCAGGATTGCTACCCATGCCATGTGCTAGTAAGGCTAAAACTAGGAAGATTATACAGTTTAATACATGGCTATGGAGTTGGTGGAAGACAGAGGGCATCAGATTTTTGGATCATTAGTCTCTCTTCCAGGTAAGGTGGGACCTGTATAGAAGGGACAGTTTGCACCTGAGCTGGAGGGAAAACTAATATCCCACTGGAAAAGTTTGTTCATGCTGCACGGTGAGGTCTAAACTAGAGTTGAAAGACGGATGGGAACTAGAGTGCTAGAACAATTAGTGGAGAGGTTGTGGAGGCAGATGTTGGTAAGACCTCAGACAAAGTTGGGAATCAAAAGGTTGAGCATGGTGCAACAAAATCGAGAAGGTGAATACAGGATTGAATGTGTTGAATTTGAATGTGCATAGTATACGGAATAAGGTGGAAGAACTTGCAGCACAGTTGTTGATTGGCAGGTATGATCTTGTAGACATCACTAAATCATGGCTGAGAGAAGATTATAGCTGGAAGCTTAATGTCCAAGGATACACATCGTATCAACAGGATAGTCAGGAAGGCAGAGGAGGTGGTGTTGCTCAGCTGATAAAAAATGAAATCAAATCAGAAAGGAGTGACATAGGGTTGGAACATGTTGAATTGATGTGGATAGAGCTAAGGAACTGCATTGGTAAAAATACCCTGATGGGAGTTGTATACAGACCCCAAAACAGCAGTAAGGATGTGGTCTACAAATTACAACAGGAGACAGAAAATGCATGCAAAAGGATAATGTTGCAATAGTCATGGGGGACTTCAGTATGCAGGTAGATTGTGAAAAGCAGGTTGGTGTGGGATTACAGGAGAGGGAGTTTCTAGAGTGCCTGTGAGATGCCTTTATAGAGCAGCTCATGGTTGAGCCCACCGTAGGATCACAATTCTGGATTTGGTTTTGTATAATGAACCAGAATTAATTAGGGAGTTTAAGGTAAAAGAACCTTTGGGGGCGAGTGATCAAAATATGATCAAATTCACCCTGAAATTTGAGAAGGAGAATCTAAAGTCAGATGTATCATTAGTACAGAGGAGTAAAGGGAATTACAGATGCATGAGAGAGGGGTTGGCCAGAATTGATTGGAAAAGAACACTGGCAGGGATGACAGCAGAGCAGCAATGGCTGGAATTTATGCAAGCAATTCAGAAGGCACAAGGGATATACATCCCAAAAAAGAAGTATTCTCAAGGAAAGATAACACAACTGTGGCTGAAAAGAGAAATCAAAGCCAACTTAAAAGCTAAATAATGGGCATATAATAGAGCAAAAATTAGTGTGAAGTTAGATGATTGAGAAGCTATTAAAGCCAACCGAAGGCAACTAAAAAGTCATTAAGAAGGTAATGATGGAAGAGAAAAGTAAGCTAACCAATAATATTAAAGAGGATACCAAAACATTCTTCAGATAGATGAAGCATAAAAGAGAAGTGAGAACGGATATCGGACTGCTGGAAAATGATGCTGGAAAGGTAGTAATGGGAGACAAAGAAATGGCAGACAAACTGTATAAACATTTTGCATCATTCTTCACTGTAGAAAACACCAGTAGTATGGTGGAAGTTCAAGGTCTCGGGGGGCATGAATTGTGGAAGCTGCCATAACTAAAAAGAGATTTCTTGGGAAACTGAAAGGTCTGAAGGTAGAAAAGTCACTAGAAACAGATGGTGGACACCCTTGAGCTCTGAAAAAGGTGGCTAAAGAGAATGTGGAGGCATTATTCATGATTTTTCAGGAATCACTAGTTCTGGAATGTTTCCAGAGGACTAGAAAATTGCAAACGTCATGCGACTCTTCATAAGGGGAAGAAGCAGAAGAAAGGAATCTATAGACCAGTTAGTCTGACCTCAGTGGCTGGGAAGATGTTGGAGTCAATTATTATGGATGAAGTCTCAGGGTATTTGGAGGCACATGATAAAATAGGCCATAGTCGGCATGGTTTCCTCGAGAGAAAATCTTGTGTAACCAATTTGTTGGAATTCATTGAAGAAAAACAAGCAAGATAGACAAAGGAAAATAGCTTGATGCTGTGTACTTGGATTTTCAGAAGGCCTTTGAAAAGTTGCCACACATGAGGCTGCTTAACAAGGTATGAGCCCATGGTTTTACAAGCTGATTGACAGGAGGCAAAGAGTGGGAAAAAATGAGTCTTTTCTGGTTCACTGCCGGTAACTAGTGGCATTCTACAGGGGTGTATGCTGGGATCAGTTCTTTTTATGTTATATATCAATGATTTGGAGGGTGGAATTGATGGCTTTGTTGCAAAGTTTGCAGATGATATAAAAATAGGTAGGGGGCAGAGAGTTTTGATGAAGTAGAGAGACTACAGAAGGACTTGGACAAATTAAGAGAATGAGCAATGAAATGGCAGATGGAACACAGTTTAGAGAAGTGTATGGTCATGCACTTTAATAGAAGAAATGAAAGGTTGACTATTTTCTAAATGGAGAGAAAATCCAGAAGAACTGAGGTGCAAAGGGACTTGGGAGTCCTTGTGCAGAATCTGTTACGGTTAATTTGCAGGTTAAGACTGTGATGAGGAATGCAAATGCAATATTAGCATTCATTTCAAGAGGACTAGAATATAAAAACAAGAATGTAATGTTAAGACTGTATAAAGCACTGGTGAGGCCTCTCTTGGAGTACTGTGAGCAGGTTAAGACTGGAGAGGATTCAAAGAGGGTTCACGAAAATGATTCCAGGATTGAATGGCTTGTCTTATGAAGAGCATTCAATGGCTCTGGGCCTGTATTCACTAGAATTCAGATGAATTAGGGGTGACTTCATTGAAACCTATCGAATGGTAAAAGGCCTTGACAGAGTGAATGTGGAGAGGATGTTTCCTATGGTAGGAGAGTCTCAGTCCAGAGGACACAGCCTCAGAATAGAGGGATGTCCTTTTAGAATGGAGATGTGGAGGAATTTCTTTGGCCTCAGTGTGGTGAATCTGTGAAATTCTTTGCCACAGGCAGCTGTGGAGGCCAAATCTTTATGTACGTTTAAAGCAGGGGTTGATAGATTCTTAATTGGTCAGTGCATGAGGGATATGGGGAGAAGACCGAAGATTGGGGCTGAGAGGAAAATTGGATATGCCATGATGAAATGGCGGAGGAGATGCCAGTGGTCAAATAGCCTAATTCTGCTCCTATATCTTACGGTCTTCATTTTGCTGAACTGGATGAGCTTCCTGAATGAAAGTCCAAATGTTTCAAATCATGCCATTTATTATCAGAGAATGTATACAGTATACAACCTGAAATATTTAGTCTTCACAGACATCCATGAAAAGCTGCAGAACTCCAAAAGAATAAACAACAGAAAAAAAAACATTAGAGCCCCAAAGACCCCTCTCCCCTCTCCCCTCTCCCCTCTCCCCTGTGCAAGCAGCAGCAAATATCAATGCATTACCCTCCACCCATTTCAGCAAAAAAGCATCAGTGCCTTCCACTCACCAAGCAACAGCAAAGGTCCTAAAGAGAGACCATGATCTGCAGTCAAAAAAACTATTGTTTACCCAACAGTTCAACATGCCACAGGCTCTCACTCTCTCTCACTAACAAGGGCCGGAGAGATCTCACCCATTTCCCAGTGAAAGGCGAGGCTAACCATCGCAGTTAGGTGATGCAGTCTGCTGCTTTGCTTTTTATTTTGAGATTTGCCAACACGAGAAGTGGCAGCAGCAAACTGTCCCCACCATTGAAAACAAGAGAGAGTGACTGCTCAACCTCAGAGCCCTCCGCCCACACGTCCATCGCAGTGAAATCCTGATGTCCCTTCTCCCACAATGCCTCGATCCGCAACACCGATTTTAGCACTGGAAATTCTGGTTGGTTTCCAATATTACAATTTTGGGGAAGAGAATTTGTTTTTCCCACTGCTCCTGGTGTGGAAGGAAGAAAATTTTCATATCTCACATTGAAGAGCACTTCTCTAATTTTATTATCTTGATCTCTTCTATTGGATCTTCCTGTCAAATGCATTTAAGCATCTCAGTTGGATCATTTTGCAACCTTAAAAATTCAAGGAAGTTCATTTATTCACGTGAATGCCAACTTGTCACTTGAGTAATTTTGGTAAATCTGCAGTTCAATCCCCTGCAAAGTCTTTGAGAAGGATTGGATCCAAAGCCTCATTATCTTGGGTGAGGATCTCAGCAAGACCAGACACGTTTTCCTATTCCTTGTATTCCTGACATCTTGAGTTTAAAACCTGCATTATACTTTTAGTGGCCTTTATACTTATGTTTACTGAATTTATGGGTGGACATTTAAACTCTCTTGTTTCTCTGGATTTTACAATCTATTGCATGCAGGAAGATACTTAACCTATTGCCAGCACAATGCAGTTAGTGCTGTAACTTATTGCCACATAATTCCTGCATTTTGAGTTCGATTCTGACCTCTGCTGTTCTCTGAGAGGAATTTTCACTTTTTTACGGTCACGGTTGGTATCCCCACTAGTGCTCCGGATGCGCCGGTGGGAGAATTGGTTGGGCTCAGTTACCATTAGTATTGATGGCAGTAGAAGTATCAGATGGGATGGGTGTGGCAGTTGATGGCCCTTTGAGAGGGAATGGGTTATAGAGAAATAAGAGTGGGATTGCTCTGTGAGTCAGTCTAGACATGATGGGCTGAACAGCCTCATTTGTTCTGCGATGTTATGAGTTAAAATTTCCTTCAATAACTCCCTGTCATGGTTTTGCTCAACCACTTTATCGGTTGATGTTAATTTTAAATGTAATTGTTATGATTACATTCTCCCTGTCAGAACATTTAATACATAAACATTGTTCCTTGCACGCTGAAGGATGGAGAAGTGATGAGGAACACTTACAGACATTACAGCGTTATATGAATTCACGGTTCAAATGCAGGATGAATATAATGAACTGGATTGCATTTAGCAAAGACTGGAGTGGCAATAGTCTGTGGTGATTGAAAACAAATGTGCATGATTGATGACAAAAATGGCAGGTTAAATTAAGAAATGATTACTATTTTGTACATAGCTCTTTGAAAGTTATCATTGATTATTCTTGCTGTCTGCCTTATGAGATTCAATGATGCAAATAAACTTTATGCAAAATGTATTATGTATTCCGTATTGGGTACCTGTCACAAGTTGCAAATTTACTAACAATACAAAGTGTTATAATTGTGCAGCATTTATTAGATTCCTAAGCTTTGTTATGGGAGGAAGTAACAAGGTCTGTATTATTACAGTGCGCAATCTTTCCAGTGCTTGTCCTGGAGGTCTTTAGTTGTGTATGTTGCATTCTACTGAAGAAGACTGACCAGAATTTAGGCTGCATGATGCTATTCTGGATCCACGATCCAAAATTAACAATAATTCTGGAATCGTGGGACTTTCTTCCATTTTTCCTTTCTGACATATATTCCAGAGTAAAACAGAATCTGGAAATACTCAGCAGGTTAAACAACCTCCACAAAGTTCACATTTTGGACCTGTTGGCTCTGATTACCACTCATCAATTCACTACTTTTGTTTTAAATCAACTTGGAGCTCTAACTCTTTCACACTCCATGGAGGCTGGTTGACCTGTTGAGTATTCCCGTTGTTCTCTTTCATTTCATTTACAGCTATTTCCATTTTTTAAAAATTTTAGTGTTTCTATATGAAATTCCTTGCAGAGCAAGTGTATTCAAGGAAAATATGTTGGTGTATGCCAATAAGAATTGCTGGATTGTTTTAAATAGCAGAATCAATGCAATTCTAACATTAATGTAATCTTGGTGTTAACACTACTATAGCTTTTTTTAAATGACACAAATTATTGTCCTTGTGGGAAAAGAACTAGCTTGTTTTATTTTAAATGTGCTTATTGTGACTTGTGTTGGATTAATATTGTTTCACAAAATCTGGGCAGCAGATGCAATATTTTTCCAACTTCCTATTATGCAAACTATTTTGCTTTGTTAAAGCCAATGTAAATTAATTCTTAGTTTCCTGAGCCGTGTGTAAAGATCGGTGTTGTACAGAACTAAATAATACCAGAATTACACTGCCTCACTGCATGTGTTTTAACTTCTGAGTAAGATAAATACTATTCTGTTACAATTCAATAAATATAAGCTAAGGAAACTATTTTGCCAATTTTTTGATCTTCAGTAAACTGCAGATGCTAAGGCAGAATCAATAGAAAGAGAAACATACTTAACAATTCAGGTCAACTTGAAATGCTAACTGTTTCTCTTTCCACATATGCTGATTGATCTGCTGAATATTTCCAAAATGTTCTGTTTTCTCTCATATTGAGTCCTTGATTTCTTTAAAATGGGAAGTATCTGCACACAGTGGCTCAAGAAAGCCGAGATTAATTTCATTTGCCTAAATGAGTTACCATTGTGCTGTATAATTCATGCTTCTTTAGAGAGACATTAGATTATGATTCATCTTAACAAAGGATTTAGTTGGATGAAAACCAACTTAAATATTTATGCTTTAAAATCTGTGTCTTCCATACATTGAAATCTGAACACTGGAAGTGGTAACGCTATGAATTTAATGGAAGTAATGATGTTAACGTGAGTTTGTTTTAATGATATCGTTGTAGATTTTGTGCCTGGACATTGCTTCATCTAATGTCAAAGTTGGTAACCCAAAACACCCATTCTGATCTCTAGTAACTGACTGATGTACATTCTGTTGGTCTCCGTAGTTGCTAAAATGGACAAAGTTCGACTGATGGATTGATATTATTAACTTTAGTTGCTTTGAGAAATAGTTTATGTAATGCATCCTGACACGCAGGAACTGATGACAATTGATTGTTCCTGTAAGGAAGAGAAAAGTGAAAGAAATTGGTTCCTGAAAGGGGAAAAGCTATTGGGACTTCCCTTAACATTAAATGTGGGGAATCAGCCAGCAGTTGGCCCGTTTCGAGCCAGCTCAGTGAGGTCTGCTTGATATTGAGAATAAAGCCTTTAGGCTGTTTATGGTGAGTATGTCTTGTGCGTTGGTACCTTGGATAAAATCACATGATTGGTAAAGGGACAAACAGCTTTCTCATCAGTGAAAACAGTTTAAAGTTGTACGTGCCCTTCTACCATGATGTTGCTCCAGATTCATTGTTGGAAATGGATAGAATGACAAAATATTGATAGCACGTCTGCTGTGGAAATATTGATAGAATTTATATAGTGCTGCTAAATAGTTTATTTTATAGCAACAGCATTTTTCCTTTGAACTATCACTGCTGTACTAACCAAGCCCTGTTTCATATCATGTCTTACCCAGGAGACGCACACCAGGCTCATTGATGTAGGTTAATGGCATGGCAGTAAAGCCATGCACTAACTGCATGATGGTACTAACCACTGCTTCCCTGATCAACCATAGCTAAAGCCTATGCTGCCTGTGCATGCAACATATCCAGCCTGGTGACTTGTTAACTGAATGCACAGCATTTTTATAATTGTACACTCAATATGCCTTTTGGAATGTGTCGACATGGTAACGTTGACCGATTGTCAGATCATATTGAAACTTGTTGCTCCTCATAGTTAAAGGTCTAGGACTCCAAGACAAGCAAATAGAATAATAGAGACAAACTATCTGCTGGTGGTCTGTGTGCTTTGATAGTGGAATCATTTAGTTTTTATTCTTAAATGTAACAATATTTTAATATTTATCATGTACTGCATTGTACTCCTGCTGGAAAGTTAACAAATTTCACAACATATGCTGGTGATATTAAACCTGATTCAGAGGATTAAAAACTCAGAATTATAATGATTTGTTATCATCAATAAACTAGTGTTGCTGAAGTTCCTTGCTTTTCTCAATGTCATTAAAGGGCTGAGTAATATTTTTAGTAACATTTTTTGATTTAGCATTTTAGTGTCTATTATTTTGTTAGCTTGTCTTGGAATATATATGCATGGATGATTTTATTGGTACGAGTATGTTGAAAATAGTATTGTTATAAAAGATACAGGTGCTTGAGAAAGTCAATTCTGCTTCAGGACAACTGGATGTTCACCCTTTAACTGCTGAATATCATGTATTAATGAAATTTATCCAACATAGATGAATTACATTGAACTCAAATAGTGAAAAGCCTGTCAACCTGTTGTCTAACGTGTTTGCATCTTGTGGGTAACTCAGCCCTCAGAACAGTTCATTACTTGCTGATGGTCAACACTTGCTGATTCACAGAGAAACCAGATCACACAGTGTTCAAAATGGTAGATGATCATAAAGTTGTTTTATTCAAGTTAAGGATTAAGGCAAAAGTCAAAAAGAAGATTTGCACCAAGTCATTCACTTGATTCATTTTAGTCATGGTCAGTCTGTCAAAATAAATGATCTGACAAGTTCAATTTCAAGTTCAAGTTTATCGTCATTCATCCGTACACATGTATGCCACCAAACTAAACAATGTTCCTCCGCACCAAGGTGCACAACGCAGTGCATATAACTCACAGACAACACATAAAGTAATGTTACCATAAATAAATGAACAAATAATAAAATATATCCTAGAAGATTGACATTTAGCATTCGGTGTATTTAGGACACAAATTAAAAAGTAAACAGTATATCGCTACTTGCACTTTGTATGTGATGAGACCTGGGTTATGGCAGTAGTGTCGTGGCCTGGAGGAAGAAGCTATTTGACAGTCATGAACTAGAAAAGTATACAACAGTTTGTTTTCGCTAAGAAGCTTGCTATGTATTGTTAGGCAAGACTTCATACTATATTCAGACAGGTAACATCAGAGGGGCAACAATGAGACTGCATTATGCACTGCAGGTTCAGGCTGTCTGTTCTCATTGAAGAGCTTCCTGGCCATTCCACTGAATAATAATTTTATGACATTATTCTGCTCCAGCTGGTCTTTTTCAGTCCAGTTCAAGAAGATGGCACGAAGTTTCACTGCTAGAAATGGAGGCACAAGTTTTGGTCCCAGCAATAAAACATAAACTACCCCTCATTCAAAATCTAAATTAAACAGGGATCGAGAGAGAAAGGATAAAGTAATGTAGTACACATTCCTAAGAAGGTGGAGCGAGGTGGTCTTGCATAGAACCAAGAAGTGATCCATTTTCTCAAACTGCAGTATATTATGTCATTGAGTGCATATTTAAAAACCTCAAACTTTAAATTTCTTTCAGCTGAGAAGTTTACTTTTCTTTCTGTCCTGTATTCCCTGTCATTGTCAAACTACTGACTACTGGTGCTAGAGTTTGTGAGAATCATATCACTGTTAATACTTTGGGCCTGTTCATCATCTACTGGAACAAAGACTGGCAGCACATTTAAACTTAATGCAAATCTATGCATGGCTTCACCTCACGAGATTTTCCTTGCATGAGTCTAGACAATTCTGTAATACTATAGATAGAAACAACAGGGGAAAAATATATAAATCTTGCAAAGATGCCTTGCCTTTTTCAGAATTTTCTGACAGGACCTCAATTCTCCCTCTTGTAAAATGAATGTAGGATGACATGTATAATTAGAGTTATTACTTTTTAAGCTTTTTTTTGGCTTGAGTGGTGAATTTTGAGCAGATTTCCGAATTAGCTATTAAGTTTCAAGCACTTGTTTGAGCCCGATCCTGGCTTTAAACAGTGCGTCAATGACAAATTAATTCAAGAGGATTCTACTCCTCCACCAAGGTTGATAAGCTTTGTTGCTTTGTCTTTAGTTATCTGCTTCTTATGTTCCCACTGTAAGAAGAGAGAGTAGTTGAGAAATAACAGCAATGCAAAGGCACTATATTAGCTGAATGTACCACTGAGCTCTTCCACCAGAATATGAAAATTGGTGTTGAATAACACTGGGAATCGTTGCTCACCTTGCCCCCGAGTACAGTATGAAGCAGCTGCCACAAATCTTGGCCAAGATATTCTAGGCAGCCATCTGGCTGAGCTTTAGATGCCATAGTACAGGACAGTAATTGGAGTTATTTCTCACCTCAGATGCTACTGCACAGTGACATTGCTAAAGAACACCTCACCCTATTCTATCCATGTTGAACCTGAGCTTGTATTCTCATCTCTATGTTTCTGTACATTTAACTGGTCATGAACATCATATGCCAGAAGAGATGATGGGCATTTTTCAAACACAGTTGCAAATTCTGCATCACATGAATTCTGAAGACTTTATGCAGATAGTAAAAATTCACTCTCTGCTGCATCTACTAAACTTGCAACCTACATAATCCAAGAAACTGTGCTCATTGAAGCAGGCTTCTAAAGTTCACGTTCACTGGCTTGATGCTGCATAGCGCAGACAGTGGCTGATCATTTTCTACACCCTTGTACGCTGACTTACTAACACTGCCTTGGAACTAATAGCATGGGCTTCTGTTGGCTTTAGACTTGTTCGCTCACAAAATGTAGATGTCGTATGATTTATTGGCCTTCCTCAATTTTACCCAAGCCGAGGAGAGTGTCAGGAGACAACCATGTTATTGGGTCAGAAATCACAAATAGTTCAGATTAGCTAAGGCCAGCAGATCTCCTTCTCTGAAGGACATTAGTGATCCAGATTAGTTTATTTACACAACAAATATACAAAGTATTAACATTCAGTATTTACATGACAGTGATTAAATTCAATTTAAAATATGATTATTACTGTCTATAAAACAGACAATTCCCTGGGGGAGCCCACCGCTCCTGGAAATGCCCCAGTATACCCATTGTATCCACGTGCTCGCTCTCCAAGGACAGCCAGGCACAAACGTATCCTTGGAAAAGGGGCAGGCAGTCAGCCCTGGCAGAGCCTTTGACTTTCCGGTGCCTAGGCCCTGGAGCAAGCCCACCAACACATTCTCCTTGCGACCCACCCCCTTCCATACTGAGGGCCCGTATATAAGGAGTGCAGAGCTGAAGAGCAACCAGAACCCGAGCAACAGCCCCTTCAGACACTCAAACAGGGGCTGTGACCCCTCACACTCCGTATCAGCCTGGTAGGCTGACTCCTCCCGGCCACAGAATGGAGAGGTGGACGGGGTGTCAGTGAACCTGCTTAAAGACTTGTTTCACGGTACTGCCCTGTACAACACCTTCCATTCCAGGTCCCCAGTGTACTGGGGAAAGACGCCTGCAAAAAGAAATTTCCACTGGGGACCTCCTTCGCTGCCAAATGGTAAAGGCGAGTCAGGTCGGCAGGCAAAGGCAAGGAAGTGAAAGGTATGCAAGAGCAGCCCGTACGAGAAACACTTTGGAGTGTCATGGAAGGGCACGGTAGGCATCCCCATGAGATGGCTTATGTTATGCGGGACTCTCTCCCATGTGGTATCCCGGGGCCTGGGTCCGACAAGCACTTCCGGGTTTTCAAGGGTAGAACTGAAAAATAAAACACTGAAGAACAGATATGTAGGCAGATTAAAGAAAGTTGTTAAAACAAAGGGAACTTTAGCTTCTCTACTATAAACTGGGACCTTCTGAGTGCAGGATTTTTAAGTGGGCAGAATTTGCTAGGTGCATCTAGGAGGGTTTCTTAAATCAATATGTAAATAGTCTGATGAAAGGAAGGACTGTACTGGACCTAGTGTTGGGTAATGAGCTTAGAAGATGACTGACCTCTCAATGGGTGAGCAGTCAGGGAAAAGAGATTTTAAGTTAAGTTTTAAGGTAACTATAGATAAGGATAAGTATGGATTTTGCAGGAGAGCAGGGCAAATTACGAGCATATTAGGCAGGAACTAGGGAGAATTAATTGGGAATATCTGTTTCCGTGTAATTCCACATCTGATAAGTGGAGGCCGTTCAAAGACCAACTGCTCATAGTGTGGAAAAAGTATGTTCCAGTCAGGAGGAAGGACAGAATAGCAAGGTAAGAGAACTTTGGATGTCGAGAGAGGTGATGAATTTTGCCATGTAGGAAAAGGAAAAGTATGTAAAGCTTAGGAAGCTAGAATCAAACTGAGCCCTTGAGGATTATAAATAAACCAGAAAAGAACTCAGGAAGGTAATTAGGAAAGCCGGGAGGGGCCATGAAAAGTCCTTGGCAAGTGGGATCACGAACAAGGGGAGATAATTAGGGAGAGGGTGATACCACTCAGGCACAAGGAGGGGAACATTTGATTGGATGTGGAAGATGTGGGTGAGGTCCCTAATAAGTACTTTAAATCAGTATTTACCTAGGATAAGGATGAGGAGGATAGGGATATCAGTGCTGAGTGTATTGGTAGGCTAGGGCATCTCAAGGTAAAGGAGGAAGGAGTCTTGGGCCTCTTAATGAGTATTAAGGTGGATAAATCCCCAAGGCCTGATGAGATATACTCCAGGTAATTGAGAGAGGCAAGTGAAGAGATTGCTGGGGCCTTGACCAAAGTCTTTGTTTCTTCTCTAGCCACAGGCAAGGTCCTGGAGGAGTAGCAAGTAGATAATGTTTTCCATTATTCAAGAAGGGAACCAGGGATAATCCTGAAAACTATAGACCGGTGAGTTTCACGTCAGTGGTAGGGAAGTTACTGGAGAGAATCCTTAGGAACAGGATTGATGAGCATTTGGAAAACCTTGGCCTAACTAGGGAGGCCAGCATGGCTTTGTGCGAGACAAGTCATGTCCTACTAACTTGATTGAGTTTTTTGACAAGGTGACGAAGGTAGAACTGTGGAGGTTGCCTACATGGATTTTAGAAAGGTGTTTGACGAGGTGCCCCATAGGAGGTTGATCCAGGAAATTAAGATGATGGGATCCATGATGAATTATCTGTTTAGATTCAGAACTGACTTGCCCATAGAAGACAGAGGATAGTGATCGAAGGGACTTATTCTAGCTGGAGGTCTGTGACTTGTGGTGTTCCACAGGGATCTGTACTTGGACTTCTGCTGTTTGTGATGTATTAAAATGACATGGATGAGAATTTACTGGACATGGGTGCGTTAGAAAGTTTGCAGATGATACAGAAGTTGGTGGTGTGGATGGCATAGAAGACTGGCAAAGAATGCAACAGGATATAGATCAGTCGCAGAGACTGGTGGAGAAATGGCAGACAGCGTTTAACCTAGGTAAATGTGAAGTGTTGCCTGGGCAAATGTAAAGAGGGCAAACACTAGGGCAAATGTAAAGAGACTACACTGTCTGGGGAAGATCCTTAACAGTATTGATAAGCTTAGGCATCTTCAGTCCAAATTCTCAACTCCCTGAAAGTAGTTACACAATCTGACATGTGATTAAGAAGGCATATGACATGTTTGCCTTTATTAGTTGAGACATTAAGTTCAAAAGCCTGGAAGTTATGCTGCAGCTTTATAAAACTCTAGTTAGGTCACATTTGGAGTATTCCATACATTTCTCATGGCCCCTTTATAGGAGAGATATCAAGGCTTTGGAGAGAGAACAGAAGAGGTTTACCAGTGTGTTGCCTGGATTAGGCATGTGCTATAACAGGAGGCTGGACAAACTTGGGTTGTTTTCTCCATAACAGCGGAGGCTGAGGGGAATGCTGATAGAGGTTTATAAGATTATGAGAGACATAGATAGACAGACGATATTATTTTCCAAGATTTGAAATGTCAAATGCCAGAGGGCAAACATGAGGAAATCTGCAGATGCTGGAAATTCAAACAACAACACACACAAAATGCTGGTGGAACACAGCAGGCCGGGCAGCATCTAAAGGGAGAAGCACTGTCGACGTTTCGGGCCGAGACCCTTCGTCAGGACAAGGATTTGAAAGCAAATCTCTTACTATCTTTCCTTTCGGTTAGTCCTGACGAAGGGTCTCGGCCTGAAACGTCGACAGCGCTTCTCCCTATAGATGCTGCCTGGCTTGCTGTGTTCCACCAGCATTTTGTGTGTGTTGTTGTTTGAAATGCCAGTGGGCATGCATTTACAGTGAGAGGGGGTGATTTTAAAGGAGATGTGAGGGGTAAGTTTCTTACACAGAATGGTGGGTGCCTAAAATGGACTGCCTGGGGTGGTGGTAGTAGCAGAAACACTGGGGACTTTTTAAGAGATATTTAGATAGGTACGTGAATGTGAGGAAAATTAACATTGTGTAGGCAGAAGGGATTAGTTAGCTATTTGATTATTAATTTAATTGGTTCGGGCCGCACTTTGGGCCGAAGAATCTGTTCCTGGACAGGGCTATTCTATGTTCTAAAATATAGATAACAAGGTAAGCTCCTAATCTTCATAATTAAAGTTATCCAAATGGATATCGCGCAAATAAGCCATTTAGCTTGGAGGGTGGGAGTGTTATATGGACACCTTTCAGGCAAAATAGCAAGGGTGAATGTCCAGTCTGCAAATTATTGATTTCCTTTGCCCCCTGTATTTGGGCAGGACTGTCTTGCAGGCTGTAGTGTCCCTGAACCCTGGTTTTCATGTGTTAATATTTGCAGGATATGAGCCTTCCCTGGCTGGCCTTTACTTATAGACAATTCCTAAATGCCCTTGAAGTGAGCCACTTTCTTGTCTTTCCAGTGGAAGAATTCTCAGTGTGGTGGTATAGGGAATTACAGCCAGTGACAGTGAAGGCACTACAATATTTTTCCAAGTCAATGTGGCATGAGACTAGGAGAGGAATTTGCAGGTCGTAGTGTTGCTGCCGCTCTTGATTAAGTTGGTGGTAAACATGACATGTCTGTGGGGTATCACAAAATGTGAGAGGAACTCACCAGGTCATGTAGCATCTATGGAGAGGAATAAAGTGTTTATGTTTCAGGCTGAGACCCCTCATCAGGACTGAAAAGGATGAATTGAGAAGCTGGGAGTTGATAGGTGGAAAAGGTAAAGGACTGAAGAAGAAGGAATCTGATAGGAGAGAAGAGTGGACCATGGGAGAAAGGGAAGGAAGAGGGGATCTAGAGGGAGGTGATGGCCTGGTGAGGAGAAGAGAAGGGGTAGGAGGGGTGCAAGAAAGGGGAAAAAGAGAGAAGGGACAGGTAGAGAAATTGCCAGAAATTGGAGAAATCTGTGCTCATGCTGTCAGATTGGAGCCTATCCAAACGCAGTATGAGGAGTTGTTCCTCCAACTGGAGAGTGAGTAGCCTCATTGTGGCAGTAGAGGAGGCCATGGACTGACATGTTGGAATGGAAATGGAGAGTGGAATTAAAATGGTTCGCCACTGGGAAATTCTCCCTGTTGCGGATGGAGTGAAATTGCTCAACAAAGCAGTCCCCCAATTTTGTTGGGTGCTGTTGGAGTGACAGTAGTATAACAGTGGTATTCTATAGATGGCTTCCACTTAAGGAATGGTCTGCTGGTAGTGAAAGGCCATTTGCTTAAAGCATTGTTGGGCTTGCATGCATACATTCTGGCCTAATTATCAAGGCATGCTTTCATTGGGTTATGAAGAGTTCAGGAGTCACCATGACAGGATGCTGTGTTCTGGTTTTGGTGAAGACAACATTTTGTTAGTTTTTCAGGAGCACAGGATCTTTTTGCATTTAGTTACAAAGGTTAGATGTTGTACATTTGGCAAAAGAATGCTTAGGACACTGACCAGACTTAGTGACTGATAACTCGGTGTTGGCTCAGATCTACCCAGACAGTTTCTGCAGTACACACACTAAAGAATGTGCTGGTTGCACCCCATTTTATTCTTTTTCATAGCCTTGTAACACAAGGCCTTATCTTTCTCTGTACTGGAGGATGCAGATCTGGGAGGTGTTACTGGTGTAACCTAGGCAAGTAAGTTCAGATAGCAGATTAGGCAACATCTATGGAAAAGAATAAGCATTCAAATGTTTCGGGCTGAGAACCTTTATCAGGCCCGATGAAGGGTCTTAGCCTGAAACATTGACTGTTTATTCATTTCCATGAATGCTTCCTGACCTGCTGAGTTCCTCTAGCATTTTGTGTGTGTTGATCTGGATTTCCAGCCTCTGCATCTCTTGTGTTTGCGAGTAACTTCAGTGCGTTTTTTTTTTACATTGTAGTTATTGTATTTTCTCTCAGATCACAGCTTCGTGGAGTTTAGGAAATGAACTAAACACAATCTTTTACATTGAGTACAAGCCACAATATTATGTAACCAGATGAATTTGTGGAACTCAGTATTTTAATCAATGATACTTTATCTCAAATTGCAACTTCTTTCAGGTGGCTGTGCAACTTCAGCTGAAGACTTTTTATGTTCTCTGGTGACATTTCCCATGAGATCTTCAAATCTAATCTTTATTAGTTGTTTAAGGATCTTTTTCTTAGTAAATGAAGTTTATTTTGGTGGCACTCCAGACTTTGCTCCATGGTATTTACTTGTACTTTCCCTCAGCATCTGTTCATTCATCTTGTGTCTGTGTGTTTGAATTCAGAAATTACTGTTTGAAGTACATGATTACTCAAGTGTTGTCAAGTACTTGATTAGCTACATGAAGCTCCCTATTTTACCTGAAGGATTTGGATCCAAGACACACCAGTGAAATTGAAATACATCATAATAAGTGCAAAGAATCTACAGAATCAAAACAGCTTTAGATGAAGCTGTTTGCCCCACTGAGTTCCTGCTGCCTCTTTTTGACGAACCAATGTCAGTCCCTTTCCCCTTATGTCCTGTATATCATTTACCCTTGAGAAGGAGCCTAATTCAAGTTGGAGGCTCACACTGATTCCGTTTTCACCACCTCAGCGTGCAATGAATTTTGGGTTGGAACTACATTTCACATTTAAAAACTTCTTCTCACATATTGAGCTTTTGCCTTATACTTTTCACCCACCTCTTAGTCCATGAACCATTCTCTAATGGAAACTTATCTCTTTTCACTCTACTTACACTGCTAGAGTTCTATACAGATATAGGAATCTCCCCACAATTTTCTTAGCTCACAGGGAAACAGGTAAAGCTTCTCCATTCAAATATTTTAGCTCAAATCCCCTGTCTCGGGGACCATCCTACGAAGTCTCTTCAACAGCCTCTCCTGGATTTCACATCCTTTTGAAAGTGACATGAAATAGATGCAAACTGCATTTCTGATCTAACCGATGTTTTAAGTCCATTTTATGTAACCTGCCTGCTTTTATATTTCACAACGGCATTTATCAATCATGGATTCCATATACTTTACTAATGATGACCTCAAGGTGACCTGGCACATTTCATGATTTATGCTTGTGGTGAACCAGGTCCTCTATACCCTCATTCTGTTTAGTTCTGTCCTCCTTTTTTATCATTAATATCTACCTTTAAGGAGGAGGTTTGACCTCAATGATATTGAAAACGCAACCCATTTTAGAGAGAATTGTGAACTTAAAACTATGCCATTTAATCTTGTTTTATTCTGTACTGTACTTCTCTGAAATAAACTTTATCTACCAGTTATCTTCTCCTTCTGCCAGCTGATCTGCGCCTTCCCTATAACTACTCTCCTCGTTTTCCACATGGTTGTGGTTGTCAGTGAAATTCAAAGATCGAGATCCTTCGCACTTTCGAAATGCTTCACATGTTGACGTTGAGCTGATCAGCATTGACCTCGCCACTATTTTTCTCTGCAGGGTTCTCCCATATGCTGATGCACTGATGGGTGGCATTAAACCAGTTTGCTAAGTTCTTCCTTGACTTTGCTTCAGCCTCATCCAGTGGATAAATTGTTAAGTTCTGGGGATGTGTGCTTTAAGGATTGTGTGCTGTTTGTTGCACCTTGTAAAGTCTGGCTCTTCAGATTTTCAGTTCATGTCATTTCTATTTCTTACTTGGCCATCATAATTTGATCTTGTTCCAGTCTTTTCTTTCAATGATGTTGAATTTGATCTCTGCCAACCCTACATGACTCAACTTTCATGTTCCCTGAGATTTTCACTGTGTTGTGTGCTCTCTCCATCTGTTTGAAGTAACTGACATGCCCAATCCACTGAAGCCCTGCAGATTAACACTTGTGTACTGGTTATGTTGCTTGAATGATGTAATGTTGTGGATATGTGTGTGAATCCCATTATGACAGCTAACAAACTTAAATCCAGTGAAAGGAATAGATCTGGAATAAACAGCATGCAGCTGTAGTTGACCAAGGCATTACCCAAGCATGGATATCCTGGTCCATGAGATGTAAGAGCAAGATCTGGCCATTCTGCTTCACCATTCAATCATGGCCCATTTATTTTCCCTCTCAAACCCATTATTCCTGACTTTCCCCCATAACCTTTGGCACACTTACTAATTAAGTACCTTTCAACCTCTGCTTTAAATATACTAAATGACTTGGCCTCCAAGCCATCTGTGGCAATGAATTCCACAGATTCACCACCCTCTGACTAAAGAAATTCCTTGTCAACTTTGTTCTAAAGGGACATCCTTCTATTCTAAGGTCGTGCCCTTTAGTCCTTGACACTCTTTACTACTGGAAACATACTCTCCATTTCCACTCAATTAGGTAGGCATTTGAATATTTGTTAAACTTTAATGAGCTCCCTCCTCATTCTTCTAAATTCCAGAGAATGTGGGCTGAGAACCACAAAACGCTCCTCATATGTTAATCCTTTCATTTCCAGGATTATTCTTGTAAATCTCCTCTGGACCCTCCCCAATGCCAGCATATCCTTTCTTAGAAATGGGGCCCAAAGCTGCTCACAATACTGGAGGGAAGGAGGGCTGTCTAATTTCCCTGGTTTGGCCAAATGCAAACCTAAATCCATGGTATTACAATGAATTAATTAAATGCCTTATAAATTGGCCCAGAAATCGAGTCACTGATACTTCTACAAAGGCAGTTAGAGACTGTCAATAAATGCTAGCTTTTCTAGTGATGACCTTGTCTTATAAATTAATCAAAATCACTGCTCAAGGAGCACTAAAAAGCAGTCCTCTTACTATTTGTGGACTGGAAAATAATCATTGGATAAAACGATTATGATTATGGTGTGAATTGCTCAGTTTGTGTCACACAGGCATCTTTACCTCAGTGTCTTCATACCTGGTTTTGTTGATGGTAGGTCATATCCCTTGCTATGGAAGGGACTTAGCCCATTTATATTCTGTAGCCCTCAATGAAACATAGTACGTCATAAACCATTTTCTATCCAATCACTCCAATGCACAGTGTGCCAATCAGAGGTGCTAGGTCTACTTGTGGGTAAATGAGGGCATGGCCATTTCAGTTTGCCTCATTATAGGAAGGATGTGGAAGCATTAGAGAAGCTGCAGAGGGGACTTACCAGGATTCTTCCAGGATTAGAGAAAATGTCTTACAAGCAAAGATTGAGTGAGCTAGGACTTTTCTTGTTGGGGCGATGGAGGATGAGACCATGACTTAATAGAGGTCTATAAGATTAGGAGAGGGTCAGATAGAATAAATAGCCTACCCCTTTTTCCCAGGGCAGCAGTGACCAATACCAGAGGACATTTCTGGCAAATGGAGGATGGTTTAGGGGAATCGTCAGTGTTAGGTTTTTTACACACAGTGTGTTGGATACCTGGAATGCACTGCTGGAGATGACGGTAGAGGCGGATACACTAGGGACATTTAAGGGACTCTTAGATAGGCATGTGGATGTAAGAAAAATGGTCTTTGTAGGAGGGAAGGGTTAGACTGATCGTGGAATAGGTTTGTATCAGTCAGCACAATATCGTAGGCCGAAGGACCCATACTGTGCTGGGCTGTTCTATGTCCTATAATGGGACCACAGTTAGCAAAGCATTTGGGATCCTGTGTTGTAAACAATCTGTCATCTCTGGTCAGGTGAATAATTGCAAAATGTTGCCCAACATCCATATGTCTTGATTTTTGTGGCACTGAACGCACATCAGTGTTCTCAGTCTGTGGTTGATGCCATCAATTAGGTACCAGCAGCTACATCCAGAGAGCATATCACCCTAATGCACAATGACCTTCCATTTTAGAGGCCAAGGATCAGGGGTAACCTTAACCCAGGATGTCACTCTGGGAGTCATCTTCATCTACGGGCAGCGCAGAATCTACATAGGTCATGACACCCTACAGTTTGCATGCACGTCCTTCCAAGCACCCAGTCATACTGATGTGTGGATTGTTATGTTCATGGTACTGAGAAGCCGGGTGGCCGTGAATAACACACACAAGAGATGGAGAGGTGAGGAGCAAATGTGCTGCTGTTCATGCTACTTGTGAGTCATCTACGCAGGATACCCTTTCATATCATGTTCAGTACGTAACACACACAGAAGCTTGACTGCAACCCATAAGGGTCAAAATATACACGAATCCATAACATCCTCCTTCCCATTTATTTTAAATGTTTCTCCCCATTCCCATACACAGACCAACTGCTGAACTACAACATTCAATGGAGTAATCAAATTCAGTCAACAACAAGGAACATTTTTTTTCTAAACTGGGGAAGTGGGTAGACTGCCTCTATTCTCAGCCATAACTTGGGGCTTATTCTGTCTGGTGTGCTGAGAGTAAATCACTAAATTAGAGAATAAGTCTGTCAGGAGGTCACGTGTTCCTGTGAGGGTACTGACAACCTGGGGGTGATGCCAAAGTCATTTTATCTTTGGTGTATTTATAGATCTTGGCTTGGCTACTGCATTGTCAGTCGGGGGCACCTCAGAAAGCACAAGTGATGGGGGAGAACTGGCTGTGTCATTTGATCTTAACGGAGGTTCTGCCGTCATTATCTCAAAATCCTGTCCCATTTCTACAACTGGATCTGGAATGCTCAGTTTGTGTTGGTTTTCAGTAGCCTCAGAAGTGTGCATTAGCTGCACTTCTCCAGATATTGTATTTACTAGTTTCCACTGTGTACAACACAGGACCAGTTTGTGCCACCACAGTCACAGGTGTCCACTTCATTCCAGAGATATAATTCTGGGCAAGTACTCTCTCTTGCTGTGAAACCTCTGCATTTTGCTTTGGCACATCTCTCTGCTTAGGTTTTCTGTTCATTTAGTGCAGTGTGTTTTGCGTTCAGGGGGTATAAACATGTCAAACCAGGGGCAAAACCGACTTTTCATCAGTGCAGTGGCTGGAGCCATTTTGGTTGTGGCGTGAGGTATGTGGCAACAAGGAAGCGCTAAGACACTGGTTGAGAGATCGACTTCCCACTGAAGTCTTGAGGGCTTATTTCTTTGTTTATATGAATCATTCAGGAAAGTTATAAGTGGTTGGATGATGTGGTGCAGACTAATTGTGCTGAATACTGTTTGTTTCCATAAATGCCTTGAACTCTTCAGGCAGGAGTTGTGGTCCATTGTCACTTACGAGCTGTTGAGGAGGTCCAAAATGGCTAAAGATGGAATGTAGGTCCTCAATGCATTTTTCAGATGTAGTGCTCTTCATAATGGCAACCTCAGGCTATTTGCTGTACACATCCACCATGGCCAAGAACATGAAGCCTTCTATAAGTCCTGTAATATGATAGATAGATAGATAGATAGATACTTTATTCATCCCCATGGGGAAATTCAACTTTTTTTCCAATGTCCCATACACTTGTTGTAGCAAAACTAATTACATACAATACTTAACTCAGTAAAAAATATGATATGCATCTAAATCACTATCTCAAAAAGCATTAATAATAGCTTTTAAAAAGTTCTTAAGTCCTGGCGGTAGAATTGTAAAGCCTAATGGCATTGGGGAGTATTGACCTCTTCATCCTGTCTGAGGAGCATTGCATCGATAGTAACCTGTCGCTGAAACTGCTTCTCTGTCTCTGGATGGTGCTATGTAGAGGATGTTCAGAGTTATCCATAATTGACCGTAGCCTACTCAGCGCCCTTCGCTCAGCTACCGATGTTAAACTCTCCAGTACTTTGCCCACGACAGAGCCCGCCTTCCTTACCAGCTTATTAAGACGTGAGGCGTCCCTCTTCTTAATGCTTCCTCCCCAACACGCCACCACAAAGAAGAGGGCGCTCTCCACAACTGACCTGTAGAACATCTTCAGCATCTCACTACAGACATTGAATGACGCCAACCTTCTTAGGAAGTACAGTCGACTCTGTGCCTTCCTGCACAAGGCATCTGTGTTGGCAGTCCAGTCTAGCTTCTCGTCTAACTGTACTCCCAGATACTTGTAGGTCTTAACCTGCTCCACACATTCTCCATTAATGATCACTGGCTCCATATGAGGCCTAGATCTCCTAAAGTCCACCACCATCTCCTTGGTCTTGGTGATATTGAGACGCAGGTAGTTTGAGTTGCACCATATCACAAAGTCCTGTATCAGTTTCCTATACTCCTCCTCCTGTCCATTCCTGACACACCCCACTATGGCCGTGTCATCTGCGAACTTCTGCACATGGCAGGACTCCGAGTTATATTGGAAGTCTGATGTGTACAGGGTGAACAGGACCGGAGAGAGTACGGTTCCCTGCGGCGCCCTCCACCATAACCATATGTGAATCCTCCACCATAATTCTTCAGGTCATTCCCACGGACGCAAAGGCGCAAGTTGAGGAACGTTTTTCACTCATGGACACTGTGGGCATGCTTTGGCCTTCACTTCAATAATTACATACAGTCCTGGTAACCAGAAGTAGCTTTGTGTGATTTATTTCATGTGCACTATGCCACAGTGCCCTGCATCAAGCACTTGCTTTCTTAATGGTGGAAGAATGGCAACACAGTAGCCCCATAGTAAACATCCTGCTTGGACTGTGAGCTCCTTCCATCGAGCCTGGTAAGGTGTCAATTCTATGGTTGGCTCTTCATTCCATTCATGAGTTACCATGTCTACCGTTTTAGATGGAACAGGGTCAGTACCGTGTTTAATTCCAGGTAGAACTGTAAGTACTTCCTTGAAGTAAAGGATCTCTGTTGGGAATAGCTCTGGAGCTGTAACAGCTAAGGGAAGTCTGGATAGTCCATTAGCATTCAAATGGTGTTTGGATCTCCTGTGCTTTATATTGTACTGATGTGCAGATAGTAACAGAGCCCAATGTTGCATTTGACTAGCAGCCAGGGAGGTAATGCCCACATGTGGACCAAAAATTGACGCCAAGGGGCCATGATCTGTCAGTAACGTGAATTGTCGACCAACAGGGATTTGATGGAATTTCTTAACTCCAAAGATAATTGCGAGAGCTTCCCTCTCAGTCTGGGCATAGTGGCTTTCTGCTTTGCTTAATGTCCTTGACGCAAAAGTGATTGGCTGCAGTTCATCTGGCGGTATGATGTGTGAGGTAACTGGCCCCACACCCTAGGGTGATGTGTTGCAGGCCAACTATACGGGCAATGACAGGTTGAAGTGTGTGAGTGCTTTAAACTGTGACAAAGCTGTTTTGGCCTTTTTAAGAGCCTCTTCACTGAGATGTGTTTACAGACAGTGTGTTGATTTAATTAAAGTCTCATGAAATAGTTGCAGCATGCCAACCAGGTTAGGAACTAACTTCATGTAGTATGTATAGTAGTCATAGAAACATAGAAAACCTACAGCACAATATAGGCCCTTTGGCCCACAAAGTTGTGCTGAACATGCCCTTACCTTATAAATTACCAGGCAACACCCTTGTAAATCTCCACTGCCCCCTTTCAATGGTTTCCACATCCTTCTTGTAGTGAGGCAACCAGAATTGAGCACAATACTCCAGGTGGGGTCTGACCTACATCCTAGATAGCTGCAACATTACCTCTCAGCTCCTAAACTCAGTCCCACGATTGATGAAGGCCAATGCACCGTATACTTAACCACAGAGTCAACCTGCGCAGCTGCTTTGAGTGTTCTATGGACTCAGACCCCAAGATCCCTCTGATGCTCCACACTGCCACAAGCGTATTACCATTAATACTATATTCTGCCATCATATTTGATCTACCAAAATGAAACACCTCACACTTACCTGGGTTGAACTCCATCTGCCACATCTCAGCCCAGTTTTGCATCCTATCAATGTCCTGTTGTAACCTTTGATAGGCCTCCACACTATCTACAACACTCCCAACATTTGTGTCATTAGCAAATTTACTAACCCATCCCTCCACTTCTTCATCCTGGTCATTTATAAAAATCACAAAGAGGAGGGGTTCCAGAACAGATCCCTGAGGCACACCACTGGTCACTGGCCTCCATGCAGAATATGACCCATCTACAACCACACTTTGCCTTCTGTGGGCAAGCCAGTTCTGGATCAACAAAGCAATATCCCCTTGGATCCCATGCCTCCTTACTTTCTCAATAAGTCTTGCATGGGGTACCTTATCAAATGTCTTGCTGAAATCCGTATACACTACATCTACTGCTCAGCCTTAATCAATGTGTTTAGTCACATCCTCAAAAAATTCAATCAGGCTCATAAGGCATAGCCTGCTTTTCACAAAGCCATCTTGACTATTCCTAATCACATTATGCCTCTCAGAATCTTCTCCATCAACTTACTAACCACTGAAGTAAGACTCACTGGTCTATAATTTCCTGGGCTATCTTTACTCCCTTTCTTGAATAATGGAACAACATCTACAACCGTCCAATCCTCTGGAACCCTTGATAATGCAAAGATCATCGCCAGAGGCTCAGCAATCTCCTCCCTCGCCTCCCACAGCAGCTTGGGGTACATCTCATCCGGTCCTGGTGACTTAACCAACTTGATGCTTTCCAAAAGCTCCAGCACATCCCTTTCTTAATATCTACATGCTCATGCATTTCAGTCCACTGTAAGTCATCCCTGCAGTCACCAAGATCCTTTTCCATAGTGAATAGTGGAGCAAAGTACTATCTCTGCTATCTCCTCTGGCTCCATACACACTTTTCCACTGTCACACCTGATTGGTCCTATTCTCTCATGCCTGAACCTCTTGCTCTTCACATACTTATAGAATGCCTTGGGGTTTCCTTAATTCTGTCTGCCAAGGCCTTCTCATGGCCCCTTCTAGCTCTCATAATTTCTTTCTTAAGTTCCTTCTTGCTAGTCTTATCATCTTCTAGATCTCTATCTTTACCTAGTTTTTTTAAACCTTTTGTAAGCTCTTCTTCTCTTCTTGACGAGATTTACAACAGCCTTTGTACACCATGGTTCCTGTACCCTACCATCCTTTCCCTGTCTCATTGGAACATACCTATACAGAACTCCCCACAAATATTCTCTGAACATTTGCCACATTTCTTCTGTACATTTCCCTGAGAACATTTGTTCCCAATTTATGCTTCCAAGTTCCTGCCTTCAGCCTCATATTTCCCCTTATTCCAATTAAATGCTTTCCTAGGCACATGAGTGAATCTGCAGATGCTGGAAATAAATTTTAAAAAGCGCAAAATGCTGGCAGAACTCAGCAAGCCAGACAGCATCTATGGGAGGAGGTAGTGACGACGTTTCGAGCCGAAACCCTTCAGATGTAGTGACGATGTTTCGGCTCGAAACGTCGTCACTACCTCCTCCCATAGATGCTGTCTGGCCTGCTGAGTTCTGCCAGCATTTTGTGCTTTTTTTAAACGCTTTCCTAACTTGTCTGTTCCTATCCCTCTCCAATGTTATGCTAAAGGAGATAGAATTGTGATCACTATCTCCAAAATGATCTCCCATTGAGAGATCTGACACCTGACCAGGTTCATTTCCCAATACCAAATCAAGTTCGGCCTCTCCTCTTGTAGGCTTATTCACATATTGTGTCAAGAAACCTTCTTGAGCACACCTAACAAACTCCACCCCATCTAAACCCCTCACTCTAGGGACATGCCAATCGATATTTGGGAAATTAAAATCCCCCACTACGACAACTCTGTTATTATTACACCTTTCCAGAATCTGTCTCCCTATCTGCTCCTCAGTGTCCATGTTACTGTTGGGTGGTCTATAAAAACACCCAGTAGAGTTGTTGACCCCCTCCTGTTCCTGACTTCCACCCACAGAGACTCTGTAGACAATCCCTCCATGTCTTCCTCCTTTTCTGCAGCCGTGACACTATCTCTGATCAACAGTGCCACGCCACCATCTCTTTTGCCTCCCTCCCTATCCTTTATGAAACATCGAAAGCCTGGCACTCAAAGTAACCATTCCTGTCCCTGAGCCATCCAGGTCTCTGTAATGGCCACAGCATCATAGTTCCAAGTACTGATCCATGCTCTAAGCTCAGCTGCCTTGTTCATAATATTCTTTGCATTAAAATAGACACCTCTCAAACCATCAATCTGAGCGCGTCCCTTCTCTATCACCTGCCTATCCTCCCTCTCGTACTATCTCCAAGCTTTCCCTATTTGTGAACCAACCACCTCTTTCTCAGTCTCTTCAGTTTGTTTCCCACCCTCCAGCAATTCTAGTTTAAATTCTGCCCAGTAGCCTTAGCAAACCTCCCCACCAGGATATTGGTTCCCCTGGGATTCAAGTACAACCCATCCTTTTTGTACAGGTCATTCCTGCCCCAAAAGACATCCCAATGATCCAGAAGTCTGAATCCCTGACCCCTGCTCCAATCCCTCAGCCACGCATTTATCCTCCACCTCACTCTATTCCTATACTCACCGTCACATGACACAGGCAGTAATCCCGAGATGACTACCTTTGTAGTCCTGCTTCATAACTTCCTTCCTAACTCCCTACCTCATCCTGCCTATGTCATTGGTACCAATATATACCATGACCTCTGGCTGTTCTCCTTCCCACTTCAGGATATCGTGGACGTGATCAGGAACATCCCTGGCACTTGGGAGGCAAACTATCATCCGTGCTTCTTTCTTGCGTCCACAGAGTTGCCTGTCTGACCCCCTAACTATAGAGCCCCCTATCACTGCTGCCATCCTCTTCCTTTCCCTACTCTTCTGAGTCACAGAAGGGTAGATCTTAATTCACTTATATTCTGTGGTGATGGAGCCTGCATGATTGCCTTAACCTTTGATTGTACCTTAGGAAGCCATAAGTTTATGGCCTAAAATGGCCATAAATATTCAACCGAAGGTTGAAAAAACACACACTTGTCCTTCCAACCGCTTAGCCTATACTCCTTGAGACTTTGTAGTGTAGCCTCCAAGTTTTGTAGGTGCTCATATTCACTTTTCCCAGTCATGAGTAAGTTATCCAAATAGCATTGCAGCCTTGTCAACCCATTCAGAGTCTGGTCAGTCGCTCGCTGAAAAAGTGTGGGAGCTGAGCTGATGCCAAGCAAAAGTCTTCGGTACCTGAACATCCCTTTGTGAGTCATTATCGTCAATAGTTCCTGTGACTCTGGCTCCACAAGCATCTGCAAGTACCCTTGACACGTCAATCTTGCCAGATGTATGTCCTCTGGCCAATCCTGCAAAAAGCTTATCAATGACAGGAATGAAGTATTGTTCAACCGTAAGAATCAGGTTAATGGTTACCTTGAAGTCTCCACAAATCTTTGAAGACCATTCCTACTTTAGGACAGGGACCACTGGAGTTGCCCATTTACTTACACACACTAGTTCCAATACCCTACTCAGGACCAGTCTTTCCAATTCAACCTCTACTTTTGATTTGAGGGCATATGGAACAAGTGTTGCTTTCAGGCATTTGGGTGTGTGTCGAGTTTAATAGCCATCTTAACAGTGATTCCTTTCATACAGCCCATTGAATACTTTGCGTGTTTCTTCAGTTCCTCTTGTAGACCGTTGCTCCCGCCAATCAAGTGCACTTTGCTCCAGTTGAGGTTAAGCTGCTCCAAATTCAAGTGGCCCAGAAGTGCTGGATAACTTCTTTTAACAACGTACAGTGAGAAATTTCTTTCTCTGTTTGTTAATGTCCACTGTAATACGCAACACTCCCCACAATGGAACAATCTCACCAGCGTAAGTCTTTTAAAGTCAACCTTGCCCCTTCTGGCAACACACACAAAATGCTGGAGGAACTCAGCAGGCCAGACAGCATCTATGGAGAAGAGTGAAGAGTCAATGTTTTGAGTGGAAACCCTTCATTAGGACATACCCTTATGGAGTGTGATTTCTCCTTGTAAATTTCTGATACCAGTAACACTTTTGTCCACCTGTATCCTGAATGTGGCCCCAACCAACCATGGGGATCACCCAACAGCTGTCTTTGTGTCCTGAAACAGATAAAGCATACACAGCTTCTTCAACCATAGAGTGAGTGTCATTCTGTCCATCCTCAGTATGCTTCACCTTAGTCACATGTTTCCTTTTGTTTTTGCAAAAGTCATATTTCTTTATTACTGGGCTTTTGATTGATATTGTCTTTTTGCTTTTATAGTGCGTTCAATATGTACCTTTTTGCCAAAGTTTCAGCAATCTAAATCCGTATAACAGCGTTCTTTTGCTGAATGCCTGGTTTTGCCACAATGATAACACTGATTGTCAATTGGTGTCTTATTCTCAAAGTCAGCAGAAACTTTATGAACTTTGAAAAGTGCACTTATTAGCTGTGCTTCTTTAGCTGCTATCTCCATAGATGTACTAATCTCAGTTAGCTGCTGTAATGTCAGTCTGTCTTCTGTAAGTAAACGTTTCTGAATTGCCTCATTATGCAGACCACATACCATGTAACGTGTCATTCAGCAACTGCCCAAAGTCACAATTTTCAGACATTTGCTTCAGCACCACCACAAACTGAAAAATATTCACCTTCCTCTTGATTCCCTTTGGGAAATGTAAACCTCTCAGCAATAACCAAAAGTTTAGGTGAACAGTGGTCTTTTAAGACTTCAACTATGTCCTCATAAGGCTTAGTAGGTTGCACTAGACTGTATAATAAATTAAGGTCTTTTGTACCCATCACAGTCTGAAAAGTTGGAACACGAATATTGTCTGAAATTTGATTTGCCAGTGAAAGATATTCAAATCTTTCAATATATGAGCTCCATTGTTCTGCCATTTTGTCATAAGCCCCATGCTTCCAAACATTGACGCCATTTTCAAACACAATCACGTTTCAGAACAGTTGAAGTTAACTAGTTGTATCTCTCTCTCTCTCTCTCTCTCACTTTTTTAACTGTCTCATTCTCATTCTTTCCCTTTGGATTTTTTCACTTCCAACACTTCCTGCAGCCATTTTCTTTTCACACAGCCACATTGTACAGCGGTACACCGCCAGCGTTACACACGGACTTTTCTTGCTGAAGAGAACAAAACAATAAGCAGTGTGTGAGAACTTGTCATTTCGTCACCTGTTCTAATATTTGTGGTACTGGGAAGCCTGCTGGCCGTGAATAACACACACGAGAGGTGAGGAGCCAACATGTTGCTTGTTACTTTACTTATAAATCATCTACTCAGAATGCCTTCTCACATTACGTTCAGTATGTGACACACAGGGAAGCTTGACAGCGTGGGTCAAAATACACATGAATACATAACATGGATATTTTTCTCTTGAACAGCCGATGAAGAGATCTGACTGAGGTTTATAAGGTTATGAGCGGCATGGACAGAGCAGACAGGGCTGAAATGTCTAATACATTTACAGTGAGAGGGATATGTTCAAAGGAGATGTGCAAGTGAAGTCTTTTTTTGCACGGTGTGGTGGGTGCCAGGAATCCAATGCCTGGGATGATGATTGGAGGCAAACGTGATAGGAGTGTTCAAGAGTCTCTTGGATAGGCACATGAATCTGCAAGAAATGGAAGAATATGGACATTGTGTAGGCAGAAGGGATTTGTTTAGTGGACATTTGATTGTTAATTTCATTAGCTCAGCACAATATAATGGGTTGAGAGGTCTCATTCCTGTGCTGTACTGATATATGTTCTATATTCTATACCTATGTATGTCAACTCTTGAACTCCTTTGCCATTACCCCAACTGCAGAGGATACAAACTGAGCAATTGAAGCTCTCTGCCACTGCCTTTGATTCTTTTTTCCATTATTCCTTTCACGAACTTCTCTTCCTCAAATTTAGCAAGGGCTTCCAAAATGCTGAAATAACTTTGATCACCTGCAGAAGCGTGAAGGATTGGAAAGACCATGCACCCTTCAGCCTACCCTGAGATGCACCTTCTCTTTCTGGCCGTTCATCTGCTTCTTTCACAAATACTGATCTGGAAGTGGAGCTCTGAATAATTATGTGACGAGATCCCCCTCAGAATTTGAGTGCAGTCAGTCTGCCATCATTCTGGGGAACTTTGTACCAGATCAAGAATTGGTGTCATATTATAAGCACTTTTAAAATGTTTTCCACTCTCTGCATCATTCAGCCAGGTACTGCTGTTGAGGCATTTCTTAACCAGAGATGTTGAGGCTTGCTTCATGTTTTCTTGCTTATGAACTACTTTTATCTCCCCTGTGCTGCTGACTGAAGAATGACCAATATTTAAAGCTTTTCATCTCATCAAAATATCTCATTTATCGATGGTTTCAAAATATTTTTTTAATTAGATAGATTGTGTGTATTCACCAAACAAACCTTGGAATATTCCGTATTGACTGCCTGGGAAAAAAAGTGTCCATTCTGTCTATGCTTCACTCTCCCATCATATTGTACACCTCTATCAAATGAAGAAAACTTTTAGAAATAATCTCAAGCTGACTTGGGACTGGTCAAAATTACTTTCCCATGGAATGGGGCCAACTGCTTTCATCTTGGCCTGGTACAGTGTGTTACCTGTCTACTTGTAAATCAAGGGTGCTGCTTGTTCTGTGCTGGAGTTATCACCATTCATTCATCTACAACCAAGGCAGGATGCAGTGACAGATGGGCAGTGTGTTTGAATTTACTGCTTTGTCCTTTGTTGGATTACTCAGATCACTGGAGCCTGCAGAGGTTTTGATTATGATTATCTGCATTATTTCATTCCCGAAAATCCTTGAGCAGACTTTAACTTCCGGAATAATCTCAGTGTATTTCAATTTTATACTTGAATGTGCAGGTAATCGTTTAGATATTTGGTAAAAATGTTGATAATGGTTTGACTGAAATCTGGATTATTGAAGGGTAAGTATTCCATTTTAAAGTATAGCTTCTGGCTCCTTTCGTCAAGAGCACTCTGTGGTGTCATGGATGCCTATTTCTTTCTTTCATGAAATGTACTCCATGAGACTTTGACAAGTCTGCTGTAGTTTCCTCCCTCTTTCTGTGCAGCCCTGCCCTCCTGCAGGGCTCTAGTTAACACTGGGACATTATGCTCAGATTCTCTGGCACACATGTGCTCCCAACATCTCTTGAACCAAGACCATGACCAGACATTTCACTTTGACACACTCTCTGTTTTATTCAGGCTGGGCTACTGTTTTATCTGCAGAGTGGCTGCTATTTTTCAGTGCTCAGGTTGCTCTGCTAATCAGATAGATGGGTCAGATGGGTCATTGAATGGTTGTGCGTAGAATCTGATATGCGGAGGATTGTACAAATTCTGTCTGGCATCTGTTCAGGATTACATACACTGTTAGAATTGTTAAATTCTTTAATAACTTTCCATTGCATTCTGGCACTCATCTTAGCAACTTCTTGACACAGTTTTTCCATTTGTCTTATGAGTTGAAACTCCCCATTTGGTTCCTGACACTTTGGAGTCAGTGTTCGCAGCTTGCATTATCATATATAGCAGAAAGCATAGGTGTGTGTTCTGACCTTTCTCACTTGTTGGAAGTTGCCAACAACTGCATTTATCTCATAGGGAGGGTATGAGTCTGAGGCATGTCAGCTGCCAGATCTTCCATTTTCATTAGGTCAGACAGCTTTGTTGAAAGCCAAGGCTGCAAACCAGACAGTCATCCAGCTGGCCGACATAGAACTTTGAGGTGGATCTGTGACCCAAACCAATTGATCCTTGCCCTCCTTCTCTGCATTCAGTCTTTGAGCTTTTGCAATGACTTTACCATAGTGGCCAGGCAGAGTGTCAGATACTGCATTAGGCACTGGGAGCATGGTGTTAGATATTGGCATTGCCAGTAGGAGCATGTATTACACATTGGCAACTTAGGTATTGGGCATCTGGAGCAGGGTTTGGATATTGGAATCATAATATTGGACATTGGGGATACAGGCATTAATTGTTGGGAGCATTATATCAGATGTTGGCAGCATGGTATTGGACATTGAGGACAAAGGTATTAGATATTAGGAGCATGGTTTTGGATATTGGGGGCTTGGGTATTATATGTTGGGAGCACAGTATTGGATGTTGACATACAGATGTTAGACTCTGGGAGCATGGTATTAGATGTTGAGATACATGCATTATACTTTGGGAGCACGGTATTGGAGATTGGGATGCAGGAAATAGACTTTGGGAATATGGTGTTGGACATTGGGATACAGGTAATAGACTTTGAGAGCATGGTGTTGGACATTGGGATTCAGGTAATAGACTTTGGGAATACAGTGCAGGGCATGGAAGATATGACATTAGATACCTAAAGCACAATGTTGAAAGGTGGGAGCACATTTTTGGACATTGAGACCATTGTTTAATACTGAGAGGACCATGATATTAAACATTGGATGAATGGTACTAGCCACTGGGAGTTTGCTGTTAAAAACTGAGATTGACTGACATCAGCTGGGGACTCATTCCTGTAATCCCACTTCTATAATGGAAAGTAAAGAATGTCCTGTGCACTTTTGACCTAAACACAATGTTGGAGTGGACCTTGGATGTATTCATCAGGAGATTGTGATGGTTGCTCGTGGCATAATTCTCCTGGCAAGGCGTTTTGCTTGGGAGAGGCTGCCACTTGAAATTGTCCTGAATCAAAATTGTTGGATGGATGTGTAAGCACAGTGAGCAACAGGAAGTATGTATCTCAATTTCTTGAGTGACACAAAAGTGCAGTTTCTGTCTCATGATGCTGAGGCCTGTAACTCACTGAACTTTAGAAGAATGAAGGGGAATCTCACTGAAACCTATTGAACATTGACAGGACCAGGTAAAGTGGACATGGAGAGGGTGTTTCCTATAGTGCAGGAGTTCAGGATCAGAGGACACAGTCTCAGAATAGGACTGCCCTTTGAAAGAGAAATGTGGAGAAATTTCTTTAGGCAGAGGATGGTGAATCTGTGGAATTCATTGCCACAGGCAGCTGTGGAGCCCAAATCATTGGGTATATTTAAAGCGGATGTTGATAATTTTTAATAAGTAATGGCATCTAAAGTTATGGGGAAAATTCAGAAGAATGGGGTTGACAGGGATAATAAACCGGCCATGATAGAATGGTGGAGCAGGCACGATGGGCCAAATGGCCTAATTCTGCTCCGATATCTTATGGTCTTAAATAGGCAGTGTGAGTTGCATGATATAATTTGTAGAAACTGGTCACTGATGTTTAGCTCCTTGAAGGGTAGCCCTTTCCGAGCCTCAGGGGTAGAGACATCCCCTCTGCTGATGAGTGAAACCTCTCTGATTCATACACTCTTTCTGCAGGACAGTCCTTTCCAGCCCATGTTACTTCACAGAGAAAACTAACCTATAAGTTAAAGGAAACACATGCTGGAACATTCTGAAGGAAAGCCTGATAGGAAGGAGGAGATTTTTGCCAAATTTTAGACCACCAGTAGGCTCTGCTTTTCTGTGTAGATTCAGTATTTTACATCTCTTTATCATCTCAACAGTCTGCTTCAGATCATTGCAAAGTATCCTAGGAATGCTTGCAGTAGAGTCACTAGGGAAGTACTGAGTGTTAAAGGATAGAACATAGAACAGTATAGGACAAGAACAGGAACAGACCCCTTGGCCTTTCTGGACTGTGCCAAACCATTAATCTGCCTAGTCCAATTGACTTGCACCTGAATAATATCCCTCCATACCCATCTCATCCATCTACCTATCCAAATTACTTTTCAATGTTGAAATCAACCCTCCATTTCTCTTAAATGCTGAAATCAAACCCACATCCAGCACTTCCACTGGCCGCTCGTTCCATGTTCTCACCATCCTTTGAGTGAAGAAATTCCCTATCATATTCCCCTTAAACATTTCACCTTTAACCCTTAACCCATGACCTCTGGGTGTCACCTCACCCAACCTCAGCAGAAAAAACCTGTTTGCATTTAAATCATTCAAATCTCCCCTCAATATTCTACACTCTAGGGAATAAAAATCTTAACCTATTCAACGCTTCCCAATAACTCAGGTCCTCAAATCTCAGCAACAACCTTGCAAGCTTTCTCTGTACTCTTTCAATCTTATTCACATCACTCCTGTAGGAAGGTGACCAAAACTGCACACAGTATTCCAAACTGAGTCTCACCAACATCTTATACAATTGCAACGCAATATCTCAACACACGTACTCTACCAAATACATTGATTTATGAACGCCAAAGTGCCAAAAGCATTCTTTACGACCCTTTGACACCACTTACAAGGAATTACGGATCTGTACAATGTGAGGTGGTGGGAGTCAGTTAATCTTTGCAAAATTGAAATCAATGAAGGTCTTTTGAGGTGAAGGCTATAAAGATTATTTGATGGCAGAGAGATGTAGATGGTGGAGCTATTGTCTCACAGTGCCAGAGACTTGAGTTCAATCCTAAGCTTGGGTCCCATCTGAGTGTGGAGTGTGCACTTATTCCGTGTGACCACATTCAAAGTTCAAAAGCATTTATGCCATATAGAACTTTGAATTAATCTTCTCACAGGCACCCACAAAAGAAAGAAACATAATAGATTCCACGAGAAACCACACACAACAAAAACTGACAAGCATCCAATGTATAAAGGAGGAAACGTGGGTTTTCTCCGAGTACTCCAGATCCCTCCCACTGCTCAAAGACATGCAGTTTGGTAGATTAATTGCCCCTTGTGTATAACTGAGTGATAAAATCTGGGGAAAGATGATGTAATGTGGGGAGGATGGGATTCGTGTAAGATTATAAACACAAGAGATTCTGCAGATGCTGGAAATCCTGAGCAACACACACAGACAAAATGCTGGAGGAACTCATCAGGTCAGGCAACACGTGGAGAGGAATAAACAGTTAATGGTTTAGGCTAAAACCTTTCATCAGAATTAGTGTAAGTGGGTCGATAATCATAAGCACAGACTTAATGGGCTGAAGGGCCTTTTCTGTGCTGAATCTGCCATGAAGCAAGTGGGATTAACAGACTGCTCAGTGTAATTGAAAGCTAGGACAGGCCTGAGAGCCAAATGGCCTCTCTAACTTTGCCCTTCATTTCTCCACAACTGCAAGTAAATGTTCACTAAATACTTTTTAGATTGTATCATAGGTTTTTAAAGCAAAAACTGTATTGTAAAAGAGATGGCCTAGATAGCCTGTAAAAAAATAATATTCACATCACCCTGAATATGCCTTTTGGGACTGGTTTTGGAAAACCTGCTTGTAGCTGTGGTTATATTTCATGGTTCATTTTCATGCTTCTATAATAAGGATGACATTTAATTTGGACTCTGTTTTAGATTTTGAGAGAAGATTGCTCTCAGTCCAAACTTTAGCTCTTAGAATTCTTAATTGTCTTCTTGATGAGTGCAGACTGTTTGGCTTCAGTGAAAAGCCTACACCAAAGTGCAAAGTGATCAGTAACTGCTCGAGCAGTATTCCTCAGAGATGTGTTGCTCTAATCAATGTGATGGCTTTGCTGTATTTTCAACCCCTCCATAAAGTAGATTTAAAATAACAAAAATAAAATCAATAGTGGCATTATCTTTTTGGTTTTATCAATTCTTTAAGTGAAGTGATAAAAACGTAGCACATAATTTTAGGATTGTGTCATAGGTTCTTAAAGCAAGAAATATTAACATGATGGTGATGGATGTAAAGGTCCAATAGCATTCTTTCAAAGTACAGAATGCACAGCCTCAGAGTACAAGGACAGTCCCTTTAGAAAAGAGGGTGAATTTCTTTAGCCAGAGAATGGTGAATCTGTGGTATTCACTGCCACAGATGGCTATGGCCAAGTAATTGAGTGTATTTAAAGTGGAAGTTGATAGGTTCTTGATCAGTGTGGGTGTTAAAAGAAGGCAGGAGAATGGGGTTGAGAGGGAAAATAAATTAGCTATGATTGAATGGTTGAATGGCTGAATTTGAGTGTTATGTCCTGAAACAAAAGACACACTAAACCATCCTTAATATTTTTATCGTTCCCATGCAGAATGTTAATTCCTGATGAAATTGTGATATCAAACTACCAGTTTAGATATTTTCACTGTGGCTTCAGTTTCCATTTAACTGATAAAATTCACAGTACATGTAATCACCAAAAACTTGAGGTATTTTGAATGTGTTTTTCTTTTCCACAGCTCCTGGCTTGCCAGTAAGCCTATTGAATCCTATAAGTGAACAGACTGACATTTTGAGATGAAGAACACGTCTGATTTAATCTATTTCCAATGCTGTTTAATTCAAAAGAAAGTTTGTTTGTTCAAAATGTCACTCTGAGGGATTCAAGTAGATTTGACAAAATGGAAGAAGCTTGATTATTTTGACCATCTTATTGAAATGCTTGTGGTGCAGTCTGTAGGTCGACAAGAGAGCATGTTCTTTACAGATTACAATCAGCAGCTTCTGAGGTTCTTTTCCCCAGCTGCGTTATTCCCACTGCAGCTCGTCACGCTTTTGCACCGATTTTGTCAGTATGTAATCTCAAATGTAATTAAACACGCATCAAAAATGTCAGTCATTTTTAATGAATTTAAGTATTTCCCTTTAGCACTTTAAATTCACATAATGCAACCCATGGGACATTGTGGCCTGGTGTGTTTTCTGGAATAAAATCTATTATTTGTGTGGCGGCTCATTTTTCTGGTCACTGCAACCTTCTGTACATTTTCAGACTGGATTTTATATTGCAAGTGTGTTTATGGATGTTGTCGGAGACTCAGTTACATTGAAATGTAGAACAAATATTGAACTGGATTCAGAACCTAATCCCGGCTGTCTCTGAAAGACTTTGCCCAATTCCCCTTACCTCCCCACATTTTAACCTCTGACTGGTAGTTTTAAAATATCAGTAATTAATTAAGTAGTGACTGAACAAGACATATCTCTTCTATATAACAGCTGTTAGTTGACATCATTTTCTTCTTGACTGTAACAGCCTTTCTCTTGATAAAGGCTTCCCTGTGACCATCATTGCTCAGTGACATCTCCCTTCCCCCAGCTTTAGCCTTCCCTTCCGTGGACTGGAGAAAATTCATGGTTCGGCCGTTATTCAGCAGATTTATTGTGGGTCTGTTGCGCTGTCTATAAATTCACATGCTGCTATATTTAGAAACTATATATTGGCATTTGCTGGTGTGACCGTCGAGGCAGACTGTTACTTGTTATGAATGCAAAGCGACCTTCAACAGCTTTGTTCTCTTAACACTGGAAGCACATTGTAGAATCCCACGAACAAGCAACTTGAGACTCTGAATATTAATTATGTTTTATGTTAAAAGAGAAATGTGAGAGAATTTAAAATGAAATATATGCACTGATAACGCTGTGTGAATTGCTAGATCCACTTGTAAAACATCTTAAAGCAAGATCTGCTCTTGAAGGTGGGGTGTAACTGAAATCAACCATGATCGAATGACGGAACAGACTCGATGGGCCGAATAGTCTGACTCTGCTCCTATGTCTTACAGTCTTCATGGGCCCTGAAGTACTAAGAGCTGCTCAGTGTCAGCTTAAAACTGACTAATGAGCCATTTGCCCAAACCAAGTCCTGAGCAACTCTGAAATCTCCTCACTTATAGCATTAGACTCACAGGCCATCAAGTGGAGGCCTGTGGCCAAGTTGAGCACCTTTGCAGTTGGTTAGCTTATTGTATTTATTTATTTTTTATTTATTTAGAGATACAGCATGGAACAGGCCTTTCCGGCCCAACACCCGCCAACCAAGCTATTTAACCCTAGTCTAATCACAGGACAATTTACAATGACCAAACAACCTACTAACCTGTACATTTTTGGACTGTGGGAGGAAACTGGGGCACCCGGAGGAAACCGCCTGGTCATGGGGAGAACTGCAAGCTCCTTACAGACAGCGTTGGAATTGAACTCTGATCTCTGATGCCTCGAGTGGTAGTGAAGTTGAATCTACGTTTGAATCAGAAACTTTACCTTCAGCAATATTAGCTGATGTTACCTTTAGCACTGCCTGTTCGATTCCCATCATCAAATGGTGTCTAACTGTCCCTTACATCCAATGGAAGTTCCTGCATTGGGTGTGAAATTGGCGTGCTCCAGTAAATGAGGGAGAAAGATAAATTCCTAATTTTGAATTATAAGTGGGAATTATTGGAGATCTACAGCATTGGGGAAGGAAAAATAACAAATGGTATGGTGGCTTTAAATAAAGCTTAAATCAGAGCTGTGCAATGCTGGACCTTTCCAGCTTCTTTTATTAAATGCTTCCAACCTTGAATTTTAATTTCTTTACTTGCATTTTATATCCATCATGCATAATTTGTGTCCAACTCCGGAAGACAAATGGAACACTGAAAATGTGCTACATTTTCAGGATTTGATCACTAATTTTTTTTAATATATAATCGAATTCTTTGCAGTTTAAACATCACATCAACTTGGAAATGACTTTACTCATTTGCATGGAAAGCAATTGGTTGAATACTTTTAAAAGTTGCATTACTTTTAAGAACCCTCTCTATAAGTTACTAGTCTACAGCTCACGGATAGATGAGTAAATGTAAATATTTCTGAAAAGTAAAGTTTAAGAGTGTTGCAATTCTAATTTTCTTTTTTTGATTTGCATGTGTTACAAATACACACATCAATAACTGGTGCCTGATACTGTTACACAAGAAGAGATCCTCTATCTTAGCACTCGCTCTGGCTGCCTCTCATGTGGAGAAAAGCAACGCTGCATGAATTTAATAACCCTTAAAGCACTGCTAAAACTCCTTGCACGTCTACCAAGATTTAATATATTTAAGCGTGTGTTACAGTGAACAGATTCTCCATGCTTAACAGATCATGATAATTCTTAAAATGACTTCTAAGTATTCAGTTCTTTAAGGGTTAACCAAGGACCAACAAAGTTCTGAATGATATCTGCTTTGTACTCTTTTGTTTTTGCATGGACTTTTTTTTACAGCAAATCCCACGTATTCCTGATGCATTATCGGTATTCCCTAATATCGGGTGCTCTCTCCTCGTGTGTGCCTAATATGAAAAGAACAGTTTACTTGGAAAATTGCAAAGATAATGACTCTTGCTGTTCAGGGGTGTAATGAGGACTGGAAATGTTTCATTGTGGCCTGTGTTTTCTGTGTGTTGCATCGTTCTGATTCAAACTAAGCTTTCCTTTCCTGTGTTTTACTAGCCCAATAGAATCCTGCCAGAATTTCTACGATGATTTCACATTACAGATTGACATGGCATTCAACGTGTTCTTCCTCCTGTACTTTGGACTGCGGGTGAGAATTAAGTTGCATTTAAATATTAAATTGTAACTTAAATTGTATTTAGAAGGTGACAGTCTTTATTTTAGTAAGCAAACTTATTTCTGATTTATTATCAAAGGAATTCACCTTGATGAAATCTGACATGATAGTCTATGTAGCTAAATATTTATGAATGTATACATACACTCAGTGGCCACTTTATAGGTACAAGAGTGGAACCTGGTGTGGTCTTCTGCTGCTGAAGTCCATCCACTTCAAGATTCAACATGTTGTGCCTTCAGAAATGCTCTGCTGCGCACCATTATTGTAATGCATGGTTATTTGAGTTACTGTCATCTTCCCATCATCTTGAACCAGTCTGCCCATTCTCCTCTGACCTCTCTCATTAATAGTCTATTTCCCCCCACAGAACTGCTGTTCACTGGATTTTTTTTTTTTGTTTTTCGTACCAGGCTCTGTAAACTCCAGAGACCGTTGTGTGTGAAAATCCCCGGAGATCAGTAGTTTCGAAGATACTCAAACCTCCCTGTCTAGCACCAACAAACGTTCCATGGTCAAAGTCACTTAGATCACATTTCTTTCCCATTTTGATGTTTGGTCTGAACAACAACTGAACCAACCGCTTGACCATGTTTGCACGCTTTTATGCATTGAGTTGCTGCCACATGAATGGCTGATTAGATACAGTATTTGCGTTAATGAGTAGTTTTACAGGTGTACCTAATAAAGTGGCCACTGAGTATTTTATGCATTAAAATTCTGGGTGCTTTCTAGCTGTTTCCTGTTGCCATGATTCAGCAAGATTTTTGTGACAAGACTTCCCGCCTGATTCATAATGGGAACAAAAGTGTCTAGTTGTTAAAACGTTGTTCCTGTAAAAAAACGATATTTCGGCATCTGGACACTGGGGGTGCTGAGATTCAAATCACCCAGATTTAATTTCTACCATCCCTCCCCCACCCGCAACAGAGGTTCCCCAAAATACTTATGAGGAGAGGCAGCAGAGTCGCTGTTTGATGCACCATCAAATGTTTATATCAGGTCTAAGACGGCCATTAATCATTTCTAGGAAACACTCGTATGTTGATAGCAGAGTTAATTCAAGTGTATCAGACCTCCATTCGTTCTTTTGTCCAATATTTTCACCCTGAACTGATGAGTCAAGCTCCCGTGAACTCCCGTTAACAGCAGGATGCAAACTATGGACCAGAGTGTAAAAACTGTAGTGTTTTAACTCAGTCTGCTGAGCTGGTGTGAAAAATGCGATGGCAGTTCAACAGCTGCTCCAAAGTAAGACACTGCTCCTTATTTGTTACGCCGTTGCAGCATTCCAGAATAGGGTATTGGTCTTCCTTGGGAGATGCAGGCTCACTGTTAACAGGGTGAATTGGAGAGAACAATGTTCTGGGACAGTTAACATTCCTCAAACCCAGTGCCATGCCTTGCAAGAGTCATAGTCATATCTAGTGGCTAGTTTCTCCTGTGAATCCACCTGTGTACCTGCAGTGTCCCAGCTCTATAGTGTATTGGCAAAGCAGCACTTTTGTATTCCTGAATATATTGAAAGGCCTGGATAGAGTGGACATGAAGAAGATGTTTCCCTATAGTGGGATAGTCTAGTATCAGTTAGCACAGCTTCAGAATACAAGAACACCCCTTTAGTACAGAGATTAGGAGGAATTGCTATAGCCAGAGTGTGGTGAATCTGTGGGATTCATTGCTACAGACAGCTCCAGAGGCCAAGCCAGTGAGTATATTTAAAGGAGAGCTTGATAGGTTCTTGACGACTAAGAGCATCAAAGGTTATGTGGAGAAGGCAGGACAATGATTTGAAAAGCGTAAGAAATCAGCCATGGAGTAATAGCAGAACAGACTCGATGGGCTGATGTTCCTAACTCTACTCTTATCCCTTATGAATCACAAGGTACAACCTTGTCCCACATTGTTGGGAAGGACCAGAGATTGGGAAAGGTCAGAAAGGAACAGGGTGAACAACTCTTTGGCAAGAGCAAGGGGAGTGGAATTGATTGGGAAGGAGCAAGATTATCGGACTTGACTAGGAAGGAGAAGGGAGAGAGGGACATTGGGAATGGGCAGGAAGAGGACAAGGAACTGATTTGGAAAATAGTCATAATGCACAGAATGGCTGTTTGTCCTGGTTCTCCAGCAATGTTCAAAAATTTGGGTCCGATTGCTCAGTACCATACCAAATAAGGATAGTTTGCTTATTACAACCACATGCCTTCTGCAATTGATGAACATTTAAAGCTTCACCCTCAAGCCAATTAAGAGTACATCTTGGATTAAGCATGAGATGCTGGAAATCCAGAGTAAGACACACACATATAAATCCAGAGTAACAAATGCTGGAGGAGCTCAGTAGGCCAAGCAGCATCTATTGAGGGGAACAAACAGTTGACATTTCAAGTCAAGACCTTTCATCAGAGAGGGAAGTGGTTGCTTACTGCTGTGAGGGGTGTGTCAGGTAGTTTCCCCAGCTGAACAACCAGAGCCACCTTTAATCTGCTGATTGCCCAGACCTTGAAGCCCAATGAGAAGCAGTGAAATTCAACAGCAATTCAACTGCGAAAGCTTCACACCTCGAAACCAAATATGTCCACTAAGAAATGGAAGGGCAGGTTTCATTTGGTAAACTTGAAGTGTTTCACATCCGAGACTTCCTCGAATGCATTAGAATATTTGAGACACTGCATATAATTTCCCTGGTACAGTCATCTCAGTTTGTGCTATTAATGGAATTGGCTCATCTCAGGCTTCATTACGTTTGGCTTAAGTTGCAAATGTATAATTACTTGGGGATTTTGTTCTATAAATGGATTTTTAAAAATCCTGGTTTATAACTCAAATTGATGCAGAACTGCCACAGATTTCCTTTCAGACTGAAGAGTGTAGCAGCTGCACTGTGACAGGAGACCCTCCCCTTCCTGGTCCCTCTCAGTATTTTAATGTGCTTACATTCATAAATAAAGGATGACCTTGCACATCGTTTGCATAATCATGTTACAAATCCAGCCGACAAAAAAAGAAGCCTTCATGTTTGATCGGTTCTGGCTACGTGTCTTAATATTAAGTTATCTTCAGGGCAAGAACAATGTTTTCTCAGGTCCCATTTTGTCCCCTAGCGAAAAGAAATCTAATTCCAATTGATAATGGGTCCTTGAGACCCTGACGAAGGGTCACAGCCCATAATATTGACTATTTATTCCTCTGCATAGATGCTGCCCTACCTGCTGAGTTCTTCCAGCATTTTGTGTGTGTTGCGCTGTATTTCCAATTGAAGCTTATGCCTTATTCCGCGTGAAATGAGCCTCGTTTCTCGAAGTTTAGTCTGCCCCCAGCACGGGATAACTTAGATTAAACAAAACAAACTGTTACCCAACCTCAGCTAATCTGAGCCTGAAGACTTCTTGTTTTTCCTGAGCAAGACAAACGAAATGCTGGAGGAGCTCAGCAGGCCAGGCAGCATCTATGGAAAAGAGTAAACAGCCGATGTTTCAGGCTAAGACCCTTCAGCAGGGCATGGCCTAAAGCGTTAACTGTCGGTTCCTTTCCATAGATGCTGCCTGACCTGCTGAGTTCCTCCAGCATTTTGTGTGTGTTGCTCAGAAAACTAACAGCGTCTGAAAATTTTCTCATGTTTGTTTTTCCTGATCCCGACTAAAGTATCATCATGAATGTAAAAATTTCAGATGTACTGTTGATTTGTTTGAGGATGAAGTACCAATTATCAATCCAGAGCAGAAGATAGATAGGGGAAATTATCTTCATTTGGTTATAGTGCTGAGCAGGCATGGCTTCACCCAGCCTGAATGTTCTACCAAGGTACATACCTAATCCCTGTCCTTGAGTCCCATTTTTTTTCACCTGGAATCATGACCTGAGACAATCAGTCACTGAGTGTGATTGACATCCACCAGTTGTGGAACAGCCCCCATTGACTCTGGGCCGGAGGTTTGGAGCCCACTTCTTTGAGCAAAGTGGTAATGCATCGAACCTCTAAGGCAGACAGGAAATGCACACACGTTGATGACAGGTCATTGTTTTATTTTAAACACAACTAGCCTTTCTATAAAATCAGTGTGTAGATATAACCTGGGCAGTCCTGGGGAGAGTATTATAAACACAAGATATTCTGCAGATACTGGAAATACAGAGCATCCCTCTGGTGCCTCTCCTCTTTCCCTTTCTCCCCAAGGTTCACTTTCCTCTCTGATCAGATTCCTCCTTCTTCAATCCTTTACCTTTTCCGCCTCTTGCCTCCCAGCTTCTCACTTCATCCCCCTCCCCCAAACACCCACCTTCCCCCTCATCTGGTCTCAACTGTCGCCTGCCAGCTTGAAATCCATCCCCTTCCCCCACCTTTTTATTCTGGCCTCTTCCCCCTTCCTTTCCAGTCTTGATGAAGGGTCTTGACCCAAAATATGGGGATTATTTATTCCTCTCCATAGATGCTGCCTGGCCCGTTGAGTTCCTCCAGTATTTTGTGTGTGTGTTTTGGGGAGATTACTATTTTATGTTTCCTCGGTGAGTGTTTGGCCTTGATGAAAGGAAATACAAGAGGAATATTGTTCACTTCCTCAGCAGGAAGCCATGTGGTCAGCTGTTAGGTCAGGCTGAAGAAATTGTCAAGGCGTCCATTACCAAACTGTGGGAGCAGGGAGCTTTTCCACAGAGAGATGCTTACAAGGATGGACTTTTATTTATAGATACAGCATGGCAAAAGGTCCTTCTGGCCCAACAAACAGTGCTGTCAAATTAGAGCCATATGACCAAATCAGCCTACTGACCTGTACGTCTCTGGAATGTGGGAGGAAACCAGAGAACCCAGAGGAAACATACATAGTCACAGGGAGAGCATACAAACTCCTCACAGACAGGAATCGAACCCATATCGCTGGCACTGTGATAGAGTTATGTTAAATGCTACGCTACAGTTCCAACCCTTGTGGAGCTACTCGGTTACAAATTTTAATCTAAAGAGCATCTACAATATTTGCTCCTTTTGTCACCAGTTGCAAACATTCTGTCAGGGACACCCCCCCACGCCCATCTCCCCAGTGTTGTACTCAGTCACAGCCATCAGTGCTGAAATACCCTGCACCAGATATGGGAACAGGTGATCAGTCACTTCCATAAGCCTCCCTCACTGATAATCATTAGGCCATTCAGCCTGCCATTTCACCATGACTAGTTTATCCCTCTCATCCCCATTCTGCTGCCTTCTCCCTGTAATCTTTGACACCCTTACTAATTAAGAACCTATCAAGCTCCACTTTAACTATGCACAGTGACTTGGCCTCCACAGCCATTTGTGGCAATGAATTCCACAGGTTCACCACCCTCTGGTTAAAGAAATTCCTCCTCATTTCTGCTGTCGAGGGACTTCCTTCTATTCTGAGGCTGGGCCCTCTGGTCCTAGACTCTCCCAGTACAGGAAACCCTCTCTTCAACCACTCTATCCAGGCCTTTCAATATTCAATAGGTTTTAATGAGATCCATCCTCATTCTTCTAAACTCCATCATGCCACAGAAGGAGGCTATTCAGTCCGTGCCTGCTCTCTGAAGAGTAACCTTGGTCTCATTCCCTGTAAGCCTTCCCCTCATTCCCCTCGTGCCTATTCAATCACGTTATGGAAGTTTCAATTGTCCGTCAGGTTTCATCATGACCTTTGCACTTTGTCTACCACATTGCACTTTACTTCTATAAATGTAATACAATATTCTGCATTACACCTCTTTCTTTATACTACCTCAGTGTACTTACTCATGGAATGATCTGTCTCGAAGGCATCCAAACAAAAATTTGCATCTTGGTACAGGTTACACTAATAAGCCAATACCAATTCGTCACATTCACCGGTACTTAAAATCGGAATACCTCGAACCATCCACTGAAGGACGGGTAACACACACGTCAGTCCTGATGAAGGGTCTCGATCCGAAACACGTTGAATCTTTATTCCTCTCCATGGATACTGCCTGGCCTGCTGTGTTCCTCCAGCATTCTGGGTGTGCTACTCTGGATTTCCAGCATCCGCAGAATCTCTTGTGTTTCTGATTCACTGAAGGACAGCATTTCCCTAAACTTGCACTGCTTGTACAATACAGTTCAAAATTCTTCAGCACGCATATATAGCTAGGGTACCTAAGACTTCTGCACGATACTATGTTTATATATAAATAAAGGGGAGAGCATGTTTCTAAATCTGGTGGGAGGAAAGGATGTTAGGAATGGCAAAGGTGGAGCTCTGCAGAAGGGATGAGGGAAGGAGTGGCTGGGCACAAGCACAGACACACCCATCCCCGAGACACCAGCAAGGGTTTTGACTCCAAACAATTGGTTTATTGATCTTTACAGAATATCCTTCTGGTGCTTTCCACTCCCTCCCCTCTCCCTTACCCTTTTCCCAAACATGATTATCCTTTCCACTCCTCGTCTACAATAGAGATCCATATCCAAATCACTCACATATGTCGTGAAATTTCTTTTTTGTTGTGTGGCAGCAGTACAGTGTAGCAAATAAAAATTACTACAGTACTGCGCAAAAGTCTTAGGCACCTGAGCTATATATATACCCCCCCAAGATTTTTGCACAGTACTGTATCTCAACACCAGTTCTCTACAATGGACTCATAACCCAAACACTCTTAATACTTTTGCCTATGATATACAAACTGTGCCTGTTCTCAGGTATAAGAGAGCAACTTAAAGAATATGCTGTACAAAGAAACGGAAAACACATTTATTATCCATCATCTGCATGTAATGCATTACATCAAAGCATAGAAAATGAACATCACACAAGAATATTTTCACAAGAGATTCTGCAGTTGCTGGAATTCCACCACAACAACAACAACAACAACAACAACAACAACAACAACAAAACAACAACAACAACAACAACAACAACAACAACAACAACAACAACAACACACACACACACACACACACACACACACACACACACACACACACACACACACACACACACACACACACACACACACACACACACACACACACACACACACACACACACACACACACACACACACCTCAGCTAGCATCCATGGAGAGGAATAAGAAATAAAGAGTCAATGTTTTGGGCTGAGAATTTTGGGCACAAATGTATTCATTATGGGGTGAAGTATCATCTCAGTTATAATGGAATCTGGAGTTCAGTTAGGCTAAATCTGAGTCCTAACCCAGGAACATCTGGAAATACTCTGTGGAGAGAGAGTGTACAGTTTAAGTTCATAACCTTTTATCAGAACCAGTACCTGCAGTATTTTGCACTTGGGATACTCATTCAGAAGTATCCTGGCTCTGTTTTGATTAATATGCCCTATAAAATACTCAGCTTCGTTGTGTCTATGTGAGCTGACTGAATTGACTGGTCTGCTGGGGACTGCACCTTCTTTAGTAAAACAGGCAATCATGATTGGTAATTCCACTAGCATTCTTGTGAAGCCATTTCTGTAAGCTCCATATCTAATGAGCTGAAGAGGAAACCAAAGTATTTTTCTTAAAACAAAAGAGTATCTCCCATCACCGCATTTTCCCATGACCAGAACCTCCGGGGACTAGCAGTTACCAATGGTTAAGAGGTGCCATGGGGGTTTCAACAAGTTCAAAGCTTGTTGTTTAAACCAAAATGCTCAGTGCAAAATACATGAAAGGAAAAAATATACCTAATGATAGGGGTAAAACTGCAGCAGGTTCTGACATCCACCATCTAGCAAGCAAGTTCTGGTGTGTTACTGATGTATTCTTGCTGTAAAACCATAATTTATAGTGGCAGAATCAGACCATTTGGCATTTCGTGTCTGTTTTCCATTCAAACATGGATTTTTTTAACTCCAATCTCTTGCCTCAGTAACCTTTAACCTCAATGAAAATAAAGAGCCTATTGACCTCTGTCTTAAGTTCACCCCAGACTTGGTTTCCACGCCCCTGCAGTAATGAATTCCACATATTCACCACCCCCTGGTTGAAGACATTTCACCTCATCTTAGATCTAAAAGAATCTCCCAGTATTCTGAGGCTCTGCCCTCAGATCTTAGACTCTCCAACTGATGGAAACATCCTCTGCATGCCCACTGCATCCACGTCTTTCAGCCTCTGGTAGGTTTCACTATGATCTCCCCTTATTCATCTGAATTCCATCATATACAAGCCCAGAGATATCAAGCATTCCTTATGCGTGAATTCTATTCTTGACGCCTTGCTTTGAGAGCCTTTGTGCCTTGCGCTTGGAAGGAAACGGTTGTCTTGTACGTGGTTAACATTAACAACTCTTCACATCTTTACATGGATCCAAACTGTTGTTGAAATGTCCAACTCTTTAAAGACAAAGCATGTAAGATTTCTTTGTGCTTTTGGGAAAGCACAGGAACTAGTCATGAGAGCGATGCTGAGATCATGATGCCATTGTTTCTTTTTCAGTTTATTGCAGCCAATGATAAGCTGTGGTTCTGGCTGGAAGTGAATTCCGTGGTGGATTTTTTCACCGTTCCACCCGTCTTTGTCTCCGTGTACTTGAGCAGAAGCTGGTTGGGTAAGTAATGTATTCTTCATCTTTTCCATTCTCATCGAGAGTGTTACTTTTAATCCCTTCCCAGTGGTATGAACGGATTGAGAGTAACCTCATCATGTGTTACCCGCCTCATTTGAGTTTGTTATGACGCCAAACCTTGGAGGATGCACTGAATTGTGAGTGGGCACTCATCTTCCGGAGGGGACTGACTCACCTCGAATGAGGTACAAGTTTTGGGCTGAGTCTCCACACTTGAGCTGTAACTCAGTGTGAACCCATACCTCACCAGCCCATGCGGTAGATGTGTCAGTGTGCCCATGGAATGTTATACAGCTGACTTGTATTGCTCCAAAAGGGTCGAAGGCTAAAAGACAAAACGTGGAATTTTGGAAAGGGCACAGAAGTGGTTTACCAGTTTGCTGTCTGGATTAAAGGGTATGAATTATCAAGAGAAATTGGACAAACTAGGGTTGTTTTCTATGGAGTGTTGGAAGAAGATCTGGCACAATTTGATAAAATTTTGAGATAGTCAGAATCATTTTCCCAGGGTAGAAATGTCAAATGTCAAAAAGTGGAGAGGAAATTTAGAGGAGATGTATGGGACAAGTTCTTATCATATATAGAGAGAACTGTAGGTACCCAGAGTACCTAAGTATAGTAGTAGAAGCAGATATGATATTTGTGTTTGTGAGGGTTTTAGACAAATATGGATATACATGGAATGGGGGGATATTGTTCATGTGTAGATAGAAGTGATTTAGTTTAGTTTAGGGTTGTTTTGGTACAAGCATTGTGGGCTGAAGATTTAAGATCGTTTATTGCCATTCTTCGGTAGATGAATGTTAAGGAGAACAAAGTGATTGTTTCTCCGGACCTGATGCAGCAACAAAAAAGCACAACGGCATTAAAATACAATAAACATAAAAGCAATGCTATAAAGCACGAAGTACAAATAACTGTTGACTGTGACCATATGTTATATACATAGACTGATTGCACATAGAGAGATGCTGATGGATGTAGTGGTGGCGGGGTGGATTAAATGGTGGAGGTCGATCAGCCTCATGGCGTGGGAGAAGCGACTGTTTTTGAGTCTAGTGGTCCTGGTTTGGTTCTGTGGAGCATCCTCCCTGATGGGAATGAGCTTACTCCATAAGCCGGGTGGGTGGATTGCTTTATGATATAGGCCTTTTAGCGGCCTGTTCGTATTCTGCTGTGCACTGTATTTTACCATGTATAAAAATTGGCCCAATGTGATTAGTATGCAAGGGAAGTAGAGTCTGCACATGAGGCAACGATTGAAATCCTCTGAGAACCAATTTTATTCAGACTGAAATGGTTTAGCTATTATAGTCTATGTATCCACCAGCAGAGCATGAAGATACTTCATGCCGGATACATTGTGAAAATAATCTGTAAAAAAGCGGTCAGTTTAAACTGCCTTCTGCGACTTCATTTGCAAGGTAGTTTAATTACGGTCATAATGAAAGTGCTTGATGTCCTGTGAATAATTCGCTTTAGTCTAACTGCTACTCATCCTTGGTTGACCTTGGGAACTCCCTGAAGTTGTACTGTTTGTTCAGAGGATCTGCCTTGTTGATACTACCATGTGAGCTTCAGTAAATCTGTCTTAGAACATTACAGTACAGTACCGGCTCTTTGGCTCATGATATTTTGCCAAAATTATAACCTACTCTAAAATTAATCTAACCCTTCCCTCCCACACCGCATTCCATTTTCCAACCATCCATGTGCCTATCTAAGAGTTTCTTAAATGTTCCTAATGTGTCTGCCTCTGCCGCCAGCCCTGGATGATGTTCTTAAAAAACTTGCCTCTGACATATCCCTTAGACTTTCCTCCAAACACCTTTAAGTTATGCCTCCTCATATTAGCCATTTCCGCCCTGGGAAAACAAAATCACTTGCTTTCTAGTGCCCTCTTATCATCTTATACCCCTCTATCAAGTTGCTTCTCATCCTCCTTTAGTCCAAGGAGAAAAGTCCTAGCTCACTCAACCTATCCATGTAAGACATCCCTGTAATGTACCACCAGGAGTGGAGGTGGAAGTAGATACGTTAGGGATGCTTTGAGTGACTCTTAGATATACACATGGATGAAAGATGAACGGAGAGCTAAGTGGAAGGGAATGGAATAGGTTAAAAGACAGGCACAAAGCAGTGGGCTGAAGGGACTACACTGTGCTGTAAGATTCTATGTTCTATGTTGCTGTCCTTGACCTATAGATATGAAGAACAGTGTGATGGGATAGGGACCACACTCAGTTTACATCTCACTCACTAAAAGGGCCCATTCATCTCCAACTAGAGAGATGCCTACTGCATCTCAAAGTTCAAAGAGTATATTTATTACTGTATACTAGCCCAAGATCCATTTTCTTGCAGGCAGTCACAGTAGTACAAAGAAACACAATAGAATCAATGAAAAAATACACCCAAACAAAAACTGACAAACAACTAATGTGCAAAAGAAGACGCACGTTGCAAATACAAATAGATAAATAAATAAATAAATAAATAACACCGAGAACATGAGTTGTAGAGTCCTTGAAAGTGAGTCCAAAGTTAGGTTGTGGAATAATTTCAGAGTTGAGATGAGCGAGTTATCCACGCTGGTTCAGGAGCCTAATGTTGAGGGATAATAAATGTTCCTGACCCTGGTGGTGTGGGACCTATGACCTATGTACCTCCTTTCCCAGTGGCAGCAGAGAGAGGAGGGCATGGCCTGGATGGTGGCTTCCTTGATGATAGTTGCTGCTTTCTTATGGAAGTTCTCTGTGTAGATGTGCTCAGTTGTGGGGAGGGCTTTTCATCTGATGGACTGGACTTTTTGTAGCCTGAAACTTTACTTCAGCCACATCTGGTCTTCTGTGTGCAGTTCAGGTCACTGTGTGTGGAGGCTGTTCGAGAGGGCCCAGTCGGGTGCATGTTGGCCCATGGCTCCCTCTTTTGCCCAGACAAGGCCACTGTCAGGGTGGAGGAGCAACGCCTCAAATTCCATCTGGGTAGCTTCCAAACTGATGGCATGAACATCAATTTCTTCTTCCTGTAAAAAAATCCCTCTGCCTTCTCTTTTCTTCTATTCACTACTCTGGACTCCTTCCTCTTTTCCTCATCTGCTTATCATCTGCCCTGTTGACCCTCCTTCTTCCCATTTTCCCATGGTCTACTCTCCTCTCCCACCAAATTCCTTCTTCTCCAACTTTTTACCCTTGGCTCCACCTGGCTTCAGCTATCACCTTCTAGCTAGTCTACCATCCCCTATCCCCGCCTTTTTATTCTGGCATCTTCCCGCTTCCTTGCCAGTCCTGAAGAAGGGTCTCGGCCCGAAAAATTGACTGCTTATTCATTTCCATGGATGCTGCCTGACCTGCTGAGTTCCTCCAGCATTTCTTGTGTATTGTTCTTACAAGGATGTTGCCTAGATTGGAGTGTATGCCCTTACTAATCAAGAACATATCAAGCACCATTTTAAATACACCAGTGACTTGGTCTCCATTACTATTGCCTACAACAATGAAATCCACAGATTCACCACCCTCCAACGCTAAAGATCTGATTGAAGTATATTAAATTATGTGAGGCATAGATAAGATAGAGAGGGAATCTTTAAATGCTAAAGGACAGCGGTGGAAGGGAGAAGGGGAAAGTTGAAAGGAGATTCACAGGGCAAGTTTGTTTACAGAGTATTAGGTGCCTGGGAAGGTGGTAGAAGCAGATATGATAGCAATGTGGGCAGATTCAGATTCTGATTTATTTATCACATACACATCAAAACAGACAGTGAAATGAGTCACACACAAAATGCTGGTGGAACACAGCAGGCCAGACAGCACCTACAGGAAGAAGTACAGTCGACATTCTGGGCCGAGACCCGAAACGTCGACTGTACTTCTTCGTATAGATGCTGCCTGGCCTGCTGTGTTCCACCAGCATTTTGTGTGTGTGTTGCTTGAATTTTCAGAGTCTGCAGATTTCCTCGTGTTTGTGTGAAATGAGTCACTTGTATTAACAACCAACACACCTGGAGTTGTGCTGGGGCAGCCCACAAGTGCCGCTACACCTTCTGGCACCAGCTTAGCATGGCCACAGTGCTCAGGAAAACAACACAGAACACCACGCGACAAAACAGTAACAGCAAAACCAGCCCTTTCCTCCCTCCCTCCCACCCACCTACACATACGAACAGTCCCCCAGTTCCCAGGCCCCCAGGCTTCGGCATCAAGTTTCGACTTGCAGACTTCCAATTGATCTTTGGACAGCAGTCTTTGTTATCGAGCATCTGCCTAGCCAATGGCAGGACTCCAAGTGGCACGTGATCAGGCAGGGAATGAACAATGTGCAGGCAGATGGGATTAGCTTAAACTGGCAATTTGATTGGCATAGACTTTATGGGACCTTTGTTCCTGTGCTCTACCGTCCCAGGTCCCATGTTCTTTGTTCCTGTGCTCTACCATCCCAGGTCCCATGTTCTTTGTTCCTGTGCTCTACCATCCCAGGTCCCATGTTCTTTGTTCCTGTGCTCTCCTGTGCTCTGTTCTATGATTCCGTGCATTTTTATTCTACAGAGAAGGGGTAACTGTCCCTCCATCTTAATTGAGATTTAGAAATTGTAAGTTTACAATCTTACATTTGTGCTAAATCAGTAAGGGATTCAGGTCTGCTCTGGTTGCTGCATCTTTGGGGTTTGTGCATGCTTTGTGACAGTCACCGGTGTCATCTCTGGATGGCTAATCTGCAGTGGAACGAGCCCAGTTGTATGAGAATGGTTGCCGAGGCTGGTACGAGCTGCACCAGGAGTGTAGCTGGGAGGCCCCGTTCAAAGTGAGAGCCACCCTTAGCTCAGCTCTGGGTCACAGCAGCAGGGAGGGAGCTCAGAGCTGCTAAACACAAAGTACGCTGCAGATGCTGTGGTCAATTCAAGACGTACAAACAAGCTGGATGAACTCAGCAGGTCGGGCAGCATCCGTTGAAAGAAGCAGTCAACGTTTTGGGCCGAGACCCTTTGTCAGGACTAAAGAAGGAGGGGGCAGGGGCCCTATAAAGAAGGTGGGGGGAGGGTGGAAAACCAATCAGAGGAAAGGACAAGGAGTGGGGGAGGGGAAGCAGGGGGGGATAGGCAGGAGAGGTGAAGAAGGAATCTAAGGGGAAAGCACTATGGGTAGTAGAAGAAGGCAGAGTCATGAGAGGTGATAGGCAGCTAGAAGAGGAGACAGAGTGAAGGTGGGATGGGGGAAGGGAGAGGGAGGGAATTACCAGAAGTTGGAGAATTCGATGTTCTTTGATTCGAATGAGAAATCGATGAGAATTCTTTCAACGGATGCTGCCCGACCTGCTGAGTTCATCCAGCTTTTTTATAGCTTGGAGCTGCTGCCGTCTGACCTCTGCATCCGACAGAGAAGTGGGGGAGCTTCCTGACCTATACCCTACAGCAGGGAGTGACTTCCTGTGGAGCCCCAGGGAATCTGTCAGCACCTGCTCCTGAAATGATAGATGAGAATCTTTCCATGATATTGTTGTCAAAGCTTTAGAAAAGCACCAGTGAGTGTTAAAAACCATTGACTTCTCCATAGTTCACCATCTGGCTTTCGAGTTCCTGAGAGTGAGCTGTGTGGAACTTAGTCCCTGATAGGCTCACCCTTGGCAGTAAGGCTCAGGGGGAGATTCCAGACAAAGACCTCAATGAGGAGCTGGCAGAAGATGACACACCACAATAGTAGTGAAGGTGGATGAAGGCTGCAGCAGCAAAGGTGTCCAGTCATCTTGTGTTCTGTAACAGTTACTTGAAAACAAAACCAAAGCCACTCAGAGACTGAGTATGGGGATTTGTGCTGCATGACGTGTTTCCAAAATAACGAAGTTCTAAGGTCAAAAAAGTTTGATCCTTTATTGCAAAATCGGCATAGACGAATGATCTTATATTTTAAAAAAAAACTAAAATTAGCAATATGCAGTCTAATTACAAAGTTAGTGGTACTAAGCATTAGCGGTCAACTAAAAAAATGTTACCCCCCCCCCCCCCACGCCCAAACCCTGGATCTAACTAGACTTAACTAAACTAACTGAGACAAAGCGTGAATATGTGATTACACTCATTTGCTCCTACCTCGCCCCAACCCACGTGACAAATTACCCATAATGAACACGCAACACAAAATATAATACCGACAAACAGAAAATAGATACACGGCTCCCACAACTTCCATGCCTCTTGAACTTTACCCCTACCTCTTGAGGACCGTGTGGTGGCTGGCCGTGCATCAGCTTCCCCAAAGTCACACATTAAGGAAATCCACCCTAAAGACAACCCCTTAGGAGAACATCATTCACGACTTGAGTGATTGCACTACTACTACTAAAGGTCATTTTGTGCATCAGCTGATGGGACAGATCAAACTCAATGTCCTTTCAAGCTGGGAGTTCAACCCAGAAAAGTGTGAAGGGATTCACTTCGGAAGATCAAAACTGAAGGCAGAACGCTGGGTTAATGGCAGGATTCTTGGCCGTGTGGAAGAACAGAGGGATCTTGGGGGTCCATGTCCATAGATCCCTCAAAGTTGCCATGAAAGTTGATAGGATTGTTAGGAAGGCTGTTGGGGTGTTAGCCTTCATAAATAAAGAATTGAGTTCAAGAGCCATGAGGTAATGTTGTTCTCCCTTCTCCTTTTCCCCTTCGTGATTCCCCTCTCTCAATAAGCTGGTAAGGAAGGCGGGCTCTGTCGTGGGCAAAGTACTGGAGGGTTTAACATCGGTAGCTGAGCGAAGGGCGCTGAGTAGGCTACGGTCAATTATGGATAACTCTGAACATCCTCTACATAGCACCATCCAGAGACAGAGAAGCAGTTTCAGCGACAGGTTACTATCGATGCAATGCTCCTCAGACAGGATGAAGAGGTCAATACTCCCCAATGCCATTAGGCTTTACAATTCTAGCGCCAGGACTTAAGAACTTTTTAAAAGCTATTATTAATGCTTTTTGAGATGGTGATTTAGATGCATATCATATTTTTTTACTGAGTTAAGTATTGTATGTAATTAGTTTTGCTACAACAAGTGTATGGGACATTGGAAAAAAAGTTGAATTTCCCCATGGGGATGAATAAAGTATCTATCTATCTATCTATCTCTCCCTGCCCCCTTCCCACTCTCAGTCTACGATAGAGACCCATATCATCACTCACGTATGTCATGATTTGTTTTTGCAGCGGCAATACATAAGATTACTGCAATACTGTGCAAAAATCTAAGGCGGCCTTGCTATAAATATGTGCCTATAAAGCTAGGGTACCTAAGACTTTTGCACAGTAATGTATGTAAGAAGGAATGTTTAAATGACCTTTGAGTAAGTTAGAAGTTTGACACAACATCACAGGCGAAGTGCTGTTCTGGTTGATGCTTTATGTTCAAGCCAGGTGCAGATATTTAATTCTACTTATTATTCCAGTGCACGTTGAAACTTACGAGTTAGCCAAGATTTTGTTTAGGATACAGCATGGCCTATATTTATGATCGAAAACTAAAACTTTAATATCTTACATCTGCATCCGACAGCTGTTTTGTTATTCTTGGAAAGAAGAACCACAATCTATCATAACAGGAGCCATTACATATGCCAAGTATCAACTGGAAATCAGTTTTGCAAGAATATTACTTCTGCGAAGTAGAGACACTCTGTAGTCTTTTCAGAATAAATTTGGAACATAGAACATTATAGCACAGTACAGGCCCAAGCCCTTCAGCCCACAATGTTGTGTTAAGGTTTTATCCTTAATCTAAGAGCAATAACCCTGCCATCCCATGTAGCTCTCCATTTGCTTATCATCCATGTGCCAAATTCAGCTTCATTTTCTTTCCTAAACGAAGTAGGTTGGAGACCCAGTGTCCACATGTCTGAGAGTCCAAGGCCAAGGACAGAAGGCCCTGATGCAGACAGTCCAGGGCCGGAGGCCTGTCTGTATGAGGTGGGGGGAGGGTGAGAAAGGGGCTTGTTTTGCTGTGGTTGCCTTGTTTTGTTCTGTTTCTGTTGCTGCTGCATGTGTTGCTCTGCTGAACATGGTGGCCATCCTACATTGGCACAGGAATGTGTAGCACCTCCTGTGGCTGTCCCCAGCACACTCTTGGGTGTGTTGGTTGCTAATGCAAATGACACATTTCACTGTACATTTCAATATACATGTGATAAATAAATCTGAATATGAATCTAAGTCGGTAGGGATGCGATTCTGGGATGTTCTCAGCTTCGATGGCTGAGATTTGCTTCCAGAAAAAAAGCTTGGGCGCCACCTAGTGGTATTTCTGTGAAATGGCTTCAAAGAGAAGACCTGTTTCCTTTGCTGGGAACTTGGAGCAAGATTACGTCCACAACCCTGTCCACCATTCAGTTGGATCAATTATCCCTTCATTCATGTAATTAGGAATATCTATTGATCATCACATATGCATCCATAGCTCTCTGAAATGACAGTGACGCCTAATTATATTTCCTGCTTTTAAGAGGATAGAAGAACTAATTTTACCTGAACTATACTATATAACGATACAGTAACAACATAATGGATCATCAGTTTACAGAGGAACTCCATCTCTGAGTTGTAAGTCTTGTAACCCAAATGGCTGAGTCTGTGGTATTTGTTATAGGTGTTGGTTTATTATGGTCACATGTACTGAGACGCAGTGAAAAAGCTTTTATTTAGCGTGTCATCCTGACAGATGTCATGTGTAATTGCATTGAGGTAGGAAAAAGAAACTAGAATTCAGAATATAGTGCAGCAGGTTTCAGTTTAGAGTTATACAGCACAAGAACAGGCTCTTTGGCCCAACTTGTCCATGTAGACTAAGGTGCCCATTTAAGCTAGACCTATTTGCTTGCACTTGGCCTATATCCCTCTAGAGCCTTCATATCCATTCACCTTTTCAACTGCCTTTTGAATGTTGTTAACATACTGTCCTCCACTACTTCCTCTAGTAACCACACACATTGCCCTCTGTGTGAAGAAATTCGCTCTATAAGGTCAGTAACAGAGATGGGTAGACAAAGGCCATGGCGAGGTAGATTGTGGAGGTCAAGAGCTTGTCCTTAGTGTATGAGAGCTCCATTCAAAAGCCTGATAGTGGTTGAATAGAAACTGTCCTTAAATCTGATGCTACAGTATGTGCTAATGAATTTTTTTGTATCTTCTGCCCGACAGGAAAGGGGAGAGGAGGGAATGACTGGGGAGGGAGGGATCCTTGACTGATGCTGGATGCTTTCCTGAGGCAGGGGAAGATGTTGATGGAACCAGAGGAGGGGTGGTTGGTTTGCATCATGGATCGTCAATTATAATTAAGGCTGTAAGAAGTGATTTTGAACTTCAGGGAAATTGAGGATTAAGGAGTACAATAAAGAAATGAAGGCTTATGAGAAAAGGCAAGAGTGTAGACCTGAACCCAACATTAGGTCAGCCATCATCTCATTGAAAGACTCAGTTGACCTGGGTGACTTGTGTTTATGTTCTTACAGTGGTCTTGACAGTGGTTAAATAGGAGTTTGTAGCATGGTTGCTGTAAACATTGACTGGCCATGAACGTGGTGAGTTGGGTTAAGGGCCTTGGTTCAGTTGATATTGTCTTATTCCCCCCCCCCCAACTCCCCACCACCACCCCATCCAAGACATACACCAGAAGTGCTGTGTTTGGAGAACCCTCAGGATTGTCAAGGACCCTGCCTATCCATTCCACAATCTCTTTGACCTCCTAACGTCAGGCAGAAGGTTATAAACACAAAGATTCTGCAGATGTTGGAAATCCAGAGTAAAATGCTGAGGAACCTGCTGCCTGACCTGCTGAGCTCTTGCAGCATTTTGTTTGTGTTACTCTGCTGGGCTGGGTAACAGCTTCCTCCTCCGAACTGTGAGATTTATAAACACCCTGCCACCACCCAGTACACACTATTTCTGACAGTGCCAGTAGCATTATACTGTTGTAAATTTAACTATATGTTGCATATGCACTTTATGTTAACATGCACATCTACAGAATATGTTTTGTTATTAGTGAATACAATTGCATGAATATTATTTTATGTGCTGCATATAACTTGGGTGCTGTGTCTTGCATCTTGGCCTCAGAGGAATGATGTTTCATTTAGCTGTATACATGTGTACGGTCGAAAGATGATAAACTTGAACTTGAGCGTCTCATCAGTGAGTAGAATTGGTGGACCAAATTCCCTAATTCTAATCCCATGCTTTATGGTCAACCAAGACCGCAGAATGTCCACGAGGAATGTGCATCTTACAACTTATTCCCGGAGCTGTACTGAGACACTAACCCTGATCACTTCTGTCGTGCTTGACCTTGCTATACTAATATAAATGTACAACTTTACAAAAAAAATTTGTATGAGGAGCAATGTGTTTCTGCAAGCCCATTAACTCATGGATGGGTTTCCATTATGTTAGCCACGAGTGAGACTTCCTAGGAGATACCTGGGCTGGGTCAGTCAAAATAGTCTGTGAGAGAAAAGGTGGGAACTGTACTACATAAATGTAGAAATTAGATTAGAGTTTTGCAACTGATTAAACTGCAAGTGAGTTGCAAAGAAAGCATGGCAGTACTTCTTTTTCCTTAGGAATCTGCAGAGATTTGGCATAACGTGTAAAATTTTGACAAAGTTCTAGAGATGTATCGTGGAGAGTGTATTGACTGGCTGCATCGTGGCCTGGAATGGAAACACCAATGCCTTGGAGCAGAAAATCCTAGAAAAGGTAGTGGATTTGGCTCAGCAAGTCATGGGTAAAGCCCTCCCACCACTGAGTACATCTACACTGTCATAGGAAAGCAACATCCATCATCAGAGATCCCCACCATCCAGTTCATGGTCTTTTCTCGTTTCTGCCATCAGGTAGAAGGTACAAGAGCCTCAAAACTCGCACCACCAGGTTCAAGAACAGTTATTACCCCTCAATCATCAGGCTCTTGAATAAAAGAAGATAACTACACTCACTTGCTCCATTATTGAAATGTTCTCACAACCAATAATCTCACTTTAAGGGCTCTTTATCTCATTATCTCATGCTCTAGCTATTTATTTATATTTGCATTTGCACAGTTTGTTGTCCAATGCACTCTGGTTGATCTTAATTAATCTATTTATAGTACTTTTCTATAGATTTGCTGAGTATGCCCATGAGAAAATTAATCTCAGGGTTGTATGTGGTGACGTACACGTAATTTGATAATAAAATTTACTTTTGAATTTTTTTAACTTTAGAGTGAAGACAGGTTACAGTCAACATATTTTGTAATATTCATCATCAAAGATGGATAAGAATCTTTGCATGCACAAATAAAGATTCAGGAAAACACCATAGTGCAAAATGCTAACAAAAGCAACTAATTTTATTTTGCTTGCGTTCTTTCAGCTGGTCATTGTGCCCAGAGTTTACACCTGCCTCCAGTGGAAAGAAACCAGTTCCTTCACGTGCACGTACACAGTAAAGAGTGCGTAGAGAATTTACAAGGATGGTCCTGGGAGTTGAGGACCTTAGTTATAGAGAAAGGTTGAACAGGTTAGGTTAGAATCAGAATCAGGTTTAATCACAAACAAGAGAAAATCTGCAGATGCTGGAAATCCAAGCAAGACCCACAGAGTGCTGAAAGAACTCAGCAGACCAGGCAGCATCTATGGAAAAGAGTACAGTCGATGTTTCGGGTCGAGACCCTTCATCGGGACTGGTAGAAATCAGGTTTAATATCTCAGGCATATTCATGAAATTTGTTAACATTGTGGCAACAGAACGATGCAATACATAATATATAAAAAAGCTGTGAATTACAGTAAGTTAGTTAGAAGTTAAAGTCTGTCCCGAGCCTTCTAGGCTCGTCAGTCTGGTGCTTATGCCGGTTTCCGTGGCGTGAAGTGACTGAGAGTACGAGACTCCTCCCCGGACAGGACGCCAGTCTATCACAAGGTTAACCCCAGCATTTTTCTGGGACCCATTTTCAGCTGGGTGGACTGGAGCAGCATGTGGTTAAGTGCCTTGCTCAAGGACACAACATGTTGCCTCGGCTGGGGCTCGAACTCACAACCTTCGGATCACTAGTCCAACGCCTTAGCTACTAGGCCATGCGCCACATGAATTACAATAAGTATATATGTTTTTTAAATAGTTAAATTAAATAAGTAGTGTAAAAACGTAGTTCATTGTCCATCCAGAAATGAGATGGCAGAGGGGAAGAAGTTGTTCCTGAATCACTGATGGACAGACAGACAGACTTTATTGATCCCGAGGGAAATTGGGTTTCGTTATAGTTGCACCAACCAAGAATAGTGTAGAAATATTGCAATATAAAACCATAAATAATTAAATAATACTAAGTTAATCATGCCAAGTGGAAGTAAGTCCAGGAGCAGCCTATTGGCTCAGGGTGTCTGACACTCCGAGGGAGGAGTTGTAAAGTTTGATGGCCACAGGCAGGAATGACTTCCTATGACATTCAGTGTTACATCTCGGTGGAATGAGTCTCTGGCTGAATGTACTCCTGTGCCTAACCAGTACATTATGGAGTAGATGGGAGTCATTGTCCAAGATGGCATGCAACTTGGACAGTGTCCTCTTTTCAGACTCCTCCTTCCTGATTGTAATAATGAGAAGAGGACTTGTCCTGGGAGGTGGGGATCCTTAATGATGAATATCACCTTTTTGAGGTACCACTCCTTGTAGATGTCTTGGATGATATGGAAGCTAGTGTCCATGATGGAGCTGACTAATTTTACAACTCTCTGTAGCTTACTTCAATCCTGTGCAGTAGCTACCCCTCTACCGACTGGTGATGCAGCCTGTCAGAATAAGGGGAGATTGTACAAAGGTACACAGAATTTTAAGGTATATTCTGTATATAGGGTAAATACGTACGGATCTTTTCCCCTCAGGTTGGGTGAGACTAAAACTGGAGGTCATTGGTTTAAAGTGAAAGATGGAATATTTAAGGGGAATCTTGGCGGTGGGGGGAAGGTTTCCTCACTCTGGGTTGTGCGGGGATGGAACGAGCTCGTAGCAGATGTGGATGCGGATTCAGTTGCAACATTTAAGTGAAGTTAGAATCGTGACATGGACGGGAAGGATAGGGAAGGATATAGTCTGTATGAGAGTAGAAGATCAGGTTGGTATGGTCTCATTGGGTTAAAGGGTCTATTCCTATGCTGTATTGCCCCATGACTCTGTGACACTACTTAACTAATGTTCTCAGCCACAGCAAACACGAGGAAATCTGCAGATGCTGGAAATTCAAACAACAACACACACAAAATGCTGGTGGAACACAGCAGGCCAGGCAACGTCTATAGGGAGAAGTGCTGTTGACGTTTCGGACTGAGACCTAACGAAGGGTCTCGGCCCGAAACGTCGACAGTGCTTCTCCCTATAGATGCTGCCTGGCCTGCTGTGTTCCACCAGCATTTTGTGTGTGGTCTCGGCCCGAAACGTCAACAGCGCTTCTCCCTATAGATGCTGCCTGGCCTGCTGTGTTCCACCCGCATTTTGTGTGTGGTCTCGGCCCAAAACGTCAACAGTGCTTCTCCCTATAGATACTGCCTGGCCTGCTGCGTTCCACCAGCATTTTGTGTGTGGTCTCGGCCCGAAACGTCGACAGTGCTTCTCCTTACAGATGTTGCCTGGCCTGCTGTGTTCCACCAGCATCTTGTGTGTGTTGTTGTTCTCAGCCGGAATTACTTTGCAGTGTGTCACTCTCAAAATAAATTGGTCCCTCCATTACTGTGATAATCCGGACATCTCCTTTGACCGGGCTTCTTAAGGGAATATGGTGTAGGTGTTAAAGCATCAACATTCAGAACAATTAAACACATAAAGTCAAAGAAAGGAAGTGCGATCTCACATTTATTCAGTGACTTTCAGTAGGTTCAAATTACTTCAGACCGTCGGAAAGAATGACTCCAGTTGACACAAGAGACTGCAGATGCTGGGACCACCATTTGAGCTCCAGACCATTTTTTTTGCAGAACGTACACCTGGAGGTGGGGTTGAGATGTCTCATGGTAGCTGAGCTCCAAGGAATATATTCCAAACTGATTCTACCCTTCCCCACAACTCAGGTCCTCAAGTGGTGGAGAATGTCCAGAACCTGTTAGTTATCCTTGCAATTGGATGCAGAAATAGCCAGGAAATCAGAGGCACAACAAATTCTGCAGATGCTGTAAATCTAGAGCAACACACACAAAATGCTGCAAGAACTCAGCAGGTCAGGCAGCATCTACGGAGAGGAATAAAGAATCAATGTCTCGGGTGAGACCCTTCCTCAGGACTGGACAGGAAGGGGGAAGAAGCCAGAATAAGAAGGGAGAGTGGGGAAGTAGTACAAGCTGGCAGGTGATAGGTGAGGCCAAGTGAGGGGGAAATGAAGTAAGAAGCTGGGAGGTGATAGTGAAGAAGAAGGAATCTGATAGGAGAGGGGAGTGACCATGGGACAAAGGGAAGGGGGAAGGGTTGACACACAGGTGAGGAGAAGGGAAGAGGAAAAGGGGAGTGAGAGTGGGGAATGGAAAAGGAGAGGAGGAGGGAAAGAAATTCAAAGGAAATTCACTAGCGTGTTGCCTGGATTGGAGCGGTTCACTTGTGAGGGGAAACTGGAGAAGTTGTGTTTGTTCTCTCCAGAATGGAGGTGGTTAAGAGTGAACATGACTGAGGGACATAGAATTATGAGTGGTGTAGATGGGGTAAAGTGCAGGATGTCTCTCACCATAAAAGAGGCTGATAAAGGATTTAGGGATAATAAACATGCAACTTTTTGGCCTGAAACCCTTCATCAGATCTGAAAAGGAAGAGGGAGAAGCCACAATTAGAAGGTGGGGAGAGGAGAAGAATTACAAGCTGGCAAGTGGAGCTGACTGTTTATTCCTCTCCATAGATGCTGCTTGACTTGCTGAGTTCTTAAGACATTCTGTTGCTTTGGATTTCCAGCATCTGCAGAAACTCTTGTGTAAAAGATTTAGGGTAAGGACATAGAGATTTAAGGGATATACAAGGAAGTCTATCTGCACCCAGAGAGCAGTGAATATGACACCACATTGCTCGAGGGAGTGATTGATGTTGAATAACGGACAGCAAGGACGAGCATTTGAATTGCTTTGGCACAGAGCAATTCAAGAACAAGGAAGCTTTAGAGAGGATGCAAAGGGGATTTACCTAGATGCTGCATGGATTAAAGAGCATGTTTTTAACTTATATTATTGAGTTCTTCCAGTAAGATCCGTTGCTCCAGATTCCAGCATCTGCTGTCCCTGCTGTTGGCAGTTTTACATGAATGTCCTCAGAAAGAACTTGATGGAACTAAGTTCTTGCTTCTATTGGGGAAGTCGAGTTTTGGGAAAGGCCTGTAACACCAAGTTATCAGGCATCAGTCTTGCTAATCCTTTAACTCAAACTTCAGTTGCAATAATCTCTAAAGTGCTTGGTCAGCAGCACTTCTTCATTGTTCATGAATGAAAATCACTGTTCCTGTTACATTCCTTCAACTAATCCACTTCAGGACGTTTTGGGAAAGAGACAGCAACATTTGCAGCATCAATAAAGCCAAGGACTTCTTTTTGTTATTTTATATTTGAGTTGGACTTCAAAAGCACAACGTACTGGTAGTTTTAACTGAAGAAGCTCAAAATGTGCTGGCAAGTAACTAATACATAAGTTGTGAAGGATTTAGTGGGACCTATTGGGGCAGAGGTCTCTCTGGAGGGACAGGGCAAGGCTAGAATACTTAATGTGTACTTTGTATTCAGTTCTGGTCACTTCATTATGGGAAAATGTGGAAGCTTTAGAGAGGGTGCAGTGGAGATTTACCAGGATACTGCCTGGATTAGAGAGCATGTCTGATGAGGAAAGGTTGAGTGAGCGAGGGCTTTTCTCTTTGGAATGAAGGAGATCATAAGGCAATGGAGCAAAATTAGGTCATTCAGCCGATTGGGTCTGCTCCGCCATTTATTCATGGCTGATTTATTTTCTCTCTCAACCCCATTCTCCTGAATTCTCCCCATAACGTTAGTAATCAACAACCTATCAAAATGTGCTTTAAATACACCTACAGTAATCATTTGGCCTCCACAGTTGTCTGTGAATTCCGTAGATTAACCATGCTCTGGTTTAACAAATGCCTCCTCATCTCTGTTCTAATGGAACAACCTTCTGATCCGAGGCTGTGCCTTTTGTTCCTAGACTCTCCCACTGTTGGAAACATCTTCTCCACATCCACTCTATCTAGGCCTTTTGGATGAGAGGTTAGAACTGTGTAAGGTGGACGTAGGTAGAGTGGATAGCCAGCACCTTTTTCCCAGCATGGAAATGTCGAATACAAAGGGGCATGATTTTAAGGTGATTGGAGGGAAAATACAGGGGGCAATGTCAGAGGTAATTGTTTACACAGAGAGTGCTGGGTGCATGGTGGAGGCAGATGCATTAGGGACATATAAGAAACTCTTAGATGGGCACATGGGTGATAGTAAACAGGAGGGCTATGTGGGAGGAAAGGGTTAGATTGATCTTGGAGTAGGTTAAAAGATTGGCACAACATCGTAGACTGAAGGACCTCTACTGTGCTGTAATATTCTTTGTTCTAGAAGGCTATGGACCAAGCTGTAGTCAATATAATTAATATGGATGGTGTCCACACTGGTCAGTGAGAATAAGATCCTTGCCGAACAATTCTGTAATTTTATGAAGTGTAAACGACAATCAGACCATAAGACGTAGGAGCAGAATTTGGCCATTCGGCTCATCGAGTGCTCTGCCATTCTGTCATGACTGATTTATTATCCCTGTCAACCCCATTCTTCTGCTTTCTCCCTGTAACTTTTGATGCTCGTACTAATCAAGAACCTATCAACCTCCCCTTTAAAGATACCCAATGACTTGGCCTCCATAGCCATCTGTGGCAATGAACTCCACCCTCTGGCTAAAGAAATTCCTCCTCATCTATGTCATAATGAATGTTTCTCTATTCTGAGGCTATGCCCTCTGATCCTAAAATTCCCCACTATAGGAAGCATCCTCTCAACATCCACTGTATCTAGACCATTCAATATTTGATAGGTTTCAATGAGATTCCCCCTCATTCTTCTAAACTCCAGCTAGTACAGGCTCAGAGCCATCAAGTGCTTCTCATATGTTAACCCTTTAATTCCCAGAATCATTCTCATGAACTCCTCTGGACCCCGTCCAATGCCAGGACCTTAGATACGGGCCCAAAGCTGCTCACAGTACTCCAAGTGCAAGCTGACCAATGCCTTATAAAGCCTCAGCATTACATTTTTGCTTTCATATCCTAGTTCTCTCAAAATGAATGTTAACATTACATTTGCCTTCCTGATCAGCTCCGCTGCAGACAGAGAAATCACATTGCCTGAAGCTGGAGAACTCAGTATTGAGTTTGGAAGGTTTTAATGCACCTAGACAGAAGTCTTTTAGCTTTGCAGCCCAGACCAATAGGTTTCTGCCACAAGGCACCAAATTTAATAACGAGTCGGAAACTGAGGACCTAGACTTGGAGCATTAAAGGCAGAAAATGCTGGAAGCTCCTGTAGAGAAATGGCCAGGCAGGTTCGCTGATCTGCAAAGATTACTCTGAGCATTGACTGCATCTTCTCTTACAGCAGGGCTGTGCTTTTAGTTTAAGGCAGCCGTGCATACCGCTTCCACCCCCCTGCTGCCAGCAAGTTCGTCAACGAACTGTTTGAAGCTGACACCGAGTGACAGGAAGGCGCTACAGCTGTGGAAGCGAGCCCAGCTCGGCAGGGCTCGTGGCCTTTGGGCCACTGAATAGACGTCAATGCTCTCTGCTCAGCTTCGAGGGCTCACCTGCTCCCGATGGTAGCGTTGCGTTTGGCAAGCCTTTGAATTATCAGAGGATCGGTTCACTGAATCTGCACTGTAGATGCTGGAGGTTTAGCTTGTGTTTCAAGGTTTCACAGTGGGTGCTTTTTCTCTGTCAATGACCCGGCTCACGATGGATCTCAGTGTCCTTGTTGTTTATAAGGAGACCATAGATAACAGCAGAGGCTTTAGAAGTAGAAAATAATTCAATACAAAAAGGAATTAAAGACAAGGCAGTACCTTCCCACGGAAATTCAGTAGTGGCTTGTAATGTAAATTTTAAAAATTGGGCAAAAAATGTAGGGAAGTTGGTTAGTAAGTTTGCAAACACAACAACTGATGGATTTGCAAACCGTGAAGAAGCTCATTGGAGGATGCGGATCAATGTCAGCAGCGGGCAGAGGAAAGGGAGGCGGAGTTTAATCCAGGCAAGAATGGTGTTCGCACTTTGAGAGGTCAAGTATAAGGGGAAAGTAGATGGTTAATGGCAGGACCCTTAACAGCACTGATATACAGATGGATCTTGGGTTCCAACTCCATACCTGCCTGAAAGTAGGTAGCAAAGGTCAGCACCTTGACCCCAGAGCAACGCTGTTTCGGTTGGCTGTATTCATGTATGCTTGAAGCCATGAGCTTCAAGGAGCGATGCCTCCAAAAGGTGCCATCTGTTGTTAAGGACCCCCATCACCCTGGTCATGACTTGTTCTCATTGCCACCATCAGGGAAGAGCTACAGAAACCTAAAGGCCCCCCTCCTTCTCCATTTCCCACCCCCTTTTCCATCTCTCACCTCACCTCACCAATCAACTTCCCAGATCTTGACTTCATCCCTCCCTCTCCAGGTTTCATCTCTCAGCTGGTGGTTCTCTCTCCCCTCCCCTCATGTTTCAAATCTACTCCTCAGCTTTTTTTCTCCAGTCCTGCCAAAGGGTTTTGGCCTGAAACGTCTGCTGTACTTTTTCCCATAGATGCTGCCTGGCCTGCTGAGTTCCTCCAGCATTTTGTGTGTATTGCAATCATGCAGGCATAGCTTCTTCCCCTCTGCCATCCAATTTCTGAATGGACATCGAACACTACTTCATTAATTTTTTATTTCTATTTTTGCACTACTTCTTTAATTTAATTATTTAAAAAAACAGGTACTTGGAAGTAGGTACAGAGGAGATATCAGGGGTAAGTTTTTTTACGCAGAGTGGTGAGTACATGGAATGGGCTGCCAGCAACGGTGGTGGAGGCAGATAAGTTAGGGTATTTTAAACAGACTCCTGGACACATACATGGAGCTCAGAAAAATAGAGGACTATGGGTAACCCTAGGTAATTTCTAAGGTAAGGACATGTTTGGCTCAGCTTTGTGGGCCGAAGGGCCTGTTTTGTGCTGTAGGTTTTCTATGCTTCTATGTTTCTATATATATATATATATATATATATATACTTACTGTAATACATGTTTATTCTATTATCATGTATTGCACTGTTCTGTTGCCACAAGGATAACAAATTTCATGACATATGCCGGTGATATTAAAACTGATTCTGATTCGAGTTTTGATTCTGGTGGTTGAAAGACAATTAAACTTGAACTTGAAGATGCTGGAGGAGCAGAGCAGGTCAGTTAGCATCTACGAAGGAGACTAAATAGTGGACTTTTCTTGGCTGAGACCCTTCATCGGCAACATTTTGACTAAATATTGACTATTTATCTTCCTCCACTAATGCAGCCAGACCTGCTGAATTTCTCTAATATTCCGCAAGGTTCAAGGTTTCCAATATCCATAGAATCTCCTGTGTTTAAGAGTAGTAAAGGTATATGCTGTGCTTGCCTTCATCACTAGGAACACAGAGTGTAAGAGTCTGGAAGTCTTGATGCAGTTGCATAAGGATTTGGTTAGGCCGCACTTGGAGTGTAGCATGACACTTTGGTCACCACATTACGGGAAGGATCTGAAGGCACTGGAGGGGGTACAGAAGAAGGTTACCAGTGCACTGCCTGGATTAGAGGATACAAGCCATCAGGTGAGGTTGGACAAACTTGGATTGTTTCTCTGGAGTCTTGGAGAGTGAGTGTGGACCTGACAGAAGTTTATAAAATCATAAGAGGCATAGATAGAGTACACAACCCGAATCTTTCTCCCAGGGAAGAAATATCAGCTACTAAAATGCTCAGCTTTAAGGTGAGAGGGGCAGTGTTCAAAGGGGATGTTTGGGGAAAGTGTTTTACTTGTCTGGAATGAGCTGTCAGGAAGCGGAGGTGTTGGATGGGCACGTGAGCATGTGGGGTACGGAGAGATATGGATCAAGCGCAGGCAGAAGGGACAAATTTAATTTAATATCATGCTCGGCACAGACATTGTAGGTCAAAGGGCTTGTTCTTGTGCTGTACTGTTCTATGTTCAGATAGCCACTGTTGCCATCGACAATTCATCGAACTCTGATGTGCTGCTGGAAAAGACAACAGGCAAGTACTGGATGTGACCATGTTGGTAGATGAACAGGAGCCTGGTCGTCTCTTAAGAGGTTGTCCAATGTATTCAGATTTCAAGTGAAAACAGCACAAAATCACAATTCATCTGGAAATCAACTGTGCAATTACTTTTAATTTTTCACAGTAGGATGACAACATAGGGCTACCCACAGGGACCTAAGTTCCCTCAGGTTGTCACAGACAGAAGCGCAAAGGAAGCTAGGCAGGATTTGACAAAGACTTGGATTCATTAGTGGCTGTTCTGTACCTCAAGGATCAACTTTATATGACATTATACATTTACATCTATTAGGAACTTGCTGTGGTGTGTTGGTCAGGGCACGGCATACAACAAATCATAACATTCAACAATAATTTTTTAAAATAAAGAATTGCATAAAATGAAGTTTAAAGTTTAAGTATAAATATGGAATAAACTGTGCTTAAATTCATAAATATCAGCCTGTACACTCCGTGTCCACTTTAGTTGGTACATCCTGTTCCTAATAAAGTGACCTCTGAGTGTATGTTTGTGGTTATCTACTGCTGTAGCCCATCCGCTACAAGGTTCAATGCCTTGTTCATTCAGTGATATTCTCCTGCACACTGCTGTTATAACATGGGGTTATTTGAGTTACTGTCACCTTCCAGTCCTCTTGAACGAGTCTGGCCAATATCCTCTTGAATGAGTCTGGCCAATATCCTCTTGAATGAGTCTGGCCAATATCCTCTTGAACGAGTCAGGCCAATATCCTCTGACCTCTCAGATAACAAGGCATTTTTTTGCTCACAGAAATGGCAGTTTTCTTTATTTGCTTTCTTTTGCACAATTCTCCGTAAACCCCAGAGCATGAAAATCCCAGATCTGCAGTTTTTGAGATGCTCAAACCACCCTATCTGGCACCAACAATCATTCCACAGTCCAAGTTACTCAGATCACATTTCTTCCCTATTTTGATGTTTGGTCTGAAGAACAACTGAACCTCTTGACCATGTCTGCATGCTTTTGTGCATTGAGTTGCTGCCACATGATTGGCTGATTAGATACTTGCATGAATGTACCTAATAAAGTGGCCACAGAGAGTATTTACGATATAAACAGCATTATAAAAAGTGAGTGTTCAGAGTGTTTACAATGCTGTGCAATGATGGGGGTGATTGACAGAGTGGGGTGAGGGAACTAATTAAACCAGTCCCCCCACCCCCTTCTATCAACCAACTAGAATGGTTGATCTGATTAACTGCCTGGGTGAAGAAATTTTAAAGATGGCATGAAATGTTTGTTTTAGTACCCTCTGGTGCTTTCTAGAAGGGAGGTTTTGGAAAACGCAGTTTGCATGGAGGGTAATGTCCTGCCCTCACTCTCAGGGTTCTTTGTTGGTTTTAAGGTCCATGTTCACCCCTACTGATCCTCCCAGGAACAACGATCTCAGTTTCCCATCAGTACACCAGTTCCAAGAACCCATAAAGTTGTTTTTTTAAAACATTTGGACAGCTGCTGCCTCTCTATTTATGTTCTATTGTGTTATTTTCATTGTCTTGTTGTAAATCGATAAATTACTGTCAAAATGATGGAATCCTCTTCTGTGTAATATTTGGTTGGTGTGGTTGTTGCTCCTTTGGGGGTAATTACTTATTCCTTCAGTTGTTAATGCCCCATAGAGAGGCCCCAAGGGAGGAATGCACTGAAAACAGTGTGGTTCTTTCTGAACACTGATGGAACCTTGAAGGTTTATGTTCCCATTTCTGAATAATCTGGGGACACGATAAGATAATATTGTTACGTACCCCATAACTGGGTCAGTTATCAGCAAAGATAGAGAGGTCTGTTGAAGTCTGATGGTACTATTTTTAAAAGTCTTTATTTATAAAGGGGCACAAAAGTAAGGTTAATACAAACATTCAGAGAATATACATCGGTAATACTCAATCTAAAGCGCCGGTATAGTAATAATCATCACTAAGGAAGAGCTTTATTGTTTGTCTAGGGTATAATATATTGTCCGATGGAAATATAAGAGTCACTCAGTTCAGGCTCAGTTCACGCAGGCTTCAGCCTTTGGGGACCGCTGGTTTTCACTTGTTGGAGAGAGAGAGAGATTTGTGAGAAGAGAAACTTGCCCGGGTCTTTTGATGAGGCCGATCCGATGTGTCGGGGGAGTTGGTTCCCCGTTGTTAGTTCAAGAAAATTGTCTCTGTGGTATCAGCCACCGGCTCCCAGGCAAGGGAACCGAACACACGTGGCTTCCTTCAAATGGCTGCCCGCTATACGGGATCGCTAGCATCTCTTCTGGTGTGTCTGAGGGGCCGTCTCTACAGCCCCTCTTTTATCTGGACTCACGGGGTCTCAGATGTCAATCAGGTTGGGATGATGCATCTCTCCCCGTCACCCAGCCCACGTTGCCCTGAGGGCTTGCACGTAGCCCAGTCCCCAATCCACAAAGGTGTCTCCAAAAGACAATGGCCGTTATCCGTGGCTTTGCCTTGCTGAGGGGCCAAGACACATTCCAAAACCTTGAGGATTCTCTCTCATTTCCTGGGTCCAAGACCCGACTTAATAGCGATCTTGCAATTCTCAAGAAGGAGGGGGCTGCGGTCATAACAATATCAAACCGCGACTTTTGTAAATATTGGAATGATGTTATGTATGAAGGACACTGTTTGTCAGGTTGACGATATTATGTCCTTTTCCTTCCTTCCCCTTCATGTGTGCTGCCACCAGTTGATCACTGTGAGTTTGAGTGTTTTGGTATTAATATTGGTTTATTATTGTCACATGCGCCAAGATACAGTGAAACATAAGCACGAGAAAGTCTGCAGCATTTTGTGTGTGTTGCTTAATATTTAGTGAAAAGATTGTCTTGCATGCTGTTCTTAAAGATCAAATCTCAATGCAGTCCATTGAGGTAGCAAAAGGTAAAATAATAACAATAACAATACAGAATAGTGTGTAAACATTATGAAAAATAGTGCAGTGCAGGTAAATAATAAAGTGTACAATCATAGCAAGATGGATTGTGAGGCCGAGAGTCTTTCTTGCTGTTCAAGATGTCCATTATAGAGCCTGGTAACAGTGGGATGAAAGTGGTGAAAGGTTGAATAGGTTAAGGACTTTATTCCTTGGTGCGTAGGAGAATGAGGGGAGATCTGATAGAGGTATGTAAAATTATGAGAATTAGAGATAGGTCAAATGCAAGCAGGCTTTTTCCACTGAGGTTGGTGAGACTAGAACTAGAGGTCACGGGTTAAGGGTGAAAGGTGAAATGTTTAAAGGGAACCTTTTTCATTCAGAAATCGGTGAGAGTGTTGGAACGAGCTGCCAGCAGAAATGGTGGATGCGGATTTGATTTTGATATTTAAGCGGTGTCTGGGTAATGCATGGATGGGCTGGATATGGAGGGGTATCGTGCAGGTGTAAGTTGATAAGTTGATAGTTCAGCATAGACTAGGTGGGTCGAAGTTGTAGTTCTCTATGATTCTATATCTCAAAACAAAATAAAAAGCATTTCTGAAGTGCCTTCCATGAATCCAAGAAGACACTGCAAAGGGATTTACAATCAATTAACAGAGATGCTGCACAGCAAGATCCCACAAACAGCATTCTTTTCAGTAACCGGTTTTCTTTCATGTTGCTCATACAAAAGTTATGGATTTGGTAATTCTTTGGTTGCGGTGAAGTTGGGGGGGTTGGATTAAGGAACAAATGGTGGAGGCAAATATATCTTAGGAGCATCTGGACGGGCACTTCAATTGCCAAGGTACAGAAGGCCACAGACTGAGGGCCAGTAAATAGAATTAGAATCGATATTAAATTAATACTGTCATTTATCTGTTCTTCTTGTGAGCTTAACCCTACCACGTTGATTGGTATCAGCCTTGCTTTTTGTCACAATTCTAAGCTTGATATTATCAGTAAATGTTGAAATCGTACTCTGTGTTTTAATGTCTGCACAACTATCAAGTAGAGCAGTGGGTGCCAGAACAGATCTTTGGGGAACATGACTCTGCTCTCCACAGAGAGTAACAACTGTTTAACTCAACTCACTGGTTTTTTTTTTAATTTCTTGTCCAAGGTCCAGACCCCCATTCTTCATAAGCCTAGAACGAGGGGTCACAGTTTAAGGATAAAGGGGAAGCCTTTTAGGACCGAGATGAGGAAAAACTTCTTCACACAGAGAGTGGTGAATCTGTGGAATTCTCCACCACAGGAAACAGTTGAGGCTGGTTCATTGGCTATATTTAAGAGGAAGTTAGATATGGTCCTTGTGGCTAAAGGGATCAGGGGGTATGGAGAGAAAGCAGGTACAGGGTTTTGAGTTGGATGATCAGGCCTTTTTTGAATGGCCTACTCCTGCACCTATTTTCTATGTTTCTATGTTAAACTTTGTTAACCCCTCTTTTATATGGAATTTCATCACGATCTTTCTTAAAAGCTGTACAGCCATCATCTGTCTTTGTTACTTCATGACAAGTTCAGGCTATTGAACACAATGTCTTCCAAGCGCATGCAGGTGCTCGTTAATTAAGCCACCAGCTCTCCACGTGACTGTTAGTTTCATGACATTACTCCTCACTGATGTTAAAGTGACTATCCTGGAGTTACTAGGAATGTCCTCACACCCTTGCTTGTGGCACCTTTGCCACTTTTCTTATCCTTGGATACCTCACTTTACTTACAGAGACTTGGACCTTCTAATATTTCCAATACCCCACTTTCCTCCATAACTTCATTGGGCCAACTCCGCTCTAATAAAACTATTTTCTTTATTAGTTACATGACAGCAGATATTTAGTTTCTCCCATTAAAACTACCACTGTTTCTGCTTGTTCCCGACCCACTGAACTTATCTCTGCATACCTCGACTCAGTTTTATTCCCCCCAGTTCAGTCCCTTCCTGGCTACATCCGTGACATCATATGCTCTTGATCTTTTCAATTATTTCAAGGTCCCTGGCCCAGATCATCTTATTTTCACTATGGATGTTCAGTCTCCATACACCTCCATCCCCCACCAGGAAGTCCTCATTTCTTTCTGGACATCAGACCCAACCACTTCCCATGCATCACCACTCTCCTCTGTCTGGCTGAACTTGTTCTCACTCATGAGAATTTCTCCTTTGGCTCCTCCCACTTCCTTCAAACAAAAGGTGTAGCCATGGGGACTTGCATGAGTTCCAGCTATGCCTGCCTTTTTGTCGGCTATGTGGAACAGTCTATGTTCCAAGCATAGACTGTATCACTCACTAACTTTTCCTACGTTACATCAATGACTTCAATGGGGCTGCTTCCTGCATCCATACCGAGTTCGTCAACTTCATTTACTTTGCCTCCTGCCCTCAAACTTACCTGGTCCATTTCCAACACCTCCCTCCCCTTTCTCTGTCTCTGTCTCTGGAGACAGCTTATCTACTGATTATCAGTAGCTTATCTACAGCTTATCTTTAATAAACCCACTGACTCCACTGCTACCTGGATTATACCTCTTCCAATCCTGTTACTTGTAAAAATGTGATCGCCTTCTCTCAACACCTCCATCTCCACCGCATCTGCTCTCAGGATGAGGCTTTTCATTCCAGAACTAAGGACATGTCCTTCTTCTTCAAAGAAAGGGGCTTTCCTTCCTCCACCATCAATGCTGCCCTCAACTGCATCTCGTCCATTTTGCGCATGTCTGCCTCACCCTATTCTCCCACCGAACCACAAGGGAATAGAGTTCCTCTTGTCCTCACCTATCACCCCACCAGCCTCCACTTCCAGCACATAATTGTCTGTAACTTCCAGCATCTCCAACAGGACCCCACCACCAAGCACACGTTTGGCTACCCCCTCCCCCACAACTTTCTGCTTTCTGTAGGAATCACTCCCTACGCGACTCCCTTGTTCATTTATCCATTCATCCTTCCCCACTGATCTCCCTCCTGGCACTCATCCTTGCAAGTGGAATAAGTGCTGCACATGTCCTTACACCTCCTCCCTCACTACCATTCAGGACCCCAAATACTGCTACCAGGTGGGGCAACACTTCACCTGTGAATCTTTTGAGGTCACCTACTCTATCTGGTGTGCCTGGTGTGGGGCTTCTGGATGTCGGTGAGACCCAATGTAGATTGGGAGAAGACCGTTTCCCCAGCACCTACACTGGGCCTGCCAGATAAAGTGGAGTCTCCCAGTGGCCACTCTTTTTAATTCCACTTCCCATTCCCGTTCTGACATGTCAGTCCACGGCCTTCTCTACTGCCACGATGAGGCCACACTCAGGTTGGAGGAGCAACACCTCATATTCTGTCTGGGTAGCCTCCAACCTAATGGCATGAACACCGATTTCTCAAACTTCCTGATGTCTCACCCCGTTTCCCTCACTATTCTCCATTCCCATTTCCCTCCCTCACCCTATCTGTTCATCACCATTCTTAGGTGTCCATGACCTTCTAACCTCTCTGATCAGATTCCCCCTTCTTCAGTCCATTATCTCTTTCACCAATCAACTTCCCAGCTCTTTACTTCACCCCTCCTATTACCCCTTCCTGTTGTCACCTACCACCTTATATTTCTTCCTCCCCACTCCCCATCTTCTTACTCTGAATTCCTGTCATTTTTCTCCAGTTCTGATGAAGGGTCTCGGCCCAAAACATCGACTGTTCACTCTTTTCCATAGATGCTGCCTGGCCTGCTGAGTTCCTCCAGCACTTGTGTGTGTTGCTTGGATTTCCAGCATCTGCAGATTTTCTATTGTTTGTGATAGAACTTCACTGAAATTTAGCTCTAACATGTGTACCGAGCTATTAACCTACTCTAAGATCAATCTAACCCTTCCCTCCTACATAGCCTTCTATTTTTCTTTTATCCATATGCATAATAATCATTTGACTGTCCTGAGGGTATCTGTCTCTACCACATCCCCTAGCAGCATGTTTCACACACCCACCACTCTTAGTGTAAAAATAACTTACCTCTGACATCCCCCTAAAACTTTCCTTCAAACACTTTTAAAAAAAATTCTCCCTACTATTAGCCAATTCTGCCTGGGAAAGAGTTGCTGGCTGACACTTTATCTACGCCTCATACACCTCTATCAAGGCAGCTCTCTTCCTCCCTCATTCCAAAGGGAAGAGCCCTAGCTCACTTAACTTTTCCTCATAAGAAATGCTCTCTAAGTCAGGCAGCATCCTGGTAAATTTCCTCTGCACCCTCTCTGAAGTGGTTAGCACAACACTTTACAGTGCCAGTGACCCGGTTCCATTTTGCAAGGAGTTTGTAAGTTCTCACCGTGACTGCGTGGGTTTCCTCCAGGTGCTCCGCTTTCGTCCCGCTGTCCAAAGACGTACCGGTTGAAAGGTTAATTGGTCATCGTAAGTCATTCAATGATTAGGTGAGAGTTAAATTGGAGAATTGCGGGCTGGTGCGGCTAGGGGAGTCAGAAAGCCCTATTATGTGCTGCATCTCAATCAATCAATCAATAAGTAAAATGTCCAATGCTTTCCTATAATGAGGCAATCAGAACTGCAAACAAACCACTCATTAAGTATCTCACTCGATCTTTTACTATTTTCATATTAGTTACATGCCAGCAGACTTTGAGTTTCTTCTGTTAAAGCTACCGGTAATTGTGTTTTACAATTGTGCTCCAGCTCAAAAATACCATAGACAAGGAAGGCCTTGGCTTTATTGATGTTGCAGATTTTGCTGTCTGTTTCTCAGCATGTCTTGAAGTGGATTAGATAAAGGAATTTAGCAGGAGCAGTGATTTTCATTCATGAACAATGAAGAACTGCTGCTGACCAAGCACTTGAGAGATTAGTGCAACTGAAATTTGAGTTAGAGGATTAGCAAGATCAATGCCTGATAACTCAATGTTACAGGCCTTTCCCAGAACTCAACTTCTCCAATAGATGCTAGATCTTAGTTCCATCAAGTTCTTTTGGAGCTTTATTCGTGTAAAACTGCTGACACGAGGGACTGCAGATGCTGGAAATCCAAAGCAACACACACAAAATGCTCGAGGAACTCAGCAGGCCAGGCAGCATCTATGGAAATGAATATACAGCCAAAATTTTTGGCAGAACCATTCCTCAGGAATAAAAGCCAAAGATGAGTTTATTATCAGATGCGTTAGTGCGTGCATGCACAGGAGCAATGAGGAACTTGCTTGCAGCAGCATCACAGGTGCTTAGCATCAGATAAGCAGTATTCACAAGAAAAACAAAGTTATGCACGATCATTTCAAGACCAACCACAATTAGAAGTAAAAAAACAACAAAGTCCATTTTATGCAAAGTGATCGAAGTGGTCGTCGTGTTACCAAACTGTAGGGATGCGTCAATTGGTTGAGGAACTGAATGGATAAGGGGAGGTATCTGTTCTTGAACCTGATGATGTAAGACTTCAGGCTTCTGTACCACCTGCTCGATGGTAGATGCAAGAAGATGGGATGGCCTGGAAGGTGGGGTCACAAAACCTCTGTGTGATTTGTTAATGATTCAGTTTGAAGCCCTGCTACGTCAGTTTCAGAATCAGAATCAGGTTTATTATCACTGGCGTGTGTCGTGAAATTTATTAACTTAGCAGCAGCAGTTCAATGCAATACATAATATAGCAGAATAAATCAATCAATCAATTATAGCATATGTATATTGAACAGATTAAAAATCGTGCAAAAACATAAATAAGATATACTAAAAAGGTGAGGTAGTGTTCACAGGTTCAATGTCCATTTAGGAATCGGATGGCAGAGGGGAAGAAGCTGTTCCTGAATCACTGCGTGTGTGCCTTCAGGCTTCTGCACCTCCTACCTGATGGTAACAATGAGAAAAGGGCATGCCCTAGGGATCCTTAATAATGGATGTTGCCTTTCTAAGACTCCGCTCCTTGAAGATGTCCTCAGTACTTTGTGGGCTAGTACCCAAGATGGATCTCAAAGTTGCTGTTACGTGGATTTGGAGGCTAATTTCTGCTTCTCTGCCAAAGTTTGCTTCATGAATGTTTCACGTCCAGACTAGAAAGGACACCATAGAGACCTATCCTTACAACCAATGAAGACTCTCAACCACCTAAATAATCATTGGCTGCACACTTTGAGGCCAGAAGGAAACAGGAAAAAAGAGAACATCTGGTTTGTTGTCCACCCCTCTCTTCATATATTGGAAAGCATAGGAGCCTCTGGTTTCAAAAATTACAGGCTAAAGTGACTGTGAGTAATGAAATGGATTGTGTTTCACATTCTGAGACAGCCTGGAAGTCCCTCACGGGCTATGGATCACTTCTTTTGAAGTGCTATTTCCATTACAGCATAAACAAAGCTAATTTTCCAGTGTGGTGAGATTATGACAAATTAATCAGCTTCTGCTGGTGACATTTGAAGGATAAATACTGACTGATCTTCAGAAAGTGCCCAGGGAACTTTCCCAGTCCTGCAGAGCATGCAGATGTTCACAGCCAATATTGACATCTCAGCCAGATGACTCCTGACGAAGTGTCAGTTCCTTAGAACTCCAGTCAATATGTTGATCTGGGTGATTTTACAGGAGCCCCTGTGTTGATGCCGTCTTGTTATATTGCTGGCTGCCTGGCCTGCCCACCTTCGGGATTTAGTTGTCTAGCTCTGAGATTTAGCGGCATGTAGATTAGTTTAAAACATGCCCTTATTTCCGCCTTTATTCGCAATAGATACACAGACTATTCTTTCCCATCTCCACGCACAATGAAAAACAAGATAAATAATTCTGTTTGTAAAGTTCAAGAGCATAATCTTCTTTAGTGGAATGATTTAAAATGCTGGCTCTGCCTTTGGGAGGATATTGAGAAGAACGGTTGCAGGTTGCCACAGTTGCACTGATGTTAGAGAGTTAACTGTTTTAGCACTGCACCCCTTGCAGATGGAAACCAACAAGAGGGGAATGGTAACAATGCAAAGAAGTGGTAGGTGTTATTATCTTCTTTCTTTTGGAATTACGGAATTGAGGAAAATCTTCTTGGCAATGCACAGGCAGAGTTTAAGTCGCAGAAAGAATACCGAAACTAAAAACGTTGTAGGAGAATGAGAGATTTGGTAGAGGTACCAGGCACAGGAGTGAGGGATTGGGGTGGTCTACTGCTGCTGTAGCCCAGCCACTTCAAGGTTTAATGTGTTGTGTATTCAGAGATGCTTTTCTGTGCACCACTGTTGTAATGCATGGTCATTTGATTACTGTCACCTTCCTGTCAGTGTGAACTAGTCTGGCCATTCTCCTCTGACCTCTCTCATTAGCAAGGCGTTTTTGCCCATTGAGTTACTGTTCACTGGACGCCTTTTGTTTGTTTTTCATACCATTCTTCGTAAAGTCTATGGACTGAGTGTGTGAAAATCCCAGGAGATCAGCAGTTTCTGAGCTACTGATACTGGCCCATCTGGCACCAACAATCATTCCACGGCCAAAGTCACTTCGGTCACATTTCTTCTCTATTCTGATGTTTGGATCTGAACAACAACTGGGTCTCTTGACCATGTTTGCATGTTTTTTTTACATTGATTTGCTGCCACATGATTGGCTGATTGGATTTTTACATTAATGAACAGGTATACAGGTGTACCTGGTAAAGTGACCACTAAGTATAAAATTATAATTGGTGTAGATGGGGTAAATATATGCAGGCTTTTTCCACTGAATATAGGTGAGACTAGAACTAGAAGTCGTGGGTTAAAGGTGAAAGGTGAAATGTTTAAGGGGAACATGAGGGCATCTTCTTTACTCAGAGGGTGATGCAAGTGTGGAACGAGCAGTGATGAATGTGGGTTTGATTTCAGCATTTAGACTTGAACATGTACATGGATGGGAAGGTTATGACGGACTATGGGCCAGGTGCAGGTTGACAGGACTAAGCAGTGTAATAGTTTGACACAGTCTAGATCGGCTGAAGGGCCTTTTTCTATGCTGTAGTACCCTATGACTCTTTCTCATTCCCATTGCTGAAGCATTGATATTTGACAACTTTCATGCAGCGAATACAATCATAAAGCATGTAACAAAATGGGCTACAGTTTAGGGAGAGCTTGTTTGCACAGATTGCCATCTGATTGCTCAAAGCCTGTTAGAAATTTAAGGCAGTCTGGCACTGAGGAGTTGTGACCGTATAACTATAAAGCTGGAAACTGATTCCCTTTTCATCCAGTCTTAGTATTTGCAGTTAATATCTATTAATAATCTCATCTGAGGAGCAGGCAAAACTTTTTGCAGACAACTGATTTAGGAGTTTGGAGAATTATTAAATGAATAATGAGGCCAATAATCAAAACAACATTGAAAGCAGCTGGATATTCAAGACCCTGCTGGGCTGAGAAATAACAGGTTTAGTAACTGTTGGGTCTGTAATTTGCCTTCACTCAACCTGTCAAACATTTCGATAAATTTAACAATCTCAAGGCATATCATCATCGGAATGCATTTTGATGCTTAAAATAGCAGTTCTCTGGGAATATAGGATTGGATACAAGACCTTCCTGAATGGATGTAGTGGGGGGGGGGATGACAAATGATTTTATTCATGGGGTGCACAGAGACGAATGGTGTGGGGGGCTTGACTCGCGTCCCATCTGGAGTGGTGGAATGGACGAATTGCCTGGGTAATCTATTGGAATGATTCCTGTTCATCAGTCCTGATGAAGGGTCTCACCCCCGAAATGTCGACTGTTTATTCCCTTCTGTAGATGCTGTCTGACATGCTGAGTTCCTCCAGCATTTTGAAAGTGTTCCTATTCTGTGTGATATGATCCCTCCTATCCATCCAACAATCCCTTTGACCCCCTACCATCAGGCAGGAGGTACCATAGCATTAAGACGAGGACTATTAGGATGGGAACTACTTCCCTCTGACTGCTATACTACTGAGCTCTCTGCCATCACCCAGGTCTCATAAAGTATGGAGTGCAAGTAGCATTACACTGTTTACTTTTTAACTTGTGTCATAAATGCACTTTATTATCTGTTAATTTATTTGTGGTACTGTTACTTTATGTGTTGTGTGTTTGGGTTACATGTACTGTGTTGTGCACCTTGGTCAGGAGGAGCGTTGTTTTGTTTGGCAGTATACATGTACAGGGGTGAATGACAATAAATTGAACTTGAACTGTCTAACCTGTTCTCCTGTCCCCCACATTACCCACCCCTTCAGTCATCAAATTTTGCCACTTCCACAGTGATGTGTTCCTGTGTTGTGTACAGAGGACCTCACAACTGTTCGGGTGGCATAGTGACGTAGCAGGTTAACGCTCCTGCCACGCAGCCCAGTGAGCTAGATTCCATCCACACCTCCAGCACTGTCTACAGTGAGTTTGCACATTATCCGTGTGCCCACATGAACTTCCCATGAGTCCTCTGGTTCCTTCCCACATCCTAAAGATGTGAGGGTCGATAGTTTGGTTGGCTGTCACACATTACCCCGGTTTGGTTGTAGAAGAATCTCCTCAACTAAACCAGAGTGTCGATTGTTTATTCCATTCCATAGATAATCGGTCCTTCGAGCCACGTTGCCCAGCAGTCCCCCGATTTAGTCCCAGTCTAATAATGGGACAATTTACAATGACCAATTAACTTAGCAACCAGTACAACTTTGGAGTGTGGGGAAAAAAAACTGGAGCACTCAGAGGAAACCCACGTGGTCACGGGGAGAACGTACAAAGTCCTTACAGGCAGCAGCGGGATTTGAACCCGGGTCTCCTGTACCATAAAGCATTGTGCTAACCACTATGCTACCATGCCACCCCTTGTATGTGTTACTCAGATTGTGGGATGTGGGAGGAAATAAATTATTTAAATGGTTCATTGTTGTCACACGTACTGATGATGCATAGTAGAAAACTGTTCCACAGAGATCAATTCATTTTAAGAATGCACTGAGGTAGTACAAGGTAAAACAGTAACATAGTAACTTGCTAACTTGTGCTCCTTCTCCTCATCTCCCCCATCTTCCTATTGTGGTTTCTTCTTCCTTCCTTTCCAGTCTCAGCCCAAGTGGTCGACTATTCATTCCCTTCCATAGATGCTGCCTGACCTGCTGAATTCCTGTGTGTGTGTGTGTGTGTGTGTTTTGCTCTGGAATCCCAGCATCTGTAGAGTTCCTTATGTTCATACTGGCAGAATATTACCATTATAGAGAGATAATGCAGTGCAAGTGCACAACAACGTACGAGGCCATAGTGAGGTAGATTGTGAGGTTCAGTCCATCTTATTGTACTAGGGAACCGTTTAATATTCTTATAACAGCGGTAGAAAACTGAGTGGTACGTGCCTTCAGAATTTTGTATGTTCTGCCAGAGGGGGGAGTAGAGATATTGTCCAAGGTAGTTGGGGTCTTTGTTTATGTTGGCCAGTTTACCGAGGCAGCAAGAGGTTCAGGCAGAGAACTGCTTTTTCTTTTTAGTAGCACCCATGCACCATCAATTTGTGGGATATGTCATTCAAGGACTTGGGCTAGATATTTTTTTTTGCATTGCTGTGTTTGCTTGCTATCTTGTATGTGCATCGTGCAGTGTTGTGTTGTGTATGTTTTGCATCTTGGCCCCAGAGGTATGCTGTTTCTTTCAGCTATAATAATCTCCGGTTGAATGATAACCAATTTTGAACTTGATCTTGATTTCCAGCAACTGTGTATTTGCTAACAAGATGCTCGGGTGAGGGGCTTTTATTCCCTGGTGTTTTAGCCTGGCTCGGAGTACTCCCCTCCTCCCTCTCTTTTGGCTGTGGTGACATACCTTAAAGGTGTTATACCTGCATTCTTGAGACTTAAGTTTACCATGTCCTTCAGAATATTGTGATATTGCTCATTTATTAAGATGGGTCAGAAGTACGTTATCTAAAGGAAAATAGAGGCAGCAGATTACAGTGAGAGTAGGTCAAAAGGAGTATATTTAGAAGTTTTGTAAACTGGCTAAAACATATCACCATGGTTCACCAGCACCATCTTGAATTTGAAACTTCCCTAAAACATTTCAATTGAATCTCCATCTAGCACTTCTGCTGACAGCTTGTTTTGTTTTTGTACCACCCTCTGAGTGAGAAATTTCCTCCTCGGGTTTCCCAAAATATTTCACTTTTCACCCTAAACCTATGACCTCCAGTTCAAGACTGATCCAATTTCAGGGGAAAATGTTGTCCTGTAATTACACTATCTATATCCTTGATAACTATGAGATCTCCCCCCATTCTTCTACGCTCCAGGGAATAATGTGCTAACCTATTCACACTTTGTTTATAAAAACACAAAACGCTGGCAGAACTCAGCAGGCCAGACAGCATCTATGGGAGGAGGTAGTGACGACATTTCGGGCCGAAACCCTTCATCAGGAGTGAAGTAACATGGGATGGTGGAGAGAGGATAAAAAGTGGGGGGAGGGATGAAGTAGAGAGCTGTGAAGTGATAGGCCAGAGGGAAATGGGCTAGGGGGAAGGTGGAGAAATATGGGAAATAAAAGAGAAAGAAAGGTAGGGCTGGGGGGAGATTATAGTGAGGGGGGAAAAGAGAGTGAAAGAGAACCAGACTAAAATTATAGATAGGGATGGGGTAAGGGGGGGGCAGGGGTATCAATGGAGGTCTGTGAGATAAACTTTGTTTAATTTGAATTTGATTATTTAAATGTTTCTTTTTAACCTGGTATCTGTAATAATAACCAGGAATTACCAGAGTCATAAAAATTTCCATTATAGGCTTCAAAGTTAAGAAATCTAGCTCCCTGTCTTTTTATTCTGGCTTTTCCCTCCCCATTTCCAGTCTAGAAATGTAGACTCTTCATCTCCCTTCATAGGTGCTGCCCGCCCTGCTGAGTTCCTCCAGTATTTTGTGTGTATAGCATCCTTAATTGGTCTTATGTACAGTGTATGTGACTCTTGTGTCGAGCAATGTGACTGGCTCCTAACCACCTTCTGGAAACCATTCAGCTTGTGTCATCATTACCGTGCTTGAAGAAGATAGCTCACCATCACCACCTCCCAGCACAGGCTCGCCTTTACAGTAATATCTACACACCAGAAAATGAATGAAGAAAACATACAAAAAAAAACTACCTGAACACTGGAATTCTGCATTAAGGTTTTTGTTTTTATTTGTCATTGCATTGTAATAGAAACTGCATCAGAATTTAAGTTACAGCTGGCCATCGCGGTGGAACTGCGCTCAGCTGAAGTATCTGTGCTCTTTTCCTCCCACTAACTGTTTGCCCCAACTGGAATATTTTGCACACTGGTACATTTGGCATGCTTTCTTCATAAAACCAAAAGACACAGGGGCAGAATTAAGTCATTCGTCCCATCAGGTCTGCTACGCTATTCCATCGTGGCTGATTTATTATCTCTCTCAACCCCATTCTTTTGCTTTCTCCCCGTATCCTTTAATGCCCTTACTAATCCGTAACCTATCAACCTCCACTTTAAATATACCCAATGACTTGGCGTCCATAGCCACCCGTCACAATGAATTCTACAGACTCGCCACTCTTTAGCTGATGTAATTCCTCCTCATCTCTGTTTCGAAAGGGGCTTTACCTCTTCCACCTATCACCTCCCTGCTTCTTACTTCATCACACCTCTCCTACCCACCCAGGAGTATCAGCTGCCAACTTGTACTCCTCCTGCTTCCCTCCTTACTCTGGCTTCTTTCCCCTTCCTCTTCAGTCCTGATGAAGGGTCTCGACCACTTATTGCCCTCATAGATGCTGCCTAACCTCGGAAGCCCTTCAAAGTTGTATTAATGTTGCAGAACTTGTGGCAGGCTGGGTGCTGGCTTCCCTGAGATCTGGTAGGCAGCAGCTCCAGGTTGTATTCGTCGGTGTCTTGGAGACTGGGCGGTGATCATATTTGAACCTATGAGTCTGCAAGGGATAGACAGGCTGAGCACTGCAAGGCTGTTTTAACTGGAGAGCTTAGGAGTGGGAGACAGTGTCTGTTTAAATCTGAGGTGAGTGGACATCCCCACATTTGGAGGATTTAGGGCTTGTAGAGTTCGCTACCTCAGTGTGGTCGGTGGTGCATCAGAAGCTGGCAATATCAGTGTCATCTGGGTTCCGCGCCAGATGAACAGACTGGTGTAAAGCTTGTCATGATGGTGCCCTGACGACTCCGCCAGGAGTTAAGGGCACAAGGACAAGGAATTCTGCGTTCATGTAATCAATGGTCTGAAACACCTCTGCCTTTGGGGTGAACAGTGTCAATCAAACTCACCCCCCAGACTCTGGAAGGGCTGAAGTCTCAGCACATTAAACACCTCTCGACCTTCAACTGCCTGGTTTCACCAACGTGCTTGGGCACAACTGAACCGCTGAGTGGCCAGGAGCAGCCCAGCTGACTGTCCAGAGATTCCACATCCCAGAGACATGGCGAGGCATGGGAGCAGGAGGTCAGAAGTTGGTGGTTCGATAGTCAAAATCAAGGTCAAAGTCAAAACACACAGCTGATCATTTCCCTCCATTGATGCTGCCTCACTTGCTGGGTTCCTCCAGCACTTAGTGTGCGTGTGTTGCTCAATAATTTCAGAATCTGTAGAATCTCCTGTGTTTATGAAGGTCAAAGTTAAGTTTCTTCTCATATGCACTGGTACATTTAAACACGGGTTCAGTGAAAACTTCACTTTCAACAGCATCACAGGCTCATAGTATGATGTAAACAGCACACACAAGAAAGCATTAACATAAATTATATTTACACAAGTTTTACAAGAAAGAACAGAACTAGTACCAATAAAAAGACCATTGTAGTGTAACGTGATCAATGTGGCAAAATGGTGTCGTTCTGAGGTAATGGTTAGGATTGTGCCGGTTGTTTAAAGGACCAAATGGTTGAAGGGAAGTCACTGTTCTTGAATCTGACAGTGTGGGGCTTCGGGCTTCTACTCCTCCTGCCTGATGGTAACTACAAAAATAAATGGTACAAGGTTAAACGCGAAAGAGCACAATTAGAAGGAAAGAAACCAAGTCCATTGCACTACAAAGTGGCCACAGTTTTGTAATACTGAGGTTGGTTCAAGAACCACATGGTTGAAGGGACATAGCTGTTTGTGAATCCAGTCAGATTTTTTAAAATATCTCTTGTTATCTACATTGCTTCTGTAACCTATTGTGTCCTACAAAAATAAACGTGCAAGGGTTCCAGGAACTGGCCTGATTAGATGAGGATTTAGTTTGGATCTGGACATGATTCTAAAGCCCAAAGCAAATGGACTGATTTGCAGTATCTGAACTCTGGTTTGTTTCAACAACAACCCATGCCAGGGTCATGCAAAAACAAAGCACCTACATGAGGTGCAAGGGGATTGGTTTACATTGTGAGGTGGAGGCAAAGGAGGTGGAGCCACAGAGTTATCCTGTGATTTGGGAAACAGCTGTGGGGTAAATCTGTTGATCAATAGGGCGCATTAACTTCTCGAAAAAAAAATCATCAGTAATGAGATGAATTTTAACCTCAGGATTGCGAGTGAGGGTAATACATCTGCTTCCCACCATTTTCTAGCTTTATTCATTAGTCAGAAGGAAGAACATCACCTTACACCCTGCAAGGATAGACTGGGGTTCGAGTCTTCTTCCTGCCTCAAGGTGGAGATCAGAAAGCTGCTGTTAGCACCTGCTGTGACGATACTACCTTTTGAAGCACACCTTGCTCATTTGACAGGTGTGAAATGTCACCATGCGGAATTAACATCAGTCATCTCCTCTAGCTAAAATAGACTCTTCTCAACATACTGTACACAGAGTGCTGCAGCGACTCAGCAGGTCAGGCAGCAGTTATGCAGAGGAGCAAACAGTCAACATTCTGGGCCGAGGTCCTTTACCAGGACTGAATAGAATAGAATCTACTCACTTACTGGAGAACATTAATTGCACATACCTCCAATGCTGACTCTTGGCTATTCTTGATTTTAATCACTTTACTTTTGGCAGCCATGTCCTTGCCTACCAAAGCCCCAAGTTCCAAAAAGCTTTCCTAATTCCTGTCCAGAACTCCCTGTTAAAGAAGGTCCTTAAATCTTCCCCTTTCACAGAACTTGTGATCCTCTGCATTCATGCCTGCTCACATGGTTCAGCATAGTGCAGCACGTTGGAACATTTTACTGCGTTCATGGTGATACGGAAATGCCAGGTGTAGTTACCTTTCAGTATATGACTTGGAGGACATCTTTTCATTTGTTATAGTGATGACTGAAACAAAAAAAAAACCTAATTTCTAAAACTGGTGGAGACAATGAAATGCAAATGGTGTTTTATCTAATGCTTTATTTGAATCCAGGGATAGTGGACATTACTATAGCAGTTTATCAAATGATCCATCATATCCTTGGCCAATCAATTCCTTTCCATCAGTCCATGGCTCAATGTGAAAAACTTTGGACAAGATCTGCCATAATTTTCAGTGGAAAATTTTGTGCAATCTTACTGCCAACTACTCATTGAAACAGTTGATTACTTCCTGCCATCACCTGCAAAAGAATGAGGGAATTTGTCATTTTGAGAAACACAAGAGACTCTGCAGATGCTGGAAACCCAGAATAACACAGACAAGACTCCGGAACAAATCGGCAGGTCAGTCTTGATGAAGCTTCTTGGCCCAAAATGCTGACTGTTTATTCCCCTCTGTAGATGCTGCCTGAAGTGCTGAGTTCCTCTGGTATTTTATGGCATGTTGTCATTTTTGATATAGGATATATATCAAAGGATATAAGCATTCTGCATGTTGCTCAGGATTGGAAAATGGACGTGGACTTAGAAAAAAAAAGCTTGTGTTTCCCCCAGACATTGCGGCTACAACACTCCGGCCAGACATAATCCTGTGGTCCACAACAGCCAAGCTGGGATATGTTGTGGAATTGACAGTACCATGGGAAGATAGTGTTGAAGAAGCTTATGAGAGAGAAAGAAGACCAAGTACTCTGAACTGCAACTGAAGCTGCTCAGAACGGCTGGAAGATCAAGATTTTCCCTGTAGAAGTGGGATGCAGGGGATTCGTTGCTACACCTACGACCAGTCTATTGAAGAAGGTGGGGGTGAGGGGTGTCTCCCTCCAACAAGCAATCAAGTCCTTGTCAAACGCAGCAGAGGAAAGCAGCAATTGGATTTGGATTAAAAGGAAAGACAACAACTGGGCTGCAAGATGAAGACAGGAGGGTACAGAACTGAGGAGGGTGTATCTGGGACACCGGGTAGCACTGTTGAGCCCTCTGGAGACGTTGTGGGCTTATCAACGAAACGTCAAAGAAGGAGGATGCCCACCTGATGACCCCGATGGCGTAGCTCTCCTCTTCGTCACCACTCCAAGCTACTGCCAACATCAAGAGTGCCAACTTTATCATTGGGATTGAAACATCAAGTCCTAGTAGCTTTACTATTGAGGTAAATATTGGAGTCATTTTCTGAGAAATGTGTCTCTGGTCTGTTGACTTATACACAAGATCTTCAGCTCACTGTCCACTGCCTCAGAAATGCATTCCATTGAAGTCAGTGGTCGAATAGAAGGCCTGTATTGTTTTCTCTTGTGGTATGTTCTATAGGCTATGGATGAATTGCGACAGATAGGACTATTGAAGAAAAAAATAAATTGCCAAATAAATACAATAATTAAACACATCAGCAGTACACATTAGAATCACGCACAGCACACAAACAAACCCTTTAGCTCAACACAATCAAGATGCCCAAGCATTCACTTATGCTGGTCTCAATTTCCCTTGTTTGACCTATATCCCTCCAAAGCAGGGTTCCCAACCTGGGATCCATGGACCTCTTGCTTAATAATAGGGGTCCATTGCATAAAAAAGAAGTTAGCCCCTGCTCTAATCCTTTCCAATCCATGTACCTGTCTAAATCTCTTTGAAACATTGTACCTATTTCTACCACTTGACCTGTCTGCCCGTGCTAGGGGGATTTTTGGGTTTAGGACATACACATTACGCAATTGACTTTGACTACCAGTCGTCACATCTGAAAATATATTGTGGATTTAATTTGAACTGCAGCTCTGAACAATGGATGTGAATCCCAGATCAGACGATGCTGATTAAAATTCAATTGGTGTGGTGTAGATGCAAATCAGGAGGTGTGAAGGTTGTATGGAGTTTCAAAGAAAGCATTGTCCATACGTTGTAAATATGGAGTTGTCCTTTGATGTTTGGCATATAAAATATTGAGCCTCACTTTGGACCAATGAGACTTTTTCATGATGCTTGCTGTACCTTGTTTTTGTGGAATAAAGAAGCTGCTTTGTATCTACCATTAATTTTCTCCGATGACTTCATTCACGCAATAACAGCCCGATTCCCACCACCCTCTGTGCGAAAAAGTTGCCCTTCAGATCCCTTTTAAATCTTTCTTTTCTCACCTTGAACCTGAGCTCTCTAGTTTGAGAATTCCTACCATGGAAAAGGCTGTAACCATTCACCCTATCTAAGCTTCTAATGATTTTATATACTTATATAAAGTCGCCCCTCAGCCTCAGAGTGTACGTGAGTGTACACACACATTTTGCCAATTGCATTTTGCATTTCACTGATTTGAGGTGGACTCAAAGTAACCTCTCTCATCAATAATAACTTGGTAACATAGCAGTTATCAACCACTATTGCAATGCAAGCGACCCGGGTTCAATTCCTGCCACAGCCTGTAAGAAGTTTGCATGTTCTCCCTGTGACCCCATGGGTTTCCTCCAGGAGCTCTGGTTTCCTCCCACAGTCCAAAGATGGATCAGTGAGTTGTGGGCATGCTACGATGGCACCAGAAGCATGGTGACACTTGTGGGCTACCCAACACCGTCCTCGCTGATGTGATTGGACTCAAATGAAGCATTTTGCTGTATGGTTCAATATTTTGATACACATGTGACAAATGAAGTTAATCTTTATCTTTAGTCTTTATACCCTTGACCTTTTCCAAGTGAATCAAGGACATATTTGGGAATCTAGATGTCTGATGCGGAAACATTTCACCATATTCTGGGGCAAAATCTGATGACACAACTGTTGCCATTGACCTCTCCTTGATTACAGAGCAATAACTGTGGAAGAACCATTGGGCTCAATGTATGAACAGATGGTTCGAGCAGTTAAGAATCACAAAATCATTCTTTGCAATGTGGGATTTAAATAATCCATCAAAAAATGAGGATCAGCCGATATACAGTATATAACAAGCATGTTGATTTTCACAATGATTTTTTATGTAATATGCTTTTTTTTGAAGGGATATTACTGTTGACAATTGATATAAACATCCATTTCTGTCAGTGGATGGAAAAACTGGAAATACACTCCATGGCCACTTTATTAGGTACATCTGTACACCTGCTTGTTAATACAAATATCTAATCAGCCAATCATAGGTGGCAACTCAATGTATAAAAGCACATAGACACGGTCAAGAGGGTCAGTTGTAGTTCAGACCAAACATCAGAATGGGGAAGAAATGGGATATTTCCCATTTAAATAGCTTTTTAATGACCCTATCTACCTGTGTTGAGGTAGATTTATTTACCATATCCCTCTGTTCTACCGCACTCCACAGTACCCTACCACTCACCATATAAGTCCTATCCTGGTTCTAGGTGGGCTCCACAATCATTACCCTTTTAAGTGCCCATCAAGTATCAACAACATTTAATGAAGACGGAGAATGCCAGAAAATTTACTGTAGATGTGATTTGCTATGTGGGGAACATTGGAGCCTCTCCCTTGGTGTCTCTGCAAAAATAGACGTGTTATTTTAAAGCCTTGCAAACAGGTGTCGGTTTTGCCTGCTTGAAAGTTAATACTATGGTGCATTATGTGCTCAGTCACTGGCTGGTGTAGGTTGGATTTGCCAGAGCATCAAAAAGTATGGTAATTCAGTCTGTAGAAAGGAGACCATTCAACTCATTGATTCTTTTATGGTTTACAGAACAGTCCCATTCCCTGCCAGTAATTTTCCCCGTACTCTACATTCACTGGCCACTTTATTAGGTTCACCTGTACACTTTCTAATTGATACAAATATCTAATCAGCCAATCATGTGGCAGCACCTCAATGCATAAAAGCATGCAGACTTGGCCAAGAGGTTCAGTTATTGTTCAGCCCAAACTTCAGAATGGGGAAGAAATGGGATCTAAATGACTTACGGAATGACTGTTGGTGCCAGATGGGGTGGTTTGAGTATCCCTGAAACTGCTGATCTCTTGGGATTTTCACAACAGTCTCTGGAGTTCACAGAGAATGGTGTGAGAAACAAAACAATATCCAGTGAGCAGCAGACCTCTGGGTGAAAACACATTGTCAATGAGAGAGGTCAGAGGAGAATGGCCAGACCGGTTCAAGCTGACAGGAAGGCGACAGTAACTCAAGTAGCCACGTGTTACAACAGTGGTGTGCCAAAGAGCATTTATGAACGCACAACATGTACCTTGAAGTGGACGGGCTATGGCAGCAGAAGACCGCAAACACACACTCAGTGGCCTCTTTATTAGGTACAGGGCCATTCTTACAGCAACCTATTCACCTGTTTTGGGCTGTGGATGGAAACCAGTACACACAGGTTACAGGAGCTATGAGGTAGCAGGTCTGTATGGTGTAACACTGTGCCTGGGCTGCTTCATCAGCGACGGGATTTCTCATAGCATTCTTAGGAGTTGCATCTTTCCAGACGCCAGCACCTTTTGCAGTTCCGGGATTTGACTCCTTTGCTGAGTGGAAGGAGACACTAACGTGCAAGGGCTCAGATAACGTGGATTGTGAGTTCAGAACGACACCCTTGCCATACATGGAGGCCATTCATAAGTCAGATAGCAACAGGTTAGAAGCTGTCCTTCAGCCTGGTGGTATGTGTTTTTGAGCGGTTGTGTCTTCACCCCGAAGGAAGGGGGAGAACAGAGACTGTCCAGTGGGGTTGGGTCTTTGATTATGTTGGTTGGTTTGCCTAAGACAGTGAGAAGTGCAGCTGGAGTTCTTAGAAAGAGGCTATTTTTTGCATTGGACTGCACTGGGTCCTTAGCTCTGCAACTTGTTGGGCAGAGCAGTTACCGTACCAAGTTATGATCCATCCAGATAGGATCCCTTTTGTGGCGCATCTACAGAAGTTGGTGAGGGGGCAACAGGGGCACGCTGATTTTCCTTCGCCTTGTGAGGAAGTAGAGGTTCTGGTGTGTGCACTTGATCATGAGTTTTGTACCTTTGAACCAGGACAATTATTGGTGATGTTTACACCCTGGAACTTGAAGTTCTCAACCATCTCCACCTCAGCATCATTGATACAGGAGTACACTGCATTGTTGCCTGGAGTCTGGGGACATATACTCAATAGAACTCAGCACCAGCTGCTTGCTTAAAGGCCAGGAAATTAAACAAATATATTGTTTTGTTAGATTTATAATTAAATCTTAAGAAACTTTAATTATCTAAATGGTGTGATTGGGAACATTAATGCTTCTACAGCTGATTTCAATTCAAAGTACATTTATTATCAAAGTATGAACACCATATACAACCTGGCAATTCATCTTCTTGCACATTGCCACAAAACAAAGAGGCACCGCAGAATCCACAAAAACACGCACACAAACAAGACCGACAAACATCCAATATGTGAGACAAGAACAAATCGTCCAATCTATAAAAAAGTAAACAAATTATACACTGAACATGACCCACAGAGTGAGTGCATGGCCTCTGAACCAGGGTCAGTGCTGAGACGAGTGAAACCAGTCCAGGAGCCCAACGTCTGCAGGACAACAATGCCTACTGTAGATATTCAGGTGACTCAGTTCAAAAAGAACTTGTTTGCCTCTGGACTTCATTTGATGATGAAGGTCTACTTTACTGACATTTGAGAAGGCAGCTCTGTTGAATCAGTTAGCATGAGATCCATTGGAAACAGTACGATCTCGGTAGACTGGCGATTGTTTCGGTCTGGGGAGAATTGAACCCTTTTCCTGAGATGTCCTTTCAGCACCCTCTAGTGTTGCTGGTGCAGAACTGCGCTGTGTAGACTTGAACACTAGATAAAAACCAGGAGACACAAGTTCAAGTTTATTGTTATTCAACTCTATACATGTATACAGCTAAGCAAAACAATTTTCCTCTGGTACCAAGGTGCAAAACACAGTACATATATCACATTTTCTGCATGAAATCACATTTACATAATAATATTAACAGATAAAAAAATTCTGTAGATGTACAAATTAACTTAAAATGCATATATGACGTATGGTTAAATATACAACAGTAAAATGCTACCGGCACTGTCATAAGTTTCACATCCTGGGGAAGAAACAGTTGCACCTTTTGCCTGATGGTATGAGGTCAAAATAATTGTTGAATGGGTGGGAGGGTTCTTGTGGTCTGCAATGTGTTTTTTTTATTATTGTACAATATTCTTTAACTTATTTAGGTTTTTTTGTGCTGTATTGGACATGAGGTAACAATCATTTCATTGTCCTTTATACTTGTGTACTAGAAATAAAATTAAACAATCTTGAATGTTGGATCCAAAAGCCATTTCTATTGACCATTCCACATGGAACTTTTCTTAAAAGTCAGTCAACTCTTTGAGCTTTTCATCATTTTCCGATCATAGACGCACTCAGATTTCTATTGTGTTCTACTCGGCATCATCATTGGCCAGGGATTACCAAGGGAAAATCAAAATAAAAAGTAAACTTTAAAACAGCTGTACATGCTGAAAATCTGAAATAGACACTAAATTTGCTGGAGGCATTTAGCAGGTCAGGGAGCATTTGTGGAAAGAGATACAGAAAGCTGACGATCCCTCATCAAAACATCTGTACAATCCCACTGTCCTGTCACACGTGTCCCAGAAGAGCAAACATCGCTTTTCATCACGACAGCAAGGCTCTGTAAGATTTCTCTCTCTGCTTTCAATTCCGGCAGCTTTTGCAACTTACCAAGGGAGAGTCTTCTCACTTTCAGAAGGACACTACTGAGGAAGTGTCAGAGGGACATTACTGAGGGAGCATCACACTGTCAGACGGACAGTACTGAGGGAGCGTCACACTGTCACAGGGACAGTATCGAGGGAGTGCCACACCGTCAGAGGGACAGTACTGAGGGAGTGTCACACTGTCAGAGGGACAGTACTGAGGGAGCGTCACACTGTCAGAGGGACAGTACTGAGGGAGCGTCACACTGTCAGAGGGACAGTACTGAGGGAGTGTCGCACTGTCAGAGGGACAGTTCTGAAGGAGTGCCACACTGTCAGAGGGACAGTACTGAGGGAGTGTCACACTGTCAGAGGGACAGTACTGAGGGAGCGTCACACTGTCAGAAGGACAGTACTGAGGGAGCGTCACACTGTCAGAGGGACAGTACTGAGGGAGTGTCACACTATCAGAGGGACAGTACTGAGGGAGCGTCACACTGTCAGAAGGACAGTACTGAGGGAGCGTCACACTGTCAGAGGGACAGTACTGAGGGAGTGTCACACTGTCAGAGGGACAGTACTGAGAGAACATCACACTGTCAGAGGGACAGTACTGAGAGAACGTCACACTGTTAGAGGGTCAGTCTGAGGAAGTGTCACACTGTCAGAGGGACAGTACTGAGGGAGTGCCACACTGTCAGAGGGACAGTACTGAGGGAGTGCCACACCGTCAGAGGGACAGTACTGAGGGAGTGCCACACTGTCAGAGGGACAGTACTGAGGGAGTGTCACACCGTCAGAGGGACAGTACTGAGGGAGCGCCACACTGTCAGAGGGACAGTACTGAGGGAGTGTCACACTGTCAGAGGGACAGTACTGAGGGAGTGCCACACTGTCAGAGGGACAGTACTGAGGGAGTGTCACACTGTCAGAGGGACAGTACTGAGGGAGTGCCACACTGTCAGAGGGACAGTTCTGAAGGAGTGCCACACTGTCAGAGGGACAGTACTGAGGGAGTGTCACACTGTCAGAAGGACAGTACTGAGGGAGCGTCACACTGTCAGAGGGACAGTATCGAGGGAGTGACACACTGTCAGAAGGACAGTACTGAGGGAGTGTCACACTGTCAAAGGGACAGTACTGAGGGAGTGTCACACTGTCAGAGGGTCAGTCTGAGGAAGTGTCACACCGTCAGAGGGACAGTACTGAGAGAACGTCACACTGTTAGAGGGTCAGTCTGAGGAAGTGTCACACTGTCAGAGGGACAGTACTGAGGGAGCGTCACACTGTTAGAGGAACAGTACTGAGGGAGTGTCACACTATCAGAGGGACAGTACTGAGGGAGCGTCACACTGTCAGAGGGACAGTACTGAGGGAGTGTCACACTGTCAGAGGGACAGTACTGAGGGAGTGTCACACTGTCAGAGGGACAGTATCGAGGGAGTGCCACACTGTCAGAAGGACAGTACTGAGGGAGTGTTACACTGTCAAAGGGACAGTACTGAGGGAGCATCACACTGTCAGAGGGTCAGTCTGAGGAAGTGTCACACTATCAGAGGGACAGTATCGAGGGAGTGACACACTGTCAGAAGGACAGTACTGAGGGAGTGTCACACTGTCAAAGGGACAGTACTGAGGGAGTGTCACACTGTCAGAGGGTCAGTCTGAGGAAGTGTCACACTGTCAAAGGGACAGTACTGAGGGAGTGTCACACTGTCAGAGGGTCAGTCTGAGGAAGTGTCACACTGTCAGAGGGACAGTACTGAGGGAGTGTCACACTGTCAAAGGGACAGTACTGAGGGAGCATCACACTGTCAGAGGGTCAGTCTGAGGAAGTGTCACACTGTCAGAGGGACAGTACTGAGGGAGTGTCACACTGTCAAAGGGACAGTACTGAGGGAACATCACACTGTCAGAGGGTCAGTCTGAGGAAGTGTCACACTGTCAGAGGGACAGTACTGAGGGAGTGTCACACTGTCAGAGGGTCAGTCTGAGGAAGTGTCACACTGTCAGAGGGACAGTACTGAGAGAACATCACACTGTTAGAGGGTCAGTCTGAGGAAGTGTCACACTGTCAGAGGGACAGTACTGAGGGAGCGTCACACTGTTAGAGGAACAGTACTGAGGGAGTGCCACACTTTCATTTTTACAATAGTGAGGGTGTGCCGCACTATCGTAGGGACAGTACTGAGGGAGCCCTGTACTGTCAGACAAACACTTTGTCTGGTATGGAATTCACAAACAGTGTAGGCTGTGACTGACTCAGCACTGGAAAAGTGGTCTGTAATGGTTCTGTCCTGCAGGAAGGTAGCATTAGACCACGCTGTTATTTTTGTACCACCATGATTATTCAGGATTGAGTGACAGTTTCCTTTGGTGCAAATTGATATGATTCCTGCTACAAATTTCTGGCCTTGGGACTCTGGTTGTTAATCTATTGTGACTGGTTTATATTATAAAAGAATTTTGAAAATGTTTTTCTCGAGATCTTTTATTTTTGCAAATTGAGAATATGTCAACTTGAGGCATATCAATTGCCACCAGAAGAGTGGGGCACGTTGGGTCAATCAACACCCCTGAAGCATCACTGCTGTGTATTTTACCAGAGTTTTGCTCAGTTTGACATTGGGTCACGATCAAAATAAACTTGCATAAAAATAATGGCTTTTATTAACTGCCTCCTGGAAAAAATGTGATTAAAAAAAAATTAATCCAAACTCCTGTGTCAAATTGATTTCTTTAGCTGATGAATTATAGCTTGTGTATGTTTCTTCCTTTTTCAATCCTCTGCCCTGCACGAAGGCTCAATGGATTCATTTCCAGCATAAGTGGATTGTGTATGAGGAACGGGTTTGGCCATGGGTGATTGGATTGGATTGTAATCCGAGAGACAGCGACAGCCTTGTTTGCATGCCATCATGTCACACACACGTACAGCCCTGCAAAGCGGCTCAAGTGTGTTACACCTGCCCATTCACCTACCCCCTCACCTCCCTTCAGCGGCCCCAAACAGCCCTTCCAGTTGAGGCAACACTTCACCTGCGAATCTGCTGGTGTCGGCTCAGCGAGGAGAAGCAGCACTTTATACGATGTCTGAGTAGCCTCCAACCTGATGGCAGGAATTTCGAATCCTTCTGGTGAAAACTTTTTCCCTCTTTCACTCCAGCATGGATAACCTCACTTACCTCAACACCACAACCTACTTTCAAGGGCTCTACAACACGTGTTCTCAATTTTATATATTTAGTTATTTGCTTATTTGTTTATTCACTTATTTATTGCAATTGCAAAGTTTGTCTTCTTTTGTACATTAATTGTTTGTCTGTCTTTATTTTTGTGTTGCTTTTCATTGATTTTTTTATTCTATTTCTTTGTATCTACTGTGACTGCCTGCAAGAAGTTGAATCTCAGGATGGTATATGGTGATGTGTATGTACTTTAATAATAAATTGACCATGAACTTTGATTTTGAACAAGTCCAACCTATCCAATTTCTCCTCAAAGCTGGTCCTCAAATGCAGAAAACATCCAGGTGAATTTCCTCTGTATTCCCTCCAGCGCAATCACATCCTCCTTCCTATGGCGTTGCTACCAGAAATTCACAAAGTGCTCCAAAAGTGATTTGTAAAGTCGTGAAATGATAGAACACTACAGCATAGAAACAGGCCATTCAGCCCTTCCAGTCCATGACATATTATTCTGACTCGTCCCATGGACCTGGACCAGGACCATAGTCCATCATACCTTCTCCCACCCATTTACCTATCCAAATGTTTCTTAAATTTTGAAATTGACTCTGTATCCATCACTTGTGCTGGCAGCTTGTTCCACACTCTCACCACCCTCTGAGTGAAGACGTTCCCCTTAAACATTTCACCTTTCACCCTTAACCCATGACCTCTAGTTCTAATCTCACCCAACCTCAGTAGAAAAAAACCTGCTTGTATTTACTCTATCTATATCCCTCATAAATTTGTATACTGTACCTCGATCAAATCTCCCCTCAATCGTCTATGTTCTAGGGAATAAAATCTTAGCCTATTCAACTTTTCCCTGTAACTCGGGTCCTCAAGGTCCAGCAACAACCTTGTAAGTTTTCTCTGCATCCTTTCAATTGTAATTGTATTTCAATTACTTCTTCTCTGTAGGTCGGTGACCAAAACTGGACACAGTACTCTAAATTAGGCCACAGTAACATTTTATACAACTTCAACATAACATCCCATCTCCTGTACTCAATACATTGATTTATGAAGGGCAACATGCCAAAAGCTTTCTTTATGACCATATATACCTGTAATGCTACATTTATGGATCTGTATTCACAGATCCCTCTGTACCATCACACTCCTCAGTGCCCTACTTCTCACTACCTTGCTTGGTCCTCCCAAAGTGCAACACCTCACACTTGTTTCCATTAAATTCCATCTGTAGTTTTCAGCCCTTTTCCCAACTGGTCCAGATCCCACTGCAATCTTTGATGGTCTTCCTCACTGTCCACTACACCCCCAATCTTGGTGTCATCCTCAAACTTGCTGATCCAGTTTACAACATTATCATCCAGATCGTTGATCTAAATGACAAACAACAGACCCAGCACTGATCCCTGTGACACACTGCTGGTCGAAGGCCTCCAGTCAGAGGGGCAACCATCTACAACACTCACTGGATTCTTCCGTAAATCCAGTGTCTAATTTACTATCTCATCTTGAATGCCAAGCAATAGAACCTTCTTGACCAACTTGCTATGTGGGACCTTGTCACATTACACATTGGAGTTGCCACATTACATCTGAACTTTAATAATCTGTGGCCTTAACTCATGCCATATACCTTCCTCACCTTCTTATATCTGTGTTGCCTCTGTCAGGGAAATGTGGACTTGAACCCAAGGTCTCTCTGCATCACTATCTGTAGACATCCCTACTGTTTACTGTACATTTGACATCTCAAATTGCATTATCTCACACTTACTGGGATTAACTTCCGTTTTCTAATGCTCTTCCCAACTTTCCGTCTGATCTATAACCTGCTCTATCCTTTTACAACCTTCCTCACTACCCATAACACTACCAATCTTCATGTCACCTGCAAACTTACTAGTTATGCTTTATACCATGGACAGACATGTATTTAATTGCAACGCGCACAAAATGCTAGAGAAACTGAGCAGGTCAGACGGCATCTATGGACATGAATAAACAGTCAGAGTTTTTCCTGGACTGAAAAGATGACAGAATAAAAAGGTGTTGTGAGGGGAAGTGGGATAGCTAGAAGGTGACAGACGAACCCAGGTGGATGGGAAAGGTAAACGACTGGAGAAGAACACGAAGAGAGTGGACCACAGGAGGAGGGGGGTCCAGGAGGAGGTGATAGGCAGGTGAGAAGTGGTAAGAGGCTAGTGCGGGGAATAGAAGAAGAGGGGAGGGAGGATAGGATTTTTTTTTACCAGTAGGAGAAATTGATATTTATGAGGGCAGCAGAGATCACAGAGAAGAGCAGTGAGAGAGGGCTTCACTGAACTCCCATTGAAGAGATTTAAACTTCTTCAAGGTAGGCATCCCTCGATTTTTTTTTATTTGATTGGCCAAAAATCCTCTACTTTAAGTTGTATGGTAAATTAAAACTATATATATATATATATATATATATATATATATACACATGAAGAAGAAATTCACTGTCTTATATAGACAACCTTTATGCCTTCTGGACTACATTTTCTCTTGAAGAATAACTTAAACCTCTACAAACTCCTGCAGGTTTCAATAAGGTCACCTAAACTCCAGTGAGTATTGGGAATGAACAGCTTAATTATCCCTTATAATGCAAATCTAATATTTCAAGAAGCAGCCTAGTGAACTTTCTCTGTACTGGTCTCCCTTAAGTACAGAGACTAGTACTCCCAGTGTCTTCTGGGAATACTGAAACAGGCCTACCCTTGCAACTTCAGCCTTGGCCTCTCTCCTGAGTTAGGAATTTATTATTGGAATTCTCTTCCCTAAGAGTCTACTTGGGAGGCCAAAGCTAAAAGCTTGGATAACTTCTCAAGAGTTATACATTCCCCCTTGAGGCTGTGACCATTCCACTCTTTCATTGTCAGTGGAGGAGACCCGGGGCCCGAACACTTAGGAGAGACTTTTTTCCCAGGATGGAAATGACTAAACCCAGTGGGCATAATTTTACAGTGATTGGAGGAAAGTATAGGGGATATATCAGAGATAAGTTCTTTACACAGAGATTGGTGAGTGCCAGGAATGGTGGTAGAATCAGATATTTCAGAAGTATTTAAGAAACTCTTAGGTAGGCACATAGATGATAGAAAAATGGAGGACTTTGCAGGAGGGAAGGGTTAAGTTGAAAATGGTCGGCACATCATTGTGGGCCGAAGGGCCTGTTCTGTGCTATAGTGCTGTATATCCTCATGTGGGGCATACAGAGAATCAAACTCTCCAGCTATTTGCTTGACAGTGGGTACAGTTCCACACAGACAGATGGTCAGTCAGCGAGACCTGATATCTCTCGCACAACACACTCATTATATTCACAGCACGACCTGTTGACTAGAATGATGCATTTGTTGCCGGTGCAAAGCAAACCTGTTTTTCTTTTTGGTTGCTTGTTATAGACATGGCTCATCCATCTAAAGACCAGAAGAACTGTAGAAACAGTAATGTGCAGGCGCCAAACATGAGATTACAGTAGACAGCCCCATCAAGGTTTCTTGTGAAGCATATCATTAGATTTTTGGAGTCTCTGATTGAAAAGTATGAGAGAGTTTCCTAGTAGTGTTAACATTAACTGCACAAGTCAGTGGGTATTAGGTATCCATGATGTGGAGAGTGTGGTGCAAAGTGTTCCTCCCTTTGCCTCCCTTTACCTGACTTCCTTCATGAGGCACTGGTCAGTCTGCACGTGGAGTACGATGAGCAGTTTTGGGGCCCTTATCCAAGAAAGGATGTGCTGGCATTGGAGAAGATTCAGAGGAGGTTCACGAGAATGACCCCAGGAATGAAAGGGTTAACATATGAGGAGTGTTTGAAAGCCATAGATAGAGTAGATATGGAGACAGTGTTTCCAATAGTGGGGGAATCCGAGACCAGATGGCACAGCCTCAGAATAGAAGGGTGTCCCTTTAGAACAGAAATGAGAAATAATTTCTTTAGCCAGAGGCTGGCGACTCTATGGAATTCATTGCAACAGAGAGCTGTGGAGGCTGAGTCATTAGGTGTATTTAAAGAGTGGCTTCTTGATTAGTAAGGACATCAAAGGTTATGGGGAGAAGGCAGAAGAATGGGGTGGAGAGGGATAATAAATCAGCCATGGTTGAATGACAGAGCAGACTTGATGGGCCGAATGGTTTAATTCTGCTCTTATGTCTTATTATCTTATGGTAATTGTAAGTGTGCACTCCTTTGATATCTAAATGAATACTCGACATAAAAATAACCCAGGAGTGCCATGCTGGTGATTATATTTATTGTGTTGTGTGCAAAGTTGTGAGAGGCGTGGATGGGGTATTTAGAAACTTTTCCTGATGGCAGAGGTATCTCAGGAGAGGTTTGGAGGGATATGAGGGAGAATGTTTTCACCCAGGGAGTAGTTGCAGTGTAGCAGAGTTTGTCCAAGAATCTCTGGAGGCAAAGATTCTCACGTTTGAGTTGGGTAAGGTCGGTGTTTTTATGGGAAGATTCTCACGTTTGAGTTGGGTATGGTCGGTGTTGTACATGGGAAGATTCTCACGTTTGAGTTGGGTATGGTAGGTGTTGTGCATGGGAAGATTCTCACGTTTGAGTTGGGTATGGTCGGTGTTTTTATGGGAAGATTCTCACGTTTGAGTTGGGTATGGTCGGTGTTGTACATGGGAAGATTCTCACGTTTGAGTTGGGTATGGTAGGTGTTGTGCATGGGAAGATTCTCACGTTTGAGTTGGGTATGATCGGTGTTGTACATGGGAAGATTCTCACATTTGAGTTGGGTATGGTCGGTGTTGTACATGGGAAGATTCTCACGTTTGAGTTGGGTATGGTCGGTGTTGTACATGGGAAGATTCTCACGTTTGAGTTGGGTATGGTCGGTGTTGTACATGGGAAGATTCTCACGTTTGATTTGGGTATGGTCGGTGTTGTACATGGGAAGATTCTCACGTTTGAGTTGGGTATGATCGGTGTTGTACATGGGAAGATTCTCACGTTTGAGTTGGGTATGGTCGGTGTTGTACATGGGAAGATTCTCACGTTTGAGTTGGGTATGGTCGGTGTTGTACATGGGAAGATTCTCACGTTTGAGTTGGGTATGATCGGTGTTGTACATGGGAAGATTCTCACGTTTGAGTTGGGTATGGTCGGTGTTGTACATGGGAAGATTCTCACGTTTGAGTTGGGTATGGTCGGTGTTGTACATGGGAAGATTCTCACGTTTGAGTTGGGTATGGTCGGTGTTGTACATGGGAAGATTCTCACGTTTGAGTTGGGTATGATCGGTGTTGTACATGGGAAGATTCTCACGTTTGAGTTGGGTATGGTCGGTGTTGTACATGGGAAGATTCTCACGTTTGAGTTGGGTATGGTTGGTGTTGTGCATGGGGTTAGTATAGAAAGATACTTGATGATCAGCCTGTATAAGGATGTGGGGGGAAAGAGTGGAGCACAAGCTGGCAAGTGAAGGTAGATCCAGGTTAGGAGGGATGAGAGGCAAGTGGAATCAGAATTAGTATCTGAATCAGGATTATTATTACAGACATGTATCATGAAATTTATAGTGCAAAAGTAGTAAGATGGTGTTTGTGGAATGTTCAGAAATCCAATGACAAAAGAAAAGTAGCAGTTCCTAGAACACTGAGTGGCTCCTGTATCACCTCCCCGATGTTAGTAATGAGAAGAGGCCATGTCCTGGGTGGAGGGAGTCCTTAGTGATGAGTACACCGAATACTGAGATTACAAGCACTTTCCAATCCTGTACATTGGCCCCTCCAGACCAGGTGCTGAGGCAACCAGTTAGAATGCTCTCCATGGTACTTCTGTAAAAAAAAAATTGGCAGTGTCTTTGGTGACATGTTGGGTCCTGGTTAGATCCTCAGAGATGTTGACGCTCAGGAACGTGGAACTGCTCGCTGCTGACCCCTCAATGTGGACTGGTGGGGGGGGAAGGCTTAAAATAGCGACAGAGGCTGGGGGATGATGGAGGCTACAAAGTGCTGAAAAGGATGAAATTTGATGGGAAAGGAATATTGAGCATGGAATGAGGTAAGGAAGGTGGGGAGAACGAAGGGCAGGAGTGGGGAGTGAGGGATAGATGGAGTGGATGGAGGAAGGGGAAACAGGGTGGTGGGAGGCTGGAGCGCTTTTAGGAGGAAGAGAAGGGCCAGAAGAGGAACAGTTTGGAGAAAGTGAAACTGAGTCTACAGAGGTTTAGAGGTATCAGAGGTCGGAGGTGGGGTGGGTGGATTTAAGCATTTGGCAAGGGGGAGGTGGAATGTAATTGTCAGTTGTAAATATCACACTAAAAACCTTCAAATCCTGGCAAAAACAAGACTATAAATTTATCATGCCTGGTTTATGCTTCTGTCAGACTTCCCCTAGCACTGCAGCAGATGGTTGGCCTCAGAACTGCCAGCACTCTTTTGGTGCGTTCCTGCAGGTTTCATCGAGTGACCGCCCACTACTTCATCCAATCAGGCATTTCTACTCTTAATAAAAATAACCTGCCTTTTGCAATGCCCGTCCAGGTTTTTGTTCACAGATGCTCATGAGAGCGTACAGGAGATAAATTCTAATCCTGGAGGATTCCAGGGCAACTCTGGTGCCTTGCCAACTCTGAGACTGGCAGCCATTTTCTCCGTTACAACTGAAGCTTAATGAATTTGGTTGCTTGATTTAATCACATTTGTGCTTGGGTTTTTACATTGTATTTAAAAGAGAACATATACTATTGCAGAGAATGATAACAGAAGCAGGCCATCTGGCTCCTTGAGCTATCTCCGTCATCCAAAAGATGCTGGTAGATCCTCCATCTTACCTAGCTCTCAGTCCAGATCTGGTGGACTATTCAAGTGCTCATCGAGATACAGGGAACTCTCATGTTACAGCAGTTCAGTTCCTGTAAGTTAACAAAATCCGCAAATCACTACCAAAAAAATCTGTGATACAAAATAAAAAATCACTCTCATTTGCACTTTGCACATATTGCACCTTGGGAGGAGACACCAGGGAAGGACTTGCACAGTGAATGGTAGGGCAGAGGAATCTGGGAATACAGATCCATAGTTGCTTGAAAGTGGCATCACAGGTAGGTAGGATTGTAAAGAGAGTTTTTAGCACATCAACCTTCATAAATCGAGGCGTTGATGTTTTGTTGAAGTTGCATATGAGGTTGGTGAGGCCTAATATGGAATGCTATGTGCAGTTCTAATCATCAATCGACAGGAAAGTTATCAATAAGATTAAAAGAGTGAAGAGTCATAGGGGAAGTTTGAATAGGTTAGGACTTTATTCCCTGGAGTGAGGGCAGATTTGATAGAAGTATATAACATTATAAAATTATGTAGGTACTGTAAATGCAAGCAGGCTTTTTCACTGAGGTTAGGTGAAACTATAGCTAGAGTCGTGGGTTAAGGGTGAAAGGTGAAATGGTTAAGTGGAACATGAGGGTGAACTTGTTCACTCAGAGGATGGTCGGAGTGTGGAATTTGATTTCAACATTTAAAAGAAGTTTGAATAAGTACATAACTGGCAGGGGAATGGATGGCTATGATCCAGGTGCATGTTGATGGGACTAGGCAGAATAATAGCTTGGCACGGACTAAATGGGCTGAAGGGTTTGGTTCTGTAATGCAGTGCTTTGTGACTCATGGAATTTATGTGAAGAAACCCAAATAAATAAACACCATTTATTTCTAACTGGCATTTCTTGATGCATGCATAAATAATATGACTTTGAGTTATAGCTAGTCCAGCAATATAGATCATTTTCTGGGACTGCATCTACCCCTGTAACGTAGTTTTTAAAATCCTGTTCTTTTTTCATTGGAGAAGGATTGCTAGTGGTATTGGTCTATTGTTGTCCTGTCTACTAAGATACAGTGAAGTTCAAATTCAAGTTTAATTATCATTCAATCATACAGCCAAATGAATATAGCCAAACAAAACATTGTTCCTCTGGGGCCAAAGTGCAAAACACATTACCAACAGCACACAGCACATAGTACAACTAGCACATATGGTTGTAAATTCAGAGTAACATTTAAAACATCTGGTTTAACTTGTTCTTTACTGAGCAAACCACCAGAGAGCAGCACCGAGCATATGCTGGAGAGCAGCACCAAGCATATGCTGGAGAGCAGTGCTGAGCAAACACCGGAGGGTAGCACCGAGTGAACACCAGAGGGCAGCTTCGAGTGAACACTGGAGGGAAGCACCGAGAATACACTGGAGGACTGCACTGATGGAAGTTGGCCAGCCCCCAACCTAGAACAGATTCCAGTGCATGCACGGAACCCTCTCCCACTTTGCCTTGGCATCGTGTCCCCTGGACAAATACAACAGTGAACCTTGTGGCCTAGTCCTAGTCCTCGCCTCAAAGGAGGCAATGTAATTCCTGGCTGTCGGTCTTGCCAATGAACCTGTGAACTCGACTTGGATTTTTCATCTTTACCCTTGTCCAACAGGGTTTTGCGATCACAATCATAACGCCCAAGACAATCACTCGCACCTTTACTTAGACCGCACACCATCTAATGGTGAGTCCAGGCGAGAACACAACAACCATATGGAAGCAGTCCAGCTCCATCGCTATCGAACAACACGCTGATGGAATAGTCCTGCAGTACTTGATGGTCTTTGCATGTAGCAGTGACTTGTGATCATAAAAAGACATACAAGATGAATAAATAAATCTTTGATAGGACACAGAGTGGCCGAGGCATCCGAGCGTGCCCTGTTTATTAGCTATCAAGAGAGATCATGCCATTCATTAATGCATTGTGGTAGTAAAATAAAATGTACAATAGAGCTATAGAGAGAGAGCAGTGCAGGTAAACAAATAAACAAGAGTTCATCTTCACCCCATGAGGTCTGTTCAAGACTGATAACACTGGGATGGAAGCTGTCCTTTAGGCTGGTGGTACATGTCTTAAAGCTTTTGTATCTTCTGCCTATCTCCACCTACCCTAACCTAGTGAATTCTAGGCTCTCACTATCCGTTCAGTGACTTCTTTTTCCCTTCTCACTTATAACCATTCAGACAATTAATTCCCCAATGTGTCGACCTCTTTACCAAAGAAAATATATTTTCTGTTTAACCCAGTTCAATCTGTTCTCAGTCTCCCAAACTGCAAAGACGGCAAACCCAGCCTAGACAGCATCCTATCACAACAATGTCATATCCCTCATAACGTCCCTTATAACAGGAGTCCCCAACCTGGGGTCCACAGACTCCTCAGATAATGGAAGAGATCCATGGCATAAAAAAGATTTGGAACCCCTGCCTTATAACATCCCTAATAAATCTCCACTGTACCTCCCCAATATTAATCCCAATCACCTTCCTTGGAGTGACCAGAACATAATCTTCTCTCTGTGGCCTAACCAATCTTTTATATAGTTCTCTCATGCACTTCTGGTACTTGGAGTGCATTAATTTTCAACACTCAGCCCCGGCTAGTAGCCATGAAAGCATTTATTGTATTGGCTGTTCGCTCTATAAATAGCGTTTGATAGTTCATAGAACAGTACAACACAGAGATAGGTCATTTGGTTTAATTATTCCATGACAAACTCTTAATCTGCTTAGTCCCATTGATCTGTATATGGACCATAGCCCTCCATAACCCTCCCATCCATATACCTATCAAAATTTCTCTTAAATGGTTCTTGAAGTTTTTTTTTGGAACACAAGCAATGAAATTCTAAGATTCTAGCTTCTTTAAAGAAGCAAATGATGTTCAGTTCACTTTCACTCACTCAAAGCAGCATCCATCATCCAGGACCCTCATATTCCAGGCCAAGCTCTCTTCTCACAGCTGCCATGGGGCAAGAGGTACAGGAGCCTTGGGTTCCACACCACCACGTTCGGGAACAGTTATTACCCTACAACCATCAGTCTCCCAAACTGGTGTGGATAACTTCACTCAGCCCAACTCTGAACTAATTCCACAGACTCACTTTCAAGGACTTGACAAGTCAAGTTCTCAGTGTTAACACGAGGAAATCTGCAGATGCTGGAAATTCAAACAACACACACAAAATGCTGGTGGAACACTGCAGGCCAGGCAGCATCTATAGGGAGAAGCACTGTCGATGTTTCGGGCCAAGACCCTTCGTCAGGACTAACTGAAAGGAAAGATAGTAAGAGATTTGAAAGTAGTGGGGGGAGGGGGAAATGCGAAATGATAGGAGAAGACCGGAGGGGGTGGGATGAAGCTAAGAGCTGGAAAGGTGATTGGCGAAAGTTCTCAGTGTTATTTATTTATTTTTATTTGCACAATTTGTCATCTTCTTTTACTTTGATTGATTGTCAGTCTTTGTTAATTTTCATAAGTTCTGTTGGAAGTCTTTATTTTCCTGTAAATTCCTGCAAGAAAATGAATCTCAAGATAGTAAATGGTGACATATGCATACTTTGATAATAAATTTACTTTGCTTTCCTAAGTAGATGGCTGATTTTATCTTTCACTTGCAGTTCACATCAGCTTTCTTCACTAATGGCAGGATTTAACACAGCTTAGTCTAAGTGCATTCCATGGCCTCTTATCCATGCCTCAATTGCCTTGGTTGACAGGGTGTTTTCACTGATTGTCACGATTTTTGCCTTGCAGGGAAACTATGGACACAACTGTGAAAAGCAGTGTCTGAGAAAGCCAATGGCTTTTCCAGGCGCTTCAAGCATGTAGCTTTATGGTTATATTTGCTTAAAGATTATATTGAGCTCATTGGTTTTAATACATAAATTATTTGTAGTTACACAAGAGCTATGCCACGTTTTGCGTTAAATTTGACAACTGTTTGCAAGAACTATTTTTGCTCAAAATAGGATTTCATTATCCGTGTTTTGTCACAAGCCTTCAGGCAGCTTCCCAAGAAAGCCAAGAGCAACATCAGCCCAGCGGAGTTGTGATTAAGTTAGGATTATTGTTTTTTTTTTCATTTCACTAGCGCTAAGTCCCCGGAGAGTTGGATGATTACAAGAATCCTCCTTCATTGCAAAGGAGGGGTGGCCCATCTCACCTGAATGTGGGGTCTGCTGGAAACAGAAGCAGGCAGCTCCTACAGTACGTAGGGCTTGGTGTCACTAGTGCAACTAGCGTGGATGCTGCAGCCGTGCGTGGAAATAGCCTGCTCCAAAAGCAGCGTGCCTGCTCTTGACAGCCAGAGGCTGATTCTCCTGGGTGAGCAGCAAAGAAGCTTATCTTGTAATATCCTGATCAGAAATGCAGTTTGAGGCTTTGCCATGGATCAAACCGTGAGTGGGAGGTCCTTGCATTACATTGTTCTGTTTATTTCTCACGCTCATGTGCCCTGATTGGACACTGTGGCTACTGGTCCCTCCATGCCATCGACAGAGCTCAGAATTTATGGTCATCTGGTGATAGAGCATAGTCCCTGGTGATGTTTTCGAGCTGTAATCGCACATCCAGAGCACATCATTGGCTCTAGGGCAATGTACAGCGGTTATGGAAAGTGCTGTAGGAATGCGAAGTCTTTCTTCTTTGCATGGACTGTTTTGTTGATGAGAAGCAATGGAAATGGGAGTCCTAGTGGAGGACATTGAATCAAAGTTGTAAAGGAAGAGAGTCTGAAATGTTAGATGTGGTCACTTTGAAATGTTGAGTGGCTTGCAAGTGAGGCAAGGAGGAGATATCCCACATCGCATCGAGGTCAACTTTTGAAGGATGATCCCCAGTAAGATTTTGGTCTACCGTGCCCCGAACGGATCCACACAGACCGAGGCTGTCCGTCCCACCACAAGACGGAAGAAGTCGCTGGGAGATCTCTTCCAGAATGGATATCGCATCAGAGCAGGGCACAGCCAAAATGCGGACAAGGACGAGCAAGACAGCTCTTGCTACCAGATTGGGTACTACTGGGGTAAGCTCCCTTCCGTCTCGGAGTACTGGGCCCTTTTCCCCAAGCAACTTCCTGTGCCAAAACCTGAACCTTATCCCACCCAACCCCTTTGGACAGTGTTGTGTTTATTAGGTGGTCCATGTTCCCATATTAGGTGCTGTCATATTCTCTCTGCATTCATTTAATTTCTATGGACCTGAGTTTGCCTCAGCTCTTCAGGAACTAGCACAGTTTCACTGGAGTTATCTTATGTCTCACCCCCAGTGACCAGATCTGTACAGTGCCTTGTTTGTGTAGTTAATTCTAGGACTTAACCTTGTGTGTTTCTTATAGTGTGAGGTGGCTATGAGCAATCTGTTTAACTGAGGTTGAAAATGCTGCAAATATCTGTTTGATTCAGGGTGTGGGCAGCATCATACAGAAGACCTGATGTTTCAGGTCATAGAGTAATAAAGTTGTGGAACAGTACAGCATAGAAACAGGCCCCTCGGCCCATCTAGTCCGAGCCAAGCTCTGCCGAGTCCCATTGGCCTGCATCCGTACCCCTTCCATGCATGTACCTATTCACATCTCTCTTAAATGTTGAAATTGAACCCACATCCACCACTTCCATAGGCAGTTCATTCCACACTCTCACCACCGTCTGAGTGAAACCATTTGCCCTCATGTTCCCCTTAACATTTCACCATTCCTGAGATTTAAACATTATTGTAATAATGGCTTTAGACCAGGGGTTCCCATCATGGAGTCCATAGACCCCTCGGTTAATGGTAAGGGTCCATGGCTTAAAATAGTTTGGGTACCCCTGCCTTAGACCCTCCTCTCTCATTCTATTTGATAGAGCTTCTGTGAAACATCCTGAGACACTTATGATGGGTTTGGTAGGTGACTCCTGTATCAAAACAGATGCAAAAAATCAAAACACTGAATATCGGGCTAACAGGTTGTCTTTTCTCCACGAGTCCTGGATGTTTTGTGGGTTAAAGTCCTCTCTGACTTCACACAGCTGGCTGTCCTCTTCTTGCAGCTGTTACTTGCCCTAAGCCTGTCATCTGCCACCAGATCACTAATTTAAAGCCTTTTAAAAATCTTTTGTGAAATGCTTACACCACCACATTTTACCAAATTTTGAGCAGCGGTTGTTACAACCTTGAATGTAATAACTTTGGACTGTGGGGCTTATCAGAAATCCTGTAAATCCTTACATGGAGTCCCTGGGTATTTGGAGGGATCTGTTCCTGCGAACTGTTTGCGACTGTGGTGGTCCATGTATTTTGGAAAAGAGTTTTAAAGGGCTTTAAGTCCAGTGGTTTGGTGGCAGAGTATGTCTGCAGCTTTGTAGAAACTGGAAAATCCAACTAACGCATACAAAATGTCGGAGGAACTCGACGTGTCAGGCAGCATCTATGGAGAGGAGTCAACGTTTCGGGCTGAGACCCTTCATCAGGTCAATTCATCTCCCAGTCTCTTGCTCAAGTACTTTGTATGAGCTGCACTTAAGCTGTAGGTGGGGGGACATGTATTGCTGAACAGAAACCTAACCATTATTACAAACTATTAATTGTTTAATTTATCTTGGCCTTTGTGTTCTTTTTGATTTGCGAGGTGTTGCTCCTCATCCACATCCTCATTATGTAAGGAGAGAGCTCCCTCATCACACACTGAGAGCACTCTCTTTGCAAGCCATCATTGAGAGGAAATGATTCTTACTCTCCTCTCAGATCTGATCTGTAGACTTGCCTGACATATTTGATCATCCTCGGACACATTTATTTATATTTATTGAAGCTATTTATTTAGAGGTATAGCGTAGAACAGGCCCTTCCAGCCCAACGAGCTGTGCTGCCCAGCAACCCACTTATTTAACTCTAGCTTGACCATCGGACAGTTTACAAATTGTCCTGACGAAGGGTCTTGGCCTGAAACGCCGACAGTGCTTCTCCCTATAGATGCTGCGTGGCCTGCTGCATTCCACCAGCATTTTGTGTGTGTTGGACAATTTACAAAGATCAATTAACCCACCAACCAATATATTTTGGACTGTGGGAGTAAACTGGAGCACCTGGAAGAAAACCGCATGGTCATAGTGAGTACATACAGACTCCTTACAGACAGCGCCAAATTTGAACTCCAAACTTTGATTCCCCAATCTGTAATAGTGTTGCCCTAACTGCTACTCTGCCACGATGCCCCAATTGCCTCCCCTTCTTTTCTTCTAAACCAATCAATGAATTAACTAATCTGTTCTTGCAAAACATGGATTAAGTGATTTAGAGTGCTTTAGGAATTGGTCAGTAATCATCTAAGGAGCGATGGAGGCTATGAGGCTTTCCCACCTGTTTAGTTACAGCCTCTGTTTTCTCAAAGCAATTAGGACTGAATTGATTATATTACCCATCTCTGTGAGTGCCATACTATGTAGGTAGCTAATCCTTTCAAGAACTGTAGGATTGACATAATTGGCTTTCACAACCTGCTCCATCATTCAACAAAGTCAACAAAAACTTTTTGAATTGTCCTGGATATATTCAGAAATGAACTTACTGCTATCTCATTTATTTAGGTAATAGTTTTTCTAATTTGATTGCAAAGTTCAGTTACTCGGGCTGTCTAATTCCATCCAGCTCTTTGCTGTATTAGATTATTCTCTTTCTATTTTCCTACAGTGCAGAAGCTGCTTTTCAAGATGATCTTTGTAGTGATTTAACACATAAGTAAGGACCTCTTCTCGATTATGAGAGATTATGATGCTTATTACTGGAGGCATTGGGACTCAAGTATGAATGAGTTGGTTGTTAATGCAAACAGGGCCTTTCACTGTAGACTCAGTGGCCACTTTATTAGGTACACCTGTGCACCTGCTCGTTAATACAAACACCTCGTCAGCCAATCACGTAGCAGCACCTCAATGCATTAAAGCATGAAGACATGGTCAAGAGGTTCAGTTGTTTTTCTGGAGAATCGCCAGACTGGTTCAAGGTGATGAGAAGGTGACAGTAACACAAGTAACCACATGTTACAACAGTAGTATGTAGAAGAGTATCTCTGAATGCACAACACATCAAAGCTTGAAGTTGATGGGCTACAGTGACAGAAGACCACCAATGTACAGGATGTACCTAATGAAGTGACCACTGAGTGAATGTTTCAATGTACACATTATAAACTAGCTTGAATATTGAAAATATTATGGCTGTATACTTTGGAAGGCAATGTAGACTAAAGCTTTTCAATTCTAAAATGGCTACACGAACAAAGCCATTAAGAGCTATTGTGTACTGTTCATTGAAAGTGACAGGACAGGTCAAAAAAGTGGTTAAAAAGACCTAAAATATAGTCTGATAGAATATTCCCAATCCATTGCAAAGACCTTAGTGTTCAAAAAATACAAGGAAAAGCAGGCACTGCTGGGAATGCTTTGAACGTTGAACATTTTAAAAACAATACTCTGCAGGTCTGCCAGCATCTGTGGAGAGAGAAGTGGACTCAATGCTTCAGGCTGATGACCTTCGGACAGAGTGCTTCTGGCATTCCTGCTTTATTTGCTCTTGGTTTGTCTTGACCCGATGTTACATCCAGCACGTTCTCCCTCAATGACCTTGTGGGGTCGATTTCGTGCATGAACAGTCCCCTGGGGCGGGAGGTGGGCTGGACAGTCAAGCAAGGTAGTTGTGGCCTTTGTTGTTTCTGTGCTGTAAGTGTGGGGCTCACAAGTGATGCGATCACATTTGTCAGCTTCTTGCGTGGGTGTCAATAGGTTTGGAGGAGAGACAGAATATGGAGTGAGGGGAGCATAAAAATGAGTCCTCCCCCACTCTCAAGGAAAAGTGGACTGAAAAATTGTTACTTCAATCTTTAAATCTCATATCATACTTGAAGATGACAGGTCGGCTAACAGCACTTGGAGAGTGAGTTTGTTTTGTGTGTGTGCTCTGTGTTGCTAATGACAAAGTAGGGGACATTCAGATTCTGATTTATTTATCACACGTACCTCAAAATATACAGTGCAATGCCTCACTTACGTTGGCAGCCAACACACCTAACGATGTGCTAAGAGCAGTCCGCAAGTGGTGGTCGCTTTGCAATGTGGCTGCACCCCCATCGCACCAGTGGTTACAAGACTGTGGTCATGTGGAGAGCAGAAGATTTAGGTTAACCCGGTTGCATCTAAAGATAGATATGTATTCCCAACAAGGATGAGTTCTTTTCATCTCTGCGTATTATACAGACGGGAGCAGGCACGAGCACTTTTTTCCTCTGCCTGCAGGACTATCCATTTGTGTGTGAGTGGGCGGATGGGGGACAAAAGCAACACATACAAAATGCTGGTGGAACGCAGCAGGCCAGGCAGCATCTATAGGAAGAAGCGCTGTCGACGTTTCCGGGTCCTGATGAAGGGTCTCGGCCCGAAACGTCGACAGTGCTTCTCCCTATAGATGCTGCCTGACCCGCTGCGTACCAACAGTATTTTGTGTGTGTTGCTTGAATTTCCAGCATCTGCAGATTTCCCCAGTATGCGGGGGGAGAAAAGGCTTGTTTTGCTGTGGTTGTTTTTTTTTTTGCTTGTTTAATGTTTTGTTGTGTTCTGCGTTGTTCAGCCGAGCATTGTGGGCACGCTAAGATGGCACTGGAATGTGTTGCGACATGCCCATCAGGTTAGGCTGTTCTAATGGAGAGAGGAAAACTGTGCCAGTAGAACAGGCAGGTGACTTGGAGCAGAAATAGCCTAGTCTGACACAGGGAAAGGGAGATACCTGAGGATGGATGATTTGATGCGGAGTTTGTGAGGCTTCAATATGCTCAGACAGGAGATGGGGTGGTGTTCTTCAATTTTACAGTGGGTCTCATTGTAATGAACAGCAGGCTACAGAGAGGGAGTGTGAAGTTCAGATATGCTGCTCAGCTGATGGAGGTGCAAACTGGATATCTGCTTACTTGTCTTCATTCTATACTGTTTCACAATGTTTCTGTGATCTCCCATCTGACCATGTTTTTCCTTTTGGTTTATTTCAATGTCAACTAAACTGAATCCAATAATAACAAATAGCACAAACATTTTCAAAGCTGTCTCTGCTTGCTAAGACACAGGAGGTTCTGCAGGTGCTGGAAAATCCAGAGCAGCACACATAAAACACAGGTGGAACTCAGAGAGTCAAGAAGCAACTGTGGAGGAAATGGAACCCATCATTGGCTCAAAACGTCAACTGTTCATTTTCCTGCACAGATGCTGCCTGGCCCACTGAGTTTCTCCACTGTTTTGTGTGTGTTGCTCTGCCTAACAAGTCACCAACTCACATCTCTGACCAGCGAATCCCACAAGAAATGGGATTGGTCAGTGGAATGTTTGAGAGATATGAGCAGCATTTTCAAAGTGAAGTGAATGGAAATTTGAATTCTGCATGGTGAACACTTAGAGCTGGAATGAAGGTGAATTTGTGAAATGTAATTAAAATAATATTTCCAAGCAAGCCTTGATTTATATTCTTGGTGCTTTTATTAGTAAAACAGAAAGCCTTCAAGTGTAATTATCGATCTCCTTAATCTTCTGATGCTTCCCTTTGCATTTGTTGCTTGCCCTTTTACATCCGTAAGAACAAGTATTAATGGGGTAAAATTTATCAGCTCGGGTAACTGAATGTGAGGGTTCATCTGGAAGATTTTCAGTTTTACAGTATTTGCAGTGTGACTCAGTATAAGAACAGGATTGCTGGGCCAGGATGGGTGGTTAGCTTAAGTGAGGACTGATTCCTGACACTTCCACACAGGGCTAAGCTGCATTTTCCTGTTTTGTCTGCTGTTGAGATATGTAAAGATTGTACACTGTTAATGGTGATTTGTAATTGAACCAAGCTTCATGCCTCTAAAGATACTTTTAAGTGAATGTTTCAGACAAATCAAATGTTCAAGGTCTAAATGTTTTCTGAAAATGTCTTTGTCATATTGCATCCTTTACTTCATCGATATCTGGAGAGTTTATTGAGTAAAGCACAGTATATCTGTTGAATTGCTGTTTCCCTTAAATTCCCGATCTTTATCACTCCCAGTAAAAAGTTTTCCCTTTACTGACCATTTAATGACTATAATTTGCAGCCTAACCTTGTGGATACGTGTGGTCTGAATGTTACTAGTCGTTAAATTTGTCAAGCATGCAGGTTTGGCTGACATCATGCTCTTTCCTCTTACAGGTTTACGATTTTTAAGAGCGCTGAGATTGATACAGTTCTCAGAAATTTTACAGTTTCTAAATATCCTAAAAACAAGGTAAGTGATACAGGTTATCATTCTACCATCTAATGATAGGCAGGGCTATTTTACAGAGGTGTAGTGTGCATGATAACTTTCAAACATTTAGACTAATAACATAATAAATCTTCATCACTCTTCAATGTTGAGTTTTGTACAGGAACAGTGTTTACATACGTGGAGTTTGTTTTCAAAGAGACCCAACTTTGGAAACAGGCAAGAAATGCAGAATTCATAAACCTTGGCTCATCCACTCTAGATTGCAGCATTCTTCGTTTCTTTCTTGAACTATAACTAGATATTTTTAAAAATTAATATAAACTGGAAACGCTACAGATTTTTAACCAGCACCAACTTTATCCTAATAATAAACACGAGATTCTGCTGATGATGGCAATTCAGAGAAATACTTACTAAATGCTGGAGGAATTCAGCAGATCAGGCAACATCTATGGAGAGGAATAAGCAGTTGAAGTTTTGGACTGAGACCATCAGGACTCGAAAGGAAAGGGGCAGAATTCACAATAAGAAGCTGGGAGGAGGGGTAGGAGTACAAAATGGAAAGTGATAGGTGAATCTAGGTGCATGAGGTAAGAAGCAGAATGGTGATAGGTGGAAAAGGTAAAGACTTGGGGAAAAAGAAATCTGATAGGAAAGAAGAGTTGTCCAAGGGAGAAAGGGAAGGAGGAGGGGCACCAGAATGAGGTGACAGGCAGGTGAGGAGAAGAAGGGAGATGAGGGGGAGTCAGAGTGGGGAATGGAAAGAAAAGGAGTGTTTGTCCCAATAATGTCACTTTTCCCTGATGTAAAATCGGTAGGCACAGTAATGTAGCCAGTACAGCTGCCACTTCACAGTAAAGCTTCAATGACCCACTTGATAAGTACAAGAGATCCTGCAAGTTCTGGCAATCAAGAATAGCACAAACTAAATGCTGGAGGAACTCAGCAGGTCAAGTGGCATCTACAGAAAGGAATAAACAGTCAACGTTTTGGGCTGAGAACTTTTATCAGGTCTCAACCTGAAACATCGACTGTTTATTCCCTAGCCCCATTTAGTGAGTGTTGCCCGTTATTTATCCACTATCTTGACTTTCAGTTCTATCTATGGGGTGCTTTGAGGTGCTTTTGTTTCCTCCTGAATGGATGTATGGATTGTTTGGTTAACCGGCTGCTATAGATTGCCCCTGGTGTATTGCTGAATGGTGGAATCTGCTGGGGGGACGGAACAGGGTGGAAATGATGAGAATGTGAGAAGAAAATAAAATGGAAATTCCATAGATGAGTGCTTGATGGTCGGGCATGGACTTGGAGGGTTAGTGAGCCTGTATGTGAGGCTATATGACTAAAATAGAATTTACTTTTATTATTCCTTTCATCTTGTCAGCGTGAAATATTTTACAACCAACTTAAGTGGATTACTCTTGTTATGCCGGCAAATTTGACTGCCAGTCATTTAGTATCAAATTCCACAGAATCATGGCTGACTGGCTGGGGACACAAGACCTGCTGATTTCCAAAGCCCACATTTTGTGTGTGTTTGTGTTGCTGACTGATTAGGTGTGGGGGAGAGGGGGGGGAAGGAATGTTTGTCCAGCATTCTACTGTCTCCATGCTCCTCAGATGGAGATGGACTGAAAGTTTAGCACTATTCTCCGAGCTGCATTGAGCTTACAAGCATGATTACATGTTCACTTCGAATTGAGACAGTCAGTTCCATAATCTTTTACCAAATAAAATTGGTGAGACTTTGTAAGCTTCAGGTTGCTGGTTTCAAATGAGCAGGGATCAAGGATCACTTCATTTGCCATAGACATTCACATGTATTCAGAACTTGTGGTGTGTCGGCATGAAATGCAACTGTAAACTACAACATTCAGCAATTATGAAGAATAAAACATTATATAGAATATGAAGTTAGAGGTTAAAGTATGGATATGGAATAAAATATGCATAAATACTGTACATAAACACCAGCATGCATTAACAATGTAAAGAGCATTGCAAAAAGTGTTTTTAAAATGTTTATAGTGCAGTGCAGTGTCTGAGACAATAATTAGAGGGGGTGAGAGGTGTGAGGAGGGCTAATTAGAATGGTTGATCAGATTAACTGCCTGGGAAACAAAACTTTTAAGATGAGATGACATTTTTCTTTTAATAGCCCTATGGCACTTCCCAGAAAGGAGTTTTTGGAAAAGGTAGTTGTCAGGGAAGGTAGTTCACAATATTGCATTACTATGATAATAAAAGGATATACTTATGGAAGCATTCAGCTGGTCAGACAGCATCTGTGCAAGGGGAATGAGTGTTAACATTTTTGACAATGTTCAGCCTGAAACACTAAGCTTGTTTCTGTTTCCACACTTGCTGCCTTACCTGCCAAGTATTCCTTGCATTTTCTGGTTAAATTTTAAATGTTCTTGTGCCTGAAGTACTACCGTATTTCATTTTCATTCCCTGCTGTGTAGCATCACTTTACTGAATGCCTGCAAGAAATTGAATCTCAGGCTAGTGTTGGATTCTGATGTTTTAATGAAAGGATTTTTCAGAAGATAGGAAAGAGGCACGAGACATGTTGCTTCACAATCATTTTATTAAGCATTGCTGGAACAAAGCAAACAGGAGCAGAAGCTAGTGGTAGGATGCTTAAAAACAAGAGACTACGATACTAAGAAGATGAAGATGGTGCTGCTTTGTGTTTAGCTATTCTATACCCATAAATTAGGAAAAATTCCATTAAGTTTTGTAGATAAGAGTCAACCAATGCACAGCTGTCCAGAATTATACTTATATGCCACTGGAGGCATATTAAACTGCTATATGCATACAAGTGAACTTTTAATAATATAATACTGCTTAGACCATAAGGCCATAAGACATAGGAGCAGAATTTGCCCCATCGTATCTGCTCCACCATTCAATCATGGCTGGTCCTTTTTTCCCCTCTCCTCAACCCCACTCCCCGGCCTTCTTCCTGTAACCTTTGATGCCGTGTCCAATCAAGAACCTATCAAGCTCTGCCTTAATTTTACCCAACAACCTGGCCTCCACAACTGCCTGTGGTAACAAATTCCACAAATTCACCACCCTCTGGCTAAAGAAATTTCTCCACATTCCTGTTTTAAATGGATGCCCCTCTGTCCTGAGGCTGTACCCTCTTTTCCTAGACTCTGCCACCATGGGAAAGATCTTTTCCACATCTACTCTGCCTAGGCCTTTCAACAATTGAAAAGTTTCAATAAGATTCCCCCTCATACTTCTAAATTCCAGTGAGTACAGGCCCAGAAGATCAAACATTACTCAGATGATAACCCTTTCATTCCTGGAATCATTCTTGTGAACCTCCTCCGAACCCTCTCCAATGCCAGCATATTTTTTCTTAGATGAGGAGCTCAAAACTGTTCATAATACTCAAGATGAGGTTTCACCAGTGCCTTATAACGGCTCAGCATCGCAACCCTGCTCTTATATTCTAGACCTCTTGAAACAAATGCTAACTTTGCATTTGCCCTCCTCACTACTGCCTCTACATGCCAAGTTAAACTTCCGGGTGTACTGCATAAGGACTCCCTAGTCCCTTTGCATTACAGATTTTTGGATTTTCTCCCCGTTTAGAAAATAGTCTACACATTTATTTCTACTACCAAAGTGCATGACTATGCATTTTCCAACATTGTATTTCACTTGCCACTTTCTTGCCCATCTCCTAATCTGTCTAAGTCCGTCTGCAGTCTTCCTGTTTCCTCAACACTTCCCCTCCACCAGTCTTCGTACCATCTACAAACTTGGCAACAAAGCCATCTATTCCATCACCCAAATCATTGACATACAGTATAAAAAAAAGCTGTTCCAACACCAACCCCTGTGAACCCCATTAATCTCTGGCAGCCAACCAGAAAAGGATCCTTTTATTTCCACTTGTTGCCTCCTATCAATCAGCCAATACTTTAACCATGACAGTAACTTTCCTATAATACCATGGGCTCTTAACTTGGTAACCAACCTCATGTGTGGCACCTTGTACTTAAAATACAAGCAGAAAATTAATTGTTAAACTGCAAAGAAAGTAATAATTAAACAATTTAATATAAGAATTAAATAGTTAGATCCAACAACATATTGTGATAATAAATTTACTATAAACTTTTTTACCTTTGAACTTCAAATCCTCCTCTAATTTGTGTCATAGTGTCTAAAGTTTGAGAACAATGGTTATTTAGCTGTCACCAGCCAGGCTTTGGCATAGTGACAGTTAGACCAGACTTTAAGTGAACATCTTCAGCATGAGAGTTTAATTGGTTTGCTCCAGCGACACTGCTTTTTTTTCCCCGTTGCACATAATTTGGGAATCTACGAAAAAGATTCTTATCTTGGTATTGATGAGCATAGATCTATCACATTGCTTAAAAAGGCTGTCTTATTCAAAAAAGATAGCATAGAGCATCAACACATCATGGAAACCAGTCTCCCCCTCCATGAACTCTGTCTATACTTCTCGCTGCTACGATAAAACAGGAAACAAACAGTCCTCGGCCACCCCAGACTTGCTCTCTTGTTCTCTCTCTAACTGGGCATAAGATACAAAAGCCTGAAAGAACCTAATGCTGTTGTAAAAATTGTCACCTAGTACAAGGATTAAGTTGAATCCTTGACCTCATAATCTACCTTGCCATGATTTATGACCTTATTGTCTGCCTGCACACTTTTGACACTTTATTTTATATAATGTTATTAATTTCCATTGTACTAGCTCAATGCTCACTGTTTGGAAGGTATTTTAGAGTTTATTTTATTCAGATACAACACGGAAGGCCTATCGAGGCCCACAGCCCTGTGATCCCCCAATTTAATCCTAGCCGAATCACGGGACAATTTACAAGACTAGTTAACCCAACTGATAGGTCTTTGAACTGTAGGAGGAAACCAAAGTACACAGAGGAAGCCCACTACATCACAGACTCCTTACAGGCAGCGGCAGGAATTGAACCCCGGCCGCCTGTACCGTAAAGCATTGTGCTAACCACTACACTACCATGCCACCACTGATGTAATAAGTTGGTCTGTATCAACATTATGCAAGGCAGGTTTTTCACTGTACCTTGGTACATGTGAAAACGGTAAACCAATTTACTAATTGAACATAAAACATAGAACAGTACAGCAGACAGCAGTTGACCCTTTGGCTTCCAATGTTGTGCCAAACTAAATAAACCTCACAGCTAATCCCTTCTGCCTAAGGCAAGAAGCTCCATGATAATGCTGCACCTCTTTCACATGACAGCCATTATACTTAAAGGCTATAGAATAGTACCGCACAAGATCAGGCCCTTCAGCCCAGGATGTTATGCCAAATTAATTAAACTGTTGATGCCTAAATATGCCAATTTGTGCAGATGGTCCACATCATCTCCATTCTCTGTATATTCGTGTTCCTTTCCAAAAGCCTCTTAACTGCTTCTATCGTATCTGCCTCCATTACCAGCTCAGTAACATGCTGTATACGAATTGGCAATAAACTGGACTGGTCAAAGAACACTGAGGCTGTCTACAAGAAGGGTCAGAGCCGTCTCTATTTCCTGAGGAGACTGAGGTCCTTTAACATCTGCCGGACGATGCTGAGGATGTTCTACGAGTCTGTGGTGGCCAGTGCTGTTATGTTTGCTGTTGTGTGCTGGGGCAGCAGGCTGAGGGTAGCAGACACCAACAGAATCAACAAACTCATTTGCAAGGCCAGTGATGTTGTGGGGGTGGAACTGGACTCTCTGACGGTGGTGTCTGAAAAGAGGATGCTGTCCAAGTTGCATGCCATCTTGGACAATGTCTCCCATCCACTCCATAATGTACTGGTTAGGCACAGGAGTACATTCAGCCAGAGGCTCATTCCACTGAGATGCAACACTGAGCGTCATAGGAAGTCATTCCTGCCTGTGGCCATCAAACTTTACAACTCTTCTCTCGGAGTGTCAGACACTCTGAGCCAATAGGCTGGTCCTGGACTTACTTCCACTTGGCATAATTTACTTATTATCATTTAATTATTTTTGGTTTTATTTTGCTATATTTCTACACTATTCTTGGTTGGTGCAACTGTAACAAAACCCAATTTCCCTCGGGAGCAATAAAGTACGTCTGTCTGTCTGTCTGTCTGTCTGCCTGTAAATATCCACCACTTAGTGTGAAAACACCTGCCCCATGCGTTGCCTTTGAACTTATCCCCTCTCACTTTGAGTGCATGCCCTCTAGTACTAAACACCTATCAACCCCAAGAAAAAAGACATTGGCTATCTACTCTTTCTCTGATAATCTCATAAACTTATTCTGGTCTCCCCCTCAGCCTCTGTTGCTCCAAAGAAAACAGCCCCTGTTTATCCAGCCTCTCCTTACAGCCCATGCTCTCTAATCCAGGCAGCGTACAGGTAGACCTTTTCAATAGCATCTACGTCCTCCCTATAATGGGGTGAGAAGAGTTAAATGGAACAGTCCAGATGCGGCCTACGCAGTTTTACAAAACTGCAGCGTAACCTTCTGAATTTTGAACTTAATGCCTCAACCCAGTTTATCAGCACTTGGTTCACAGCTTTCCATACCTTGGCCATTCAGTTTTCCAGAGTTCTAAGAGTACCTGTTTCTGCTCACTCAGACACTGTGTTCAGATTTCGAACCACCCTCTGTGTGGATAAAATCTTCCTCTCAATTCCATCTAAACCACTCTCCCCATAATCTCCTTTGCTTCTCTCAGCGTTCAACAATCTGTTGATTTCTGTTTAGATTTAATCAGCACCCGAGTATCTGCGACCTCTGATTTGGATCGTTCTGAGAATTCACACATTCTCATGATGTCAGTCTTAAACAATTTGGGAATGTGCCCCCAGATACTGCAGCCAGAAGAGAGTCTCTACACCTGCTCACCAGTCCCTCCCTGACTCCCTCTTGTCCCCTGGGCCCTGAAGCAACCCCTCAATAAGTTTCAGCCTTTAGAGTTAAGTATTCAACGTGCAACCTTCTTGCCCTGTTTCTGAATCAGAATCAGAATTATTATCACTGAAATATGCCACTATATTTGTTAAATACAGGTAATTCTGCAGATGCTGGAAATGCAGAGCAACTCTCACAGAACACTAGAGGAACTCAGCAGGTCGGGCAGCATCTATGGAGAGGAATAGATAGTCGATGCTTTGGGCTGAGACCCTTCATTGTGAAATGCGTTGTTTTACAGCAGCAGTACACTGTAACACATTAGAAAAAACGACTCTAAGTTACAATAAGCAAAAGAAATAGTGCAAAAAGAGAGAAAAATAGTGAGATTGTGTTCATGGGTTCATTGCCCATTCAGAAATCTGATGGCAGAGGGGAAATGTTGAGTGTGTGTCTTCAGGCTCATGGACCTCCTCCTCGAAGGCAGTAATGGGAAGAGAGCATGTCCTGGATGGTGATGGTCCTGAATGATGGATGTCACCTTCTTGAAGCATCACCTTTAAAAACGTCCTTGATGGTGGGTAGGCTGGTAACCCTGATGGAGATCATTCAGTTCATTCATTTCCACTTGACGTGGTGCTTTTACACACTGAGCCAGCAAGGCAGCAGAACAATTTATTTTTCCCATTCACTCAGGCTTTAAAATAAATAACTTTGGATAGTTTAAACAACAAGCATTTTGGATGAAAGGTTTGTGATTTCAGTGAGAGCTGAGCTGGATTGTGGTAATCCAGTTAAAAGGCTTATGGAAGAAGTTGCAATGCTTTACATGGATTGAAGAGGAATTGTGGATTAAATACTAATCCCTTTCTCATTAATGTAGCCAGAATCGACGGAGTTGGGGGTGGGGGGAGGGGCAGGAAAACAGCTCCTTTGAGTGAGTATGTGAATGAGAGAGAGGGAGAGAGAAACAGAGAAACAAAGAGAGACAGAGACAGAGAGACAGAGAGAGACAAAGAGATAGAGGGATAAGGTGAGAGAAAGAGAGCAAAGAGAAAGAGAGAGACAGGGAGAAGGAGAGAGGGAGAGGAAGAAGGAGACAGAAGGAGAGAGACGGGGGAAGGAGAGAGAGAGAGAGACAGAGAAAGATGGAAAGAGAAAGACAGAGAGACAAATGAAGTTTGTGGTTCTCACATCATCTACACGCTATTTCTGAGATGGGATTTGATTATTACTCTCCCATTATCGGAAGTTTATGTGAACTTGGATATAGTCATGCACTGTATGATACCAGAAATTATTAAGTTTTTAGAGTTGCAGCCAAAGTTCTGGACCACTGACTCGACGTGAATTCAATTCCCATCATGGCAACTGGAGAATTTAAATTCAAGTAATTAAGTAAATCTGGAATTTAAAATAAAGCTGGTCTGGGTAACCATGAAACTACTGCATTGTTATAAAAATTGGTCAGGTTCACTAACATCCTTCAGGAAAGGAAATCTGTCCCTTACCTGATCAATCCTATTAATGAGTGCAGATTCAACAAAAGTGGTTGATTCTTTAATTGCCTGTTCAGCTCAGAGACAATTAGACAAACAATAAATGATGGTATTGCCACATGTATCCACATCACAAATTCTACATCTAATGAGCAAAACAAAAAATTCAAGAGGGAAAATAAATGCTGATATCGCTGAGAGGACAGGCAGTACCACCTAGTGCTAGCACCAGCATCATTTCTCTCTCCAATTTTTTATTCATTGAGAGATCAAAATAGAACGGATGTAGAGTGGATGTCTCCAATAGTGGGAGTCTAGGACCAAAGGACTCAGCCTCAGAAAAGAAGGATGTCCATTTATAATAGAGGTGAGGAGGAATTTCTTTAGCTAGAGGATCATAAATCTGTGGAATTCATTGTTACAGATGGCTGTGGAGACATTGGGTATATTTAAAATAAAGGTTGATTAGTAAGGGCATCATAGGTTACAGTAAGAAGGCATGAGAATGAGGGTTGAGAGGGAAAATAAATCAGCCATGATGGAATAATGGAGCAGACTCAATGGGCTGAACGGCCTTATTTTGCTCCTATGCTTATAGTCTTAAATTTCTTTTAAAAGTAAGCTGTAAATCTTTGGAATTCCCTGCTACAGACAATGCAGGTGACTCTTACAAGTCAGGCGGCAGCTATAAAAGGGAATAAACAGTTGACGTTTCAGGCCGAGACACTTCCCTCATTGTATTTTGTCCTTGTATTCTGAGGATGTGCTCTCAGGGCCCTAGATTCACCCACTATAACAGGGGTCTTAACATTTTTCAAGTCATGGACCCCTATGGTAAAGCCTCAGGACCCCCTTTTAGAATAAAGTATTTAAATATATGAAATAAAGTACTCAGGATTGCAATATAAATCAATTATATTGAAATACATTTATGAAAATATTTTTTTTAATGTGATATTCTATATGTGCTTCTTTATTAACATATGAAATAACAAGACTATACATTTAAATTATAGGCAAGTCAAGATCAAATTTTGTTTTTTAAAGACATATCAGTGTGAGGGTTGTTGCTGCTTTGCCTGAATAACAACATTAAACTGTGGAGTAGTCTTTGACAAAACAACACATATGTCATGTTGTGCATCCAATCGATTTTGATTTTTTTTGTGTTTTAATGGTTACTAATGTTGAAACTCCTGATTCACCAAAATATGTTGTTACAAATGAGATTAAAGCTTCTGTAGCTCACTTTGCAAATGCGAGGATAGGCTTCTCTCATGGAACACCAGAATTCTCCAAGGCTTTTTGAGTTAAATTCCAACTGTAGCGAGCTTTTTGTCCTAAGATCAATGAGTTCACCTTTGGATGGATAACATCTTTGATACAATTCATATCAGAAAGAAAAGGATTGCGGATCCAAGGTTCAATTTTAGTGTCATTAAGGTGGAAATAACTTTTGAAGTGTTCCCAGGTGTTTGCAGATGTCTGTCCTCAAATAAACTGACAGAAGTTTGTATCTCAGTTCCATCTTGGTAAAGCACTTCCTCCAGCATTTGAAAGTTTGCAAAGATGTCGGCCTCCATTCTCTTCTTCCTTATTGGCAACTTCACCAAGAAAGCTTGCAATCTTTCAGCATTGTCCATAATGGTGACTTCAGGACCTTGAATTGAAAGATTTATATGGTTAAAAATGTTCAGCGAGTAAGCCAATGCATGAATATAATTCTATTTTTTAAACTGTTCCAAGAGTGGGTTTTCTTTTTCTTTCAGAAGAAGTGAAACTTCTGTTCTTAGTTTGAACAAGTGCTTCAAGACTTATTCTCTTGAAAGGCAGTGAACTTCTGTGTGATAGAAAAGCACTTCATATTCTGTACCCATTTCTTGATAAAATCTTTTAAAAATGTGAATATTCAGAGACCTGCTTTTATTAAAGTTGATGACTTTTATGGCTGTTGACAAAACATCTTTCCAGGTTGTTGGAAGAGTCTTTGTTGGCAGTGCATGTCTGTGTAAAAACAATGAGTGACAATGACATGAGGAGCTTCCTTTTTCATTATCGTAACAAAACCAGATGTATTACCAAGCATCTCAGGAGCTCCATCTGTGCAAAGAATATGAGGTTTTTCTTTCCAGTCAAAGTTTTGTTTGGCAAAAAAACTTCTTACCATTTCCAAGACATCGACAGCCTTTGTAGTTTCCAAAAGGGACTCACAAAATAAGAATTCATCTTTGATGGCATCAGCATTCACATAACAAAAAAATAAAAGGAGCTGACTACATTGAGGGATGTTTGTAGTTTCACCCAGTTGCATTCTGGAATGGGAATTGTGAAGTTGCCAATTCCTCAATGTTCTGCTTCAAAATGTTAGAAGAAATATCAGCTGATCTAGAACATACCACATACTTGATAAGGGAACCTTTTCCAGTTTTTTCCTCTGTGCCGGTCCACAAGCCAACTTGACCATTTCCAGTGCACAATAACATGGAGCTTCTCTTGTTTGGCAATCTGGGTGTCAACTTTATAGGGTGCTTCAAGAAAAGGGAAAAAACCCATATCTTTAGATGCATTTCCAGGATGGACAGACATGAGATGCTCTTTCAGTTTTGCTGGCTTCATACTTCCATTCGTAAGAATTTTTCTGCACAGCACACTGTGGCTTTTGTTCCCCATCGTATTCATTAATGTAAGTGAAACCATATAATAGTTTTCATCATACTTCCTTTTCCTCAACATTTCAACCAATTGTGTTGGCAAAAAAAAAAAATAAAATAAAGCTAAAATAAAATATTTTATTCAATTGACATTTTTTGAAAGTCATTATTTTTGTACAGTCTTAAGTCATTTGTTTGATAGATCTGCCAAGAAATAAGTAATCTGTATATTAATTAAGTGAAGTATAAGATATTCAATTAAATTGATGCCAAGTAAGTAATATAAGGCAGGTTTTACAATTGATCCAAAGGTTGAACACTTTTCATGGCTTTTAGATATTCAGATAGGCACAAGGATTAGAGCAGTATCTCAGGCATTGTGTCCTTTTGGCATTTGTTGTGCATGGGGTCTCGTGGTATTACAAAAGACCACGCGGCCTTACGGAAAGATAAGAATTCTCATTTGAACTGCCCAGTTTTGCAAAACTTCATAAATAAACACATCTCACCTCCTTCTGCACATTGATCAACAAGCAATTGTAGATAGGGAATAACGTAGAGCAATGTAGATATTTGGGTCACAAATGTGAGAGCATGCGACTTCATTGTTTGGTGGCTGAATGACTATCAGACGCCTGATAGTTGGCCAGCCACATTGCACGAGCATCTGCAGACTGGAAGACTAGCGGCAGGTCTAATAACTACAGTAATTTCAAAGTAGCAATGCGTGTGTCATAAAAAATATTTTGAGGTATTTTGTAACAACTGTAATATGATGTGAAAGTATCTATAATTTCTTTATAATAATTTATAATTTTGACGACAAAGTCACTGGCACTGCTAATACTACTGTGATTTGTTACCTGCATTCATAATTAAAGGAGATGTTAGATTTCAGATAGGGGTTTGTGAAAATAAAGATGTAATATTTTTCCCATTTAAGTTCATAAACCCCCTGATATTTATCCATGGGCCCCTGAGGGGTCTGTGGGACCCCAGGTTAAGAATCTTTGCATTATAGGAAACAATGTCAACTCATCTCAAATGCTGCTCATTAGAACTATTCTCCATGGAGTTGCATGCATGTAGAGCTATGATTTAATTAATCTGATTGGTAAAGTGTCTCTATGGGCTTTCATTCAGATCTAATCACCATTCAGACTGAGTTGTGTAATTTATCGGTAGTAATGAACTGTTAGAAACCCTTTCATAGAGTGCACCTACTCTGGACTTTTTAAGAGATGTCCTTGCTTACTTAGCCATTTTCTCAGAAGACAATGCATAGATTTCTAAACACATCAATTCAGTGCAACAGAGTTAGCGTGAAGAAATAAATCAGGGCATAATAACATCAACCTTGTGTTATATGGATTGTTTAGAATGAGGGAAGCTACATAACAACTACCAGCCCTTGCTGATGATGGATGATTGTGTTTAATCACAGTAAACTTAAAAAGCCAGCAATATAAATAACCTTAAACCAGTGTGCAATGAAGAGGAGCGAACACTGCTGGTGTTTGGAGCCATTCTGTTAACCAGATTGAATTGGTTCAGTGCATTTTAGCATTTGCAAAGTGTTTAAACTGTCTCCCATGTATGTATATGATGGAAGTGTTGTAATAGGAGCTTTGCCAATATCAATTAAGTACTCTAACATTGTAAGAGGTCAGTGGTTCATATTGGGAAAGGTCTGTGCCCATTGCTAAAAGTGCATCTCCATGGTATTATGCATTCATAAGTCTGGAGCAAGAGTTTACACTGAAGTTAATGCAATAAGACAAGTAGGAATAAGCACATTTTTCTATGGTCTGGTCCTGCTTTGACCGAGTAACATTTCAGGGCAAAGATTATTTTTTAAATTTAAAATCAATTTGAGATCTGGTTTAAAATGCCCACCTTCATAAGAACAGAAGAAACCTTCCACTGGTATATGTCTGTAAGGAGCTTGTACATTCTCCCCATGACCACGTGGATTTCCTTTGGTTGCTCTGGGTTTCTCACTCATTCCAAAGATATACGGATTGGTAGGTTACACGGATGTGGTTGGGCAGTGTGAGCTCATTAGGTCAGCAGGGTCTATCTCTACATAAATAAAAACAAAATCAGCTTGAGCAGGCTGCTCATCTATTCTGGGACAAGCTTTTATTGCTTTGATTGAAAGTGGAGAACACCAAGTTATTTCGACACATCTTCCTGGCAACAGGAGTTGATAAGGAGGATCATTTTCCTTCTGGCGTGGATGACAGTTAAAAATTTATCTTTAATGTCTGAATTTGCCAACTTAATCCTGGTAATGCATTTCATTCTCCAAATCACCATGGATTATGATGGTTAATTTTTTCATCTCAATTATCACCTGGTAAGGCTTTGTTATATATTTATCCTATCTTATGGAACAGTACAGCATTGGACCATGCTGTTTGGCATAAAACTTCGATGCCAAATTAAACTAAGTCTATCCTCTACCTACATGTAACCTATGTCTCTCCATTCCCTGCCTGTTCATATGTCTACTTAAATGCCTCTTTAATGCCACTATTGTGTCTGTATACTTCATTACCCATCACAGTGAGTTCCAGACATTCCTCGTTCTTTGTGTAAAGAATCTTACCCTACACACCTCCTTAAAGTGTTTCCCCTCTCATCTTGAAGCTATATGCTCTATTTGCCATTTCTACCCTGGGATAAAGATGATGATTGGACTCTGATCACAAATCCTCAACAGGCATTTCTTCTGGTGACCATGTATTCCCAGGAAGATGAGATCATTCCCAAGTAGCTTCATTTGTGCCAATTCTCAAAAGGGGTTTCCAGTGGGCCACATCATGTTCTGGGAGCTCAGCAACTCACAGTCCCTCCATATTTCCTCATGGTTTATGTTTCCCCACTCCTGAGGTTTGAGTTTACCAGATGTAAGGCAGGTCTAAGCTTTGCCTTGAAGAGGCATGTTTCCAACAAAGAAAGAATTGGTCATTGGTTTATTATTGTCATGTGTACTGAGGTGCAGTGAAAAACGTTGTTTTGCATGCCATCTCCAGAAAGATCATTCTAAACATAAGTCCATCAAAGTAGTACATATCCATAATCCTTTGAAAGTGGGGTTATGGGTAAATAGAGCTTTTGATGCATCGTGTGCAGTTTTGGTCACTACCTATGCGAAAGATATCAATAGACTTGAAAGAGTGCATAGAAAATTTGCAATGTATTTGGCCAGGACTTGAGGACCTGAATTATAGGGAAAGGTAGACTAGGTTGGGACTTCATTCCTTACAGTGCAGTGAAATAAGGGGAGAACTTATCAAGGTATATACAATTCTGGGAGATATAGATGCAGGCTTTTCCCCTCAGGTTGAGTGAACCTACAGGTCATAGGCTTAAGGTAAAAGGTGAAATATTTTATACAAACTCAACATAACATCCCATCTCCTGTACTCAGTGTCCTGATTTATGAAGGCTAATGTCCCAAAAGCTCTCTTTAAGACCCTATGGACCTGTGATGCCATCAAGGTAGTTTATAGGTGAAAGCAAATATAGAATATTTATTTATTCAGCGATATAGCGCAGCCTTTCCAGCCCAACAAGCCGCGCTGTCCAGCAACCCATCTATTTAACACTAGCCTAATCATAGGACAATTTACAACGAACAGTTAACCTACTAACTAGTACATCTTTGGACGATGGGAAAAACCGGAGCACCGGGGAAACCCATGCAGTCATGGCGAGAATTCCTTCGAGATGGTGTTGGAATTAAACTCTGAACTCCGACGCCCCGAGCTGTAACAGTGCTATGTTTACTGCTGTGCTACCGCAGCGCCCAGATATAGAATGCAGAATATCCTGGATGTATCGTCTCCATTAGAAATCGCATAGAAAGACAGAATACAGTCATGCCGCTACAGTTATAGAAAACAGTAAGTTAATTTTAAACACAAGAGATTCTGCAGATGCTGAAAATCCAGAATAACACACACAAAATGCTGGAGGAGCTCAGCAATTCAGGCAGAATCAAGGGAAAAGAATAAACAGTCTACACTTCAGGCCAACACTGGTGTATACAGTCTGGAGCTTCAGCCTACCAGCTCTCAGGAAACCCAGCTCCCTGGGACCCTAGCACCCAGCTTGCCAAATGTTCTGCAACACAGACACAGTGCTGAAGGAACTCAGCAGGTTAGTCTACATCTATGAGGGGAATAAACAGTTGATGTTTCAGACAAGAGCCTTCATCAGGCCTGGAAAAGAAGAGGAGAGAAGTCAGAATGAGCAGCTGAGGGGAGCTGAAGGAGTACACGCTACAAAGTGATAGGTGAGACCAGGTGATGGGGAGCTAGGTGGGTGGGGGAGGGAGAGTGAAGTGAGAAGTTGGGAAGCGACAGGTTGAAAAAGTAAAGGGCTGAAGAAAAAGGAATCTTCTTCATCACAGGGAGAAGGGGCAAGTTAATTTGGTTGTCTATAACAAATAATAAATAATTCAAGCAAGTCTCATTGGTTTGCTCTATTCTACTCTTTTCTGTTAAACTTTTAATATCAAGAAACTCCTGGAATCACACATTTCCGATATTGCAGGAGCTCCCAGGCAGTAAGGTAAATGCACATTCACTTTAATATTATTTTCCCACGCAATAATATTCAGAATTTATTCTTCTCTTTCAAACAGTAACTCCATCAAGTTGGTGAATCTACTCTCTATATTTATAAGCACATGGCTAACAGGAGCTGGCTTCATACACTTGGTAAGTGTTTGTCAAATGTTCACTTGATCCGAAATCTTCGAGCAGATGAGTTATTTGTATTTTTGAGTGGTAAAGCCCTTACAGTTTTTATACTTGTACTAAATCTCACAGGGTAATATCCAACTTGAAGTAAATTATTGTATCAGGCACTGAATGTAAGAGTTGTCTGTGTTGTGTGGTTAAGGTTGATGCTTGAGATCGTGGAACTTCTCTTATAACCATATAACAATTACAGCACGGAAACAGGCCATCTTGGCCCTTCTAGTCCGTGCTGAACGCTCACTCTCTCCTAGTCCCATCGACCTGCACTCAGCCCATAACCCTTCATTCCTTTCCTGTCCATATACCTATCCAATTTTTTTTAATTGACAATATTGAACCTGCCTCTACCACTTCTACTGGAAGCTCGTTCCGCACAGCTACCACTCTCTGAGTAAAGAAATTCCCCCTCGTATTACCCTTAAACTTTTGCCCCCTAACTCTCAACTCATGTCCTCTTGTTTGAATCTCCCCCTCTCTCAATGGAAAAAGCCTATCCACGTCAACTCTATCTATCTTCCTCATAATTTTAAATGCCTCTATCAAGTCCCCCCTCAACCTTCTACGCTCCAAAGAATAAAGACCTAACTTGTTCAACCTTTCTTTATAACTTAGGTCCTGAAACCCAGGTAACATTCTAGTAAATCTCCTCTGCACTCTCTCTATTTTGTTGACATCTTTCCTATAATTTGGTGACCAGAACTGTACACAATACTCCAAATTTGGCCTCAGCAATGCCTTGTACAATTTTAACATTACCTCCCAACTCCTATACTCAATGCTCTGATTTATAAAGCCCAGCATACCAAAAGCTTTCTTCACCACCCTATCCACATGAGATTCCACCTTCAGGAAACAATGCACCATTATTCCTAGATCACTCTGTTCTGCTGCATTCCTCAATGCCCTACCGTTTACCATGTATGTCCTATTTTGATTAGTCCTACCAAAATGTAGCACCTCACACTTATCAGCATTAAACTCCATCTGCCATCTTTCAGCCCACTCTTCTAACTGGCCTAAATCTCTCTGCAAGCTTTGAAAACCTACTTCATTATCCACAACGCTACCTACCTTAGTATCATCTGCATACTTACTAATCCAATTTACCACCCCATCATCCAGATCATTAATGTATATGATAAACAACATTGGACCCAGTACAGATCCCCGAGGCACACCACTAGTCACCGGCCTCCAACCTGACAAACAGTTATCCATCACTACTCTCTGGCATCTCCCATCCAGCCACTGTTGAATCCATTTTACTACTTCAATATTAATATCTAATGATTGAACCTTCCTAACTAACCTTCCATGTGAAACCTTGTCAAAGGCCTTACTGAAGTCCATATAGACAACATCCATTGCTTTACCCTTATCAACTTTCCCAGTAACCTCTCCAAAGAATTCAATAAGATTTGTCAAACATGACCTTCCACACACAAATCCATGTTGACTGTTCCTAATCAGACCCTGTCTATCCAGATAATTATATATACCATCTCTAAGAATACTTTCCATTAATTTACCCACCACTGACGTCAAACTGACAGGCATATAATTGCTAGGTTTACTCTTAGAACCCTTTTTAAACAATGGAACCACATGAGCAATACACCAATCCTCCGGCACCATCCCCATTTCTAATGACATTTGAAGTATTTCTGTCAGAACCCCTGCTATTTCTACACTAACTTCCCTCAAGGTCCTAGGGAATATCCTGTCAGGATCTGGAGACTTATCCACTTTTATATTCTTTAAAAGCGCCAGTACTTCCTCTTCTTTAATCATCATAGTTTTCATAACTACCCTATTTGTTTCCCTTACTTTACATAATTCAATATCCTTCTCCTTAGTGAATACCAAAGAAAAGAAATGTTTCAAAATCTCCCCCATCTCTTTTGGCTCCACACATAGGTGTCCACTCTGATTCTTTAAGGGACCAATTTTATCCCTCACTATCCTTTTGCTATTAACATAACTGTAGAAACCCTTTGGATTTGTTTTCACCTTACTTGCCAAAGCAACCTCATGTCTTCTTTTAGCTTTTCTAATTTCTTTCTTAAGATTCTTTTTACATTCTTTATATTCCTCGAGCACCTCATTTACTCCATACTGCCTATATTTTTTGTAGCTCTCTTTTTTCAAACCAAGTTTCCAATATCCCTTGGAAACCGTGGCTCTCTCAAACTTTTAATCTTTCCCATAAAACAAATTGTCCCAATCCACTCTTTCTAAATCCTTTCGCATCTCCTTAAAGTTAGCCTTTCTCCAATCAAAAATCTCAATCCTGGGTCCAGTCCTATCCTTCTCCATAATTATATTGAAACTAATGGCATTGTGATCACTGGACCTGAAGTGCTCCCCAACACATACCTCTGTTTAATGTGAGGCTATCTCAATTAAACAAGGTAATCCAGGAACATGACCAAACACTATGAAACAACCACACGTTATTCAGTTGGCATCACACCATTACTGTGCCAGTGACCCGGGTTTAATTCTATTGTTATCTGTGTAATGGGTTTCGATGTTCTCCCCGTGACTGTATGGGTTTACTCCAAGTGCTCCAGTTTCCTCCCCTTTCCAAAGACGTACAGGTTAGTAGATGTAATTGGGCAGCACAACCTTGTTGGGCCAGACCAAACATATAAGTAAATAATCTGTATTGTGAGGTCTTGTTGAGAATTATGAATATCCACAACTGGTTAAAGAGTAATGACTTTATTGTGGGGCTCCAAAAATTCTTGTAGATAACAATGTTAAAATCATAGAATTGATTCAGTGTCATATGCTTAAGGAGTATCTGGGGTACTTTTATTAGATGGATCTAACTAATTCCTGGTGATTATTATATTGTGAGTGTTATTACAACAAACAAAAGCTAAGCACTAATCAGGGTATGGTCATTAACAGGAAGGGGTCATGGAACCTGACAAGCCCTCTCCATCAGTGGTTGTAGTCTTTTCTTTCCAACCTAGTTTTCCTTTAGTTCTTTCTTCCAAGTAACAGTCCAGCTCCCTTTTTAACACCTTGGTGGCCTCCTACGATGGAACCCATCTCTCCATTGTTAGGGATAAAAAAAATCTCTTCCTTCATCCCTTGAATTGGAATGGGAAGGTTATGTTCTGAATTCTCTGATAGTGAAGTTCTCCCCAGTAGACTCTCCAGATAGTTCCAATAGATCAACTTCCTCATCACATGGAAATATAATAGAAATGGATACAGACCTTCAGAATATTTAGCTCTACACGTTACATCTCCGTAAATCCTCCCCAAAACCAAGAAGGATATTCCCAGTGTGAAGAGCACTACTCTAGATGGTGCAATGCTTCTCATTTGGTTTTAATCACGCACCTTTTTGATTGCTCATTGTACTTGGATGCCAGATGCAGGTAACTGGCTTTGGTGCGCTGATGCACAATTACAAGCTCCATCTCACCCAGCAGCCTTCTATCCATGGTTACTTGATCTGCACAATCTGTCAGTAGACAAGATCCATCTTTGACTTCATATACTCCATGTTTTTGTTGGGTCAATGCTTCAGTTTCAGGAAAACCACATCACTCAGCTGCCCAAAGTGTGTTAATGCAAATGAAGGCATTATTTGAGTGAGATTGTACTTAATCTGGACCACACTACAAGTTGTCCCACTGTTATCCCAAGGCCCCACTAATCTTGCGCAGCCAAAATAAGTTCCAGGCCTCACCGATCAGAGGCAGAGTGGTCTGGGTATAGCAACTAGGCATCAGACGTTGAATCCTGAGTCCACGTAGGATTAAACGTTCAACATCTTGTTTCTTAACAAGTACTGAAATAGCAACATGTCCATTCTAGCCAGAGTATGAGGGCCACAGTAACTTAGCAGTGAGTGCAACGCTATGACAGCTGGAGGTGTCAGAGTTCAGAGTTCACTTCTACAGCTGTCTAAAAGGAGTTTCTACATTTCCCCGTGACCACATGGGTTTCCACCGGGTGCTCTGGTTTCCTCCCACAGTCTAAAGATGTGCTGGTTAGTAGATTAATTGGTCATTGTAAATTGTCCTGTGATTAGGCTAGGGTTAAATAAGTGGGTTGCTGGGCTGGAAGGGCCTGTTCCAGCTCTATCTCTAAATAAATAAATAAAATAAACCAAAATTCCCATCTGCCTCGACATTTGGTCTGTATCCCTCTAAACCTGGGATCCACAGGCCCCTTCGGTTAATGGTAGGGGTCTATGGCATAAAAAAGCTTGGGAACCCTGTTCTAAACCTTGCCCAACTGTTAATGCTCCTGCTGCAGCTGCTTCACAGAACTCACACTTTTACCACTGGTCAATGCAAAGAGACAGAAATAAAGGAAATTTTGGATGACATCAGAGCATCATGAAGAATGACATAGAACATTACAGCACAGTACAGGCCTCTCAGCCCACGAAGTTGTTCCATCCTTTTAACCTATTTCAGGATCAATCTAAACTTTCCCTCTCATAGAGTCCACAATTTTTCTTTCTTTAGTTGATCAAGTCTGCTCCAAATCATTGTGGAGTGAAAGTGGGGGTTACTAATCTTCAGTTGCATCCACCTCAATAAGTCGGTGTATTAGGAGAACATAAGGAATGGGAGCCGGAGAGGGCTGTTCCATCCCTCCTGCTGATAACGTCATAAGTAACATCATGGCTGAACTTTTACCTCAGCAGAAATTTTGTTTACTAACCCTATATCCCTTCCTGTCCACAAAATCCAAACACATGCCATGACTATAGTCAGTCTGAGAACTAACTATGAACTTTCGGAATCTATGAACTTTCACTGGCCCCTTTTGTGGAGAATCCCAAGGATTCACACCAGGTGAAAATATTTCTTTGCACTTTTATTCTGATGCTCCAACCTGGACCATAGACCTCCATACCCCTCCCACCATTGTACTCACCCAAATTTCACTAAATGTTGACATCGATCTCAGGTCCACCACTTCTGCTGGCAGCTCATTCCACACTCGGACCACCCTCTGAGTGAAGATCCCCATCACGTTCCCGCTAAACATTTCACCCTTCACCCTTTATCTATGACCTCTAGTTCTCGTCTCACTCATCCTCAGTGGAAGAGGCCTGCTTGCATTTATCCTATCAATATCCTTCATCATTTTGTATACCTCTGTCAAATCTTCCCTCATTCTCCTACTCTCCAGGGAATAAAATCCTAACCGATACAACTTTTCCCTATAACCCAGGTCCTCAAGTCCTGGCAACGTCCTTGATAATTGTGGAAAGACTAATTCCACAACCACCCTGTCAAGTTGCTGAAGAAGAAGAAGAATAAACAGAATAGAAATAGCAGTTAGTGTTATTTACATAGTTTTAAACCAAGGAAGCTTCCCAGAAGCAGTCTGCTCATTGTCAGGATACAGGCACTAGGTGGCGCTGAAGTTGTATCAAAGTTCACTCACACCTAATGTGCTCCACAAGCCTTCCAACCTTGTGTTTACCTTTTGCTTTCCCATATGTTGTTTTCAGGTGGAGAACTCAGGAGATCCTTGGGAAAATTTCCAGAACTCCCAGCCGCTGACTTACTGGGAATGTGTCTACTTGCTGATGGTCACCATGTCAACCGTCGGATATGGGGATGTTTACGCAAGGACCACTCTTGGGCGCCTTTTCATGGTCTTCTTCATCCTCGGGGGTTTGGTAAAACATCACCTCTTTACTATGAAACAGTCACTGTACTCTGGGATATCTAAAACCTGCTGAAGGTGGTAAGGTGAAGGCCAAGCAAGTCCCACATTCCCAGAATGTAATTTTGTTCTCAGGCGAAAAATATCCTGGATGATTTTGAAATAATTAGAGAAGATGTACATTCCTGTCATCTCAGCTTTTTAATTGTCCACATTGGTAGACATTCAGCCAAGAATGTTATGAGAGAGTATCTAAATTAATATATAAATTCCACATCCGGGTACAGTGTTATAAGTGCTTCCTTCAGGTTCAGTCTACAGTTAGGAAGGTGTTTAGATCCAATGGAAGGGTCTTTAATTATGGTTCTATCTGATTGTTTCTTTCAGCTGTCACACAGTGCGATCCATCTCCTCTGTGTCAGCCATTCTAAAGTAAATTAGTTCTACAGCTAGTAGCATCATATGTTCAAAATACAAATCCTGTGAATGCTGCAAATCTGAGACTAAACCAAAGAGTACTGGAAACACTCAGTAGGGAAAAGGCAGGTAGGTGGAGATGAGTCCGGTCAGGCAGTATGTGTAGATGAGGAACAGAGCTGATAAACACAAGAGACTCTGCAGATGCTGGAAATCCAAAGCAATGAACACAAAATTCTGGAGGAACTCAGTAGGTCAGGCAGAGTCTATGGGGAGCAGGGTTTGGGGGGTGGGGGGGGGATGAACAGTCAATGTCCTTCATCAAGGTCTCAGACCGAAGTGTCGACTGTTTATTCCCTTCCATAGATGCTGTGTTGCTCTGAGAAACAGAGCTAATATTCCAGGTTGAATATATTTCTAGTCCTCAGACGAGTCAGTTGCAAACGAATTTTCAGTATTCCATAAAATATCGGGAGGATCTCCAAAATGAAATCTCTATTATTAGATTGATTTTATTATTCTGTTTCAACTTTTATACAGCATGTGCCTTTTGGAGGCAATGGATGAAATAGGGGTTGATATTGGAAGGTTTGGTTTTAAAAAGTGAATGTTGGCATTAAATAGGAGGACTGCCACTGTGGTGAACTGAAGGTTGTTACTGGCAAGTGGAGACATCAGAGATAAAAATATGAGTGTGGATCGAGCTGCCAAAGGAAGTGGTGTATGCGGGTTCAAATTCAACATTTAGAAGAAATATGACAATGGGAGAGATATAGAAAGCTATGGTCCAGGTGCAGATTGAAAGGTCAAGGCAAAGTAGCAGTGTGGCACAGATTAGATGGGCCAAAGGGCCTGTTAGTGTACTGTCGTGCTCTATGAATTTAAAAGAGAAATTGCTAGGAACACCAGGCTGGTCCTGCAGCATCCGTGATACAAGAAACCGATCCAGAATCCTTCAACATTGAGTCACACACCATGGAAACAGGCCCTTCACCCCAGACACTGCATGCTGAGCAAGATACCTATCATTTGACCCAGGTCCTTCTAAACCTCTCTGATCCATTTACCTGTCCAACTGGCTTTCAAAAACTGCTATGAGAATGAGAAAACAATGCAATTTTCAGAGGCAGAGAAGACAGGAGATGGGTAGAACAAAGTCACTGACTGACAATGTGAATCCAAATGAGTGAATGAAGCACTGGAGTGGCAGTGAGGATGACTTTGCTGAAGGCGATGCTGTGGAGATTTCAAAGAGCTTGCCTGAAGCTTTTCTGCCTCATCCCAACTGTCTTTCTGGAGAGGTTTCGAGTGAGAGTCGTTAGGTATCGCAAGCCAGTAAAGTGTACTGACCAGCTCATTTCAACTGTTTGGAAGGGAGGGGGTTAGTGAGGGAATGGCCAGCATAGCAGAAGAATGGCAGATTGATGATGAGTGGCAATCCCCACCACAGACTGGGTTGGACTGGGCACTGACTGCATCCCTGGGTGATGGGAGCCTTCTCTTGACCCGCTCTATGTAAGAAACCACTATGACAACCATCAACTCCTTGGGCGAAGAGTTAGCAATGCTCCCCTCATACTCAAGGCAACAGCTTCCACCATCTCACAACTCAGCAGATTACACTGTGTGCATGTTGAATATAGATGAGGTTTTTTGATGTACCTCATGTGAAATTTTTTTTAAATGCAATGAACTGGAATTGGCTGTAAAGAGAAAATTCTAAGGGACAGAATGCAGGAGGTTAGATAAAATTATTGTGCTTTTGGTTGGAAAGAAGTGAATCATGGATGGCCTTTGGGATATCACTTTGTTTTGAAGGAAAAAACTCAGCTGAAAGTAGAAGAGGTGGTTAGCCAATAATATTAATCTGGGATCATAGCAAACAGAGAGAACCATGCGAGTTGAAAAATTGATATATTAGCAAAAGAGCAGATTGATGACCAATACCTATCAGTGCAAAGATCAACAAAGTGTGTCTGGGGTGAAAGAACATTTTAAGACCTTTAAAATGAGTGCACAATTTAAATGTAAGTTCATAGGTTTTGAGAAAATGTAGTGGCTTAAATAAATATCCAGGGCATTTCTATTTCTTTTACAATGCCAATTCAAGGGGGAATTTCGACCGAGTTACCAGATTATTCTGGGCATGATGCCTCTTCCGAAATCTATTGTCAAATTTATTTAACCACTGTTGATGTTTGTAGCTGGGACATCTAACTCTGTGAATCTTGTGGCTTTTGCATGTCACAAAACAAGCTGACAGGAAATTGCTCCCAAACTTTTATTTGCTTTTAATTGTGTTTCTCAGAAGAAGTTGTTGAGTTTTGTAATCTACATGAAGTATAACAAGAAAAATAACACAAAATTGTGGAATTATACTACCAGCTCCATCATGCAAATGAAAGAATATAATTTGGCCTGAGAAATTGGAATGGAAATAGAACAAAAAGGAATAGTTTTCAATATCACATTGTTTATCCAGTGATACCTTGAAATGTTACTCCACCACTTCCAGATCAAGCGCCAAGTTTAAATTTAATTTTGTGTCCGGTGCTCCCGATGCGGTCTCCTCTACACTGGTGAGGCCTGTCATAAATTGGGGGACTGCTTTGTTGAGGACGTCCACTCCATCTGCCAAATGTGGAACTTTCCAGAGGCCAGACATTTTAATTCCTATTCCCATTCCTGTTCTGACATGTCGGTCCATGGCTTCCTCTTATGCTGAGAGGAGGCCGCCTCTCAGGGTGGAGGAGCAACATCTAACAATCTAGCTGGGTAGCTTCCAACCTGATGGCATGAATATCGATTTCTCCATCTGGTAAAAAAAAATTCTTTCCCTATCTGCCTCCCCTCGTCTTCTATTCCCCACTCTGCCCTTTTACCTCTTCTTATCATTTCCTCCTGGGTCCCCTCCTCCTACCTTTTTTCCTATGACCAACTCTCCTCTCCTCTTGATTCCTTCTTCTTGAGCCCTTTACTTTTCCCTCCCACCTGGCTTCACCTATCACCTTCTAGCTAGTCCTCCTTCTCCTCCCCCCACCTTTATATTCTGGTGTCTTCCCCCTTCTTTCTCACTCCGGAAGAAAGGTCAACTCTTTATTCATTTAGATAGATGCTACCTGACCTGCTGAGATCCTTCAGCATTTTGTGTGTGTGTTGCTCTTGACTTCAAGTATCTACAGACTTATTCACGTTTGTTATTTTGCTTTGCCTTCATCATTGGCATTTCTCTTGGTGCCTGCGACTGACATTTCATGACCCTGTGTAGGGCTGAGAGTAGATAGATCTTGGGAAGGGTTATGGAACGTCCAAGAGAAATGAGGAAATAAACACTGGTGTCCTGTGGAAAACCTCTGGAAAAGAGTTGAACACTGAGGTTAGAAGGAGGAACAGAGGATGCTGGAAAGACCTGGAAATTTGAGCAGAAATGGTACAAAATAGATCTTTCACATGCAATCTTCCTCTCAATTTTTCAAGACCTGGACAATTCCCTCAACAAACCTTAAAAAAATGTTTAAAGAGGCAGTAGGTATTTTTAGTAATGAATGAGAAAAGAACATGGTAGTGTGGTATTCAGTGAGATGATAAGTTGGCAGGAGAATGGTAGCAAACAGAGCCATTCCTTCACATACACAGCCTTATCCCCAGTGATATGCCTGGGTGGAGTTTCTATGTTCTCCCTGTGACCATGTGGATTTTCCTCGAAATGTTCCATTTTATTCCACGTCTCAAAAAAAAATATTCGGCTTGGCTATAACTGATCCCAGTGTGCAGGTGAGTGGTAGAATCTGGGGAGCTTATGAAGAGAATAAAATGAGGTTAGTATAGGATCAGCGTAAGGTTTCCCTGGTGGTTCCCACAGGCTGAAAGGGTGTTTCCGTGCTCTACCTTCCCATGATTCATCTGCATAGCTGCTTGTCACAGTTCCCAAACAGGGTATCCTTTCAACTGACAACGCCACTGTGCCAACACCTACATAATATTAGCTTGGAGTTATTGCAGCCACTAAGGCTTTGAAACTCTCTGTAGGGCAATTGGATAACTTAAGTGAGATTTTCAGCATTCTCGGCTCAACACAAGTCCAATGAATCTCCATGGTATATTTGCTCTTTTTATTATCCTGGAGATAAGGCCTTTATCTTACCTAATCCTTGGCAGGTTTTGTAAATAGATTCTGGATAATGCAGAGGCAAAACCTTGAGGGGGCATAGAAATTAGTTGTGCGAGTATGGAAAATGCATGGAAATTAGTAGTGTGAGAGTGGAAAATGCATGGAAATTAGTCGTGTGAGTGTGGAAAATGCATGGAAATTAGTCGTGTGAGTGTGGAAAATGCATGGAAATTAGTCGTGTGAGTGTGGAAAATGCAAATAAATTAGTCGTGTGAGTGTGGAAAATGCATAGAATTTAGTGATGTGAGTGTGGAAACTGAAGGTCATTAGAGTTTGCATTTTGCTGTTCTTGCCATATGTTGAATCTGCATATAGAATTATTGATTTGGTGGGTGTTTTTGATTCTTAAATTGTTTCCTTGATGGGCTCCTTTCCCCATGTTATGCTTTTGCAGTAGGATTCTGTGATGTTTCTTTAACACCAAAAGCATCCAAAAAATGGAAACTAGGGAACAACCCAGTCTGTCCTGCTTTAAGGTACAGCACTGATAATTTTACTGTGGGTCAAACAAAGTGTGGTCTTATTTTAAATGTGCTGCTTTTATCAAACTGGGCGACGATTCAGCCCATGCACTAAAGGCACTTGACCACTTTGGTGTCAAGTGGAACATCACAGCAATCCCAAACAATGGGTTTAAATGTTCAGATATCCCAGAACACAAGGGAGGTGAAGTGACATGTTACTTCATTAGTTTCTTAGTTCAAAGGTGACTGTACTCTTGGAGGCCTTTAGAAAACTGTTTTCATTTTAAATTTACTGCAGAACGGCAAGGCTCTCAGCCTGTTCTGTGCAGCTGTCTTGTAAAGCAGTTGGGTATGCTGAAAGACTGCATTTTATTAAGCAGCAGGGGTTGTCATTAATTTTGTCTCATGCAGTTTTGCTGAGTGGGTGTATTATAGTTTAAACATGCAGTCTTCCCACTGTCAGCCCAGGGGTAAGGCAGCCTTCCTAACTATTGGCTCGTCTAGTCCGTTATTGTTTTTGAACATATCTTTTCTCTCTTACTTTTCTTCTTTTTGAAAATTATATGGCTGAGAACATATAATGTCCATCCATGACCCATCGCTATCTCTGTTCTATAAATGACAGCACCAAGTTGCACGCCATCTTAAATACATTCCACTGTTCCTTTGGGGTTGCTGGGTCCAAGTCCAAAAGCTATCCATTGAGCAGCACTTACACCACAAGGACTTTATCAGTTCAAGATGTCAGTTCACCTACATCTTCTCAAGGGCAATCAGGAATGGGTGGAAAATACCAGACTTACAAGACAACATGACATATGAGTAAAATTAGCCTATTCAGCCCACTGAGTCCTCTCTGTCATTCTATCGTGGCCAATTTATAATCCCTCTCAACCCCATGTTCCTCCTTTCTCCACGTAACCCTTGATGCCCTTAATAATTAAGAACCTATCAACCTCTGTTTTAAATATACCCACTAACTTGGCCTCTGTGGCAATGAATTCCACAGATCCGTCACCCTCTGGCTGAAGAAGTTAATATCAGTGATCAGTGATGGACTGCTTTGTTGAGGCATTCACTGCCAACAACACAGAGCATTTCACTGACCTGCCCTCACAGAAATTGCTGCACTCTATTGAACAACGTACAACCACATTCCTAAGCCCTAGTTATGGTGACCACCATCTCTAATCCAGGAAAATTAATTTTATAGGAGTTGCTCTTCAACTCATACAAACAATGTTATTGGTTGAATCTTTTTTTTCAAATAACACCAAAGAACCTGTCCCCACCACCCTTCCTTTGGAACTCTAGTCTTACATTCCCAGCCATTCCTTCTCAGGTGGTTTGTCAGATTTTTTTCTCCTAACAATGTTTGAGAATGGTCATGCAGATATGATTGATACAGAGGGTATTTATTGGCCAGATTACCCTATCCTTGCTATTTTTACACTATGTTCCCTTAATGGATCTTGTGCCAAAACTTGAGATGCTTGAACAATCACATGAACATTACTGTGGCTTGTCAAGCCTCCTACACAGTTTCAACCCTGCAAGAATTATGAACACAGGAGATTCTGCAGATGCTGGAAATCCAGAGCAACACACAGAAAATGCTGGAGGAAAGTTGGATTTCCCAGTGGCCAGTTTGGCTTCCTATTCGCATTCCAATGTGCCGGTCCCTGGCCTTCTCTACTGTCATAATGAGGCCACTCTCAGGCTGAAGGAGCATCTCCTCATGTTCTATCTGGGTAGCCTCCAACCTGATGACGTGAACGTTGATTTTTCTCCTGGTGATTTCTCCCCCCACTTCTGCTGTCTCTCTTTTTATCTTCGCCATTCTGGATACCTCCTACTTCTCTTCTCCTCCCCTGTCTATCACCATCCTCTGGTTCCCTTCTTCCTTCACTATCCTCTCCTATCAGATTCCTTTCTCTCCAGCCCTTTACCTCCTCCACCAATCACTTCCCAGCTTTCCACTTCATCCCTCCCACCTCCAATCATGCACTATCCCCCTCATCTGGTCTCACCTGTATACCTGTCATCTTGTACTCCTTCCCCTCTGCCCCGCCTTCTCGTTCTGGCTTCTGCTCCATTCCTTACTAGTTCCGATGAAATGTCTCAGGCCAAAGCATACAGACTGTTTATTTTTCTCCATAGATGCTGCTGAGTTCCTCCTGTAAGAACTGTGACAGCTATTGTCTGCAGTGTTAAGCTGGATCTCCCAAAAGGCTTCAAGGGAAAGTCTCACTGATAGATCACTGGGAGTCAATTATGAATGCTTAAAATTTTGGGTGTATAAAATAATGCTGAGTTTTAATGTTCATTTAGTTGGGTGCATATCAGCGTAGCAGTGGAACATTTATTACTTCAAGAACCCTTGTCTATCGTTAAGCATTCTGCACTTGGTTATAGCATAACCAGGTGTAACGTAAATCAAAGATATATGTTGAGTTGCGAAATACGATTTATTTCCTATGGTAGATTGGCCTGACAGCTCGCAGCTAACAATTGCAGTAAATTTATGAGTAGCAGCTGAGTGGGCTATAGATCATATCCCAAAGCTCATCGTCGGGCTGTGCAGAACGTTTTAAGTAATTAAAAGCATAAAAGTTAGGCATAAATGTAAATTTTGCTTCAACTAAATTGATGCACGCACGGTGGTATGCTTCCAAACCCCCCAGTAATGTTCTTCCCACTTTGCTGTCTGTTTCTGAGGGCCATTATATTCCCAGGCTTTGCATTCACCAAGTTACCGAGGTGATCGTGTCACGTGACCAACTTCAGCCACAGGGCAGTGCAGGACCTCTTTGTCCAACAGAGCAGAGGCCTCCGTTTGGATCTCTCTCCTGGATGGTGGTCGATTTCTGTAACTCTCTGCACTGAGAGCTGTGGAGGCCAGATTATTGGCAAATCAGCAAATTCCTCCAATCCCAACTCATCCTCTATGAATCAGAATCTGGGTCATTATCGTTGACATATGTCAAGAGATGTTTTGTGGCAGCAGTTCAGTGCAATGCACAAAAAATAAGATTAAAATAAAAATATATAAAAAATGAATAAGCAGTGCAGAAAGAGAACAAAATAGGGAGGCAGTGTTCGTGGGTTCATGGGCCATTCAGAAATCTGATGGCAGAGGGGAAGAATCTATCCTTAAAACACTAAGTGTGTGACTTTGGACTCCTTTACCTCCTTAGGGCTTATAAATTTCTTAGTACATTGTTCAGTAAAGTGCAGCAATTAGTTTGGGCAGCACACACAAAATGTTGGAGGAACTCAGCAGTCCAGGCAGTGCCTATGGAAAAGAGTAAACAGTCGACGTTTTGGGCGGAGACTCTTCATCAGGGCTGGAGAAAAAGGATGGGAAGTCAGAGTTGGAAGGTGGGGGAGGGGGAAAAAGAGCCACAGGTCATGGGTGATACCGGGAGTGGGTGAGAGGTGAATTAGAGTTGGGAAGTCGATTGGTAAAAGAGATAAAGGGCTGGAGAAGGGGGGATCTGATACCATAGGGAAGTGACATCAGGTAAGTCAGGTAAGGAGATAAGGTGAGAGAGGGAAAAGGGGATGGGGAAGGTGGGGGCAGGGGCAGGGGGGTATAACTGGAAGTTTGAGAAATCGATGTTCATGCCATCAGGCTGGAGGCTACCCAGACGGAGTATAAGGTGTTGCTCCTCCAACCTGAGTGTGGCCTCATCAGGGTAGTAGAGGAGGCCATGGACTGACATGTTGGACTGGGAATGGGAAGTGGAATTAAAATGGGTGGCTGATGGGAGATCCCACTTTTTCCTGGCAGATGCTTGGGGAAGCGGACTCCCAATCTATGTCGGGTCTCACTGATAAATAGAAAGCCACACCAGGAACACTGGATACAGTAGATAATGCCTACAGCCCCACAGGTGAAGAGTTGCCTCATCTGGAAGGACTGTTTGGGGCCCTGAATGGTAGTGAGGGAGGAGGTGTAAGGGGCAGGGAGTAGCACTTGTTCGACTTAAAGGGGTAAGTGCCAGGAGGGAGATCAGTGGGGAAGAATGAATGGATAACGGAATCGTGTTGGGAGCAATCCCAGTGGAAAGCAGAATATGGGGTGTTGGGGGGGTGAAGGGAAAGATGTGCTTGGTGGTGGGATCCCCTTGGAGATGGCAGAAGTTATGGAAAGTTAGGTGCTGTATATGGAGGCTGGTGGGTTGGTAGGAGGTGAAGACAAGGGGAACCCTATCACTGGTAGGATGGCAGGAGGATGGAGTGAAGCCAGACGAGCGTGAAATTGAAGAAATGCGGTTGAAGGCAGAGTTGATGGTGGATGAAGGCAGAGTTGATGGTGGATGAAGGTAGAGTTGATGGTGGATGAAGGTAAGCCCCTTTCTTTGAAGAAGAAGGACATCTCAGTTCTGGAATGAAAAGCCTCCTGAGAACAGATTGGGTGAAGATAGAAGAATTGGGAGAAGAGGATGGCATTTTTACAACAGTCCTTCCAGGTGAGGCGACACTTCACCTGTGAGTCTGTTAGAGTCATCTACTGCATCCAGTGGTCCCAATGTGTCCTCTTGTATATCGGTAAGATCCAACATAGATTGGGAGACCACTTTATTGAGCACCTACAGTCCATCTGCCAGAAAAAGTGGGATCTCCCAGTGGCCACCCATTTTAATTCCAGCTCCCATTCCCATTCTGACATGTCAGTCCATCGCCTTCTCTACTGCCACGATGAGCCCACACTCAGATTGAAGGAATAACACCTTATATTCCATCTGAGTAGCCTCCAACTTGACCGCATGAACATCAATTTCTTGAACTTCCAATATTGCCCCCACACCTCACTATTCCCCATTCACACTTCCTTCTCTCACCTGATCTCCTTATCTACCCATCACCTTCTTCTGGTGCTCCTCCCCCGTCCCCTTTTTCCATGCCCTTCTGTCCTCTCTTATCAGATACCCCCTTCTCCAGCCCTTTATCTCTTTCACTGATCAACTTCCAGCTCGTTACTTCACCCCTCTCCACTCCCGGTTTCACCTATCACCTACTACCTTGTATTTCTTCCTCCCCTCCCCCTGCCTTCTTATGCAGACTTCTCATCTTTTTTCTCCAGTTCTGATGAAAGGTCTCACTCTGAAACATTGACTTTTTCCACAGATGCTTCCTGGCCTACTGAGTTCCTCCAGCATTTTGTTTGTGTTGCTTGAATTTTCAGCATCTGCAGCTTTTTTCTTGTTTGCCATTAATGAGGACAGGTCTATACATTTCAAATAAATGACCAATCCTTCTTCTGAGTTCCAGAGAGGAGGGTCCTGCTCTGCTTAAACTTTTCTTTGAACACTTCGGTTCCAGATGCCTATATAATGCTAATCAGAGAGCATCTATGATGGTGGAATAAACAGTCAATGTTTCGGGCCAAGACCCTTCATCAGGATGGGAAAGGAAGGGGGCAGAAGCCAGGATAAGAAGGTGGTGGGGGGGGGGGGGGGTGGTAAGTACAAGCTGGTGAGATCGGGTGAGGGGAAAGTGAAAGGGTGGGGGAGGGAAGATGAATTAAGAAGCTGGGAGGGGTTAGGTTGAAGAGATGGACTGAAGAAGAAGGGATCTGATAAGAGGGAACAATGGACAATAGAAGAAAGGGAAGGAGGAAGGGAACCAGAGGGAAGTGATGAGAAGGTGAGAAGAAGAGAAAGGATGAGGGGGTAACTGGAATGGAGAATGCAGAAATAGAGGAAAAAGGGTGGAGAAATCACCAGAAGTTGGAGAAACCTTCATGTTTGAGGCACTTAATCCATGTCTGTTTAGCTTAGAGTCATCAGCCAGGAGTTTATACCCAGCAGCTATGGGCTAGATCACACATGGCCTCACCTTGATGGTCTCCCATTTTAACAGAGCAGAGTCACCTTTAAACTAAACAGGCAGTACTGTGATGGAAATAATGTTGGTTTGTTACTAAAGTTATAGAATTAAAATGTTTCTTTTCATTTTTCATATCGGGCTGGTTAAAATTAAAACACGTTTGCTGCTGAACTCCATCTTTGCTAACACAGATAATATAGGAAGTATATTGCCCTTGTTTCATACGTTGGAGGCCAGGATTTTTTTCCCCAACTGTGGTGTTTTGTGTAGCAGAATTGTGCAAATGACTCTGACCCTAATCTCTTCAGGGTTATTTGTTCCTTTCAATGAAGTGATGTTTTAGATATTTAGTGCGGTTTCAGGAAACCCATTCCCCACCCCTTCTGTGTTCCTCCCCAACTGCTAACAAACACGTGGTTATGGGATGCACTACAGAGCCTGTACCCTGGATGAGAGCAAGTTAAATTCATTAATCACTGCCGCTGTTTGTTGAACAGTTATCGAAGTATTGAATGGGGGAGTATGAATGGCCCAGATCCTATGATGTAAGACCAGGAGTGACCAATGATGCTGGTGCTGACTGAGTGCTATTACCTTCTGTTAACCTGAACTAATTTAATTTTTAAATTTTAATTGTTTTTATTTAGAGATACAGTGCAGAACAGGCTCTTCTGGTTTAGCAAGGCGCACCGCCCAGCAACCCACTTATTTAATCTTAGCCTAATCACATGAGAATTTACAAAGGTCAATTAACCTTCTAAACGGTACATCTTTGGACTGTGGGCAGAAACCAGAGAACCCAGAGGAAACCCACGTGCCCACGGGAGGAACGTACGAACTTCTTACAGATGGCGCCAGAATTGAACTCCGAACTCCAATGCCTTGAGCTGTAAGAGTGTCGAGCTAACTGCCACACTACCATGACGCCCCACCACAACTTGATACCGTGGAGAGTGGAGTTTATTCACTGTTGTAGTCTTCAATCGTCGCCCATGTTCTGGAAGCCAAAACCTTTAAAGCCAACTAGGAGGCTCAGCCATTTAGATTTAACACATTTAACCACAAGATTGAGGCTTTGAAATCCATTTAAGGTGATGAATCAGAAAGCAGCTGCTTTTAACATACTGGTTTAATAATAGCAACTCATATCAATCATGTAGTCAATCCAGTCACTTAGCTCCAAGAAATAACTCATACTTCTTTGTCCTATTCGTCCACTTCTAAATAGACTTTGCAGTAAAAATATTATTACTTTAAAGGACTCAGTGGTCAGATAAAAAGCCTTCCCTTAGGTTTGCTCTCGCCATTGTTAATTCTGCTTCTCTGTCAGAAAGGGGACTAAAATAGTGATTAATAACACCCTAGCCTTGGTGTTCGAGGCTCAGATCGTAAAGTAAAATCTGTAATTATTCTTCATCTTCCTGACAAACGCTTTGAATAAAAGGGCTTCATTGGTTTCCACCCCCACCCATGTACACTGTGTGCCTTAGTCCATAAAAGGTTTTCACATTTGACCACTGTTCCTCAGTTAATGACAGTCTGTAATAAGAGTTCTCTGGTTAGCCTCAGTTCCTCTGGGTGAGTGAGGGCGAAGCAGCTCGAGCTTCCACCAGCCATCAGTGTGGAGTGGCCCCAAAGTTGGCAGAGAAAGGCGGCAGCATGGTAACCATAGTAGTTAGAGTAAGGCCAGTATTGCACCAGTGACTGGGTTCAATTCCCACGATTCTCTATAATGAATTTCTATGTTCCCCCTGTGACTGCGTGGGTTTCCTCTGATTCCAAACACATCTAGGTTAATAGGTGAATTGGTCACATGGGTGTAACTAGCTGGTGCAGTCTTGTTGGGCTGGAAGGTTCCTGTTACTGTGCTGAATCTCTAACTGAAAACAAATAAAGAGAACTAGACTTGACTATAATGACCCCATCCCGCACATAGTAGGACAGAGAGCGTGGACGTAGGAAACCTTTTGTTCAAAGGTGCTGAGAATGGGAGTGGTCAAAGAACCAAGCACACTTAAAGAGCTAGAAACAAGGGAGGCCATCCTTCCCTTCACTCCCAATCTGCAGTTCAAATGATCAGGCCCTTTTGATGCAACATGGCTATCCTGTACTAAATCCACTTCACGTTCCCTGATACTCCCAAAAATGGATTGATCTGTCTTGAATGCATTCAACAACTGCCCATTAAAGAGAATTCCAAATATTTACCACCCTTTGGCTGAATAGATTTATTTTCCTCACAGTCTGAATGACTGGCTGCATCTTTTGAGACATTAACAATGGATCCGGGGGGTTGGGGGGGGGGGGATGTCACACTTCTCTGCACTGTAGAGCCTTGTAGGATCTTTGGACGTTTTATTGAAATCACTTCTGATCTTTCTAATCTTTCAGACTAGCCTACTTAATCTATACATAGGAATTCTTTCTCAGGAATTTATTAGTACATTAAACAGCATAGCATAAGAACAGGCCCTTCAGTCTACAATAATGTATAGAATTAACTAAAATAATAATTAAATACCTAACTAACCCAATCACTTCTATCTACACAATGTCTAATTTTCTTCATTTTCTGCATGTTCACAAACCTACCCAAGAGCCTTTTAAACACCTCTGTTGTATTTGCTTCCTCTGCCACTCCTGGTAACACATTCGAGGTAGCACCTACAACTTCGTGTAAAACAAAACTTGCCCTGTACATCTCCTTCGAATGTATCCTCTGTCACCTTACATGCATGGTGTGTGGTGTCAGACTTGTTGATATGAGCTGTAAGTTAGACTGGACCCAAACAAACTTTTTCTGATGCAGTCTCATCCACACCCTTCTGAAGAAGGACTAATTCAAAAGACTCTGAAGTTCAAAGTACATTTAAGTATGCATATATTATACAACCCCCTGGAAATTTATCTCCATACAAGCCACAGAAATCCAAAAGAACCCATTAAAAAGATGGTCACTCACCCGATATGCAGAGAGAGAGAGAAAAAAACAAATCATCCAAAAAATAAAAGCAAGCAAATAGCATTTAGAACGAAAGTGAGTTCTCAGACACTATGTTCTTTACACTTAGAAAATTCCACAGTAAAACTCTGGTAGTCCAGCATCTGATGATCCAGCGGATTCAGTCTGGAATGTGAGTGAGAGAACGAGTGTGAAAGTGATTTATAAAGCCAAAGACCATGTTGGAATCAGGAACACCAATGGTCAGGAACATGGATGGATTTGCAGTAGGAGTCTTAGTATATTTCCCACTCTCTTTACACACACTAGGTTCATTAGAAAATATATTATACTATTGCATAATATAGTTGAAAAACTAGTTTACATAATTATGTAAATAATAGTTTACATAGTAAGGTTGAAATAGAAGTGTGCTTAGGTATTTAAAAAACATACAATAGTCTGGAAAATCTGCCTCTCCCAAAGTTCTGAAGGTATCAGATTATCAGAGGATTAAGGTACTTGCAGCAGCACCAGTCATAGTCATGAGAGGTCTCCTGTCATCAAATATTGATAGTGCAGAATGAGGCCATTCTGCCTGTCGAACCTGTGTTTGTTCTTTTAAACAACAATCTCTTTTTTACCCTGATTAATACAGTCAGCAAAAACTTTTTATTTGTGAACCGTATATTTTGACTTGAACTCATTCATGTTAAATACATTTCAAAATATCAATCCAAGCAAAACTTGTTCACAAGATGAACCAAATACCCCAATATTTGAGCTCAGTTTGTTGAGACTGTGCGGGTGCTTTATGTCCAGCCTAAGGGCACAAAGTGGCACAGGCTCAAAATTAGAGGCTAAGTTAGCAAGACAGTGCACATTGCTGGGAGTAGCCACCGTTACCACAAATCCATGAGTTAGCTCCAGGAGGGGAACTCATCCAGCTAGAGGCTCTTGGATGTGACCTGCCACAAGGGAGTGTGTTTGTTGGACAAAACATGGCAGTAGAATTTTTCTCTCAACTACTTTTACATTTTTCCCCTTCAATGTTGGATTCTGTGATCAGGCTTTTTGAACTTGTTTGCTGTTACAGAATCAGCTCTGAGTGTTAACCTTTCTATTTTTTAATTCTCAGAATGTTATAAGTTTTGGTCCAATTAATCTTCATTACAAAACTATCCTAAAACTCACAAACCGAACTGATACCAGCTACACTCCGCCCTTTGCCTCAGTTGTTCTTTTAGAGGATGTAGTGTATTTGTTGCCTTTACTGCACTGTTGTCCAAATGTTTCTGTAATTCAGTGAAAGCTTTTCACAGTCTAATTACAGAAAGCTCTAGATTCTCTAGTTTGAAAACAAGTGCCTCCCCTTTGTAGAAACTAAACCCTTTTTGCTTTGTGAGTTCTAGTTTCAGCAGAGCTAATATTTTCCTTACAGATCTGACTAATACTTTTTTTTAGTCTCAGATCTTAAGAACGTCTTCTGAACCTTAGAACGTTAGTGTCCTCCCACTCTTTGGCCTCTCTTTTTAGTCTATTCTTCTGTCTCCTATCTTCTTCTTAGGCCATGTTTGCAAGCTACGTCCCTGAAATCATAGAGTTAATAGGGAACCGCAAGAAATATGGTGGTACCTATAGTGCGGTAAATGGAAGAAAGTAAGTACCTGGGGCTCTGCTGCCTCCGATGCAGTAGAACACTCTCTGCATGCCATTCTCTTTTTCTGTTCCATGCATGTAGGCAATGTTTGCTCGCTACGTACCAGAAATTGCTGCTCTCATCCTTAATCGGAAGAAATACGGAGGGACATTTAATGCGACCCGAGGCAGAAAGTAAGTCAAAGTGGACTAAGGTGTGCTTGTGAGACCTCTGACCTCTGACCCCTGACCCTCTCCACATCCCCACCACCTTAACAGTGACCTCTGACCTGCAGAGACCTTTCCCCCACCAAATGCTGTGGGGTCGGATGTCACTTCTAGGATTGTCAGTAGAGGCCAGGGTTGTGCTTTTTTTTTTGTTGTTATTTATTAATGGGTGCCTCAAACAGGGATCCTTACACTTCAGTCGTAAAAACTGCAACAAGTGTGGCAGGCAGCTACCCTGATGTTGACATTCACTGAAATGAACATGGTATCAGTGTCTGAAGCTTCATGCTTTTTTCAATCAGAATAATTTATTTTAGTGTCTATTTTTTCTGGAAGCATTTATCCTGGCCTGGTAGTTAGCCCTTTCCTTTGCCTGATAGTTAACTTCCTGCATGCAGTTTGTAATTCACATTTCAGTGAAGTCCATGTGACTCTTCCATGGAATCCATTTCTTGAGAATTTGCCAATGTCTCATCTGTCACCAACACTCAGTCCGGTAATAGTGTGTGGTCTAAAACCTTGGCATCTGTCCCCACCTCCCTTCCCCTCTCCCTTTAAAGACCTTAACTCCCACACCGTTAGACCCAAAAATGCTGTTGGCTTGCTTTGCAGTCTCTGTAGTTGGCCTCCTCTCCGACACAGGCATCTTGCTTGCAGATATCCCTAGCTGCTTCTGCTAAATCTTGTCTTTATGGATTCCTTCACATTTCCAACCCCAGGCTCTTTCATCAGCACACAAAATGCCCAGTGGAGATAAAACTCCATTAAACCATTCCTAATTTATGATTGGAATAATGTTTTCAAGACCTTTAGTCACTTATACTTTGGCTCAGTGCTTGTATAGTTGGGAAATCTTTTGTGAAAGTCAGCATCCTTTGTTTTTAAACTCATTTCCCCATCAGAAGGAAAAAAGATTGATTATATGTTATGTTTGGCCGGCACTTTGGTTTTCAATTGGAGCCCTGTGTTGAGAGAAAATGAATTGTCAGAAGGTTCAGTCTCCATGCCCAGGAGATAAGTCCCCATGTGGTTGTAATTTCGAACCATGCAATGTCTTTACCATAGCTGGCAATGTGGCCTCTAGCCTGAGTTCACTTTGCTGGCATTACTCCCTTTCATATAATTGCACCCTTTTGTTTTAGTGAAGAGGAAGTTGATGCAATGTGACATTTTATAAACAACTGATTTTCTAACTTTCTGATTCTAGTGGATCAATCTAGCATTCAACATATATTCAGTCTTCACAGCACCAACTTGGCTAAACTGCCTATAAGGTTGCTTACACTTTGTTAGCTGTCGGGATAAATAAAGGTTCAGAATTGGATAGAGAAAACCCTGTAACTGAATTCCTATGAATGCCGTCAATCAAGGGCACAGGCTCTTGGATTGGTTAACCAGCTTCCATGACTTCTGAAAGCTGCATTCTTAAACAGGCACAACATAAACATGAGGTTCTGCAGATGCTGGAAATCTAGACTAATGCACACACACACACGCAGGGGTGCACATGAAATGCTGCAGGAACTCTGCAAGTCAGGCAGCGTCTGAGGAGAGGAATTAACAGTCAATGTTCTGGGCCAAGACCCTTCATTAGGGCCAAATGATGAAGGGCCAAAACATTCCACTCCATAGATGCTGCCTGACCTGCTGAGTTCCTCCAACATCTAATTTTTTTAAAAAATTTAACAGGCTTCATCCACACCACATGGGCAGCCAGCTCCACATTGTATGAAAAAAAAATTATCCTTACAGCACACCAGAGTGACAAGGATAAGAGCAGTAGCAAAGGCATGGCTGGGTCTGGTGCTGATGTTGGAGCTAATCTTTAATCTTTTTGCCTCTTGACATCTCTGCTACACGTCTGCCTTTGCACGTTGAATCATTTTGACCCTGCCCGTTCTTTCTGTGTTGCGTGCTTGGGATTCAGCTTTGCTTGTGTTGTTTCCTTTTAATGTAAGTGCAACTTGTGTTTGAGTCTTGCCTGTTTCCAATCAGTCTTTTGGTTGTGATTATCGTCAGCGTATTATAATCTAGTTCTACCCATAAAGATAATCTGACGAAGAGCCAGTGGTAATTCTAATTCATGCATTTACATAGTTGTTCCTGAACTCTTCCCTCAGCCCAGAGAAATACGTAAGTGGACTGTCAGATTTCAGTCACAGTTCCTCATGTGGCTAGGGTCATATATACATACTCTGGTTTCCCAGGAATTGTTGGTCGGTCTTGTTCTTTGCCATCTGCAGAATATCTGTACACACCAGAAGGAGTATGGATTCCACTCCAGGATGTTATTCCCACCACAGCCTTAAACTTTTATGTCCATCTGAAAGTATATGAACCGGAATCAGCACCAGGTTTATTATCACTGACATAGTTAGTGAAATTTATTGTTTTGTGGTAGCAGTGCAATAAAAAATACTATAAGCTACAGTGAGTAATATATAAAAATATAAATAGTGCAAAAAGGGAGCAAAAAGTTTATGGTCCATTCAGAAATCTGATGGTGGCTGGGGAAAAAATGTTCTTAAAATGTTGAGTGATGTAGACACACTGGGTTGGCAGATGATTGGTCATTATCTCCATCAAAACTCTGTTGCCAAGGGCCAGCAAACAGTAGTTGGCCTTATGGGAAGTGTTCTGACCACACTTTGTCTCCTGAGGCTAGCTGGAAGGCAAGAGGGATATGGAATCAGGGCTCACCCGCATGGTCATTTTTAGGAGGGGCAGTGAGGGCGGGGGGGGGTGGACATGAGGGACGAGGTGGCGTGCTTGCTTTGCTAATGTGGTGGCTGGGCAAGAAGGGACCGGGAATGGGAGTGGGATGGGGCTTAAGGAAATCAGCTGATAGGGGGAATCGCAGATTAACTGGGTGAGGGCCTGAGGGGTGGTGATGAGCCATAGTTCTTATACAGGGAGAAATGGTCACATGGACCTAGATAAGTACTTCACTTGCCTTGCTGGACTCCCAGTTCAGGGGTCAGACCACATTGCCCTAGAACTGCCCAAACAAAGAGCGGTCTAAGTTCTTCCATGGGGTGACAAAGAATGTGGCAGGAGGATGATGCCATTCTAGAGGGACTCACAATGCGGAAATTGTGTTGGATTTGCAGAAATGGCCAATGTTAGGAAGTGTCCCATCAAGACTGAGTGTGCAAAGTGCCCCAGAAAGGGGCATTTGTCATGCCTCATGTTTCCCGTTTGGTAAGTGTTCTTCCCACTTTTCATCTCCTGTGGCTGGCTGGAGGGCAAGAGGGACACGTTTCATTCATGGAGAAATTGATTTTCAATTATGCAATTGAATTTCCAAGACAAATGCTATAATTTCAAATTGATTGTTTCTCAAATTGATTAGGAATCTGTACTCCATCACCTACTCCATCTCACTATTCCACCTCCTAAGGGGATTCTACATTCTCTAACATTTTAATGTGTGGGCAACTAATGGACCAGATCAAAGCTTTGAAGTACTATCACATCCTGAAAGGAACGATTAAACCGCTAACAGGAGGAGGCAGCTGCAAGACGAACCCTTTCCTTGACGTTGATGCCTGGCATGAGATGTATTCATTAACCACAGTCACAAGTGCCACTTGGCTGATCAGTCTCCCCCTCCTCTGAGATCCTTCTAACACAGAAGCCAGTCTTCAGCCAATTCAAGTCACACCAGATGATATCAAAAAAAAGAGGAGATTACTGGATATGGCAAGATATGGATCAGACAAACTGGACCTCTAGTTAAGGTGTGCCATTACTACATGAGATTGATGATTGCCCACACTCCTTTTTCAAGCAAAAGTGAAGTAATGGGAAGTGTCTAGTGTTACCAAGCAGAACGTATCTCCCAGTAAACTGTTCACTGTTTTGATTTCACCTGATTTTTATTTTACCAGGCCAACTCAGCTCCAGACCTCATCATAGCCTTGGTCTAAACTTGGACCAATGAGCTGAATTTCATTGAAGGGGTTGGAATGATTGTTGTTGCAATCAAGGGAGCATTAGATCCCACAGCGACTTCAAGGAATCATGGTACAACTGAAGACAAGGTACTTCAGCTGGATGGCAGTCATACCTCACACAGTGGAAGATGGAAATTGTTGGAGGTCAATCATCCCAACACCGGGACATTACTACAGGAGTTCGTCAAGACAGTGTCCTCACCCTACTATCATGACTTTCCTTCCATCATTTTGTAAGGCCACCTACTAGTGACGTCACAATGTCCAGTTCTATTTCAATCCTCAGAAAATAGAACCACATAAGTCTGCATTGAGCAAGGCCCAAACATATTCCGTTATGGACTAATAAGTAGTAGGAGAGTAAAATTCATGCCTCAAACTTACTGACCATTGACTTCCTTCATCAAGACAGAGTTTAACAACTTATCCTCACCATTATCAGCATGCCTGTAACTATCAGCATCCTAGAGATTCACCTTTGACCAGAACCTCATGTGGACAGGCACACAAGTGATTCAAAAAAAGGGTTAGGTCAGAGGCTGATTATCAGAACCAGGTCTATTTTCACTGTATGTGTCATGAAATTTGTTTTTTTTTCTCTGGCAGTGGTACAGTACAAATCAAAAATAATTACAATTGGTAACAAAAAAATATATAGCGCAAATCAAAATAGCGAGATAATATTCATGGGTTCATGGACTATTCAGATATTTGATGGTAGAGGGGAGAAATCTGTTTCTAAAAGATTGGGTGTGGGTCTTCAGACTCCTATACCTCCTCCTTGAAGGTAGTAACAAGAAGAAAGCATGTCCTGGATGAATAGGGGCTTTAATAATGGATGCCACTTTCTGGAGGCAACGCCTTTTAAAGGTGTCCTCAATGGTGGGGAGATATCCTGAGGTCAGTGAGGCACCTAAGTTGGATTGAATAATCTGTGATTGTCTAGATTGGAGCAGCTTGAACACCTAACGTCATCCAAGACAACACATACACCCGAATTTTCATTCCATCCACCACGATGGCAAGGCAGCATCACTGATAAAATTCACTGCGCTCACTTGCCTAGGCTTCCTCCTAATTGCGTCTGAGGAGGAGGGCAGCAGAGGCATAGGAAACCCACCCCCTGGACATTCACCTCCAAGTTACACACCATCCTGACTTGGAAATATCTCACACTTTCTGGATCTAAATCCTTGAATACCCTTCTCAGCAGGAGGTACTGCATCGAATAAAGGGGACTTCCCATCACCACCTTCTCAAGAGCAATTAGGGATAGGCAATAAATGCTGACCTTCCCAAGGGCTGGTGCATCTATGAATAATATCTAAAATTCAACTTCATATGTTGTCAGGATGTGGCTCTGAATTGATATTGTGCACATGACTCCTGGGTGTTATTGAGGGTGGCTGTGGAAGCTACAACACTTCATACCCAGTGAGACAAACTAATTGGCATTAGAAACGTTGACTTGTTTTGCTCCGTATTGTGTGAGTATCACCTGGGGATTTGTGATGAGCTGTTATTTTAAGCTTAAGTGTGCACTGCAATCTGAAGGTGAGCGTAAGAAGCCTTATGTCCCCAGACTGGTATTTCTCTTTTTAATGGGAGGGCTCTTACCCGTATAGGATTTAAGGCATCATGGAATTCAGCAGGAAAGAGTAAAATACGAGGGATGATTGATATGTTCATGGCCTAAGGTAGAAGGAGTCAATTTTAGAAAACCTAGCACATTTATTTTTCAACATAGTCCCCTCCTGCATTTACACACTTAGTCCAGCGGTCGTGGAGCATACGGATCTTGGACCTCCAGAAAGTGTCCACAGATGGGTGATTGATAAGTCTGTGGCCTAAGGTAGAAGGAGATGAATTATTAACTTCAAACTTTCTGCATAATCACTCAAAGAGTTGAACTGTAATGAGAGCTGTATAACTCAACTCCTTCTACCTTAGGCCACAAACTCATCAATCACCCATCTGTGGACACTTTCTGGCGGTACAAGATCCGCATGCTCCACGACTGCTGGACTAAGTGTGTAAATGTAGGAGGGGACTATGTTGAAAAATAAATGTGCTAGGTTTTCTAAAATTGACTCCTTCTACCTTGGGCCACGAATGTATCAATCACCCCTCATACAGCAACAGGTTGATTCCTTGGCAGGTTGACAATGCAAGAGGATTCATGATACCAAGCTATCCACAACCACATCCTTAGTGGGAAACCAATAGCTGCTTCACTAGGAGAGGATATAAGTAATCAAGTACTGTGCACATTTTAGTTACCCCGGCCCCTGATGATGTCACAGAAATCACGTTACAATCTCAAGCAGCAGACAACCTTCTGAAGGAACTCAGTGGGGTGAGCGGCATCTATTGGAATTGCAAATGTTTTAGGACCTAACTCTGCAGCAGAATCCCTGTCCTGATCCCAAATGAGAAAATCTGCAGATGCTGGAAATCTGAGCAGCACACACAAAATGTTGGAGGAACTTAGCGGCATCTATGGAAAAAACTACAGTCGACGTTTCGGGCCGAAATCTACTCCTCAGCTTTTCCTCTCCAGTCCTGCTGAAGGGTTTTGGCCGGAAACGTCGACAGTATTTTTTTCCATAGATGCTGCCTGGCCTGCTGAGTTGCTCCAGCATTTTGTGTCTGTCGCCCTGTCCTGATTCAGGGTTTTGACAGAAACGTTGACAATTCCTTTCCTTAGGTGCTACCTGGCCTGCTAAGCTCCTCCAGCTGATTATTCATTGCTCACATTCTCAAGTGTCTGGTTAACTATTTGCATGTTTCAGAAGTTGCTGACGTACAAAAATTCCAACTTCGAAATTTCAGATATTTCCGTCTAAAGGATCCTGCTCTTCTTTTCCCAGGTTATAACTATGGGTCACTTCAATTCTGCACGTTGATAGACTGGAATCAGTATCACGGCTACTGGTTCTTTCTGAAGGCATGGTCGATCACTCTGCAAATGTCATTCCTAATCTGACCAAAGCACTGGGCAGTTTAAATTCCTGTACTTAATGAAATCTGGAATTAAAGTTTTGTGTCAGTCACAGTGATTGTTAAACAGCCAAGTTGCTTTGAAAGCTCACAGGGTTCAGTCATGTCATTCACTGAAGGATCAACCATCAACTTTAATCGCCAGATACATTTACATGCATTAGTAGTATGCTGCAGCGCATTAGTCAGAGCATGATATGCAACAAAAACAACAACATTGAACAATTATAAAGAATAAAAACTTATATATAAATAAAGTTAGAGGTTGAAGGATGGATATGGAATAAAAGTGGAATAATAGGAAATTGTCATCCTCTTGTTCCCTGGCTTATTGCTTCAGAGCTCACAGTGATGTGATTAACTTAAATAGAGTTGGATGAAGAGGCCTTGCAATTTGGGGACATTGAGGGATGGGTGCCAAATGCCAGCCTTACCAGTGGTGCCAATGTACTATGAATGGCATCTGTTCAGAGACAAAACTTGCACTTTCTTGTAATTTCCAAATTGGCCTCTGATGATGTTTAATGATTAAACAAGAGGGTGGGTTAATAATGAGATAAATGTTGACCAGTTGTAGCCAGTATTTGGCTGTTTGCTTCCCTGCTCTGTGGAGACTGTGCTTTTATTGAATTACTGTGTTTATCTCTGGATTTTCAAAACCGAGTTCCCCGCCGTCCTCCATCATTGTATTGGCGATGGTTTTGCACCTGAAGCATGGCTGTGTTTAGAAAGAGAGCATGCAGTTCTATGAGCCTGGTCACAGCATTCTGAATAATCCAGATCATTTCCCCCGATACTTCGACCGGATGCCTTCGTGTTGGGTGAGCAGCAATCAATGCTGAATCTTTAAGGGTGTGTGCTGATTTCTGACAGTCCAGTCATATTTCTCACTCTTAATGGGCTTCTTGGGGGTATGTCTTCAGTACTTATGCGCAAACCTTATGGTGTTATTCAAAGAGTTGTAGCAGGTGTTTGGTGGACATATATCTGAATTTTTTACTGGTGCAGAAGAAATTTACCACCTGCCTTTCTCCACAGATCCCTGCATGTTGCCTTCATTCATGGTAATGAGTGCCCCCATAGGTCTTTACAAACTATTGGGATGTTGGAGCTGCAGGGAAAACAATTGGTGATGAGCAAACGCTCTCCAAGGAGTCCCTGTGTCCTGACTTCCTTCTACATTCTGTGTTCTACTGAGATGAGGAGGGTAGTAAATGTGCAAACATATATCTTGGACAGCAAAATAATCAAAATTAATATCTCCTGCCAACCCATCTGATCTGTATTAACATTTCAAAGTAATCCTTTCCTAATGCAGTAGGATGCAGAGTGATCGGAAGCCCCCACATCATGGGGGAGTGTTAAATGCGTGTACAAGTGTGATTAACCAATACATGTCTAGAACCAATCTCAGCCAATGGTGAGGAGGTAACTGCAGGTTGCGCACCAATGGTTTCTTTCCTAGCTGAGTTCTTGTCAGCCAATGGTTTCCTTCCTTGCTGAGCTCCTGTCAACCAATGGTTTCCTTCCTATTTGAGTTCCAGTCAGTCATCCCTACTAGATACTATAGAGGCTTCAGTAAGGTCCATGTGGAGTGCACTTGGCTGTTGAAGCCAGAAAAGAATTTTTAAAACGAGAAAAATTGAGTGTGAACATGGACTCCAGTCTTTGATATATTGTGCATTACATTATCCATGACCATTTCTTTCTGCACTAAGTAAGGAAGAAATGTTTGATGAAATATTTCCTGTTGTTGCTCGAGAAGATGTTCTGTGTGATTGAAGATATTTATGTAAGGTCTTTTCGACATTCATAATGATGATGAAGAATGTGTAACATTTTCTGAATAATCAATTACCTCCACAATAGTACTTCAAATGTACTTCCATCTTCTAGTTACACAGATTCCCACAACTTATCAATGTCCTATTGAATTATAATGTGGTTATTGGGCTCCATACATTTCTACTGACTGTTGCTCTAAACCATGAGGTAGTTGAATGAAAAAGTGGAAGGAGTGTTTGACTTTAATTGCTGGTTGAATGGCTATCAAGCAGCACAAAAATGAACCAAGACACCATAGTAGATTATCCTGGGGATCATAACCCCAAATGTTCACTTTCTTTTGGCAACATTTCCCTGTCAATCCCAGTCGTGTACATGCCATTAAACTCCTGTCCTGATGGTTCATTCTGTTCCTTTTGGAATCTGTATCTCTGTCCTTGTGAATGCAAATTTGCCATCTACGTAACTTAAATTTGAGCTACCTGGCATTTCTCTCAGAATCAGATTTATTGTCACTGACATATGTCATGAAATTTGTAGTTTTGTGGCAGCAGTACAGCTCAATATGTAAAATATATATATAAACTATAATAAGAAGTATAAAACGATTTTTAAAAGTGCAAAAGAGGACTAGTGACTGTTCATGAGTTCATGGTCTGTTCAGAAATCTGATGGCAGAAGGGAAGAAGCTGTTCCTAAAATACTGAGTGTCTGTCTTCAGGCTCCGGTACCACCTCCTTTATGGCAGCAAGCCAGAAGAGAGCATGCCCTGGATGGGAAGGATCCTGAACGATGGATGCTGCCTTCTTGAGGCATCATCCTTTGAAGATGTCCTTGACAGTAGGAAGGCTAGAGCTGGCTGAATCCACAACCCTCTGCAGCTTTTCATGATCATCTGCAAAGGAGCCTCCATACCAGATGGTGACTAGAGAGAGCAACTTGGTTTTTTTTGCTGTTTTAATTGATCAGACAGCTGTACCATATTTAAAATATGGATGTTATAGTACAAAAGCATGGGGAGAGGGTTACGGAGCCAACAAGCTTGAAGTAAGGCAGGTAGTTTTGGTCTCCATACTTAAACCATGATACGTTTACATTGGCTGCAGTTCAAAAAAGGTCCACCAGAGAAAGCCCATAGATCAATTCTATGGGCTTCAAAAGAGGCTTTTAGATAGGTACATGGAGCTTAGTAAAATAGAGGACTATAGGTAAACCTAGTAATTTCTAAGGTAGGGACAGGTTCAGCACAACTTTGTGGGCCAAAGGGCCTGTATTGTGCTGTAGGTTTTCTATGTTTCTAATTCTTTGGATGAAGGGATTGATGTTTGAGTAAATGTTGAGAAGATTGGACTAATGGAGTTCAGAAGAATGAGAAATATGATAATGTCAGATTGTAAGAGGATTTATCAAGGTAGATGCAAGAAAAAGTTTCCCCGAAGGGAGAATCCAGAGATAGGGGTATAGGTTCAAAGTCAGGAGGTCACCCATTTAAGATAAAACTGAAAAGGAATTTCTTCCTTGGGGATTGAGAATTGTTTTAATTCTCTACCCTAGAGGTATGTAGAAACTGAATCATTGAGTGTATTTAAGCTGGATTTTTAGGTTTTAAATGAAACAAAGTTCATGGGCAGCTGCAAGGAGAGTGGAGTCCATTGATCAGATCTGGCTTGCTGGGGGGGGGTATTGAAGGACCGTACTTTTTATGTTCTTATAGCCAGATTTTCAGCTGTTGTTGTTGCCCAAGGGTCTCTGAAAACTACTAATGTGAAATGTCATGCAATATAATGCTGTATCTAAGCATATTATTAACAATATCAGGAGTTGAATGAAAAACAGCCAACAATAAAAGCAGCAGTAATCCATTTAGCCCCTTGAGAATGCTGAAACTTCAACAAAATCATAACCTTCTCTGCTGCCATGAAGAGACCAAGATCAGTTTGGATAGGCAACACCTTACATTCCATTTGAGTAGCTTCTAATGGTTAGAGTCCGCTCAGAAGGAATATAAAGTGTTGCTCCTCCAACCTGTCTAACCTGATGGCATGAACAGTAATTTCTCCTCATCTTTCTCTTTTTTTCCATTCTCCATTCTGCTTACCCTCTCGCCCCTCCACTTTTCCTCACCCGTAATGAATTCTACAGATTCACCACCCTCTGGCTAAAGAATTTCCTCCTCATCTCTGTTCTAAAGGGACATCTTTCTATTCTGAGGCTGTGCCCTCTGGTCCTAGACTTCCCCACTATAGAAAACTTCCTCTGCATATCCACTCTATCTTAAGTCTTTCAATACTTGGCAGTTTTCAGTGAGATCTCTCCCCATTCTTCTGATCTCCTGCGAGTACAGGCTCAGAGCTCCTCATACGTTAACACTTTAATTCCTGCGATTATTCTCATAATCTGCCATCCGATTCTATCCAATGCCAGCACGTGCTTCCTGTGATACCGGGCCCAAAACCACTCACAGTGTTGCAAATGGGTTTGAACAATACCTGATAGAGTCCCAGCGTTACATCTTCGCTTTTATATTCTGGTTCTCTTGAAATGAATTCTAACATTGCATTTGCCTTTCTCACCACTGGCACAATCTGTGCACTAACCTTTAGGGAATCCTGCAGTAGGACTCCCGTGTCCTTTTGCACCTCTGAATTTGCTCCTCCTTTAGGAAACAGTCTTTATTCCTTCACCAAAGTGCATGAATATACTACGGGCTTTACAATATCGTAGTGGTTAGCGCAACGCCATTACAGCTCAGGACATCGGAGTTCAAAGTACAATTCCAATTTAGGAGTCTCTTAAACGTCTCTAATGCATAAGTATGTCTCTACTACCACCCTTGGCAGTGTGCTCCAAGCACCTGCCACTCTCTGTATAAAAACCTAATTCTGAAGATCCCCCTACACTTTCCTCCTTAAAATTGTGTCCTTTCGTTTTAGCCATTTCTGCCCTGGGCAAACAGCACTGATAGTTTACTCTATCAATGCCCCTTTAAAGTTCAAAGTAAATTTATTATCTAAGTACATTTACGTCACCGTATACAACTCTGAGATTTGTTTTAGAAACATAGAAAACCTGCAGCACAATACAGGCCCTTCCGCCTACAAAACTGTACTGAACATGTCCTTACCTAAGAAATTACCTAGGGTTACCCATAGCCCTCTGTTCTTCTGAGCTCCATGTATCTATCCAGGAGTTTCTTAAAAGACCCTATTATATCCGACTCTACCACCGCCGCTGGCAGCCCATTCCATGCACTCACCACTCTGCGTGAAAAACTTACCCCCGACATCTTCTCTGTACCTACTTCCAAGCACCTTAAAACTGTGTCCTCTCGTGCTAGCCATCTCAATCCTGGGAAAAAGCCTCTGACTATCCACACAATCAAAGCCTCTCATCATCTTGTACCCCTCTATCAGGTCACCTCTCATCCTCCGTCACTCCAAGGAGAAAAGGCGAGTTCACTCAACCTATTCTCATAAGGCATGCCCCCCAATCCGGGCAGCATCCTCGTAAATCTCCTCTGCACTCTTTCTATGGTTTCCACATCCTTCCTGTAGTGAGGCAACCAGAACTGAGCACAGTACTCCAAGTGGGGTCTGACTAGGGTCCTATATAGCTGCAACATAACCTCTCGGCTCTTAAGCTCAATCCCACGATTGATGAAGACCAATGCACCGTATTCCTTCTTAACCACAGAGTCAACCTACATAGCAGCTTTGAGTGTCCTATGGACTCACACCCCAAGATCCCTCTGATCCTCTCCACTGCCAAGAGTCTTACCATTAATACTACATTCTGCCATCATATTTGGCCTACCAAAATGAACCACCTCACACATCTGGTTTGATCTCCATCTGCCACTTCTCAGCCCAGTCTTGCATCCTATCAAAGTCCCGCTAGAACCTCTGACAGCCCTCCACACTATCCACAACACCCCCATCCTTTGTGTCATCAACAAATTTACTAACCCATCCCTCCACTTCCTCATCCAGGTCATTTATAAAAATCACGAAGAGTTGGAGTCCCAGAATAGATCCCTAAAGCACATTACTGGTCACCAACCTCCATGCAGAATATGACCCGTCTACAACCACTCTTTGCCTTCTGTGGGCAAGCCAGTTCTGGATCCACAAAGCAATGTCCCCTTGGATCCCATGTCTCCTTACTTTCTCAATAAGCCTTGCATGGAGTACCTTATCAAATGCCTTGCTGAAATGCATATACACCACATCTACTGCTCAACCTTCGTCAATGTGTTTAGTCACATCCTCAAAAAATTCAATCAGGTTTGTTTTCTTGCGGGCATACTTAGAAAATCCAAGAAACACAATAGAATCAATGAAAACCACAACCAACAGGATGGACAAATAACCAATGTGCAAAAGACAACAAACTGTGCAGATACAAAAGAGAAAACACAAATAATAATAGTAAGGAATATCAAGAGCATGAGATGAAGAGTCTTTGAAAGTGAGTCCATAGGTTGTGGGAACAGTTCAGTGATAGGACGTGTGAAGTTATCCCCTCTGTTTCAAGAGCCTGATGCTTGAGGAGTAACAAACACACGGCCGCATGCGGCCTCTCTGGAGAATGGATATCCGTTTCGTGTTAAGTAGGGGTCCGTGCACAATCCTGATTTGATGGAGGCAGACGTGAGAGCGTGGACGAACATCTGGAGAAACTTCTGAAATGCCCGCTTCGCTGCCGCTGCTACTGTGCGGTCCGGAATCTCCGGAGGAGAAGGCCTCCGAGACCTCGGCTTTGCTCGTTTCGGTGGCCGGGATGAGGTCAAAGGCGCTCAGCAGAGGATGGCGCTCGGGAGGCTGTATCGGAGGGGCTGGTCGGAGGCTCGGAGTTTTTGGACGGACTCAGAGTCTGCTGTCGTCGGGTGCTTCCGAGGAATTAATTGTCAGTGCCTGGAAGTGTATGGCAGGGAGAGTTTCTCCCTTTTGCTGCCTGATATCGTCGGGACTATTGGAGCCGATCGGGACTTCGAGACTTTTTTAAAACCGCGTCCATGGTCTGCGTTTATCAAATTACGGTATTGTTTTTGCACTTGCTGTAACTATATGCTATAATTATGTGGTTTGTCAGTGTGAGTCTCAGTTTGTCCTTTTTTATTTTGTGATATCACTCTGGAGGAACATTGTATCATTTCTTAATGCATGCATGCGTTTCTAAATGACAATAAACGAGGACTGAGCGTCCTCATAATCTAAACTGTTCCTGAACCTGATGGTGTGGGTCCTGAGGCTTCTGCACCTCGTTCCCGGTGGCAAGGCCTGGACAGTGGGAGGTCCTTGATGATGGATGCTGCTTTCCCGCAACAAACGATCCTGTACCCTCACAGTCTGACTTTAACATAATCAAGGCACACGGGCAAGTGTCGCCAGCCTTTCCTCCGCTCTTCACTGTGGTTCAAATTGTTGGCTAAGCGGCACTTGAGCAGTTTACAGGTTAAAAGCAAGAATCTGGGGTAAATCATGGGTCAACACAGCCACCTCTCTGGGTTACCCAGTCTGACTGTAAGAAGCCGTGGCTGTGGCTGTATTTACCCTGACCAAGGCAAGCTAAGGCCTGGATCGTACTTCCCAGGGCAATAACAGCAGGAAGCGCAAGTTGCAGGTTGCAGAAAGTAAGTGTGGGCTCGTTCACTGCACATCTTGTCTTTAGCTGCTGGAGCTGAGAGCAGTCTTTCCTTCAATACACAAACATGAGAGTATTACAGGGTATTAGGAGTAGACCACTCAGCCCCTCAATCCTATCCCACCATTCAATTCAATCATGATTGATCTGCCTCGGCTGTCAACTCCTGTGCCAGTTCCCATGACCCTCAATCCCAAGTCTTTCAAAAAAAAATATATCCACCTCCTTTAATACCCCCATTGAGTCAGCATCCATCGAAGGCCTAGAATTCTAAGATTCACTGCTCTCCTGGAGAAGCAATTCCAAAATGACTGACTGAATCTTGCAACTGTATCCCCCTGTTTGACACTTCCCCACAAGCAGAATCATTTCTACATTTAATGTGTTGTAACCCCTTTGGACCCTAGATGTTTCAATAAGATCTGCCTTCATCTAAATACCAAAATAATACAGGTCTATAATTCAGCCTTTTATTATTGGACAATTTATCTCTGGATCATGATAAATCTTTTCTAGACTGCCTTGAATGCTTCTATTTCCTTTCTCAAATAATGTTGCATGGTATCCAGGTATAGAGTTGCCATAGTAACAATCTTCTATATTTAAAACCCCTTACCATAAAAGACTTGGTTTTTCCATTACTTCCTGCACTCCTACTTTTCTTGTTTCATATAAGGAAGTCCCAGAACCTGCTACTCCCTGCTTATCATCTGTCATTTATTGTTGGTCCTCCATCACCTTCTGGCTCTTGTCTCACCTCTCCCTCTCTCCTTCCTCTCCACACTCAGCTTTGAGGCAGGATCTTGACCTGAAACGTCAGCAATCTCTTTTCCCTACAGATGCTGCTTGAACTGCCGAAATTGTTTGGTCCCTCTATAGTCTTCTCATTTGCAGCCTCTCTCTATTTAGACTACTTCAGCTGAAGTAACTTGATCTTGCATTTTCCTCTGTTACTCCATTCAATAAGTTTTCACCAGATCACTGACCTGTCTAAATAGTGCTGCACTGTCTAGATATCTGATATCCTCATCACACGCAGCTCAATGTTCCTGTTGTACGTGGCCCGATGTCCGCATCACACATGGCGTGATATCCCCATTCTCATCCCGATATCCCCTTCGCACGCGGCCAGATATCCCTGTCACAGCATGCTTTCTTACCTATTTTCATGTCATAAGTAAATGGGTCAGAATCTCACAGCCTGATCAGTCATAGAATCCACAGAACCTGGAGTAACTCCGTAATCTAGAGTCTTGAAGAGTCTCTTAAATATCCGTAATGCATCACCCTCTACCACCACCCCCGACAATGCACTTATCACTCTGTGTAAAAAAAAACCTACCTCTGACATTTCTCCAGTAATACCTTCCTTCACGCACTTCCAGTAGATGCCTCCTGGTATTAGTCATTGCTGCCCTGGGAAACAGGTGCTGGCTTCTATCAATGCAGGTTATAAAGTTATACACCTCTATAACAGGCATTGACAGAAGCTGAGAGTAGTGGTAATAGGAGTAATGTACAATAGACCATTAAATCTGTTTCTCCAGCAATACCAAATCTTGACGGTGCTGGACTGGCAGGGGTTTCCTGTACAGGTTCTCCCCTGGTTGCAGCAAGGTTCTCAAATGATCTACAAATCGGAAATGTGAACTCGAAGTTATGTTTGCAGACCCTTATCGGACAGCAGATCCATTCCACTGGTGTCCGCAATGCTCACTCGTAAGCAGCCTGACGTAAGTGAGGCGTTCGTAATCTGGAGACATCCTGTACTTTGAGCTGATACCGTCTGGTGTTTCGAAGGGGTGTCTTGTTGATTAAGAAGGGGCTGAGAAGGATGGAAGCTGAGAAGATATTTCCCTTCATGAGGGAATCTGGAACTAGTGGGCTTAGTTTAAGAAATAAGAGTGAACCTGCCAAGATTGAAATGCAGTATGTTTCTCCCCCACTGGAGAGTTGAGAATTGGTACTCAAGGCAGAACAAGATGGAATTCCAGGAAAACCAAGGACAATAGGAATTGGAGAAGTGGAGCCAAGACCAAGATCAGATCACCAATTTGCTGCTGGAGCAAGCTTGATGAGACAAATGGCAACTCCTGCTCTTAATGACACTCAGCTGTGGCACCGTCTCATTCAGTCCACAATGTTTCCATTGAGCCCAAGCCACCAAATGGAGCTTTAAGGTATAATGTTTCCAAATATTCAAGTTTGCCTATGGTCTTTAAATTTCTGGTGCCAGTTGTCTCAGTAGCTATTGGGTTTACAGGTTGGTTCAATGTCCAGCTGCATGTGCAGGAGGTAAGGATTGCTATTTCAAAACAATATTTGAAGTGAATTTGAGGTGTTTGCTTCCATTTCTATTGCCTGTCTGTGAATCTGTGACTCTGCCTGTCTAGGCCAGGGACTGGAGGTTGCAGGCCGGGTATCTGTGAGCCTGCCAAGAACTGGTGGCCAGAGGCCTGGAGGTGGCTCGCCCATATGTGTGTGTGTGTGTGTGAGAGAGAGACAGAGGGAAAGGGTGTGAGGATGGGAAATGGCCTTGCTTTGCTGTCGTATTGTTGTTGTTGCTGCTGCTTATGGTGTCCTGCTGAACATGGTGAGCATGCTATATTGGGGCCAGAATGTGTGGTGGCATGACCCCGGCACAACCTTAGGTTGTGTTGGTAGTTAACACAAACAATGCACTTCACTGTATGTTTCGACGTGTATCTAATAAATAAATTAATCTGAATCTTTGACCACATGTTGGCCTGTCCAAGAGAAAAGTGAATGTGGCCAATTTGAATTCTGAGGTAAATTTGCATTCACTTTCTTTTGTATGTTGCAATTTTGTGTTTTCTCTGCTTCTCCTCTCACAGAGGTCCCTCCCCTTCTGTCAGAACGCCATTTTGTTTCCTCAACAGTCGGTGCTTTAATAAGAATGAACAAATATTTTGACCTTAGCTGCAGCGTCAAGTGTTGACCTGATCTGCTTTTCATTCCAACAGGCACATAGTGGTGTGTGGGCACATCACCCTGGAGAGTGTGTCCAACTTTCTAAAGGACTTCTTGCACAAAGACAGGGATGATGTGAATGTAGAAATTGTCTTTCTGCACAAGTAAGTAACGGCTCTGATTTACATCTGAATACCGACGTGCACTAGAAACTTGGAACTCTCTTCCGCAAACAGCAGTCGGTGCCAGGTCCATTGTTAATACTGTTTCTGAGGTGGAATGATTTTTGTTAATCAATGGTTTAAAAAGGGTTATGGAAACAATGCAGATATTTGAATTAGGGCCAGGGTTGGCCATGATCCTGGTGATTGATGGAGTTAAGGAGCTAAATGGCCCAGTGTTTCCACAGACCAAAACTTTGCCTGATTTTTCCTCATCCGGAGGGCAGATTTAGAACATAAAATGTACAGCCCAGGAACAGGCCCTTTGGCCCTCACGTTAGGTCAGACTAATTAATGATCCTTAATTACATTCTGCCGATACAATGTTCATACTTCTCCATCTCTGTACGTTCACATGCTGTTAAGAGTCTCTTAAATGCCTCTATTATATCCGGCTACTGACAATAAATTCTACACACCCGCCACTCTGAGTGTGAAAACTCCTACTGCACATACCCCCCTTTAACTTTCCCCCTCTCACTCTAAATGCATGCCCTCTTGTATTAGGCACTTTGACTCTGGAATAAAGCTGCTGACGGTCTACTCTGTCTTTGCCCCTCATCATTTTAAAAGCTTCCAACAGGTCTCCCTTCAGCCTCTCTGCTCCAGAAAAAAAACACAAGTTTGTTCAGCCTCTCCCTGTGGCTCTTGCTCTCCTCAACCCACTGCAAGCCTCCAGATCTTCCCTCTAGTGGGAACAACCTGAATTGAATGGGATACCTCTCATGCAGCCTGATCACAGATTTATAAAGCTGCAATGTAACTTCCTGAATCTTGAACTAGGTGCCTCTGCCACTGAAGGCAATCAAGCCATGTGCCTTCTTTACCGTTCCGTCAACTTGTGTGGATACTTACAGGGACCCAGACATTTGCGCCCTAAGATCCATCCGTACGTCAGACATTTCAGAATCAGAATTATTATCACCGGCATGTGACATGACATTTGTTAACTAAGCCACAGCAGTTCAATGCAATACATAATCTAGCAGAGAGAGAAAAAAACTAATAATAATAAATAAAATAAAACATAATCAGAAGTAAACAAGTAAATCAATTACATATATTAAATAGATTTTTTAAAATGTGCAAAAACAGAAATACTGTGATGCACCATCAATAACTCACTCTGAGACGTAAGAAGCAAGATATCGGCTTTTATTGACTGGAAGAATGAACAACACTACATCCTGGAGAATGAGGCCGGGCACGGGCCTCAATCGCCTTTGTACAGGGGTCTGTGGGAGGAGCCACAGGAGCAGTCCAGACAGGTATATGTAGTTCACCACATACTGTATATTAAATAAAGTGAGGTAGTGTCCAAAGCTTCAATGTCCATTTAGGAATCAGATGGCAGAAGGGGAAGAAGCTGTTCCTGAATAGCTGAGTGCGAGCCTTCAGGCTTCTGTACCTCCTACCCGATGGTAACAGTGAGAAAAGGGCATGCCCTGGGTGCTGGAGATCCTTCATAATGGACACTGCCTTTCTGAGACACAGCTCCCTAAAGATGTCCTGGGTACTCTGTAGGCTAGTACCCAAGATGGAGCTGACTAGATTTACAACCTTCTACAACTTCTGTGCAGTAGCCCCTCCATACCAGACAGTGATGCAGCCTGTAAAATGTGTGAATTTAAATATAGAAGAGAGGGACGGAGAGCACCCTAAATCCAGGGGAGGTGTGCAGCCTCTCTGCTGCTCAGTTAGACACTTCTGACTCTTAGAGACCCCTTCTTTGAAAATAAGGACTTTTTTTTGCCCAGCATTTATAAATACAAGGTGACCAATCAGAAGCCAGATTTAGCTTTGGTTGATGGGTCAGTCAATATCAAGTCCCAGAGCACAGAAACAGGCCCCTCAGCCAATTAGGTCTGTGCTGACCGTCGGCTATTTTCATTATTTATTATTCTTTTACTGTTGTTGCGTGGACCAAGGTACAATGAAAAGCTTGTAATCTGTCCTGTTCATACAGATAAGATGATTACACAGTGCATTGAACTAGAATAAGGTAGAACAATAACAATGCAGAATAAAATGTAAAAGCTACTGAAAGTGTGCTGTACAGGTAAACACTAGAGTGCAAAATCATATTGAGGCTGATTACATTAGTTCTAATCTAACTCAGGTCATTCTTGTCACTTCCCACCAACTCCACCCTTCCTGACAGAGTCTATCTCTCACCTTCTTACTTGGGGCAATTTCAATGGGCAGCTCATTTACCAACCTGCACATCTCTGGGATGTGGGAGGAAACCAGAGCACTCGGGAGAAACCCCCATGCTGTCACAGTAAGAACGTGCAAACTCCACACAGACAGTGCTCGAGGTCAGGACTTGAACCCAGATATCTCAGAGCCACGAGTGTGGAAGTGCTCTAGGATTGGCTCGGAGCGGAGGAACAACAGTGGCCGGTACACTGATGCAGCTAGTGGAGTGGCCGCCTCTCTTCTCCAGTAATCCAGGTTCAGTTCTGACTGTGTGGAGTTTGCACGTTCTCCCTGTGATTGATTCTAAGGAGGGTTCCGACCTGAAGCGTCAACAGTTCCTTTCTTCCCAGGGATGAAGCTCATCCCACTGAATTCCTTCAGCAGATTGCTTGTTGCTCCAGATTCCGGCTCCTTGTATCTCCCTGTGGCCATGTGTGGGTTAAACACAGGTCTCTGGTTTCCTCTACACCCCAAGGACATGCGGTTTGGCCACAGTAACATAGAAATATCAGAAAAATGAAATAGGATTATTGTAAATGAGTGCTTACTGGTCAGCACAGACACCTAGGGCTGAAGGACCTGTTCCCCTGCTTTAAGAAATATTCCAATGGGAATGTGTAACTTTCTGAGAAGACCTCCTGCCTCAACCCATGTAGTCCCGTGTTATTGCTATTATTGCTTGTACTGATGTGATGAAATCATCTGCATGGATGATATGCAAAGCAAAGTTCTTCCACTGTACTTCAGTACATGTGTCAATAGTAATCCAACTAGAATGAGGTCCTAAAGTCTTGTCCATATGGCACATACAAATGCACAATCAGTACAGCTTTCTCTCCCTTCCTGAAGTGTACACTCCCGACTAGATTCATACAGCACACCAGCCCAGAAACAGGCCCTTTAGTCCATCTAGTCCATGCCAAGCTATCACTCTGCTTCATCCCCATCGACCTGCACCGACACCATAGCCCTCCTTCTGTCTTTCATCCGTGTGCCTATTCAAATTTCTCTTACATGTTGAAATCAAACCCACATCCACCACTTCCACTGGCAGCTCGTTCCGCACTCTCACTACCCTCTGAGTGAAGAAGTTCCCCTCAGGTGCCTGTTCAATATTTCTTCTTTCACCCTTAACCTCTGACCCCTGCAGTAGTTCAAGTCTCACCCAACTTCAATGGAAAGAAAACCTGGTTACATTTAGCCTATTTATATGCCTCATAATTTTGTATACTTCCATCACATGTCCCCGCATTCTCCTATACTCCAGGGATTAAAATCCTAACCTGTTCAATTTTTCCCTATAACTCAGGTTCTCTAGTCCTGGAAGCATCTTTGTAAATTACTCTCACTATCATGGGAACAGAAAATATAATCACTCTCAAGTCTTGGTAGATAAGAAATTGTTGCCATGGTTTCCCAAGACCATTCCCGATTTTAAAATGTCAGGCGATTTCCTCACTCTGATCCTCAGATTATTTATCCCAGTACATTGCCATGAAACAGGTTAGACACTGGCAGCCTGGAACTCCAATGCTACAAGTAGTAAATGTTGACAAAAATCTAATGCGCAAAGCGAGAGTCAGCCTTTCACTGGAATCCTGGACAGTAATCTGACTAAAATCCCTATCAGAGACCAAGGGCCAGATGGCCATTTGTACCAGTACAGCTGCCTCAGTCTAATAAACTCCCTCAGCACAGACTGCTGATTGGACCGGACTATGAAAGTGGCTTAGCCACTGTGTCGCTGTTAATTTAATGTCATTCCTCAAATTTGTAATCATAAACACTCTTCCAGTGCCTGTGATTGGTGAAGGAGGTCTGAATGTCTGCTATATCTAAAGAGCTAAAAACCCGGGGGAACTCACTCTCTCAACTCTCCACCTCTACACTAGCCATTTGGGTTTGTGCTCCCTGTTCCATGAGGACCTACATTTTATTTATTCATTTATTGAGATCCAGTGCGGATCTGGCCCTTCTGGTCCTTTGAGCCACGCCGGCCAGTAATCCTTTGATTTAATCTTGGGCCTAATCACAGGACAATTTACAATAACCAATCGACCTGCCAACCAGTACGTCTTTGGACTGTGGGAGGAAACTGGAGAACCTGGAGGAAACCCACGTGGTCACAGGAGAACGTACAAACCTCTGACAAGCAGCAGCGGGAATCGAACCCCGGTCCCTGGTACTGTAAAGCGTTGTGCTAATGACTAGGCTTCCAGGCTTCTCCATTATCGTCACATGTAGCTAGGTACTGATCATTTCATTGCAACTACAGAAGACATAGGAACAAAATTAGGCCATTCAGCCTAGAGAGTCTGCTCTGCCATTCCATCATGGCTGATTTTACTTTCCCTCTCAATATCATTCTCCTGCCTTCTTACCATAACTTTTGATGCCCTTACTAATCAAGAACCTACCAGCCTCCACTTTAAATATACCCAGTAACTTGGCCTCCACAGCTGTCTGTGGCAATGAATTCCACAGATTCATTACCTTCTTGCTGAAGAAATTCCTCCTCATCTCTGTTCCAAAGCATTGAGGTAGTACAAAGGGGAAAAAGGAATACAGAATAAAGTATAAAGTTATAGAGACAATAGGGTTCAAGGCCAAACGGAGATAAACTGTGAGGTCAAGAGTCGTTCTTAAAACCATTCCACATAGGAGCAGAATTTGGACATTTGGCCCATTTGAGTCTGCTCTGACATTTCATCATTGCTAATCTGTTTCCCTCTCAGCTCCAATCTCCTGCCTTCTCCCTGTAATCCTTCTTGCCCTGACTAATCAAGAACCAATCAACCTCTGCCTTAAATATGCCCAATGATTTTGCCTCCACACCCACCTATGGCAAAGAATTACACAGATTCACAACTCTCTGGCTAAAGAATTACCTCCTTATCTCCATTTTAAATGGACATCCCTCTATTTGGAGGCTGTGCCCTCTGGTCCTAGACTCCCCCCACCATTGGAAACATCCACTCTGTTGAGGCCTTTCAACATTAGATAGGCTTCAATGAGATTCCATCTCATTCTTCTGAATTCAGGTGAGTACAGGCCCTGAGCCATCAATTGGTCCTCATATGGTAACCCTTTCATTGTGGGAATCGTTCCTGTCAAGCTCCTCCAAACGCTCCCCAATGTCAGCACATCCTTTCTTAGATAAGGAGCCCAAAACTGCTCACAATACTCCAAGTGCCTTATAAAACCTCAACATTACGTCTTTGCTTTTATATTCTAGTCCACTCAAAATTAATGCTAACATTGCATTTACCTTCCTCACCACTGATTTAACCTGCAAAGTAACCCTTAGGGAATTCTGCACGAGGACTTCAAAGTCCCTATGCACCTCAGATTTTTTAAGGTACCCTTCATTTAGAAAATAGTCAATGCTTTTATTTCTTCTACCAAACTGCATGACCATACACTTCCCAACACTGTATTCCATCTGCCATTTCTTTGTCCATCCTCCTAAATCCTGCTGTAGCCTCCCTGCTTCCTCAACACTATTTGCCCCTCCACCTATCTTCATATCGTTTGCAATCTTGGCCAAAAAGCTATCAATTTCCATCATCCAAATCATTAATACATAACGTAAAAGAAGCAGTCCCAGCACAGACTTCTGAGGAACACCACTAATCACTGGGAGCCAACCACAAAAAGCTCCCTTTATTCCCACTCTTTGCCTCCTGCCAATCAGCCAATGCTTTAACCATGCTAGTAAGTTTCCTGTAATACCATGGACTCATGGCTTGTTAAGCAGCCTCATGTGTGGCACCTTGTCAAAGGCCTTCTGAAAATCCAAGTACACAACATCAACCAATTCTCCTTTGTCTATCCTGCTTATTATTTCTTCAAAGAATTCCAATAGTTTGTATTGGGCAAGATTTTCCCTTATGGAAACCATGCTGACTTCAGCCTATTTAATCATGTGCCTCCAAGTCCCCTGAGACCTCATCCATAACAATCAATTCCAACATCTTCCCAACCACTGAGGTCAGATTAGCTGGCCTATTCTTTCTTTTCTTCTGTCTCTCTCCCTTTTTGAAGTGTGGAGTGACATTTGCAATTTTCCAGTCCTTTGGAACCATGTCAGAAGTTATTCATTCTTGAAAGATCATTACTAATGCCTTCAGCCATCTTTTTCAGAACCCTGGTGTGTAGTCCATCTGGTCCAGGTGACTAATCTACCTTCAGACCTTTCAGCTTCTGAGTAATTGGCAACTGCATTCACTTCTGCCCCCTAACACTCTCAAACAGCTGGCATACTGCTAGTGTCTTCCTCAGTGAAGACAGAGGCAAAATACTTATTCAGTTTGTTGGCCATTTCCTTGTCCTCCATTACTATCTCTCTAGCATCATTTTCAAGTGGTCCAATATCTACACTCACCTCTTGATTTCTCTTTATCTATCACAAAAATGTTTTGCTTCGTCTTTAATATGTTTGGCTAGCTTACCACTTATTCCATCTCTTCTCTCTTAATGACTTTTTAAGTTGCCTCCTGTTGGATTTTAAGATCTTCCAATTCTCTATGTCCCCACTAATTTTTGCTTTATTATATGGCCTCTCGTTTGCTTTTATGTTGGCTTTGACTTTGCATGTCAACCACGGTTGCATCATTCTGCCTTTAGAATACCTCTTCCTTGTAATATATCCTGTGCCTTTTGAATTGTTTCCAAAACTCCAGCCACTGCTGCTCTTCCATTATCCCTTCTAGTGTCCCCTTCCAAAGACCAGCTCCTCTCTCATGCCTCTGTGATTCCCTTAACTCCACTTTTATACTGATACATTTGACTTTAGCTTCTCCCTCTCAGATTGCAGGGTGAATTCTATCATATTATGATCACTCCCTTCTAAAGGTTCCTTGACCTTAAGATCACTAATCAATTCTGGTTCATTGCACAACACCCAATCCAGAACAGCTGATCCCCTGATGGGCTCAATCACAAACTGCTCTAAAAAGCTATCTTGTGTGCATTCTACAAATTCTCTCTTGGGAGCACCAATCTGGTTTTTCCTATCCACCTGCATATTGAAATCCCCCATGATTATCAGTTGACGTGCATTTTCTATCTCCCATCATAATTTGCAGCCCACATCCTGACTGTGGTTTGGAGGCCTGTATGTAACTCCCATGAGGGTCTTCTTATCTGTGCAGTTCCTTAATTCTACCAGCGATGCTATATCTTCCAATCCTATGTTACCTCTTTCTAAGGATTTGATTGCACTTTCTATTAACAGAGCCATACCCACCCCCCCCCCACCCCTTCTGCCTACCTGCCTGTCCTTTCAATACAATTTGTATCCTTGGATGTTAAGCTCCCAGCTATAATCTTCTTTCAGCTATATATCAGATTGCCTGGAATGTCATACCTGTCAATCTCTAACTGTGCTACAAGATAATCTACCTTGTTTTGTATACTACATGCTTTGAAATATAACACTTTCAGCCCTGTATTCAGCATTCTTTTTGATTTTGTTCATCTCCTACACTGCAACTCATTTCTTTGACAGCAATTTTGCCCTATCATCCCGACAGACCCACTACACACTACCTCTGCTTGGAAACCACCTGCCCCATCCTCAGCCCTATCACTCAGTTTCTCACCCCCCTTCCAAATTAGTTTAAACCCTCCCCAGCAGTCCAAGAAAGCCTGCCATCAAGGATATTAGTCACCTTCAGGTTCAGGTGTAACCTGACCCTTTTATGCAAGTCATACCTTCCCCAAAAGTGATCCAGGAATCTGAAACCCTGCCCCATGCACCAGTTCCTCAGCCACACATTCACCTGACAAATCATCCAATTCCTACCCTCACTGTTACGTGGCACAGACAGCAATATAGAGATTACTACCCAGTAGGTCCTGCTTTTCAGCTTTCTACCTAGCTCCCCAGGACCTCTTTGTTTTCCTACTCATGTCATGGGTGTCAATATGTACCAAGATTTATGACTGTTTACTTTTCTCCTTGACCCTGACACCTGGGAGGCAGCGTACCATCCAAGTGACTCTATCGCGTCCACAGAGTCTCATGCCGACTCCTCTAACTATCTTATTGTATAAGGGAACTGCTCAGTAGCCTTATAACCGTAGGACAGAAATTGTTCTGGAGCCTGGTGGTGCATTCTTTCAGGAATTTGCATCTTCTGCCCAGTGAGACAGGGGAGAACAGTGATAATCTGGGATGGTGGAATCTTTGATTATGTTGGCTGCTTTACTGGGTGAGCGAGAAGAGAAGCCTGGAGTGCAAAGTGTGTCTACCACATTCTGTAGTTTCTTGCAGCCTTGGGCTGAGCAGTTGTCAAACAAAGCCATGATGTATCCAGGTGACCCAGCTATAAAAATTGGTGAGGGTGAAAGGGGGATGTGCCAAGTTTCCTCAACCTCCTGAGGAAGTAAAGGCACGATTGCACTTTCTACGCTGTGGTGTTTACATCCATCCCTGCCTTAGTGGATTGAACCATGAATGGGAAATCCATCTTCTAGTCTTCCCATGTTGCCTTGAAACTTATGTATTTGACCCAATTTTCAGTTGCCGATCCAATTATTCCTCTTTAAGAGGCCCGATATCAAACCTGGTGTAGGCCAGGGGTCCACAGACCCCTTGATTAATGGTATTTGTCCATGGCATAAAATAAGATTGGGAACCCTGTGGTCCAGGTCAATTGATTGGGACATCATTGGGGTGGCACTGTGCATCAGCTTGTAGATCTGCTGTCTCACACCTCCAGCAACCTGGGTTCAATCCTGACCTCTGACATTGTCTGTTTGCCTATTCTCCCAATGTTGTTTATTCTCAAGAGCTCCATTTCCTTCCACACCCCAAAAATGCGTGGGTCATTACTTGACTGCTGTAAATCGTACCAGGTGTGTAGGTAAGGGGCAAAATCTGGGGAGGGTGTTGGGATGATGAGAAAGTTGGAACATAAAACAACATTGGCATAGGATGAGAGTAAACAGGTGGTTGGTATAGGTATTGGTTTATTATAGGCAGCTTTGAACTTTATTGTCACATGTACCAAGATACAGTGAAAAACTTGTCCTGTATACTGTCTGTATAGATAAGATCATTACGCAGTGCATAAGATAATAAGTTAAAACATTAACAATGCAGCATAAACCACAATGGGTGGCATGGTAGCATAATGGTTAGCACAATGCTTTACAGTACCAGTGACCCGGAATCAATTCCCACCACTCCCTGTGACCATGTGGGTTTCCTCTGGGGGCTCCAATTTCCTCCCACAGTCCAAAGACCTACTGGTTGTTAGGCTTATTGGTCATTGTAATTAGGCTAGGGCAGTTTGGTGCAGTGCTTTACTTATTCAGGAGGTTAATTAGAGCGGGACAGAAGCTGTCCTGGAGCCTGGTGGTATGTGCTTTCAGGCATTTATATCTTCTGCCCAGTGGGAGAGAGGGGTGAAGAGGGAATGCCTGGGGTAGGTGGAGTCGTTGATATGGAAACAGTGGACAGAATGACCTGTTTCCATGTTGCAAGACTTTATGGCAACATCTCTGGAATATAGAATCTTTACAAGCACAAATTGTTCTGGAGATAGTGCTGAATAGTTGAGCTTTGTAATTAGGAGCAATATTGACAGCAGCAATGATTTGAATTATTGCCTGCTGCTGTAGTCTTCAATTGTATGTGATCCCATCCAGTGCATTAATTTTAGCTCAATGTTTCACTGAAATCGGTTCTCCTCCTAAGTGCCAAAGTTCTAGTTTCACTGAACATGGGTCTAATCCTCAGGGAATAGCTGAATGCAGTCGCATATCCGTATTGGCTGGTTGGGATTGTGATTCCATCCAACGCTTGGGAAAAATGTGGCTATAGAACAAGCAGAATCAGTGTCATCCTGGAAGCAGACTGACAGGAATAGTATTCCTAGGAGTAGATCCAAAGTTTTAGTTTTTCCACAGGAAGCTTCCCTGTGAACAGAACACTAGCACAGTTCCAAAGTTGTGTCATGGGATAAGTCCTATCCTTTTTAGGCTTACAGAATAAAATAACTTTTACTGTATATTTTTCAGAAAGGATATTGCACATTGAATGAGCCCTTCAGGGCCTGGTCCACGATTTACTGATGTATTCCGCTGTTGCTGAAAATCTTTGTGCATCACTGCAGTTTGTAATGGAGCCACTGGATGGCGCTGCCTCAGCGACACTTCAAATGACAAGTGTTTAGAGATCATGGCATCTTAACACAGTCTTTTATTTCAAAATCCACCTAAGCAACTTTCTACCCTTCATCTGTCACTTTCTCCTCAAAGGTTCAGTGGGCCACCTCCCTGTCTCACAGAGCCAGAACAATCCATAAAACGTAAGAGGAGAATTAGGCCAATCTGCCTATAGAGTTTGCTCCACCATTCGATCATGTGTGATTTATTTTCCCTCACAACTCCATTCTCCTGATATCTCCTGTAACCTTTGATGCTCTTACCAATCAAAAGCCTATCAACCCCTACTTTAAATATACCCAATGACTTACTGTAATAAATTCCACAGGCTAAAGAAATTCCTCCTCATCTCTGTTGTAAAGGGACATATTTCCTTTCTGATGCTGTGCCCTCTAGTCGTGGACTCTCCCACTATTAGAAATATCCTCTTCACGTTCACTCTACCCAGGCCTTCCAATATTCAGTGGGTTTCAATGAGATGACACAAAATGCTGGAGGAACTCAGCAGGTCAGGCAGCATCTACGGAAATGCATACATATTTGTAATATATTTTGATGGCATCTCCCACAGTGCTCTATATCATACTGAATGAGGTTGAACATCTCCTACAACTCTGACTGCGTGGCCCATTTAGATTATATCAGCTCTCAGAGCAATCCCACTGCTAACTGATCTTTCCTGTAAACTATTCTCCCCACGTTCCCATCAACTGTCCCCCGATTCTAACACCTACAGAGCAGCTGTCTACCCATCTGCCCTCCCAATACACATATCTTTGGGGTGTGGAAAGAGGTGGAGCACCCTGAGTAAGCCAAATGGTCAGAGGAGAAAGTGCAAAAGTACAACACACACAAACACACACACACACACACGCACGCACGCACGCACGCACACGATAGAAATGAATCCAGGTCACTGGAGTTATGAGACAGCAAATCTTATTTACAATATTAACTGTCCATTCTGCTATAGGAAAGCAGCTAGCTTTTTAAACACAGCTCATGTGAACAGTGTACCTACCAATCATGCTTATTTGTGGTAACTCATATAAAATGCTGGGGGATATTAGCAGATTAAGCAGTATCCATGGAGATGAATAAGTAGTTGATGTATTGGGCTGAGACCCTTCATCAGGACTGGAAAGGAAGAGAAAAGAAGGTAGGGGGAGGAGGACAAGCTGAAAGGTGATAGGTCAAACCAGGTGAGGAGGGGAGCAGGGATGAAATGAGAAGCTGGAAGGGGGTAGGTGGAAAAGGTAAAGGGCTGAAGAAGAAGGAATCTGATAGGAGGGGAGAGTAGACCACAGGAGAGGTGAGTGCTTATTTGTGGAATTGTGTAGACAGTGGTGTGACTGGGATAATTTGGGACAGAAAGGTGGGGGTGGGAAGATTGGTGAGAGAGAAAGAGGTTCCAGGCGCTGGACAGGTTAATGTCACATGATAGGCTGATCAGGTGAAAGAGAGGATGTGCGTTTATGGGTGATTCTGAGATACTGTTACCTTTACTAGCAGGTATGACATCTCATAGAGTCATAGAATGTCATAACAGGCCATTCAGCCCACCATTTCCCCTACTGACTGATGTTCACCCATTCATACTAATCCCATCTCCCTTTAGTTAGCCTTTTGGGTCTGGGAATTCAAATGCTTATCTAGATACTTCTAGATTCATCTAGACCAGGGGTTCCCAACTTTTTTTATGCTGTGAACCTCTACCATTAACCAAGGGGTCTGTGGACCCCAGACTGGGAACCCCTGCTCTACCTGCTCTCAGCGTCTGTTTCCACCACCCTCTCTCGTGTGTGTTCCGGGCACTCTCTGCTCTCTGAGTGGAATTAGTATCGATCAGGCCCTCTCCAATTTTCTCACCCCTTGCCCTCTATTTTATCTGCCTCTTACCCTTGGGGTAATTTTCCTGCAGTCTACCCTCTCCATACCCCTCATAATTTTGTATACCTCTATCATGTCCCGTCTTAAACCACGCAATCCAGGCAAAATGACCTCGTCTGTCACTGAAGCACTCCATCAGGCAGCACCCTGGTGAATCTCCTCTGTCCCCTCTTTGATTCTGTTTGATGGGTCATATGACTGTCATTTGAATGGTAAGGAGAAAGGAGAATTATTGGAGATATATTCAAAGATTTGAAGTATATTTATTATCAAAGTATGTATGCAGTATACAATCCTGAGATTCATCTTCCTACGGACAGCCAAGAAACAAAGCAACACCATGGAACTCAATGAAGGAAAGCATCAAACACCCAACACACACAAAAAAAGAACAAATTGTGCAAACAGCAAAAAACGAGTGAATAAAGAGTGTGACCAGTATGATGGTCTGCATGGCCCCTCCAAGACCTTATGATCCATTGATCCCGTGCCAGATGAGGTCTCCAACACAGGCTCACTCAATCACACTGCCTCCCCACCCCGCCCCCCCCACCAATCTGTGGTCGTTGAGTTGTACGTTAAGGAAACAGGCCCTTCAGCCCATCAGGTCTGTGCTCGCCATCAAGGCACCCATCTACACTACTACTCATCACATTCTATTCTATCTCTCGACATTCCCGTCAACTCCCCCTACCCTCTACACACCAGGGGAAATACAGTGCGGCCAACTGCCCTTCTGATCTGCATGCTTCTGGGAGGTGGGGAGGAACCCCAAGCACCTGGAGGAAACCCATGTGGTGAAAGGGAGGACGTGCAAACACCTCTGAGATAGCTCAGGATTGAATCAGCCTTGCTGGAGTTGTGGGGTAGCACTTCTACTGGTTGTGCCTGTGTGCACCTGACTCCACCGAGCTCCAGTTGGTACCTGCATCACACCTTGTGGGAAAGTGCTGCTCGGGAGGGTGTGGGCACCTGGCATCTCTCAAACACTGAAGAGATTCTAGAGTATATTTCCTCCCTGCAACATGTTGACGCACAGCGTCATCGAGTCATAGAAAGGCAGAGCGCAGAAATAGGCCCTTTGGTCTACCTAGTCCATTCCAAACCATTTAAACTGCCCGGTCCCATTGACCTGCACTGGGACTATGGCCCTCCATACCCCTACTATCCACGTACCTATCCAAACTTCTCTTAAATGTTGAAATTGAGCTTTCTTGAACCACTTGCACTGGCAGTACGTTCCACGTTCTCACAACCCTCTGAGTAAAGAAGTTTCCCCTCATGTTCCCCTTAAACTTCTCATGTTTCACCCTTAACCCACGTGATGAACATATCAGAGAAATGCTAGCAGAGTCTTGGTCAATGCGATGACATTAATAGACGTTGCTCAGGGAAAAGGTAACTTTTCACTCCTGTTTACTTTTAACTGGCTTCAGGTTTGTGATGTGACCTTGGCCTACATTGCCCCATGTGCAGTAGCATAAAACAAAAGTTATTTTGTGTCAAACCATTACACAATTTCATTATATTTCTCTTGTTTGAAATCTTGCATAAGTGTTTGAAAAGATTGCTGATCACTGTTTTGCATTCTTTTTTAATCTCTCCCCAGTATTTCCCCTAACCTTGAGCTTGAAGCCCTTTTTAAAAGACATTTCACTCAGGTGGAATTCTTCCAAGGTTCTGTTCTGAATCCACATGATCTCGCCAGAGTCAAGGTAATGACTGTATCCTTTTTCCGCCTCTGTGCTGTCATGTGTTTGGTACCCCAGCCAGGATAGCAAGCTTGCATAAACTCAAACTAGTCTCCCTTGGTTTTTGATTTATCAGTCGCTGTGGGTGGAGTTGGTCTGGTTTCTCTTTCATTTGTTTAGAAAGCTGCATCTCATTTACTGTAAGGGAAGTAGACAAGGTGTGGCGAAATGCAACCCAGAGTCAATTGCTCAACCATTCACCACTGATGTCAACGGAACAGTCTTTTTATACCTGAAGAGGAATGTCTTGTGGTTGTCCATTGGCTGCTACAACTGAGCTGATGTGGGTTGGTGAAAAAATTAAGTTACCTTCGCAACTTGAGATAACTGCCTGGCCTTTCAGTAGTGTACCTGGTCACCCTGAGACATTAATCATGACCAGTTTACCGGAAGGGGCTGTGCTGTGTTTTTTTTGTCTGTGCAAGATTTCCCATCTGGGAAAAGACAGCATTACGAATAGGAGTAACGAGTCTGGAATGAGGGTGATAAAATAAGCAGATATGGAAAGTAATGTATAAGTTTTACATTTTAAAGGGCTGTGACAAGAATTTCCTGTTGTCATGACTGAGACAGGACACAATTGATTTCATGCCTGGTATATGTAGCCCCTGCTTTCTGCACTGCTTCCCAGTATTCTGAGATTTGAAGCTTGCTGCTTTATGAGAGAGATAGTGACCTGGTTCAAGTTATCCAGCTGCCTGTGGCCTCTTACAGCTTGAGTTATGTTCTTTCCTCCCCGGATTATTAGACACAAGTCACACCGAGCACCAGCAGAACCAAAGCCCAGTGGAAAATCTCTGACAGGGTGAAAATCATGTCAGCCATCAACTGCCAGTAATAATATTGTTACTCTAGGTAGCGACAGCAGTGAAGCTATACTCTGTTACATTACTTGTTACACGACCACATTCACTGTTGTGTAATGTATCCCACCACTGCGGGCTTGTAACATGTCCCACGTTATTATCTTGTTACATCCCACAAGTCTATTGTCTTGTATGCCCATTGCCTATTCTCTACATGCCCCATTTCTGTTGCTTCATTACATATCCCACATCGATTATTTTGTTACATGCTCCACATTGCTTATCTCATTACATACCCTATGTCTATTGTCTCATTACGTGCTCCATCGCTATTACTTCCTTACGTACCCCACATCGATTATTTAATTACGTGCTTCACATTGTTTGTCTCATTCCATGCCCCGTATCTGTTGTCTCATTATTCGACCCATGTCCATTATCTCACCGTCACCCTTGCCTATCATTACAGACCCAACACCAGTCCTCACATTATTTCACTATTGTCTTTGATGCGTCCCCCACCTCGTTCCATTCTCCAAGTTATTGTCTTGCATCCTCAAACCCACTTGTCTCATTAATCGCTCTCAGCTTATTGTCTCAGTATGTGCCAGATGCCTTTTGTTCTGCATTTCAATCCAACCCAAAGTGGTGAAATCAGAATATTCTCTCTGGATGAAACGGATACTTTGAGTATAATCTGAAAGAGGTCAATTCTTTGCTTTAATGCAAAATTTCATTGTAATTTGACCGGGGCAATTTTGTCTTACTTTCAGCTTTCCCTTTTATTCTGTCTTCCAATCAAAACTTGACAATGGTGATTACGATTCTGTGCAGAATTTGGGTTAATGTTCTATTTTGAGATTTAAGTCCTGTTCAGCTCAATCCAGTGAAAGTCAGCGTATTGTAGTGGCTTGTGTATATCGCAATGATCCATGACTTTCACAGGCTTTTCATGTCTTTCCGTGTCTCAGATAGAGTCATCAGATGCTTGCTTAATTCTGGCCAACAAGTACTGTCCTGACCCTGATGCTGAAGATGCTTCGAACATCATGAGGTAAGAGCGAAGGACGGAAATTTGCTGCCGACAGAACATTGAGGTCCCAGAGAGAGTTCGGGCAGGGCTGAGCAAATTGGCTTTACTTGTGCAAAAGTGAAACACATGCAGATGTAGTAAACCTGAAGTAAAATAGACGATGCTAGGAACACTCAGCAGCTGGCTTTTCAGGGAGCGCGGTGGCATTGCTGGTAGAGTTGCTGCCTCACGATGCAGAGGACCCAGGTTTGATCCCTACCACGGGTGCTATTACTGTGGGTTTCTCCGGGCACCCTAGTTTCCCCCCACTTCCCAGTGATATGTGAGTTGGTAGGATAAGGGGATTGTGTAAGTTGTCCCCTTGTGTGCAGATGTGTGGTGAAACCAGGGGACTGGTGGGTGGGGGGTGGGGGGGAGGAGGTGTATGGTAGAGATGTTAAGAAAATGGTTGAGTGTAAACAAAGCAGGAACAACTTAGGATTGAAATGCAACAAATGCTACCGGGCACCATGGTAGCATAGTGGTTAATGCGAGGCTATTACAACTGGGGCTGTTGTGGAATTCGGAGTTCAACCCCGGCATCCCCTGTGAGGAGTCTGTACATCCTCCCCATGGAGTTAGTGGGTCTACCCCGGGTGGGTGTGCCGGTTTCCTCCCACAGTCCAACCACGTAGTGGGTAGGTGAATTGGTCATTGTAAATTGTCCCGTGATTAGGTTAGGGTTAATCGGATTTGTGGGTGGTTCAAGGCAAGGCTCAAAGTGCTGGAAGGGCCCATTCCACAGTGTATTGCTAAATAATATAAAATAAAATGGTTGGTATCTGACTTGATGGGCAGAGTGGCCTAATTCTGCTCCTGTATCTTATGGTCTTAAGGATTCGGTGGTTCTAAGGAGCTGTTTTTGTGATTCCACCTCAACTGTGACACATCTCCTCTAACATCAGAATTAGGTTTACTATCACTGACATATGTTGTTTGACGGCAAATACAGTGCAATACATTAAAAAATTATCAAAGGTTTCAAAGGTACATTTAATGTCAGAGAAATGTATACAATATCCATCCTGGAATGCATTTTCTTTGCAACCATCCCCAAAAACAGAGTGCCCCAAAGAATGAATGACAGTTAAATGTTAGAACCCCAAAGTCCCCCCAGCTCCCCTCCCTCCCCCACATAAGCAGCAGCAAGCAATGATCCTCCCTCCCCCCACCGATTTTTTAAAAAGCATCAGCACCCACCACCGAGCACGCAAGCGTGCAGAAAGCAACAGCAAAGACAGCGACTCGCTGTACTCCAAAGACTATGCGTTCACCCAGTATACAACATACTTCAGGTTCTCTCTCTCCCTAATAAGGGAGAAAGAGATGTCTCCATTTCACAGCGAGAGGGGAGACATAACAAAAAACTCACTGCTTTACAATGTTAAAAGTCCGTTGCATCGCTTCCTCTGAGCTCTACGTCCAAAGATCTCAGGTGACTGGGTACACAGCCTTAGATCTTCCGGCTCCCGACACTGATCTGTCGGGACACTGACCTTCGATCTGCCCGTCTCCAGAGCTCTGAGATCCTAGGCCTCCAAAGGCGAGCCGAACTCTTAGGCCGAGCCCTTGGCATGTCAGACAACAGCCAGTCATGAAGAGCGGGTCCCGTTCCCGCAAAGAACCGCGTGTAACTCCGTCAGTGTCTCCAAAAGAACCCTGAAAGGGAAAACTGGAGATATCAAAGATGGAAATAGAGCTGTTTCCGAATATGCAAGCAAAGGAGTTGCTGCTTTGCTCCATTTTTGACTAATCTCTGCCCTCTGAAGATATAAGTTACAATAAGAAATCTTTATATAAAATAAAATAGTGCAAAAAGAGAGGAAAATAATGAGGTAGTGTTCATGGACTATTCAGAAATTTGATGGCGGAGAGGAAGAAGCTATTCCTAAAACATTGAGTCTATGTCTTCAGGGTCCCAGACCTCCTCCCCAATGGTAGCAATGAGAAGAGGGCATGTCCTGTGTGATGGGGGTCTTAAGTGGTAGATGCTGCCTTCTTGAGGCATCACCCTTTGAAGATTTCCTCGATGGTGGGGAAGCTTGTGCCCATGATGGAGCCCGTCGTGTGTGAGTCCAGCTGAAGCACAAAAACAGAGTTTGGCTTTCAGGTCGTTGCTTTCCATCACGATGGGGAAAGGTAGAAATTTAAGCTGCAGTGAAGAGTGAGTGGAAGAGAAACTGAAAGGAAAGGTCTGTAATAGAATGAAGTTGAGGAAGATGGAATGATATAGGTAGAGATGGTAAAGGATAAATCTATGAAAGAAATAAAAAAGGGCAGAACTGAAATCTGAAATGAAACTAGCTGCTTTGTGTCATCTAAATCTTTGAGAAACAAACTTTTACAGATGCACAGTGGAGAGTATCCTGATTGGTTGCATCTCGGCCTGGTTTGGAAACACCATTGCCCAGGAATGACAAAGCCTACAAAAAGTGATAGATCCAGCCCAGTTCATCACAGAAAAGGCCCTCCCACCAGTGTACATATTTACAAGGAGCGCTGCCACAAGAAAGCAGCATCCATTATCAAGGACCCCCAGCATCCAGGCTATGTTCTCTTCTTACTGTCGTCATTGGAAAACATAGAACCATAGAAAACCTACAGCACAATACAGGCCTTTCGGCCCACAAAGCTGTGCCAAAAATGTCCTTACCTTAGAAATTACCTAAGGTTACCCATAGCCCTCCATTTTTCTAAGCTCCATGTACCTATCCAGGAGTCTCTTAAGAGACCCTATTGTATCCGCCTCCACCACCGCTGGAAGCCCATTCCACGCACTCACCACTCTCTGTGTAAAAAAACTTACCCCTAACATCTCCTCTGTACCTACTTTCAAGCACCTTAAAACTGTGCCCTCTCCTGCTAGGCATTTCAGCCCTAGGTAAAAGCCTCTGATTATCCACTTGATTAATGCCTCTCATCATCTTGTACACCTCTATCAGTTCACCTCTCATCCTTCGTCACTCCAAGGAGAAAAGGCCGAGTTCGCTCAACCTATTCTTATAAGACATACTCCCCAAACCAGGCAACATCCTTGTAAATCTTCTCTGCACCCTTTCTATGGTTTCCACATCCTTCCTGTAGTGAGGCGACCAGAACTGAGCACAGTACTCCAAGTGGGATCTGACCAGGGTCCTACATCTGCAACATTACCTCTCAGCTCTTAAATTCAATTCCACGATTGATGAAGGCCAATACACTGTATGCCTTCTTAACCACAGAGTCAACCTGCGCAGCAGCTTTGAGTGTCCTATGGACTTGGACCCCAAGATCCCTCTGATCCTCCACACTGCCAAGAGTCTTACCATTAATACTATATTCTGACATCATATTTGACCGACCAAAATGAACCGCCTCACGTTTAGGTGAGAAAGGAGGCACAACAGCCTTAGGTCCTACAGCACCAGGTTCAGGAAAGTACCAGCCCTGAAAGCACTTTCTCCACTGGGGGTTATTGTGATGCAGGCTCTTTAAGGCCATTCCCAAACTATGGGATCAGTTGGCTGGGATAAGCCTTTCTCTCCTGGCTTTCCCCAAAACAGAATGTCAAAAACAAGTAGCGGGCCAAGTTCCTCCAACAGTATTTTTCATCATTAAATGGGATTGGTATCAGTGGCACCCCTTCTGCAAATGGGATCACGCTCTCATGCATACCCAACAGTCTGAAATATTGATGTGGTTTGCATACTCGTATACCATCCATAGGAATGTGTTGCAGGATTTCACACTGACCACCATCATCACCACTACCGTCAGCAACCCTCACTTTGCCATTCTGTAATGCAGAGAGGCACAAACTCTCTCCCTCATGGTTAGCTATTGGGGATTCAGACATGTCATTTCCGGTTTCCCCTGGTAACACTGCATACCACATATTCCCTAGTCCACGCACCACAATCTCCCACAACCACATCCGCCCCCAGCCCCAGTGACCCCTTGGTAGTTGCACCCAAACCTTCCACGATTCCTCTTCCACTTCCACCTCTTCTGGCTTTGGAGGGTCCATCACTGCTAAATGCCGTGTCCTGTGTCATTAGGAACCCACCCGGACTCTACCAGCCAAGAGTTCAGATTTCCACAGTTTGCTTCAACAACTCGTTCATACATTCCGAACATCCCCACCACCAGCAGGTTATATGGGATGTGAAACTCCCACGGAATGCCAGATTCATCTCCCTCCAAAAACAAATTTAATCCATTCTTGTAGTTCCCTTCCTTCAGAGCCTTTGCAAGTAACTGCAAAACTCAGAACTAAATTAATTCCCACAGTGGAAAACTTTAACACATTTTACAAAAGGAAAGAAGAGACGACTAGGCGGGAGCCGCCGGCACATTAACACATTCACAGAGCCACAAAAAAGCACAACCCTATTAAAGATAAGATCTCCTGCAAATTCTCTTCACCAAATAACAAAATAATTCAATTAGGTCACCTTTTCCACTGATTCAAGCACCCTTCCAATGCAGATTTAACAGGCACAAGATAGAATCTGCAGTCATACACACTCACTCAAATTAAATCTCTCACGCAACATTTTTCGAGCTGAAACCATTCACACTTTATTATAGGGGGTGCAGGGCGATTGACCCCCCCTCCTCCTTACGGGGGTGGGGGCAGGAAGGCGCCACTCACTGCCTGACCCCTGCTGCCACTGTAGGTTCGCCAATGCCTTTTACAGCAAGGGGTGTGAGGAATCCTGCAGAGGAGAGGAGTCCTGATTGGGAGGGGGCTTGAGAATGACCCTTCTCACCTAACTGCCTCTTTGCCTCTCTTCCCCGGCAGAGCTCCTTCCACATGGCATAGAGGGTGGGAATAGTGTGGTGAACTACATACACCTGTCTGGACACGCCCCTCTGCTGACTGCTCCTGTTGCTCCTCCGACAGACCCCTGTATAAAGGCAATTGGAGGCACTGCTCCTCCATCAGTCTCCAGGATGTTGTGTGGTGGTCTCTTGCTACTAATCGTGGTCTCTTGCAGCTAATAAAAGCCTATCGTTCGCCTCCCGTCTCCGAGAGTTATTGATGGTGCATTAAATATGAATCCCATTTATCTGCTTCTTCAGTACGCTGGCTCTGAGCAACACCAAAAACATTTCCTTCCAGGCCACACAGGGCCCTCCACACTCTAGACCACTTGCCTAATTTGCGCACTGACTAACGGGGACTTCCTTCCATGTATTGAATTGAATTGACTTTATTACTTGCATCCCTCATATACATGAGGAGTTAAAATCTGTACGTTACGTCTCTAACTAAATGTGCAATTATAGTAATTAATAACAAATATGTACAACAGGATAGTCAATATAACATGGAAATACAGTTGAGTCAGCATGAATTAAGTGATACTCTAACCCTTCTGGCAACTGAATGACTGCATTTACAATAAACCCAACAGCCCATTAAAGGCAGCACCAATCTTTTCAAGTGGGGAGCTGCTGTCATAACCAAGTGCCCTACCAGGACAGAGGTTAGTTCAGAATCTTCTGGTGGGCTATCACTATGGCCGTATAAGGCTGCAATTACAGCCTATTGGGTTCTGATCCCTCCCCCCAAGATGCTCCACTCCACCCAGGGCTTGAAATCCCACACAAGAAAGGAAGAGTAACTGACCTTGAATGCTGCTGCCACCCGATTGTCACAGCATTTATTACCTTCATGGGGAGCGAGTAGCACCCTCAGGGCGATATTTAATGTGTGTTGGGATGACAACCCCTTCCCCCAGGGTGCCCATTTCTCTATTAGATAGACTCACTCCGATACCCACCTCATCCTTTTTCCTCAACAGCCATATGGCCAGAGGCTCTGCCGACTTCTACCTGTATCTATCCCCCAGTTTTGCCAGTTTCTTGGCGGAGAACTCCTGATGCTTGTTATCTTGGAGGGGCCAATTATCCTACCACCCCCCCCCCCCATGTCCCTCATTGCCCTGTGTGGTCACCAGTCTGGCCTGTATTGTCTCTGATGCATGGGGGTAAGGTGATCATCTCAAGGGAGAATCATAGGCTCTGCTCTGTCTGGCCCATCCTCACCACTCAGCCAGATATCCCCATCCATGTGTTGGGATATCTCCCCACAGTATCAAGGCTTAGACCTTAATGGGATTCGGTTTCCGTTTAGCTCATTGGGTAACTTTTAATTGCTACACCTTCACTAACCAACAGGCCATCTCCATACCCTTGTCTTCTAGCTCTTTGGCCCCGGTCTGCGCTGACCGAGTAGCTCCCCCACGGTGGTACAGCGCCTGTGCAGAACTTCCACCTCATTCTTGAGACTTACATCCTTCATTCCCCTGTTCTCTCTGTGTGATTGTCTCCTGGTGGTGCTTTCCTTTTGGGGAACCCTGCCTTATCAAGTATGGACACGATGTGGTATCTGATTTTTCACCCCGCAGGAGTCCAACTTGTCTGACCGGTCTACGGGCCTCCCGTAGTCCACCATTAGATCGGCGGTCCATCCTGGGCCTCGGCACTCCTTGTGCAGGGGGTTTCTCTCTCTTCTTTTGCCAACCTGCACATCTTTGGAATGCAGGAGGAAGTAGGAACACACAGTCACAAGAGATTGTGCAGACTGCGCACAGACTGCACGGGAGGGCAGGATTAGAGCTGTGAGTCTATGCTACCCATCATCCTTATCAGTATTTTCCCTGAGATCCTGCTCCAAGACTCATATTCAACCTTGGATGAAGCTTAAGCCCGACCATTTTCCTCCCTCTTAGCTTTACAAACTTCAGCTTAACATCCTTGAAATTTGGACTCTGCACAAAGTCAATTTTTCTTCAACAACTTTGCCAATTAACCTGGAAACATCATTTCACAGTCTCACTTTTTCCAAAGAAAACCATACAGAGTTCCTGAACTTTTTCCAATAACTTAAATTCCTAAGTCCAAAAGTCACTCTTGTCATTCATCTCTGCACTCTCTGTAAATCCTTTAAGGAGGTCATTTTCACAAATAACTCTCCGAGACTGTACCCAATGTCCCAATTCTTATCTTACCCGGAAGGAGGCCATTTGTCCCATCAGGTCTTGGATGGCTCCTAGCAATACTATCAATCCCATTAATCTGATCCCCACTTTCCCCCACCCTGCACCTTCTCACTTCTTCTATTCCACATTTTTCTTCCCTCTTACATCTTCTCTTGTTCTTTTCTGGCTATCACCTCCCACTGGTATGGCTCCTCCTTCCCTTTCTCCCATGGTTCACTCTCCTCTCCTAAAACAAATTCCTTCTTTGTCTGCCCTTTACCTTTTCCACTTGTCACCTCCCAGCATCTCACTTCATTCCCCCTCCACCATCCCATCTACCTTCCACCTCATCAGGTTTCAACTATCACCTTCTAGCTTGTACTCCTTTCCTCCCCCTTGCTGTCTTATTTTGGCTTCTTCCCCCTTAATTTCCAATTCTGATGAAGGCCCAAAACGTTAACTCTTTATTCCTTTCTGTAGATGCTTCCTGACCTGCTGAGTTCCAACAGCATTTTGTATTTGTTGCTCTGGATTTCAGGCATCTGTGGAATCTCTTGTGTTTAATCCTATTCCCATTGCAGTTCCTTCTTCACCTACATCTTATTATCTCTCACCATTATCCCCCTTTGATTACTTTTGCCTTTAACCTACACCACCCTCTAGCTAAAAAATTCCATATCTTCTCAGTAAGATTTTTGAATAGTTTCCAAGTCAATGGAGCCCGGACCTCTCAATCTATCTCAATATGATTTTGTACCTTTTCAGCCACATGAACTGTACTTTCTCTGTCGCTGTCCTGATGAAAGATTTTAGCTCAAAACATTGACTGTTCATTCCTCTCTATAGAAGCTGCCTGACCCGCTGAATTCCTCCAGCATATTGTATGTGTTTTGCTGTAGTTGTTATATTTTATTCTTCATTATGTTCTTGCTTTAATCTTATACTACCTCAATAATGCAGTGAGACAATCATTATTCAGGGGCTTAACCTAAAATTGGAATCCAAGAAATCTGGCTGATTAAACATTTTCCTTCTTTTATTTCAGGGTAATATCTATCAAAAATTATAATCCAAAGATAAGAATTATTACACAGATGCTACAGTATCATAACAAGGTAAGCATGATTTTACTGTTAACTCCTCCACCCGCCTGGGCTCACCTATCATCTGCCATTGTTTACTCATCCCCCTCTCTCCACCTTCTTATCCTGGCTTCTGACTCCTTGAGGTTGAGGAGTCAGACAGCTAGAGGGGATCTGAGGTAAATATAATCACACACAGGGTGGTTGTAAGCTGTGAAGGTAGTGTGATTAAGGCATCTGTTTAAGGCATTGAGAATAACATCAGCAAGTTTGCTGATGATACTAAGCTGGGTGGCAGTGTGACATGTGATGAGGATGTTAGGAGAATTCAGGGTGACTTGGATAGGCTGGGTGAGTGGGCAGACACTTGGCAGATGACGTTTAATGTGAATAAGTGTGAGGTTATCCATTTTGGGAGTAAGAACAGGAAGGCAGATTATTATCTGAATGGTGTAAAGTTAGGTAAGGGAGAAATACAAAGAGATCTAGGAGTCCTTGTTCATCAGTCACTGAAGGTGAATGAGCAAGTGCAGCAGGCAGTGAAGAAAGCTAATGGAATGTTGGCCTTTATTACAAAGGGAATTGAGTACAAGAGCAAGGAAATCCTCTTGCATTTGTACAGGGCCCTGGTGAGACCACACCTGGAGTATTGTGTACAGTTTTGGTCTCCAGGGTTAAGGAAGGACATCCTGGCTGTAGAGGAAGTGCAGCGTAGATTCACAAGGTTAATTCCTGGAATGTCAGGACTGTCTTACGCAGAGAGGTTAGAGAGACTGGGCTTGTACAAGCTGGAATTTAGGAGATTGAGAGGGGATCTGATTGCAACATATAAGATTATTAAGGGATTGGATAAGATAGAGACAGGAAATATGTTCCAGATGCTGGGAGAGTCCAGTACCAGAGGGCATGGTTTGAGAATAAGGGGTAGGTCATTTAGGACAGAGTTAAGGAAAAACTTCTTCTCCCAGAGAGTTGTGGGGGTCTGGAATGCACTGCCTCGGAAGGCAGTGGAGGCCAATTCTCTGGATGCTTTCAAGAAGGAGCTAGATAGGTATCTTATGGATAGGGGAATCAAGGGATACGGGGACAAGGCAGGAACCGGGTATTGATAGTAGATGATCAGCCATGATCTCAAAATGGCGATGCAGGCTCGAAGGGCCGAATGGTCTACTTCTGCACCTATTGTCTATTGCCTATTGAATACAACATTAAAAGAAAGCATCTGGACGAACATTTGAATCATCAAGGCATAGAATGTTATTGACCTGTGTTAAGTGTCATAGGCAGTGAAAGTAGTTATCAGGGTTTGCAGAGGGATCTGGATCAGCTGGATAAGTGGGTTGAATTAAATGGAGTCTAATTTGAATAAGGGTGAGGTGTTGCATTTTGGGAAGAAAAACAGACGGGTTCATGGTTAAGAAAGGTTTAGAATCAGAATCAAGTTTGTTATCACTGATGTATGTTGTGAAATGTGTTGCTTTGCAGCAGTGATGCAGTGCAATATATGTGTGTGTGTATCTTATTTATTATGATTTATGGTTTATCTTATGTATTGCACTGTGTGTGTGTGTATATATAACTTGTACCTTATATACTCAAATAAGTAGTGTAAAAGGAGAGCAACGATTATGAGGTAAGTTCATGAGCTCATTGTGAAATCTGAAATCTAATGACAGAGGGGAAGAAGCTGTTCCTAAAACACTGTGTGTGTCTTCAGGTCCTCTGATGAAAAAAATGGAAAGAGACCATGTCCTAGATGGTGAGGATCCTTAAAGATCGATGCAGTCTATTTGAGAAATTGCATTTTGAAGATGTCTTCAGTGCTGGGGAGGCTAGTGTCCCATGATGGTGCGGGGGTAGAGAGCTGTGGGGCCAAATGGGAGCAAATGGGACTAACACAGATCTAAATCTTGGTTGGCATGGGCCCGTGAAGCCGAAGAGCCTGTTTCTCTGCTGTGTGAGTCTATGGGTGCTATGTGACTCTATGGGTGCTGTGTGACTCTATGGGTGCTGTGTGAGTCTACGGGTGCAGTGTGACTCTATGGGTGCTGCGTGACTTTATGGGTACTGTGTGACTCTATGGGTGCTGTGTGAGTCTATGGGTGCTGGGGGAAGACACACCCAATTATTTGAAGGAAACCAGCCTGACTACTGGAACGTCAAGAGGTGGAGGACAGGATACCCTCATTAGATTAATTCCCTATTTGACTGAGCAGATTCTCCATGCCCTCTCATGTCTCTCCTCTTCATGGGGCACTAATTGTCCGTAGTTACAAGGGCACCATCTAGTGTTTGTTTTTAAAGATACCGATCTAGAGATTTAGAAATTTGGAGATACAGCATGGTAACTCAATGAACCTGTGCTGCCCAATTACACCCATGTGACCAATTAACATCTTTGGAGTGTGGGAGGAAACTGATATGGTCACATGGAGAACGTACGGCAGCAGGAATTGAACCCAAATCATTGGTGCTGTAATAGCATTGGCCTAACTGCTACGCTACCGTACCTCCTTCTTTGAACGCTCCCCTGACTCCCTCTCATAGTTCAAACATAATGCCCACTGCATTTTGTCGTGGCAAAGAGGACAAAGTTGCTTTTTCTTTACTAGTGCCACAAACAAGAATGGGAATATGGTGGAGGGTTAATAATCCCTCATTACTTCTTGCCCTCTGAAACTCGGGTCAGTCCATATGGATCCTGTACCTGTCTCAAAGCAGCAAGTGCTAGAAATGCTCAACAAACCAGGCAGCATCTGTGGAAAGAGAAGCAAATAACAGTTCAGGGTGAAGACCCTTCATCAGAAGAAATGTTTTCAATCTAAACCTTCACCTCAGTTTCTCTTTCCACATATACTTCAAACATTTCCAGTTTTTTAAATTTCATATTTCCAGCAACTGTATTGTCTTAATTTTTCATTTTAGTCCATGCCATAATTTTCCAACTCCAATTAGAAAAGCAAAGACACAGGAGCTGGGACAATCACCAGTTACGTGTTCTCCTTCTAGTCGCACAACATCCTGACTTGGAAGTACATAGAACCATAGTCATTGAACACTAAAGCACAGAAGCAGGGTCTTCAGCCCATCTAGTCTATGCTGAACTATTACTCTGCCCAGTCCTATCAACCTACACCTGAACCATATCCTTCCCGTCCATGTAGTTATCCAAACTTCTCTTAAGTGTTGTCATCAAACCTGCATCCACCACTTCCCTGGCAGCTCATTCCATGCTCTCACCATCTCCAGAGTGAAAAACTTCCCTCTCCCATGTTCCCCTAAAACATTTCACCTTTCACACTTAACCCGTGACCTCTAGATCTAGTCTCACCAACCTGCTTGCGTTTACCCTGTCAATACCCCACATAATTTTAGATACCTATCAAAACTCCCCTCACTCTCCCATGATCCCTGGAATAAAGTCCTAACCTCTTCAACCTTTCCCTATAACTTGGGTTCTCAAGTCCCAGCAAAATCCGTGTATATTTTCTCTGTACTCTTTAAATCTTTTTGATATATTTGTTGTTGGTAGGTGACCAGATCTGAACACAATGCACCAAATTAGACCTCACCAACATCTAATAAAACTTCAACATAACATCCCAAATCCTTTACTCAGTACTTTGACATCTCCAGTCATTCTAAATCACACAGTCTGTCTCGGGGATTTCCCACCCCAAGAGCACTATTGAAGTCGCTTCATCAGAAGAATAACAGAGTCTAGGCTGGGCAATAGATACTTACTTTGGCAACAGGCCCTCATCATAAATATAAATCAGACAGGGAATATAAATTAGATGTTGGAGGCTTGGTTTGTGATAGGAATTCAGCTGGCGCTTGGCTGTGACTCCAGGGCTCCAGGAAATGTCCATAAGACCATCAGACTTAGGAGCAGAATTATGCCATTTGGCCCATCATGTCTGCTCCACCATTCCATCATGGAATTTGGTATCTCTCTCAACTCCATTCTCTTGCCTTCTCCCCACAACCTTTGGCACCATTGCTATCCAAGAACCTATCAACCTCCGTTCAAATATACCCAATGACTTGTCCTCCACTGTTGTCCATGGCAAAGAATTCCATAGTATAAATGTCCAAGTATACTGCCTTGGGAATGGAGTTCTCCAGGTTCCCTGCTGCTGTGCCAAGGAAAAATTGAGAAGAGAGAGGAAATACTCTTCTGAGAAATGACATGCTCTGTATAAATGTGGAGCACGGTATTCATAATTTATCCTGAGAGCATGGCATATGGCTTTGAGATAGAGTGATATTCGATCGGAAGAGCCTGTGCCAAGAGAAAGGTTTCCCAACCACAACCTGACTCAGCTCCAAGCTGCTGTCTGCCAGAGGATGTCCCTGAGCCTGTTCTTTCACTCGCATTGGCATCGCGTTTCCTCACTAAGAGGGGGAAACAAAAATAAATTGAAACCTGATATTTCTGCAGCATCGGTAGAAAATGAGACCAGGAGAAATGCGAGGCATGGTGGAATTTAGGGACTTAGATGTTCTGTTGATATCAGTGTCTGCTGTGGTTTTGTGGACAGTTCCTGTGCTTTTCAGTCAGGCGGCTGTGGTTCAGCTCTCAAATATCCAGTACAACCCTCCAGTGCGATGCACAATTTGTACCGCACTGGTAGAGGTGTTGGCACGCGCAGGAGATGTTAAAACAATGGTCGTTGTGCCTGTGTCCATGAATCTCTGCAAGTCCGCTGAGGAAGCCAGGGGCCAGCATCTGCTAATCTACACTGCTGGAGTCTGTCCTGGGGTTAGAGAAATGAGTGTGTGGGAGGGTGGGAGGAAGGTAGGAACAGGGCTTTTCTTTTGCTTTTTGTGCTTTATTACCTGGTGAAGTATATTCCGTTTTGTTGAGTTCTGTGCTGTTCTGCCGAGCCTGGGGGGCACGCTATGTTGGTGGCGGAACGTGTGGTGACACTTGTAGGTTGTCTCCAGCACAGCCTTGGGTGTGTTGGTTGTTAAGGCAAATGGCACATTTCACCGTATGTTTCACTGTACACATGATAAACCTAAATCTAAAATCTATAGGTTCCATTTTGTCACCTCAAATGGAGTAAAAGATTTCTGAATGGACCCATGTACACTATTTCACTATTTCTTTTTCTTTTTTTTTTGTTTGTTAATATATTTTTTTTCATTTATTGTAGCATGTAGATTTTTTATGTCTTGCACAGCACTGCTGCCACAAAACAACAAATTTCACAACATATGCCAGTGATATTAAACCCGATACTGATTCTGAAGATCACAAGGCACCATTTCATTTACCCAAGTACATCACCCACCTCCCCGCACTCAACAGCAAAGGTTACATGGTCAGCATCACATCACGGTTACAGGGAACGTGTTGAGCACCAAATTGTTGCCACGACAATTCCCTCGCAGCACTGCTTACACTTCTGCTGGTAGAAGAGTTCGGTGAGACGTTACAATAAGTACAAGGTGTTGCATTTCGGGAAGAGAAATCTGGGTAAGATTTTCACAGTGAACAGTAGATCCCTGTGGAGTATTACAGAACAGAGAAACCCAAGTGTACAAGTGTGTGGTTCCCTGAAAGTGGTGTTGCAGGTAGGCAGGGTGATGAAGAAGACCTGTGTCATGCTGGCCTTCGTCAGTCAAGGCACTGTGCAGAGAATGTTGTGTTGCAATTGTACCAGATGTTGCTGAGGCATTTGGAATATTGGGTTCAGTCTTGGTCACCTAGCTGAGGAAATAAGTTATTAAACTGGAAAGACTGCAGAGAAGATTTACAAGATGTTTTCAGGGCTTGAGAGACTGAGTTGTGGAGAAAGGTTTTTTCCAAACTATATGTTACTATCAAAGGATTTTTTTTTTTTTAGGCATCCGTTAATCTCATGAGGCTATGCATTTGCGCTTTGGAAGGTTTCCAGGGCGCAGGCCTGGGCAGGGTTGTATGGGAGACTGGCAGTTGCCCAAGCTGCAAGCCTTCCCCTCTCCACGCCACCAATGCTGTCCAAGGGAAGGGCACTAGGACCCAAGCAGCTTGGCACCGGTGTCGTCGCAGAGCAATGTGTTGTTAAGTGCCTTGCTCAAGGACACAACGCGCTGCCTCAGCTGAGGCTCGAACCAGTGACTTTCAGATCACTAGTCTGATGCCTTATCCACTAGGCCACACGCCAACACAAAGGATATATGTCACCATATGCTGTAGAACCCTGAGATTCATTTTCTTGTGGGCATAAATCTGAATAAATATATAGAATAATAAGCATAACAGAATTAATGAAAGACCATCCAACTTGGACGGTCTACCAGAATACAGAAGACAACAAACTGTACAAATACAAAAAGAAAAAAAAATTAATAAGAATAAATAAGCAATATATCAAGAACATGAGATGAAGAGTCCTTGAAAGTGAGACCATTAGTTGTGGAAACATTTCAATGATAGGACAAGTGAAGTTATTCCCTTTGGTTCAAGAGCCTGATTGCTGAGGGGAAGTAACTGTTCCCAAACCTGGTGGTGTGAGACCTGAGGCTCCTGTACCTTCCTGGTGGCATACAGTGAGAGGAGAGCATTACCTGGGTGTAGGGGGTCCCTGATGATGGATGCTGTTTTCCTGCAAAAGCAGGCTAGTACTTTATTCATTAGAGCATAGGAGAATGGAGGGGCGATATTACAGAGGTGTATGAAATCACATGGAGTGGGTGAATGGTCACAGCCTTTTTTCCAGAGCTGGGGAATCAAGGGCTAGAAGACAGAGAATTAACATGAGAGGAGAGAAGGGGAACTTTTTCACCTAGATGGTGTTCTGCGTGAGGAATGAGCTACTGGAGGAAGTTGTTGAGGTAGGTATGTTAGTATAATTTAAAAGGCACTTGAGCAGGTATGTGGTTAGGAAATATTTATGGGTAAATGGGAAAAGTTCAGTCTGCATGGACGAGTTGGGCAGAAGGACTTATTTCCATGCTGTGTGACTCTGATTCTAGTAGTAAAATACTAAAGAATCTCTCTGGACAGGATAGGTGATATATAAATGCAAATATCTTTTTACTTGGACAAGCACTTTGAACACATCCATTCTACTCCCAGGGTGAATGATGAGGCAGGAGCTGCTGCTGCTCCCCCATGTGGTAATTGTTGGAATTGTAGAATGAAAATCTCACTCCCTCTCAGAAAGAAATAGTTGCTTTTCTCAAAAGCTAATGAAGATTGTTGCAACAATTCTGCAACAGACATAAGAAGTTTGAGTCCTGAATCCCACAGTCAGCATTAGAGACTCAAAAGCATTTTCAATAACAAAGACTGATTTGTTTTGTACAATATTTTGGAGTCGCGGCTCGTGGACAGGGAACCGCTCTCCTGTATCTGCTTTGTGGAGTCAGTTGTTCAGTCTTTGTGTCTTTCATCGCCCTTTGTGAGGAAAGGGACATTCTGCTCTGGGACCCTTATTATCTCAATCTGTCAATTGCAGTCTCCTGCTTTTTTTTTACAAAAATACACTTAAGAGATTGGCTTTATTTGTCACATGCATATTGAACCATATAGTGACTTGCATAACTCGTGTCCTAGATGTGCTCAGAGCAGCCAGCAGGTTGCTATGCTTCCGGTGCCAATGTAGCCCGTCCTCAACGTGCTAACTCTCGCCCTCATATCTTTTTGGAATGTGGGAGGAAACCGGAGCACCTGGCAGAAACCCATGTGGCCACAGACAGCGGCAAGAATTGAACCCTGATGTTACAGCTGGCACTGTAAGACGTTACGCAAACCGCGATGCTACTGCACCATCCATACTGAACCTCTCTGGAAGTCCAACGGGTTTTCGGATGTCAGACTCACCAATGCAGACCTCAGTTTAGTGTAGTTAGGGATGTTCACAAAAGCCAGTTATGTTGATATCCCATGAACAAGTAAACAAAGGGAGATGAAACAACTGCAATCAATTATCACTCAGTAAGTGAATCTGAAGTTGTTTTTGGCAGTGGGCAGTACAAACTGTTCAGGGAGAGTATTTCCCTTTTACACTCACAATATACACTCAGTGGCAATCTGCCTTCTCTACTTAAAAAGGTGGCTACCAAATGTATGTTCATAGTCTTCTGCTGCTGTAACTCATCCACTTCAAGGTTTGATGTGTTGTGCAGAAATGCTTTTCTGCACAGCATTCTTGTAATATGTAGTTAGTTGTGTTACTGCTGCCTTCTTGTCAGCTTGAACCAGTCCTGCGTTCTCCTCTGACCTCTCATTAACAAGGCATTTGTGACCACAGATTAGTTTTTTTTTCTGTTGCTTTTTGCATCATCCTCTGTGAATGCTTGAGACTGTAGTGTGTGAAAATTTCTGATCAAAGTTCAAAGTAAATTTATTATCAAAGTACGTATTCTGTATGTCACCATGTATAATTCATACGGGGCTTTCATAGTAGATACAAGAAACAATAGAATCAATGAAAGACTGCACCCAACAGATGGACAAACAACCAATGGGCAAAAGACAACAAACTGTGGAAAAACAAAAAAAAAGGAAAGAACAAATAATAATAATAATAATAATAATAAATAAATAAGCAATAAATATCAAATATGTGAGATGAATAATCCTTGAAAGTGAGTCCATAGGGTTGTGGGAAAAGCTCAGCAATGGGGTGAGTGAAGTTAACCCCTCTGGTTCAGGGGTAATAACTGTTCCTCAAACTGGTGATGTGACTGCTGAAGCTCCTGTACCTCCTTCCCAATGGCAACAGTGGGAAAAGAGCATGGACTGGATGGTGAGGGTATTTGGTGATGGACAGTGCTTTCCTGTGAAAGCACTCCCTGTAAATCTGCTCAGTGGTGGGGAGGGCTTTACCCATGTAGGACTGGGCTGTATCCACTACTTTTTGTAGGCTTTTCCATTCAAGGGCACGAGTATTTCCATATCAGGCTGTGATGCAGCCAGTCAATATATTCTCCACTGCCTATCTATAGAAGTTTGTCAAAGGTAATGTGCTGAATCTTCACAAGTTTCTCGGAAAGTAGAGAAGCTGCTGTACTTGCTTTGTAATGGCATTTGGGTGCTGCAGCCAAGACAGATCTTCTGAAATGATATCACCGAGGAATTTAAAGTTGCTGACCCCCTTCACCTGTGGTCCTCCGACGAGGACTGGCTCGTGGACCTCCAGTTCCCTCTTCCTGAAGTCAATAATCAGCTCCTTGGTCTTGCTGATTTTGAGTGAGAGGTTGTTGTTGCGGCACCACTCGGGCAGATTTTCAATGTCCCTTCTATATGTGATTCATCACCACCTTTAATTCAGGCAATGACAGTGGTGTTGTCAGCTAACTTAAATACATCATTGAAGTTGTACTTAGCTTCAGAGACATAAGTATTAAGCGAGTATAGCAGGGGGCTCAGCACACAGCCTTATGGAAATCATAGAGGAGATGTTGTTGCCATTCTGAACTGACTGGGGTCAGCAGTTGAGGAAATTGAGGATCCATTTGCACAAGGAGGTATTGAAGCTTATTGATTAGTTTTGAGGGGATGATAGTATTGCATGCTGAGCTGAAATCAGTGAAGAGGATCCTGGTATATGCATCTTTGCTGTCCAGATGTTTCATAGTCGAGTGAAAAGCCAGAAAAATGGCATCTGCTGTGGACCTGTTGTGACAGTAGGCAAATTGGAGTAGATCCAAGATGCCTCTCAGGTGGGAGTTGATATGTTCCACCAACCTCTCAAAGTACTTTATCACAGTGGATGTAAGTGCTACTGGATGATAATCATTGTGGCAGTTACCACATTCTTCTTAGACACCGGTGTAATTGAAGCCTGGTTGAAGCAGGCGGAAAGCTCAGACTGCTGAAGTGGGAGGTTAAAGATATCAGTGAACGCTCCAGCCAGCACAGGCCTTTAGTACTCGGCCGGATACCCCAGCTGGGCCGGGTGCTGTCCATAGCATCACCCTTCTGAAGGATGCTCTCATGTCAACCTCAGAGTCTGAAATCACAGGGTGACTGGGGACTGTGGAAGTTTGTGATGGTACCTCCATGTTTTGATGGCCAAAGTGAGCAGAAGAGGTATTGAGCTATGTCAGTTAGTTTCACTCTGTAGTAGGCGATAGCGTTCAAGCCCTGCCACAGTTGTCGAGCATACGTCAGAGATTCAAGTTTGCCCCGACTTGCCACTTTGCATGTGAGCTGGCTTTGTAGAGACCATACCTGGACCTCTTGTATTGGTCGCCAGACCTGAATGTCACTGATCAGGCAAACTGCAGATCTCATGGTTGATCCACGGCTTCTGTTTGGGCAAGACTCTGAATGATTTTGTGGGGACACACTCACTTAGAACTGTTTTTATAAAATCAGATCCTCTGATGAGAGTCCTTGAACATGGCCTAGTCCACTGACTCAAAGCAACCCCATTGCCACACCTCTGCTTCCCTTGACCATCTCTTTGTTGTCCTTACTTCTGGAGCCTTGCTCTTTAGCCTCTAACTGTATGCAGGTAGGAGGAAGACAGCCAAATCATTAGATTTGCCAAAATGCAATTTAGTAAGCATTCCTTATGGTCATATAGTAGTGGTCGAGTGTGTTGGGACCCCTGGTGCTGAATGTCATATGTTGATGGTAATCGGCCAGAGATCTCTTCAAACAAGCCTAATTGAAGTTCCCGACTATGATTTGAAATGCATTGGGTAGGCCATTTCTTGTTTGCTGATGGTGGCACTCAGTACCTCATGTGTCTGTTTAACAGCGACCTTTGATGCTACGTAAACTGCAGTCAGCATCACAGGAGAGAACTCTCTTGATAGGTAGAATGGTTGGGACTTAATCATTAGATGTTCCAGGTCAGTGGAACAAGTGTACAGCAAGCCCACCATAAAGAATTTATCATGATAGCCACCTTTTTCCTTCTCCGAATCAGCAGTCCAGTCCATTCTGTGTATCAAGAAGCGCTTGGGTCTGATTGCGGAATCTGATGAGTTTAGAGTGAGCCATGTCTGTGTGAACGCAGAGTGCAGCAATTCTCCTTTTCCCTCCTATACAGCAATCTTGACTTTAGTTCCTCAGCCTTGTTCTCCAGCGACTGTGCATTTTCTAACAAGATACTGGGTAGAGGAAGGTTCAAACCTTGGCGTTTCTCCCTCTCTTCCAGCCATTGTGCTGTTCCTTTATCTGCTAAAAGTGCCTTACCTGCATTCTTGAGAGTTATGTCTGCTGAGTCTTTCAGAAGATCATGGAATTGCTAATTCATTAAGATAGTTCAAAAGTATGTTACTTAAAGGGAAATCACAGGCTGAAGATGATATTGAAAGTAGTTCAGATGAAGTATACTTAGAAGTTTTGTCAGCTGCCTGCAAAACATCGCCAATTTTCACCAGTGTCATCTTGAGCTGGCGCTGGTGAAAAACGACCCTGTCTGGCATCAACAATCATTCCACAGTGGAAGTCACTTAGATCACATTTCTTCTCCGTTCTAATGTTTGGTTTGAATAACAACTGAACCCTTTCACCATGTATTTTATGCATTGTGTTGCTGCCACATGATTGGCTGATTGGTTATTTGCATTAACAAGTGGATGTACATTTAGATACTGTGCATACTGTGAAAAACAATGAAGAAATCTGCATTTATGCTAACCTTCACAGGTGGTTGAGAAAGCATTAACTGTTTCTCAAATGAATGCCAAGGAATCTTTTATGCCCTAGACGTGGCTTTGGTTAAATAGGGCAGCATAGTAGCATAACAGTTAATGCAAGCACATTACAGCACCAGCGATCACTGATGTGGGTTCTCCCCTGACTTGATCTGACACAAACAGCATATTTCCCTAAATGTTCCAATGTTTGTGTGACAAGTTCATCTTATAAGTAAACAGTTGATGCTTTACCCTTTAGTCCATAATGGGTAAAGCCGTCCCTACCATTGAGCACATCTACAATGGAGCATTTTCACAGGAAAACAGCATCAATCGTCAGGAATCCCACCACCCAGGACATGCTCTCTTCTTGCTGCTGCCATCAGGAAGAAAGTACAGGAGCCTCAGGACTCACACCACCAGTTATTACCCGTCAACTGTCAGGCTTTTGAATGAAAGGGGATAACTTCACTCAACTTAAACTCACTTTCAAGGATTCTTCATCTCATGTTCTCGATATTTATTACTTATTATTATTATTTCTTTCTTTTTGTATTTGCACAGTTTGATGATTTTTGCACACCGGTTGAATGTTCTGTTGGTGCAGTCTTTCATTGATTCTTTTATGATTATTATTCTATTATGGACTATTGAGTACACCAGCAAGAAAATGACTCTCAGCATTGTATATGTACTGTGATAATAAATTTATTTTGAACTTTCATCAGGACTGGAAAGGAAGGGGGAAGAAGCCAGGATAAGAAGACGGGAGGAGTGGTAGGAGTACAAGCTGGCAGGTGATAGGGGAGACCCGGTGAGGGATCACCAGAGGGAGGTGCAGTCAGTTAGACCGTGGTGAAGAAGGTTTTGAATGGGGCCAATGAGACTCCTCCTCGCCTCCTAATTCCACACAAGTGCCGCTCTGCTCGGGGTGCAGGTGAATCTCAGACTTTGTTGATTTGGCCTGCCATCCGATCATAAGCAGGACAGTTCATGTATCAGCAGGTTATTAGCTAATGGGCCATCTGCTGTATTGATTAAGTGCTTCCTCTGGATCCAGCTTTGGTATTGACCTCTGTGAAACTAAAATTTGGTGAAGGAACTCATGTAACTCTCCTTTTCCTGGTGACCATCCTATGTTTCTCTTTATCCCCTAACACCTTGAAAACTGTATTTGAAAGCTGATTTGTATTACATTTTAAAACCAGGAGTGAAAATTTACAAGGATGTTGACAGAACTTGAGGACCTAAGTTAGGGGAAGTTTGAGCAGGTTAGGATTTATTGCAGGGAAAGTAGAAGAATGATGAGTGCTCTTATAGAGATATACAAATTTATGAGGACTACAGATAGGGTAAAAATGTGCAGACCTTTCCCCCCTAAGGTTAGGTGAGACTAGAACTAGAGGTCATAGGTTTAGGGTGAAAGGTAAAATATTTAAGCGGAACCTAAGAGGGAACTTCATCACTCAGAGGGAGGAGCTTTTGTGGAACGAGCTGCCAGCAGAAGTGATGGATACAGGTTCAACTGCAACATTTAAGAGAAGTTTGGATAGGTACGTGGATGAGAGATATGGAGGGCAGTGGTCTGGGTGCCAGTAAATAGGACTAAGCACAGAATAGAAGTTTCTGTGCTGTGGAACTCTGTGGCTCTGTGAAACACTTGCCAAAGTCTGTGCATTTAAGCTTGTATGTAAAAGAAAGAATTGTTCTGCCCTTGACCTTGAGAGTGAGAATGAAAGTCGGCTGCTTACAAATATATCGTGGCTTGCCTCATCCATAGAGAAGAGCAGATGTTGTGGAGTGAATATGCAGAGAGAACATTTCCACTTGTGGCGAAGAGCATGAGCAGAGGGCAACCAGTAAATTCAACAGGGATTTTGGAATAAACTTCCCTGGCCAAAGAGTGTATGGAGTTCACCATTGCAGAGAATGATTGAGGTGAAAAGTGTGGATTCACAGTTATTTCAGATGCTGGACAAACGTATGGGTGAAAATGATGTAGAGGTTTATGCTGGTGGATCGAGATGAGGTAAGTGGCTCTAGTGGAGCAGGAATTCCAGCACGGAGCTTTTGGGCTGAGTGGCCCCGCAAAGGGTTGTAAACTCAGCCAGGCTCCATCATGGGCACTAACCTCCCCACCATCGAGGACATCTTTGTAAGGCGATGCCTCAGGAAGGTGGCATCGATCATTAAGGACCCTCACCATCCCCGACAAGCCCCCTTCTCATTGCTATCATGAAGGAGGAGGTACAGGAGCCTAAAGGCACACACTCATCACTCATAGAAACAGCTTCTTCCCCTCCACCATCAGATTTCTGAATGGACAGTGGAACATAAATACTACCTCACTTTTTTTCCCGCTTTTTTGCAGTATTTAGAGTCATAGAAAAGTACAGCACAGAAACAGGCCCTTTGGCCCATCTAGTCTGTGTCAAACCATTTAAACTACCTACTACCATTGACCTGCTCCAGGAACTCCCCCTCCATACCCCTACCATCCAAAATTTATTTAATGTTTAAATATACTTCTTATTACAGTTTATAATATATTTGTATGTAGAATACTGTACTGCTGCTGCATTTCATGACATATTTCATTGATAATAAACTAGATTCAGATTCTGTGCTATCTATTCCATGTGAGCCTACGGTATATAGAGATCCACCTCTCATTTCCCAGAACAGCAGGAAAGTGAGAAGGGGCTGAAACAAATACATAGGCAAACAACCATCTTAAAACATATCATCTGGTGAGATTTTTACTTCAGATGTAATTTCAGCTGCGGTTCAGCACGATTCCCTGTTCTCCTCCAGCCCCCTCTCCGAGCTGTTTTATTTTGCATGTTCTTTATTTAAAACGTCTGCACGGTGCGGCACTTCAAACCGAAGGAGACACCTGCAAAACGTCAGGCAACAAATAGCAGTGTTGACAGCCCAGACACAACCTGGCAAAGAGGCAAGTAAAACTGGTGTGTATTGGGCCTGTCACCAGTGCTCTCCATGGAAACTATCCAGCTGCTTGTAGTTCCTGAAGTTCATTACCGCACCGAAATGCCACACTGGCACTCCTGTGCAAACAATATAAAAACAAAACGAAGTGTTAAAGAGTGGCAAAATTGGAAAGGTAAGCGGGGCCCCAGGGGAGCGTGCTCAGAATGGGCAGCAGATGCGTGTACAGGCATGCACAATGTCACTCTTCAAAAACACTGAAGGTACCATTGTGTGAAACACTGCAGTTGACAAGATTTTGTGTTAAAAATACTTTGTGGCGGAGCGAGAGGGCAATTGAGTTAGTAACTTTTAATCTTTGCTTTCAGGCCCATCTGCTGAACATACCCAGCTGGAACTGGAGGGAGGGCGATGATGCAATTTGCCTCGCGGAACTGAAGCTGGGCTTCATAGCTCAGAGTTGCCTGGCTCCAGGCCTCTCTACGATGCTGGCCAACCTCTTCTCCATGAGGTCATTTGTCAAGGTATTGTGCTGTCTCTTCACATTAAGCCTGATGGAACATTCATGCAGCTTGTCAGCCTTCTGAACATATCTGGAAGGAGGAAAGAGAGAGAAATGGAAGAATCTCCCCTCATTCTTTATTTTTCTGAGCTCATTTACCACTGTTCCTTGTGCCTGTGCTGTTTGAAGTTCAAAGTAAATTTATCATCAAAGTACTTACTGTATATGTCACCATGTACTCTCCTGACACTCATTATTGTGTGGGCATTCATGGTAAATACAAAGAAACAGAATAGATTCAATGAAAACAAATACGGACATACTCACAAACTATAGAAGACAACAAATTGTGCAAATGCAGAAAAAAAAGTAATGATAATAATAAATAAATAAGCGTAAATGTCGTGAGCTTGAGCTGTAGCTTCCTTAGGGTTGTCCAGGGACTGTGGAATAGGTGCAGTGTCGGTGTGAGAGAAGTTATCCCCTCTGGTTCAAGAGCTTGAGGGGTAGTAACTGTTTCTGAACCTGCTGGTGTGGGACTTGATGCTCCTGCACCTCCTTCCTGATGGCAGCAGTGAGAAGAGAGCATGGCCTGGGTGGTGGGCGATGGAGCGTGTGCTTACAACAGATCTGGTGGCCTTTTCGTAGTTTTTATTTTAGTTGGTATTTGTGGATAGAGCATAGAACTGTACAACACACACACAATATGCTGGAGAGACGATGGTGCCTCCTGTAGATGCTGTCTGACCTGCTGACTCTACTTAGTGATACAGCACAGAGTAGACCATTCTGGCCTTCGAGCCATGCTGTCCAGCAACCCTCCTGCATTTTGTGTTGCTCTGGATTTCCCATATCTGCAGAACCTCATCTGACACAGAACAGCACATCATAGTACTGGCATTTGGCCCATGATATTGTGCTGACCTTTTAACCTACTTCAAATTTCAAAATAAATTTAATTTTGAAGTATGTATACGTCACCATAGCTTTAGTTTCTCACAGGTGTTCACAGTAGAACAAAAAAATATAATAGAATCAATCAAAAACACAAAGACAGACAAGCAAACAATGTGTAAATACAAAAAATACCAATTATAAATCGATAAATGATACTGAGGAAAATTAATTACAGAATCCTTGAAAGTGAGTCCATGAGTCGAGGAATCAGTTCAATGTTGAGATGAGTAAAGTTAACCATGCTGGTCCAGGAGCCTGATGGTTGAGGAGTAGGAACTGTTCCTGAAGCTGTGGAACCTAAGGCTCACTTTGGTGGCAAGAACAGGAAGGCAGATTACTATCTAAATGGAGTCAAGTTAGGAAAAGGGGAAGTACAACGAGATCTAGGTGTTCTTGTACATCAGTCAATGAAAGCAAGCATGTAGGTACAGCAGGCAGTGAAGAAAGCTAATGGCATGCTGGCTTTTATAACAAGAGGAATTGAGTATAGGAGTAAAGAGGTCCTTCTGCAGCTGTACAGGGTCCTGGTGAGACCCCACCTGGAGTATTGTGTGCAGTTTTGGTCTCCAAATTTGAGGAAGGACATTCTTGCTATTGAGGGAGTGCAGCGTAGGTTCACAAGATTAATTCCTGGAATGGCGGGACTGTCATATGTTGAAAGATTGGAGCGACTGGGCTTGTATACACTGGAATTTAGAAGGATGAGAGGGGATCTGATTGAAACATATAAGATTATTAAGGGATTGGACACATTGGAGGCAGGAAGCATGTTCCCGCTGATGGGTGAGTCCAGAACTAGAGGCCACAGCTTAAGAATAAGGGGTAGGCCATTTAGAACAGAGATGCAGAAAAACTTTTTCACCCAGAGAGTGGTGGATATGTGGAATGCTCTGCCCCAGAAGGCAGTGGAGGCCAAGTCTCTGGATGCATTTAAGAGAGAGTTAGATAGAGCTCTTATAGATAGCGGGGTCAAGGAATATGGGGAGAGGGCAGGAACGGGGTACTGATTGTGTATGATCAGCCATGATCACAGTGAATGGCGGTGCTGGCTAGAAGGGCCGAATGGCCTACTCCTGCACCTACTGTCTATTGTCTATTGCTCCTTTACCTCCTTCCTGATAGTAGCTTTGAGAAGAGAGAATAGCCTGGTTGGTGGGGTCCTTGATGATGGACGTTGCTTTCTTGTGGGAGTGCTGCTTGTAGCTGTGCTCAATTATGCCAAGATTAATCTAATCCTTCCTTCCCCATATAGCCCTCCACTTTCCTTTCATCTATGTCCCTAAGAGTCTCTTAAATGACCGTAATGTATCTGCCTCTATCACCACCATGTATTTGGATCTTTCTCCTCTTTCATACATGGAATAATGAGTAGTTCTGAGGTGAGACTCAGATGGATTATTCGATCATACTCTGGACAGAACCAATTGCCCAGCGACCAGGACAAGAGTCAACATCTGTAGTACATCCTCCAGAGCCTCGCTGACTCTCGGAAGGAATGCTTTTCCAGCCTTCCTTTTCCAGGATTCCGGCAGCAGGCAAGACTGCGTGGTGTATGGTTGACAGTTCTCTGGTAAGTGGAGATGTTTCCTCATTCTTAGCAAGCACACCCTGGTGCCGTGGAAACCTCTGACACATCTCACTGTAGGTTTCGATGTACATGTGATAAATACGGCTAAGCACAGTGAATAAACTCATGAGAGGCACAGACAGGCTCTTTTCCCCAGCGTGGAAATGTCAAGTACAAGAGGGCACAGCTAAAAAGTAAGAAGAGGGAAATCTAAAGGTGATTTACAAGGCCGTTTTCTTACACAGGAGGTGGTAGGTGCTGGGGAAGTGGTGAAAGCAGATGACATTCCCAATGTTTAAGAGGCGTTCAGATAAACAGGGAATTAAGGAAAATAGATCATGTGTAGTTTAAATTGACATCATGGTCAGCACACACATTGTGGGCTGAAGGGCCTGTTCCTGTACTGTACTGTTCTGTGTTCTATGTGGGCTCTCACTGGCAATACCAGCATTTAATGCACCTCCCTAATTACTCCTGAGCTGAGGAGGCAGTTAAGACACAGCCAAGTTAGTGGATTTCATGTCACACACAGGCTGGGCTAGGAGGAAAGATATCTGCTGCTGAAGGACACTAATGAACTGGATGGGTTCATAAAACAATCCATTTGTTTCGTGGTCACTGCTATGGGACCGCACACTCCCCAAAATTCCAGACTGAGGTAAGGATGTGAACTTAAATTCCCCAACTCCCCTGGTGAAATTTAAACTCATCTGTCCAGATCATTATTCTGCCTAGACCTTGTAACTTCAAACTTCTGGCTGTTAATTCAGTCACTTAGCCATCGTGCAGCAGCACTGCACTGTAATGAGGTGCTCAACTGATTGTCTTTGTACGCGCCTGCTGAGGTGGCTGACGTTCTCACCTATTGTCTACATGCTCTTCGACAGCAGAATGTCTGTACCTCACCCTGCCTTAGGTCCTCCCTGGCGCACGGCTCTCTCCGTGAAAAGGTTTAGACCCTTACTTCAGAGATAAGCATTACCTTTATTTGTCACATGTACATCCAGACTCACAGTGGAGTGGGCTATTTACATCATTGACCAACGCAGTCCGAGAATGCACTAGGGACAGCCCACCTATGTCGCCACGTTTCCGTGCCAACATCACATGCCCACAACTCCCTAACCCTAACTCGCATGTCTTCTGGAAACCGGAGAACCCGGAGAACTTGCAAACTCTTTACAGAGCGGCTGGAATTGAACCCTGGTTGCGGGAGCTGCAAAGCCTCACAGTTACCACTATGGTACTGTGCCGCCCCTTGCTGTAGCAGACCACTTCCCAGTCTAGTGCTCGCCATTCTCCTACAGGGAGGATACCATGCCTCGGGAGAGGATTCAGGGGAGATTTGTGAGGATGAGATCAGGGCAGAGAACGTGGTTAAATACAGAGACTGGATTGTCTAGAATTGGAGACGGGAAGTTGATTTACATAAGGTTATAAAATTATGTGAAGCTCGCGCAGGACAGAGTGAGCTCGGGAGAGTTTGATAACTGGCAAACTTAGCTTGAAGTTAACTGGCAGAAAGACTGGAGATGGGGTTGGGAAGAAAATATTCAAAGGGTGGTGGAAGGAAGCTTTGAAAGCAGTCACTGTGATGATTATGGATGCTCTGGTTATTATCTTTCTAATTTAGGAATGGTTTCCACAGATTGGAAGGTAACAAATGTGATTCACTATTGACAAAACGAGTAAGAGCGTAAGGATGTTATATAATACAGTGTACCCACACATTGTGGCCATTCAGATAATAAAAATTTGTCCTTGGGGAATTATAAATCACTAGCAAAATCTTTACCCTCCCCTTCCCCCCCCCCCCCCCCACACTTTCTGCAAGGATCACTCCCTCTGCAATTCCCTCGTCCATTCGTCCCTCCCCACTAATTTCCCTCCCGGCACTTTTCCCTGCAAGTGGCCTAAATCCTATACTTGCCCTACATCTCATCCCTCACCTCGATTCAGAACCTCAAACAGTCCTTCCAGGTGAAGTAACACTTCACATGTGAATCTGCTGTGGTTGCCGATTGTGTCCGGTGCTCCCAATGTGACCTCCTCTGCATTGGTGAGACTGGTTGTGAATTAGAGGACCGCTTCGTCGAGCTCCTCCGCTCCATCCGCCACAAGCGGAACTTCCCGATGGCCAAACATTTTAATTCTGATTCCCATTCCTGTTCCGACATGTCAGTCCATGACCTCCTCTTCTGCCAAGGTGAGGCCACCCTCAGAGTGGAGGAGAAACACCTTGTATTCTGTCTGGGTGGCCTCCAGCCAGGTGGTTTGAATATTGATTTCTCCTTTCAGTAAAAAAAATTCCCCCTCCACCTTCATCTATTCCCCACTCTGACCTTTAACCTCATCTCACCTGCTTATTATTTCCCCAAGAGTCCCCTTCGCCTTCCCTTTCTCTGATGGTCCACCTTTCTCTCCTGACAGATTCATTCTTCTCCAGCCCTTTTCCACCCACTTGGCTTTACCTATCACCTTCCAGCTGGCCCCCTTCCCAAACCGCACCCCCTGACCTTTTTATTCTGGCATCTTCTCCCTTCCTTCTCAGTCTGTTTATTCATTTCCATAGATGCTGCCTGACCTGAGGAGTCGCTTCAGCATTTTGTGTACGTGTTGCTTAAAACTTTTGAAATCTGGAATGAAAATACAATCTTACTGAATTTATTTACGTGAGGAAAAAATAATGTGAAAGAAACAATGAAACTTTTCAGATTTTGTTAAGAGTGCATGTTACCATATAGGTGATTTTCTAGGATTATATTCCTCTTAATAGCCAAATGGTCTAATTCTGTTCCTATGTCTTATGGTCTTATGAACTCTCTGCCTGAAAGGGTGGCGGGGTTAGAAACCTTTATCACAGTTAAAGTGATGGAGAAAACATGAGAAACCTTTTCTTCAGGTCTCTAGACCAGGAGCTGGGAAGTGGGATGAGCCTAAATTTTACTTTAGGCTGGGTTGAACACAATGAGCCAAACAGCTTTCTGTGCCATTCATTTCTCTGGTCCTCCACAGACCAGCATTGTGTGCTGTATAGCTGTGGGATAACTGTTGGATGGAGCCCAGTGTATGGTTCACAACTTTGTCCAAAATTGTGGAATGTAATAGAAGCAAAGTGTTTAACCTGAAGGGAGCTTCTCAGATTTACTGTGGGGAGAGCTGTTCCTCACTCTCGTCTCTCTCGCTACAGCTTGTGTGCACATGTTCAGTGTTGTAAAAATATTCAGTCACACTTTACAGAGGTATTAGCAAATGAGGTTTGACACCCAGCTACCAGATAGATAACCAGAGGGCCAGTCATAAGGAAGTGTCTTAAAAAGGAGAAGGAAGAAATGGAAGATTTTGTGGCCAGGAAGCTGAATTGGAACAATGAAGATCAGGGCAGTATAAGAATTTGAAAAGTTCGGGTATCTGGGAAACTTGTACAGCTGAAGAAAGATGGGGAGATGGAGAGGGAGTGGGAACAAACGTATCCTAAAACATGAGCATGGGTGTCCTGCAAGAGTACTATAAACACTAAGCCTGGAGATAGCAAATACCTGGCAAGCAGAATTATAAACCAGTTTATAAAGAACATACTTGTGACTCTGCAGGGCACTCAGAGGAAATCTTTCCCTTGTGTGTTTTGTAGTTTGGATTTTTGTGTAGTGAAATTTTATAAGACCTGTCTTCCTCCAACTGTTCATGACCGAGTGATGCAATTTATGTGGAGATGTGGATGGACTCCTTACCTCTGGTCAGTGTTCCAGAATTCAGGAAAGTGTTTGGACCTGCCGAACTCTTCCTGCAAACGGTTAAAAGTGCCAGCAGCTGCCTTGACCAAGAGCTTGATTTGCATTTTAGGAAGATAGAACAGACCTTACCCATTAAGTTGGACCTTAAACAGTATGATTCATTTTGACTGCCTGCTCTATTATTCATTTTAAACCAAACACAAACCAGAATCGTCTGATTTATTCGTTCAGTTACCACAATATTCATATGGAACCTTTTAATTTCATTTAGCATTTGGCATCAAATGAAAAAGACTTTGACTTCCAATGTACATCTTAAAGTTCAGCATACAGTTATGTAAAAAAAAATCTTTACTAAACAATGACTAATAATTTCAACAGGATTTGCCTGTCAGGTTTGAGCCAGAATAATTATGCGTGTCTACTTTCTCAGGACCAATGCATCTTAACATCGTGGACTGTTGGTTTGAAATGCAGATCTTCAAAACATTTCAAATTGTGTTTGATGTTCCATGTGTTAAGCAAATTGGATTTAGAATTAGATGATATTTGAATGCAAGTGTTTTCTCTGAAGACCCATCAACCCTTGCACATATTTGTACATACTGTACATCTCAAACCTGATTTATTTCTTCCACGTGTGGATTCATATTAAGTTAATGGAAAATGAGACTGGGGTTTTAATGGTGATGCCTGTAGAGAGCTATCATGGCAGAGAAAGAGGCCATTTGGCCCATTAAACCCATGCCAGTTCTCTGTGGAGCAACTCAGTCTGTCCCTTCCTCAGTGTCTCAGCAAGATTATTTCCCTCAAATGCAGATCAACTTCATTGTGACATCACACACTGACTTTACTTCCACAGATCTGGCTGATGGCAAGATAATCTTCACTGGTTCCATAAAATGTTGCTCATCACAAATGTGCTCACAGTTATGAGTGAATATTTGAATAAAAATGAACTTGCACCCCTACATTCAGAACGTAAATGGAAAATACTGGAAACAAATTCACAAGTCAGACAGAATTTACACTCAGTGGCCATTTTCTTAGGTACACCTGGACACCTGCTCGTTAATGCAAATATCTGATCAGCCAGTCACGTGGCAGCAACTTGATGCATCAAAAGACATGGTCAAGAGGTTCGGTTGTTCAGACTAAACATCAGAATAGGAAAGAAATGTGATCTCAGTAACTTCGACAGTGCAATGATCGTAGGTGCTAGATGGGGCAGATTGAGTGTCTCAGAAACTGCTGATGTCCTGGGATTTTTAAGCACTACAGTCTCTGGAGCAAGGGTTCCCAACATTTTTTATGCCATGGACTCCTACCATTAATCGAGGGGTCCATGGATCCCAGGTTGGGAACTCCTGCTCTGCAGTTTACAGAGAATGGTACAAAAAAACCCAGAAAAAATCCAGTGAGTGGCAGTTTGGTGGGTGAAAACTCCTTATTTATGAGAGAGATCAGAGAAAAATGGGTAGACTGGTTCAAACTGACAGAAAGGTGACGGTAATTAAAATAACCTCGCTTTACAACAGTGGTGTGCAGAAGAGCATCTCTGAATGCACAACACGTTGAACCTTGAAGTGGATAGGCTACAGCAGCAGAAGATCACAAACATACACTCAGTGGTACCTTTTGAGGTATAGGAGGTACCTGATAAAGTGGCCATTGAGTAATTGTAGTGAGTAATAGTCAACATTTTGGTGGGCATTTGAACTTATCCTGCTGTCTTGGCTGACAGATTTCATTATTGAAGAGCCAGAAGTTTTTAATATACACAAAACCTGTCAATTTTGGTGGTGAATGTCTGTCAAAGACCAGCAAATCAGCGACTAGCATGTGAATTTCCCAGTGGAATTTAAATTCAGTTAATAATCTGGAATTTGAAAGAAAATGATGACTGGACCTGCCAGATTATCACAAAAGATCATCTCATTCACTAATGTCTTTCTGGAAAGGAAATCAGCTTTTCCTATCTGATCTGGCTGCCATCAGACTCCAGACATACAGCCCTTTGCTTAATTCCTTATCAGACTAGCAATGTCCTTAGCTGTACAATAATTACTATGTTTAATCAGAGCGTCGGAGCGTCCATTGGAATATTTTTTTACACTCTCTACTCTTTAAGGCAGCACAGTGACAAAGCTGGTGGCTGCCTTACAGACCCAGTGATCCAGCTTCAATCCTGATCTCCGCTTCTGTCTGCGCAGAGTTTGCGTGTCCTACCTGGGGCCACATGGGTTTCCTCTTACATTCCAAAGACAATTGGGATGGTGGGTTAATTGGCTACTGTGAAAGATGCCTAGCATGTTGGTGGATGGTGGACTGTTCAATGAGTAGATGGGAAGAGGAGAAATGATCAAAAATAGGATTAGTTTGGATTGAACTGAGAACACTGTGCTTGATGGCTGGCCTTAGTGGGATGAACAGCCTGTATCAATGCTGTATAACTTTAGTTGGGGAAAAGGGTGGACATTTGTTGCACAGTTGACAGGGTTTTTAAGAAGATGTACATTGTGTTGGACTTCCATTAGTCAGGGAATTAAGTTCAAGAGCTGTGAGGTAATGTTGCAGCTCTATCAAATTCTGGTTAGACCACATTTCGAGTATTGTGCTCAGTTCTGGTTGCCTCATACAGAAAGAGAATCAGGTTAAATATCTGGCATATGTCATGAACTTTGGTGTTTTGTGCATCAATATATTGCAATACATTATAATAAAAGCTATAAATTATAATAAGAAATATATATAAAAAAATGAAACAAGTAGTGCAAAAAGAGTGAAAAAAGAAAAAAAACAGTAAGGTATTGTACATGGGTTTGTCGACCATTCAGAAATCTGATGGTGGAGGGCAAGAAGCAGTTCCTAAACTGTTGAGTCTGTGTCTTCAGGATCCTGTACCTCCTCCTTGATGGTAGCAATAAGAAGAGAGCATGTCCTGGTTGATGGGGATGCTGCCTTTTTGGGGTATTGCCTTTTGAAGATGTCCTCATTGCTGGGGAGGCTAGAGTCCATGATGAAGCTGACTGTGTTTGCAACTTTCTGCATCTTTTTATGATCCTGTGCAGTAGCCCCTCCATACCAGATGGCAATGCAGCCAGGAAGGATGTGGAAGCTTTATGTGGTTGTGGAAGCATGTGCAGAGGAGATTTATCAGGATGCTGCCTGAAGTGGAGAGCAGGTTGAGTGAGCAAGGGCATTTCTCTTTGGAGCAAAGGAGGATGATAGGTGACTTGATAAGATGATGAGGCATAGAGTTGACAGCCAGCACCTTATTCTTAGGGTGAAAATGGCTAATACATGATGGCTTAATTTTAAGGTGATTGGAGGAAAGTATAGGGGAGATGTCAGGGGTAGGTTTTTTTTTACATGGTGCATGGTGGGTGCATGGAATACACTGCCGGGGTGATAATAGAGACAGATACATTAGGGGCACTTAAGAGACTCCCAGATAGGCACATGGATGAAATAAAAATGGAGGACTATGTGTGGAAGAAGGGCCTGTACTGTGCTGTACAATTCAATGTTCTATGTATAAGAAAAGAATAAGCAGACTGAACCTATGCTGCATGGATAGACCCTAAAACTTCATGAAATCGGGTCAAGCGTAGAATTTCTGATTACCACCCACCCTCCCCCTATCAACTGTCAGCAGAGTGCTTCTCTCTGTCAAAGAAGAACAGGGAATAATAATCGGAATGTGGACTTCAATGTCCATCACCGAGAAGGACTTGGTAGCACCACTATTAACTCAGCCTTTCAAGAAATGAGGCAATTTACTGCCTGATGTGTGTGTGTATGCGTGAGAGAGAGAAAAACAGAGAGTCAGTGAGCAAACTGTCGCAAAGGATAAGCCTACTTGATCTTGTCCTCACCAGTCTACATATGCTGGATGGATCTAACTTCTGTTCTCTGAGAATCATCACCTTGTCGTGGTGAAGAAGCTTGAGTTCCTGAGACCCCGAGAGCGATGCTGTTCGGAGTTTATCTATCTGGCGCTTAGCTCTTGGTAGAATCACCCATGGTGGTAAGGTCAAGGAGGAGGAAGAGGAAGTTCCAGACAAACAGCAATCCAACCAAGACCTCAGTGGTGGAGCTGGTGGAAGATAATGACACATCTCAATGGCGGTGAAGGCGGAGGAAGGCTTTAGCAGTGAAGGGTGTCCAGTCGTCTTGCGTTCCATTCCACTGAAACTTGACCCTGATCTGTCAAGGGCTGTGTGATGGCTGCCTGTGCCTCAGCCTCCCCACATTAAACAAAGTCGCACACAGACATTCTCCATTACAGGAGTCCATCCCAACATCCCGGTTATGTGGATCATGGATCAGACTCTACAGCCACTTGAGGACCCACCACCAGGCAACCCCTTTGGAGAACATCATACTCAACTCAAATTAATGCACTATGACAACTATCCCAACTGTCCATGATGGCTTTGGTAGAAATGACCACAGGATTGTAGGTTCCAAGTCCACTAAGGACACCATCAATATGTTATGCTGCACAGTGTTAGAACAATTCTGACAGTTCAATTCCAAGCGTCCGTGAAGCCCAAAGACCCATCAGCAGTGACAGAAAAGTACTCCACTACAGTCTATAATCTCTTGCTGCGGCCATCCCTCAGTCTCTACCAATGCTGTTGAGGCTAGGGGGTCAACCCTGGTCCAAGGAGGAATGCAGGAGGGGCACCAGGTGAACTTAAAAACTGGCACCAAACTGGTGAAGCAGCAGTGCAATTCTGTAATAAAAGCAGCAAGCAATGGGAAGAGCTGAGCTTTCCTGTCACTGCAGATCAAATCAAAACTCTGCAGTTGTGTTACATCAAGTGATGAAAGATGACAGAATTGAACCGCCAATGGGTGGCACTGGAAAGTGCTATTTCATCCACTACACTACCGTTCCATTTAGTGGAGAAGCACATCAAGATACAGTGCATCACTGTTTTATAAATTTGATTTACCTTATTATTTATAAAGACAAAATCCACAGAAATTATGCTAAATGGCTAGTAATATAGAATTTGAAATATCTCAAAAGATTGTGGGAATCTTCTGGACGAGTGGTTCCCAACCTGGGGTGCACAGACCCTTCAGTAAGTGGTGCGGGTCTATGGCATAAAAAAGGTTGGGAATTCCCGTTTCAGACAATTCCCGTTCCAGGGCTTCCTGCCAGCATTGTGACGAGAGGTCCATGTTTGACCTGATTCCAAGCTTATGTGAATCTCTAGGTGTCAACTGACTATAGAGTACTACAAACCAATAGCTGGAGGAACTCAAAAAGGAGAGCAGTGTCTGTGAGGAGGAAAGGAGTTATAGAGTCATGCAACACAGAGAATGGCCCTTTGGCCCAACTGCTCATTGCCAACCAACATTTCCATCTATGCTAGTTCCATTATATAATGTTTGACCCATCTCCCTCAAACCCTTTCTTATCTATGTATCTGTACAGGTACCTTTAAATGGTGTTAATTTACCTGCCTCAACCACTTCCTCTGGCTTCCATATACCTATCACCCTATGTGTGAAGAAGTTCCCTTCAGGTCCCTACTAAAGCACTCTGCTCTCACCTTAAACCTGTGCCCTCTAGTTCTCGATTCCCCAGCCGTAGGAAAAAGACTGAAAATGCCAACAGTATCTCCCACCCCCTCTGCCCACACTACAGATGCTGCTTGATCTTCTGAGTTTTTGTAGCATATTGTTTGCTTATCCGAATTCCAGCATCTCCACATCTGCAGTTCCTTGTACCTCCCATAAAGTGTTGATACATTCTAATACAGAGACCAAGTTTATTGTGTGGAGATAGCATCACACAACAATGCATAGTGTGCCCAAACACCAAGTGGTTGAAAAACCTGTCAGCTGTCAAACCTTAGAGCATATTCAATTATTTCTGATAATTAGAAGCATGTAAAAATTTATACCATTGTGGTTTAAATTGCAATTTAAAGTATGTACAAAAACTGAACAAAATATGAAATAATTTAAATATTTATAAACACTTAAATACTTATGTTAATTCAACTATACAGAGAGAGCTTGTTGAGCAGGTTGGGACTCTATTCATCGAAGTACAGGAGACTGGCAGTGATCTGGCTGCTGCCATCAGGAAGGAGGTACACTCTACCAGGTTTGGGAGCAATTATTACCCTTCAATCATCATGCTCCTGAACTGGCATAGTTAACGTCACGCTCCTCAGTGCTGAACTCATTCCACCACCAATAAACTCACTTTCAAGGACTCTTCAACTCAAGCTCTCAGTATTGTTTATTTACGTATTTATTCATTATCTTTTTATTTGCGCAGTTTATCTTGCACATTGGTTGCTTATCAGTTTTTGTGTGTGGTGTTTCATTGATTCTATTGCATTTCTTTGTTTTACTGTGAGTGCCTGCAAAAAAATGAACCTCGGGGTGGTATACGGTAATAAATTGATCGTCAATTTGCTGTGATCTTTGATCTTATGGAAGTATATAAAATCATGGGGTGCCTGCAAGCATCTTTTTTTCTCAAGGTTGGGGAAATCGACAACTTGAGGATAGAGATTTAAGGTGAGAGTTGAGAAGAACCTGAGGGGCAACTTATTCACCCAAAAGTTTGCTCAGCTTGTGAATGAGCTGGTGGAGGAAGTGGTCGAGGCAGGTACATTAACAACATTTCAAAGGTAATTGGAAAGGTTTACAGGAGGCATTCCCAACCCTTTTATGCTGTGGACCCTACCATTAACCAAGGGGTCTGTGGACCCCTGGTTAGGATCCCTGCTTTAGAGGGATATGGGACAAACACAGGCAAATGGGACTAGTTTGGGTGGGAATCCAAATTGAGCCTGTTTCCACACTGTATGACTCCATGTCTTCACCATGGAGAAACCCACACGGTCCTGGAGAGGACCTACAAACTCCTTACAGGCAGCGGCGGGGATTGAACCTGGGTCACTGGTACTGTAAAGCATTGTGCTAACCATTACACTACCAAGCCACCCTAACTGAAAATGTGTCAAAAAATCAAGCAGCTTGTAACAGTAAGGAAGACGTAGTGGACCATGAGATAGCATGAATGCACTGACTTTGAATTTAAAAAAAGAACAGTCTGTCACTAATTTGCCATTATTTTGTAGGGAGGGGTAACGTGTAAAGCCTTCCCTCTTGAGTTGCTTTCATATATACTGACATATCCTCCATTTCATTTGTTGTCATGTCATTAGGCACAGAAGTGGTTGGAGGTTTAATTTTATCGGCCAGCACAATGTACAGCACACATTTCCCGTTTCTGATAATTGTGATTGCAAAGGCATTTTGGAGACTTGTATTGACCTCCAAGCATTACCAAAATAAATCTATTGCTTTTTTGGAGCATTCTGCAGCAATTTACCATCTGTGTCCAAACATCCATCAGCAGTAGAATTAATGATTTCTTTCATCTACAACAAAGCGGCTACAAGAGAAATTTGTGTGTCTCGTTATGACTGATTGATGTGGTGCGCGCTCAACTGTGTAACATGAGAGGTTTTTTTTGTTGGTAACTCGATTACTTTTTGCAACAGATTAGTCTGAGGTATTCATTCTGAATACGTGCCACATTCTAGGTTAGAAAGTGAGATGGATTTAAAGAATACCATATACCCTGCACTGAATTTTCCAGGCACTCTGCATTATATCCTGGTGGTGTGATGTCTTTGGTAAACATGTAATGTATGATGATGGCTTTTTTATTTTATTTATTTATTTCATTTAGACATACAGCACAGTAACAGGCCCGTCCAGCTCAACACCCTCCATTGCCCAATTACATCCATGTGATCAATTAACCTATTAAATCGCATGTCTTTGGAATGTGGGAGAAAATCAGAGCACCTGGATGAAACACACATAGTTACAAGGAGAACATTCAAACTCCTTACAGGTAGCGGTGGAATTAAACCCAGGTCGCTGATGCTGTATGCTACTGTGCCAACATCTAAAGTACATCCAAAATCAACCAGGCTAAATGAGAGAGGTTGGACAGGCTAGGACTATAATCCTTGGAGTGCTGCAGACTGAGGGGTGATCTTACAGAGATGTATAAGTCATGAGGGACGTAGGTAGAATGAATGTGCAGTCTTTTTCCCAGGGTTGGGAAATCAAGAACAAGAGAGCATTGTTTTAAGGTGAGAGGGAAATGATTTAATTGGAACTTATGGGCCAACCTTTTGACATAGCAGGTTTATAAAAGGGCTTGAGAGAGTAAACCCCAGGCAGTTATGTCCCAGAGCTGAAGAACCTTGCAATCCGCAAGGTATAATGTCAGCAGAGTTGGGGTTGGTGTTTGGAGGAAGAGGAGTTTAGGCCGAAGTGAGGGAGGGATGCCTTCACTGTCATTCCTTGGAATTGTCTTCTCCCCAGGACTATGGGTGTTGAGTTGATGAATATACTTAGATGGAGGTTAGTTATTGGCTATGAGGCAGATGAGGATAAAGGTGGCAAGGAAATGTTATAGAGTTATATAAGCCCCTTGACACACCATGTTGTGACTGACATGGTGGGCTGAGATGTGAACCAAAGGTCACTGCGACCTGACTGGATAGCAGACCAGAGGGAATATAGACTGTTATTTCCTTATCTTCTGTCTAGGTGCAATGTGCCTAGAATAGTTTGTAATGTGAAATTTTACTTACACTGAATGATTTAACACTTGTCACTTGTACCTAAACAAGTTGTTATATGTGTGTTAACTTTTGTTTAATTGCTGGAACACCAACTTGATTCTAATTTTTCACTGTCACAGAGCTCTGGTCATGAATCAGTTAATTATAAGACTCTGGGAGTGCTTTGTTAACATGAATGAAGTAATTAGTTTAGGTAAGGTTTCACATCATTTCAAAACATACATACATCATACCTGTCACCAAGTTGAGAATAGACTTTATATTTTTTTTTCCAAAGTGTATTTGATAATTTACTGTTGTCCGCTGGCCTTTAATCGGTATAACAGAGTCTCCAGGGCCTCGGCTTTTAACAGGCCCAGTTGTGCAGGCCAAAGCTTTTAGGGATTAGGGGAATAATAAAACTTCCTCTATTGGCTATAGGAACAGCGAACCTGTCTGGGAATTAAAGAGTTGGACTCTATCCATCGCCTTTATTAATCACAGCTGCTGTTTGTTTACTCATGTTCTGCTGAAATAACTAATCACCTGGTGATCCGTTGATGAAAAATGATTTGTTTTAATCAAAATCTCATTCGAGGGTTAAGAAAACCTGAAAATGATCAATCACTTGGTTCCATGTTGTCACTCAAGAATTTGGTGTGAAGGGAGTTTATGGAGCATTTCGGAGTTCAAGTGCTGATTTCATCTTTCAAAATTAAGTCTGAAAATAAATGGTGCATATTAAACACAGAGTTGATAAAGTGCCAGAAACACACTGACAAATCACTAAATTATGTGTGCACCTTGAAGTATTTTCATACATCTCTAGATGTAATTTTGCACTAAATACAGCCTTAGGAATAGAGCTGAGTCCCTGTGTAAAGGAATGTTGAGCCAGTACTTACACAGGCTAGCTATAGAAAACACGTGCAAATTATTAAAAACTCTAAAGTATATTTGGACTTCGCTCAAGTAGTTCTCTTTCCCCAGCACATTAATCTGCTCATAAATCTAGCCAATCTGAGGAGAATTTAAATGTCAGTAAAGCCAGAAGGTGTTTTTGCCCCGACTCATGGTTTGGATATTTGCAGGCCGCACTTTCAGTTCAGCTCTACAGATCTCTTGCTGCCTCTGTGCCTAATGCTTCTGACTTTGATTCTGTTCCACAGCTGATTGATTTACTGCCGAATGCCTCGGCTACAACCTCAAAAATCAACATCATAAATTACGGTTAATCTGGCATCTCTTCCTGAATAGCTGGGACTCCCAAGGCACCAGTTCATCCCCCACACGTGTTGTTCATTCTTTTTCACAAAGACACACAGACTTCACATTTTCTTTCTTCCAGTTTGTTTTGGTTTCATTCTAATGGAGAAAACTCCCTTCATTTCATTTGAAAATGATAGGCTGATGAACAAAACCAACATTTCACTCAGCGGGAAAGATGCAAATCTCATCTTCTTTAAAGTCCTTTCATTTCCCATGCTTCGTAAGTGGAAACTTTCTCTCTCTCCCTCTCTCTCTCTCTCTCCCCCCCCCCTCCCCCCACTTCAATCTTTGCTCAAACGTAATCTTTCACTCCCTGGGTTTTGGATTCCATGCTTTTGTTTTAATGTCCAATTTGTCTGACTTGCTTCTAGAACGACAAGCAAGCGGACGATTGGCAGAGTTGGTGCCACGTCACCTTTTCAGTTCCAAGGGAGTGAGCTTCTTTTCTCAGCACATGTGGCCTCACTGGATGAACCAACATTTATTATCTTCCCCAAGTTAGAGGGCAGCGAAAATGGATCTGGATTCACTTATAGACCAGTCCTTATAAGGATGGTAGATTTCCTTCACTGAAGAACATTAGTAAACCAAGTGCAATAGTCTGGCAGTTTCATTGTCATCACATTCCAATATTTCTTTAGTTGCTTCATATTCACATCTCCATGTCAAACACACCTACCCTCTAGCTCTGTTAATACTCAGGAAATGCCGTAGTTCTCTCAAATCCTGCCAGGGAGTTCTTGGTGGGTAGTGATATTTAAATTTCACACTGAGAGGACAAGGCTGCCCTGAGAAACACCCTTCCTTCCCACCAGCAAAAGTCTTCCGAGCCGGTTGGAGCTGCCAAGACTTAAGTGATACAGTGGTTAGTCTATTGTTATTACAGCGTTGGCAGTCCGGGTTCAGTTCCACCACCATCTGTAAGGAGTTTGTTCGTTGTCCCTGTGACTGCATGGGTTTCCTCTGGATGCTCCTATCTTCTTCCACATTCCAAAGCCGTACAGGTTAGGTTAAAGTGTCACAGGGGTGCAATTGGGCAGCACGGACTTGCTGGAGCAGAAGGGACTGTTACCATACTGAATCTCTAAAGCCGGGGTCCGTAGACCCCCGCTTAATGGAATTGGTCCATGGTGTAACAAGGTTGAGAATCCCTGCTCTAAATAAAAGTGCAGACCTCTGTCACACAGAGAGCTCATGCCTGAACTATGAGAGAAGAAGCCGCCCACAGAGTCACTACAAGGAGACAATGGCAAACTGCTGGCAAGCTGTGGAAATGAGTCATTATGTGGGAATGCCTCCTGATGCCACATTCTGACAGCCGAGGCAGTTTAGTGGAGGAATGCTGCTGGGTATAGAATGTGCCTACAGCTCCAGCACATCGAGCTGTGTCCTTCTGCTCGCTCTGTGGCTGGAATCCAATGATTGATTGGGTTCCCTTTGCAAGTGGAGCCTGGGAAGGGCTTCTGACCCAGTGACTCATCGAACCCTGATGTAGCACGAGGCAATGTTCTTGGAGCTGTTTCTTCTTCAAGGAGGAAGCTGAACTGGGCTTATGCAGTCACAGGAGCAACATACACGGAGGTGCTCCGCAGGGCAGTCAGTATCCATGAAGGACAATGGACAGTCGAGAGTTAAAATCCAGATGAAACATCAACAGTCCATTTCTCTCCATAGATATTGCCTGACCCATTGAGTTTCTCCAGTATTTTGTGTGTGGTCTTCTGTATTGCAGGTTTTGAAGTGTTGTAAATGTTAATTATTGGTTTTTGGGACATTTTGTATGTAGTTGCAAAATGCCAGGATTATCTTAGACCATGTCATAGGAGCAAAGTTAGGCCATTCAGCCAGCTCCACCATGTCAGCATGGCTGATTTATTTTCCCTCTCAACTCTTTACTTCTGCCTTCTCCTCATAACATTTGACGCCCTTACTAAATCAAGTATGAACATCTACTTTAAATATATCTGATGACTTGGCCTCCACGTTCATCTATGGCATTGAATCCCACACCACAGATTCACCATGGTCTAGCTAAAGAAATTGCTCCTCATTTCTGTTCTAAAGGGACATCATTGTATTCTGAGGCTGTCCCCTCTTATCCTGGACTCTCCCACGATTGGAAATACCCTTTGCATGTCTACTCTATCCCGGCTTTTCAGTATTTAGTAGGTTTCGGTGAGATCTCCTCTCATTCTTAAAACTCCAGGGTCACAGATTAAATCAAATCAAATCAAATCAAGTTTAATTATCATTCAAACCATACATGGATACAGTCGAACGAGACAGCATTCCTCTGGGGCCAAGATGCATAACATACAATCAAAATAGCGAGAGAGAAAAACACACACATTGTTCAGCAAGAAAACACGTGTCCGGTCCAAGACACTGAGCCAGTTGATGTTACAACCCCTGGCTATCAAGCCTGTCATTCCACCGGTCGAACACTGGAGGGCAGCACCAATGGGAGAAGCCAGCCCCCAATCGAGCGCAGACACTGTGCTACACCACTTTTGGTCTAATACTAAGCAGAAGGTGTTTGGGAAGCTGAAACATCTGAAGGTAGATAAGTCACCTAAAGTAGATGGCCTACACCCCAGGCTTTATAGGTTGTGGGGGCATTCGTAGTGATCTTTCAAGAATCACTTGAAAATGGAATGATTCCGAACGACCGGAAAATCGCAAATGCCACTTCACTCTTTTATGAAGGGAGGAAGGCAAAAGGCAGGAAATTGTAGGCCAGTTAGCCTGATTTGGTAAGATATTAGAGTCCATTATTAAGGATGATGTATCGAATTATTTAGATTCTCATGATAAAATAGGCCAAGATCAGCATGACCTTGATCAGGGGAAATCTTGCCTGAAAAATATGTTGGAATTCTTGAGGAAGTAACGGGCAGGATTACATAAAAGAGAGCTGGTGTCGTTCATTTAGATTTTCAGAAAGCCTTTGACAAGGTGTCACACATGAGACTGCTAAACAAGGTCGGAGCCCATGGTATTACAGGAAAGATACTAGCGTGGACAGAAGATTGGCTGACTGGTTGGAGGCAAAGAGTGTGAATAAAAGAGGCCTTTTCTGGTTGCCTGCCAGTGTCCAGTGATGTTCTGCAGCTGTTGGGTCTGCTACATTTCACATTATGTGTTAATGATCTGGATAATGGAATTAATGGCTTCGTGGCCAAGTTGGCAGATGAAACAAAGATAGATGGAGAAGCAGGTAGTATTGAGGAAGCAGGGAGTCTGCAGAAAGACTGTACAGCTTAGGAAAATGAATAAAGATGTAGCAAGTGGAACACAGTGTAGGGAAGGTTATTGTCATGCACTTTGGTAGGAGTAAAGGCATAGACTATATAATAAATGGTGAAAGAATTCAGAAATCAGAGGTGCAAAGGAACTTGGCATTCTAATATGAATTCCTTAAAGGTCATTTTCAGGCTGAGTCAGTGGTAAGGAAGGCAAATGCCATGTTAGCATTCATTTCATGAGGACTTGAATATAAAAGCAAGGATGAAAAGCATTGGTCAGCCTGCATTTGGAGTATTGTGAGCAGTTTTGGCACCCATATCTAAGAAAGGATGTGCTGGCATTGGAGACGGTCCAGAGGAGGTCTAGAAGAGTGAAAGGGTGAATGCATAAGGAGCATCTGATGGCTCTGAGCCTGTCCTTACTGGAGTTTATAAGGATGACTGAGGTTCTCATTGAAGCATTCAGAATATGGAAAGTCCTTCATAGTTGGACATGGAGAGAACGTTTCCAGTAGTGGAGGTGTTCAGACCAGAGGGCACAGCATCAGAACAGAAGGGCGGCTCTTTACAACAGAGATGAGGGTGGTGAATCTGTGGAATTAATTGCCACAGATGGTTGTGGAGGCCACGTCTTTGGGTATGTTTAAAGTGGAGAGTGATAGGTTCATGATTAGTAAAGGTGTCAAAGGTTACAGGGTGAAGGCAGGAGAATGAGGCGAGATGAACAACAAATCAGGCATGATCAAATGACAGAGCAGACTCGTTATGTTGCCTAGTGCATGAGTTCCACCTGCCTTTATTTGGCCGATAGCCCTCTACACCAAGCAACAAAGCGGATGGCTGGCAGATTTCATTGAAAAGTGTATAAGTTGTGAGAGACCTGGTTAGATTAATTTCCCTGGGTAGAGAGAACTCTAGGTAGACTGGAAGGATTAGAGAAGTTATTTCACTCAACAGATCTAGACGTCACTGCCTGAAAGAGTGGCAGGGACACTCGGTTAAATCTCAGGGGTATATATGGTGGCATGTACGTACTTTGATAATAAATTCAACTTGAAATTTGAGTTCAAAGTAAATTTCACAGTAATTTTTTTTATTGAAGTGCATACACAGTATGTCACCAAATGCATTTTCTCACAGGCATTCATAGTAGCACAAAGAATCAATAAAAACCTGCACACAAGGACTGACAAACAATGTGCAGAAGAGAAGCTATGCAAATGCGAATAATAAATAAATAACTGAGAACATCCATTGTAGAGTCCTTGAAAGTGAGCCCATAGGTTGTGAATAACACACACAAAATGCTGGTGGAACACAGCAGGCCAGGCAGCATCTAAAAGGAGAAGCACTGTCGACGTTTCGGGCCGAGACCCTTCGTCAGGTCAGGGTCTCAGCATCTGCAGATTGAATTTCCAGCATCTGCAGATTTCCTCGTGTTTGCTCCATAGGTTGTGAAATCAGTTCAGAGCTGAGGTTATTCATGCTGGTTGAGGAGCCTGATGGTTGAAGCGTAATAACTGTTACTGAACCTGGTGTTCTGGGACCTAAAGCTCCTGTACCTCCTTGCTAATGGCAGCAGTGAGAAGAGAGCGTGGCCTGAACGGTGGGAGTCCTTGCAGCAATTAAAAATTGTCTGGTGTGCACTTAAACTGTAATAACCAACAGGGTTATAGATCAAGAACTGAGAACGGGAATACATCTAATATCTCATTTTGGCTATGGATGTGTTGGGCAGGATGGTTCCTTCTGTGCTGGAAAGGTCAAATGGTTCTGTGGTTATTTAAGAGTGTGAATTTGTTCATGGGAAGCTATTAAAGACCAGACTGCAACAATGATGTGTTTTAATAAAGAACCTAAACTTGTCACCAGAAAAGCCTGAACTAAGTGCGAGGATATAAAATCAACAGCTCGCGTTTCTGCAGAACGGTTCATGATCTCTCGACTCCCCAATGCACATTATACCCTTTGAAACACTTTTGCAGTGCTGTCATAGTTATGATGTAGAGAAATGCAGCAGCCAATTTATGCACAGCAAGCTCTCATAAACAGCAATGTGATAATGACCAGGTAATCTATTATAAGTGACTGGTTAAGGAAAAGTAATACTGGTCAGGACAGTAGGGAGAACGCTCTTGCTCCACTTTCAGAAAAACAGTTACGTTTAGATGCCTGACTAATGTCGATAAAGTCTCTAAACAGCTGTCTGACAAACCCTTCCAATCCGTCAGTGGCTAAATCCCGTCCTTTGTTCTTGTGGGGAGTTGGGATTGATTCCATGAACTATGATAAGTTCCTTCTGCAGGTCTTGTTAGTTTTGAAAACTGAAAGTGTGTTCTTACTCAGTGCAGTCGTTTTACAGAGCCAGCTGTAAGAATGGGGATCAATTTCCGCCGCTGTAGGGGGTTTGTATGTTCTCCCTGTGACCGCATGGTTTTCCTCTTGGTGTTTTGTTTTCCTCCTATGTTCCTGAGACATGTGGTTAGAGTTCGTGAGGTGTGGGCATGCTACATCGATACTGGTGGCACTTGAGGGCTGCCCAGCACAATCCTCTCTGATTTGATTCGACACAAAATGATGCATTTCACTGTATGCTTCGATGTTCACTTGACAGATATAGCTGAAGATCTTTACCTACTTTTTTCCCAGTTGAAATTATTTGAAGTCCTTATATATAATTAGTCAATAGCTTGGCCAGAGTTGATTTCCAGAGAGATCGATAATGAGCCCTGTGTTGTCTTACACCTTCAAGAGGCAGTTCATTCGAAACACAAGAGATTGCAGGTGCAGGATTTTGACTCAAGTTGTTGATAGCCCCTTTCCTCCCACAGATGCTGCTCGAATGCTGAATTCCTCCAGCTCATTGTTGTTCATGGAGCCACTGTTCATTGTTAAGTTTAAGGGACTGTGATAATCCCAATTATTGTTCACTTAGGCCATGAATGTAATAATTATTTCCGAAGAAGAAGCTTCACTGCAGGATCACAGTAACTAGAAAAATATAAATAAGCAGATGATGGAAATCTGAAATAAAACCTGAAAATAAACATGAGGTCAGTCAGCATATGTGGAGGAAGAAACAGTTAACATTTCGGGTTGGAGAACTTTTAGAAATGTTGCCAGAGCTCAAGGGACTGAGTTTTGGAGAGAGACTGAGCAGGTTATCATTGGAGAATGAGGGTGATCTTATAGAGGGATATAGATAGGGTGAGTCTTTTTTCCCCAGGAGTGAGGGGGCTCAAGAACCAAAGGGCAAAGTTTTAGGGTGAGAGGGGAAGAATAATTTCAGAACTTGAGGGGCGGCATGGTTGCATAGCATTTAGCATAGCACTATTACAGCGCTAGCTATGAGATTGGGGTTCAATTCCCATAACTGTCTGTAAGGAGTTTGTACATTCTCCCTGTGAGCAGATGGGTTTCCTCCAGGTGCTCTGGTTTCTTCCCTCATTCCAAAGACGTATGGTCAGGGTTAGTGAGTTGTTGGTGCTGTAGTGTGGCGACACGTGTGGTGCCCAGCGCAATCCTTGCTGATTTGATTTGATGCCATCAGTGCAGTTCACTGCATCTTTCAATGTTTTGATGTACATATGAGAAAGAAAGCTGATCCTTAATCTTTAACTTAATCGGCCAGAGGGTGTTCAGTATATGGAATGAGCTTTCAGAGGGAGTAAATGTCACAGGCACATTTAAAAAGTACACAGATATGGACGTGGATCGGAAAAGTTTAGAGCAAGGGTTCCCAACCTGGGGTCCACGAACCCCTCAGTTAATGGTAGGGGTGCATGGCATAAAAAGGTTGGGAACCCCTGGTTTAGAGGGATATAGGCCAAATTTACTCAAATGCAATTATCTTTGGTGGGTGTCTTGGTTGGCATGGAGCAGATGGGCTGAAAGGCCTGTTTCTGTGCTACATGACTCTACAGTTCTATGACCTGAACTGTTAACTTATTTTCTCATCCTACCAGCACTACCTGCTTCTATCACTTTCTGGTTCACACTATTTCCTAACCTTCCTACCTTTAGCAGGTACTGTACCTCCATAAGATAACTAGACCTAGATAGGAGACCTGGCACACAGATTGTGCCTGTGGTTTCTTATATGTTGCAGGGTTGGAGAGCAGCCAAGGTTACAGTCATTCAGATTTCATTTTCTAATATTGAGTCGCTTTCAAAAGTAAAAAATATGATTTCTCTTCCTCATCCATTTTCAGCTGTCATGGAATAATGAGTAGCAATGTATTCTCAATGACCTAATCACAAGTTCATGATCTAAAATTACTCGTTAGTCAGACTTGGCTACGAGAGGCCGCATCGGCGGGTTGAAAAATGAGGAAGTTGCTGGTATAGCAGGGCACATTTGTAAAGATTGGTTTGAAGGTTGCCATGTTGGACAAAGAGTGTGTGTTACATTTTGAGTCCGGCTGTTGCCTCGACTCATTGTCAACAACTGAGACAAGCCTTTTGGGAAAAGAGCTTTGTTATTGAGGCCAGCTTCAATGAAGTATAGCATGCAGTGGTTAAATTGCTGGACTGAATCCAGAACTCTGTACTTTGATCTGGAGACATGAGTTCGAACCCCACAATGACAGCTGGGGAATTTAATTTGAATTGACTAAATAGAATCTGTAATGAAAGCGTGTAACAGTGATTATTAACATAGAGCATAGAAATGTACAGTGCAAGAACAGGCCCTGCAGCCCACAATGTTGTACTGAACTAATTAAATTAGTAATTAAATGCTTAACTAAACTAATCCCTTCTGCCTACACAATGTCCACATTCCTCCATTCTCTGCACATTCATGTGCCTACCTAACATCCTTTTGAAATTCCTCTATTGAACCTGCTTCCATTACCACTCCTGGCAGCATTTTCCACATATGCACCACTCTCTGTGCGAAAAGACTTGCCCTGCACAAGTCTTCTGAGTTCACCCCCTTTCATCTTAAGTGTACGACCTCTAGTTAAGCTGCCAGTTGTTCGGGAAAGACGTCACGTTCACCAGATTCAAGTTTGTTTATCACACTTACATGGAAGCATACAGTGAAATGCTCCTTTTGCGTCAGCAACCAACATACCAAACGATGTGCTGGGGGCAGCTTAAAAGTGTTGCCACACATTCCGGCACCAATATAGCCTGCCCACAATACAATTGACCTTCAAATTCACCTCCAGTCTCCTTTGGGAGAGGGAATCTGCCACCCTCATCCATTCAAGCAAAGATTCATAGAAACATAGAAAACCTACAGCACAATACAGGCCCTTCGGCCCACAAAGTTGTGCCAAACATGTCCCTACCTGAGAAATTACTAGGCTTACCCATAGCCCTCTATTTTTCTAAGCCCCATATACCTATCCACAAGTCTCTTAAAAGACCCTATCATATCCATCTCCACCACCGTTGCCGGCAGCCTGTTCCACTCCCTCACCACTCTCTGCATAAAAAACTTATCCCTGACATCTCCCCAGCACCTTAGACCTGTGCCCTCTTGTGGCAGCCATTTCAGCCCTGGGAAAAAGCCTCTGACTATCCACACAATCAATGCCTCTCATCATCTTATACACCTCAATCAGGTCACCTCTCATCCTCCGTCGCTCCAAGGAGAAAAGGCCGAGTTCACTCAACCTATTTTCATAAGGCATGCTTCCCAATCCCGACAACATCCTTGTAAATCTCTTCTGCACCCTTTCAATGGTCTCCACATCCTTCCTGTAGTGAGGTGACCAGAACTGAGCACAGTACTCCAAGTGGGGTCTGACCAGGGTCCTATATAGCTGCAATGTACAATGTTTTGTATGCAAAACACAACCCTGAGATTCATCTTCCCCACGGACAGCCACAAAACAAAGAAATCCATGGAACCTGTTCAAAGAGAAACATCAAACCAAACCCCCACGTGTAAAGAAAAAAATCGCGCAAACGGTGAAAAGCACAGAATATGAAACACCAATCCACAAGTTCATCAGAAGAGCGCAGGCATATTCAGTTCCGTTCAGAGTGACTCCATTCCTAGAGCAATGTTTTAGCTGTGTTGAAATGGCCCAGTGAATAATTTAGTTTTACGACGTGTTAGAATGGAGAATGATGACATCAATGCTCTGAGAATGAGTCATTACACTCTCATTGCACTGAGTTCTCAAAAGGGAAATACCTTCATTTCTAGGATGGAGATACTCAACTTTGCAGAGTTGTGGATATTGTTCCATTATTAGCCCAGAAAATTATAGACCAGTGAGTCTTACTTCAGTGGTTGGTAAGTTGATGGAGAAGATCCTGAGAGGCAGGATTTATGAACATTTGGAGAGGCATAATATGATTAGGAAAAGTCAGCATGGCTTTGTCAAAGGCAGGTCGTACCTTATGAGCCTGATTGAATTTTTTGAGGTTGTGACTAAACACATTGATAAAGGTAGAGCAGTAGGTGTAGTGTATATGGATTTCTGCAAAGCATTTGACAAGGTACCCCATGCAAGGTTTATTGAGAAAGTAAGGAGGCATGGGATCCAAGGGGACATTGCTTTGTGGATCCAGAACTGGCTTGCCCACAGAAGGCAAAGAGTAGTTGTAGATGGGTTAGAGGTCACCAGTGGGGAGCCTCAGGGATCTGCTCTGGGACCCCTACTCTTTGTGATTTTTATAAATGACCTGGATGAGGAAGTGGAGGGATGGGTTAGTAAATTTGCTGATGACACAAAGGTTGAGGGTGTTGTGGATAGTGTGGAGGGCTGTCAGAGGTTACAGCGGGACAGTAATAGGATGCAAAACTGGGCTAAGAAGTGGTAGATGGAGTTCAACCCAGATAAGTGTGAGGTGCTTCATTTTGGTAGGTCAAATACGATGGCAGATTATAGTATTATTGGTCAGACTTTTGGCAGTGTAGAGGATCAGAGGGATCTTAGTGGCCGAGTCCATAGGACACTCAAAGCTGCTGGGCAGGTTGACTCTGTGGTTAAGAAGGCCTACAGTGTATTGGCCTTCATCAATTGTAGGATTGAGCTTAAGAGCCGAGAGGTAATGTTGCAGCTATATTGGACCCTGGTCAGACCCCACTTGGAGTACTGTGCTCAGTTCTAGTGGCCTCACTACAGGAAGGATGTGGAAACCATAAAAAGGGTGTAGAGGAGATTTACAAGGATGTTGCCTGGATTGGGGAGCATGCCTTATGAGAATAGGTTGAGTGAACTCGGCCTTTTCTCCTTGGAGTGACTGAGGATGAGAGGTGACCTGATAGAGGTGTAACGATGATGAGAGGCATTGATCGTGTAGATAATCAGAGGCTTTTTCCCAGGGCTGAAATGGCTAGCATGAGAGGGCAGAGTTTTAAGGTGCTTGGAAGTAGGTACAGAGGAGGTGTCAGAGGTTATTTTTTTTTACGCGGAGAGTGGTGAGTGCATGGAATGGGCTGCCGGCAATGGTAGTGGAGGTGGACGTGATAGGATCTTTTAAGAGACTCGTGGATAGGTATATGGAGCTCAGAAAAATAGAGGGCTTTTGATAACCCTAGGTAATTTCTAAGGTAAGGACAGGTTCGGCACAGCTTTATGGGATGAAGGGCCTGTATTGTGCTGTAGGTTTTCTATACTTCTATGACAGTAACACATGAAAGCAGGTATAAAATCTGCAAATTTACTCCTATTCTAAATATTAGCAGGAGAATTAGCAGAAGTCAGTGAGAATTTGAGAGAAAATGGATAACAGGGAAACAAGAAGGAATAAAACTGATAGCATAGACATCGGGCTGGATGGTCTCATTTTTTGGTATATCAGGGTGTCAGAGAGCAAGAAACTGTCCCAAATCAATGAGTGAGTATCAAAATGCAAAAAAATCTGCAGATGGTGGAAATCTAAAATACAGAGCAGATAATGCTGCAGATACTCAGCAGGTCAGGCAGCATCTGTGGAGAGAGAAACGTTTAAGATTTTAGGTTGATGTTCTTTCATCAGAACTGGAAATGAGAGAGAGCGAGAGGAGAAAAATGGAAAATCAATAAAGAAGCCTAAGGAACTCAGCAGGTCAGAGAGGAAGGTTCCACAAAGCAGTCACCTAATCTGTAATTGGAACATATAGCAAGCTTTGTTCTCACCACCACTCCACCCAACCCCATCACAATTTAACAGCAACTTAGAATGCGTTTGCCTTCTCACTTCTAGCATCAATGGAAGGTCAATGACCTGAAGCATTAAAGAACATAGAACCAAAGACCATCAGGCATAGGAGCAGAATTAGCCCATTTAGTCTGCTCCACCATTCTATCATGGCTGACTTATTATCCCTCACAACCCCACAGTCCTGCCTTTTCCCTGTAACCATTGACGTTCATACTAATCAAGAACCTATCAATCTCCACTTTAAGTATACCCAATGAACAATGCACACAACACTACATCAGTAGATTGTCTCTCTATTGATGATACGTCCAGCATTTGCATTTTTATGAATAAATGAACTTTTCTCCTCATTGGCTCCAGGATAGAGTTGGCCTGATGAGGTTGAGGTGAAAGCTGCAGTTGTCAGATGAAGTGCTCAAAACCTAAATGTAATGTTGACTGTGTGTATCTAGTTCAATATATTATTGCAGATACTAATCATGACTGAAGCTCTGGCTTACTGTTAATGAGCAGTGATTGTGACAAAGGCAACACTAATGGAACTTCTCCAATCTCATTTTATTGGCTCTCTGTGAGAAAAATGATGAGGGGAATGGAGTGTCTGATTTAATGAGCTTTCATTTCCCTAGTTAAGGGATTCAGGTTTTCAGATCCAAGCAGTAACATCAATGCATTGAGAAGACTGGACAAAATTCTTTTGCTTTTCCTATAATAAGGTGAATCAATATTCTGCATATCCTTATGAAGGGCCCGAAACGTCGACTGTTTATTCCTCTCCATAGTTGCTGCCTGAGCCGCTGAGATGCTCCAGAATTTTGTGACTGTTACTCTGGATTTCAAACACCTGCAGAATCTCTTGTGTTTTTAATATTCCGCTTCTCTTTCTATTCTAGATCGAGGAGGATACCTGGCAGAAATACTACCTGGAAGGTGTGGCAAATGAGATGTACACAGAATACTTGTCCAGTGCCTTCATAGGGTTGTCCTTCCCAGCAGTTTGTGAGTAAGTAATCCTGTTTTACTGTTTTCACCGAACCTGAAGGCTATAATTTAGTTAGAGTTACAGAGTGGTAACAGGGCCTTCTAATGAGCTTATGCCACCCAGTTACACGTATGTAACCTATTAACCTACTAACCCCAATGCGTCCTTGGAATGTGGAAAGACACCAGAGCACTCAGAGGAAACACACACAGGGAGAATGTAAAATCTGGAATTATAATTTTCCTTATTCCTCCAGTGTGAGAGCTAAGTCTTCAGTGCAGTTGGGAAGTCTCATTCTAGTTGTTGGTGCACAGACAGAAATAATTATCTTCACATTGACTATCTCACCCTGAAGTTGTAAGGAATGGTGTGTGAAATTGAAGTACCACTTGAGGCCACTGCCACTAAAGCCCACACTGCACCTGAAAGCTTGTGCATTACTGAGAGCCGGGAGGAAACGAAGAACGTTGGAGAAGATGCCTAAAGAGATGCAGACGCATGTATAAGATAGCTAAGAAGGCCCTTGGGATACTTGGCCAAGCTGCTGGAGACTAGGACAGTGAACACATGCTTGAGCTGTGTAAAAACATTAGGTAGGCCACAGCTGTGCACAGTTCTGCGAGGAAGGGAAAACCAGCTCTGGAGAAGAATCCGGGGATATTTATTAAGACGTAAGCAAGGCTGGTATATTGTAAGCATCAGGTGATACATTCAAGGCTGGGTTCTACTTCTATGGACTAAGGAGAGATTGATCTGAGATGCACAGAATTATGATTCTAGGCAGACTAAGTGAATGAAACCATTTTCCTTAGTGGCAAGGTTAATAACCAAGGGGGTGTTAGTTTAATTATTGTTGATATTAGAGGGAGGTGAGGGATAGGAAATACTCTACTCAATGAGCAGGGATGATATGGTCTATAACTCACAGTCTGAATGGGTGTGAAGGACTCAAACCCTTATTGCTTTAATGATAAGTTAGAGTACAGGAATGAGACAGAGAGCTTAGTGACAACAAAACTGATTACCGACTTCAGGAAGGGGAGCGATGCACATGCTGCTGTCTACATCAACATTGTTGAGCTTGAGAGGGTTCAGAGCTTCAAGTGCCTAGGTGTGAACGTCACCAATATCCTGTCCTGGTCGAACCACATTGATGCTAAGGCCATGAAAGCTCACCAATGCCTCTACTTCTGAAGGAGCCTTAAGATATTTGACATGTTCCTGTCAGCTTTTTACCAATTTTTATCCATGCACTATAGAATGCATCCCATCTGGACACATAACAGCTTGGTATGAGAACTGTTGTGCACCTGACAGTAACAAACTGCAGAGGGTTGTGGACACGTTACAGGAACCACTTTCTGGGCTCTGTCTATGCTTCTCATTGCCTCAGTAAAGCAGGCAGCATCATCAAAGACCTCACCTACCATGGACAGTCTGTCTTCTACCCCACGCATTATGCAGAAGATGCAAAAGCCTCAAAGTGCATACCACCAGACTCAAGGACCGTTTCTATCCCACTGTTATCAGACTCTTGAATGGGTCTCTTTTATGATGAGATGGTCTCTTGGCTTCACAGTCTGCCTCATTATGATCTTGCACTTTATCGTTCATCTGCACAGCAGTATGGTCCATATAGACCATATCTGTAGCAGTATAGACCATATCTGCCCAGTAGCTTTTACACTTTATTCTGCATTGTTATTATTTTACATTATTCTATTTCAGAGCACTGTGCAGTGATTTAATTTGTATGATCAATATGGAAGACAAACTTTTCATTGTATATTGGTACATACGGCAATAATAAGCCAATACCAATAGCTGGATAAGCTTTCAAAGTGCAATAATGTGAAGAGCAGTGGAATGAAAGGAAGGCAGTTGTGTTACATGTAGTGTATTCTTGGCTGTGGTTGGTAAAGCAGGAACAGTGAATGTTGGCTCTGTTGTACAATCTTGTGCTTTCCCTAATTCTGAAGCAGGAACATCTGTAATTTAGAAAGTACTCTCTTCCCTGTGCTATGATTATCTGTAATTGTGCTAAACAAATTCACCAACAATGGTAAGACTGAAGAGAGGAGATAATTTTTTTCTGGTTTTACCCCTGACCCACTTAAGCAAGGACTCATCAGGTCTTTTCAGGTTTCTTTCAGTCGTTGTCTACAGACTTTGACACGTTCATACTTTTGGATCATCAGATCACAGCTCACTGCACAGTGCAGGTAGGTCCTCATCGACCTCCTGGACCCTGCCCAGTGGCTGCTCGAACATTCCTCCATTCGTCCACCCTCCCACACTCAGACACTTTAATGTGTGTCTCTCGGCTGGTCTTGGCTCCATTAGATTGCCTTTTGCTCCATCACTCCTCATCACTCACCACACACACACACACACACACACA